>NC_080763.1:36671559-37296559 GCF_020826845.1 Diceros bicornis minor
GGCCTTCTCAGCACACCCCTTAGCTTTAAATCTCCACTCCCAGATTTATGTTTCTAGCCCAGATCTGAAGTACAGGCTTGAATATCCAGCTGCCTGCCAACATCTTCACTTGCATTTCCTCAGGCACCTGACGCTTCCAAGTTCCATCAGGGCTCTGGCTTCTCTCCTCCCTGGCCCCAACACATCAGTTCTTCCCCCAGGCTTCCATCGAAGAGAATGGAATCACCCGTCACCCACTAACTGCAGCCCCAGACACAGGATTCTTCCTTTTCCTCCACTCCTACATCTTATCCATCAACAAGTCCTATCAGTTCGAATGCTATCGAAAAAGCATCGCAGGTACCCATCTCTCTCCACTGCCACTGATGCCACCTGAGACCAAGCCGTCTCCTCTCCCATGGACCAAGGCTCCTCACTTCCACTTTCCACTTTTCTGCCTTCCATTCCGCTCTCCACACTGAGTGAGAGTGGCCTTTAACGACCTCTATCCGATCCTTCCACTCTCTTGCTTGAAGTCCTTCAATAGCTTTTCAATACTTTTAGGATTAAGTTAAAAGATCTTAACCTGGCTGCCAGGGGCCTGGCATGATCCTGTCTCACCTCAGGCCACTTGATTCCTTTCTCTTTAGGCTTCAAGCCCCAGGGCCCCTGCCATGCCATTTCTCTAACACGCTGAGCTCATGCTGCCTGCAGGCCTTCCCACGTGCTGTCCTAGGCCCCCTACCCTCGTCCTGACTGACTGCTGGCACTCCTCAGGTCTCTGTTCCCCAGATGGGGAAGGCCTCTGCTACCAGTTCTCACAGGAGCCCACACTGCTCCTTCATGGCACTTGGCACAATGGGAATTAAGTGCTTCTGTAATTGTTTTGTTTTGCATCTGTAAATTCCAGGAAGGCAGGGACTGTGTCTGTCTTCAAAACCACTGCAGTCCAGAGCCTTGCTCCGACTGTGGCATGCAATCAGATGCTCAAAGATACTGGGTCCAACAACTGGGTGCCCATCCTGGGTTACAGCTGGGGTTCTGGGGCCACACTGGTTGGGTTTGAATTCTGGCTTCTCCATTTATTAGCCATGTAACCGTAGGCAAGTGACTTGACAGCTGTGTCTCAGTTTCTTCATCTGTAAAATGGGTGAATAAAGGTATTTATATCTCATAAGGCTATTATGAGGACTAAACAAGTTAAGATAGATAAAGTCTTGGGAATAACATCTGACACACACACAGTGCTTGATAAACGTCAACTAACTGCATGTTGTTGACCATTAATCAAAACCTCCCAGGGCAGGAGAAGGGGCAGGCCTGGCGGGCCGACCGATTCAGACTGGCAGTGTGTCAGGGCAGGCCTGACCCTGGTACCGCGCGTTCCCTCCTGCAGCGCTCCCTGTGCAGTGACCCACACGCCACCTGTCTGGGAGCTGTCTTCATCTCGTCGTGGTAACTGTGCCACAGGATTACCCGTCGGCCTGGGTGAGGCAGCCTCCCGGAGGCTCAGAGGAGCCTGGTAGGGGGAAGGGCAGACAGGCCAGGGCCAAGGAATTTGTGTGAGTGTCACAGCTTTAAATTCCCAGCAGAAATCAGAAAATCTGATCTTGCACATCTAAGAATAGCTGTTGGTTTCGACTGTGAGAGGTGCCAAAGTGGAAGCTATAATTATTAGTAAGTAACAAGCAGAAATTAACCACCTACAGCAAAGTCATTTTTAGCTGCCGTCCCAATGTGGAAATTGAAAGATGGGCACCAAGAAGCTGCTTGGCTTGGGAAAGCTCTGGTTCAACTTCGAATTATGGTGAATGTATGAATTTCCAAAGGCCAACACTAGGATTCGCATTCTAAAGAAGTTGTATGGTTCCTAGGGAGACATGTCTTGAGGCACGATAAACATCAAATGCTCTAATTCAGCTCTCCCGACTCCTTCCCCAGGAGGACTGCAGAGGCACGCACTTCTATCTAGGCTGGGTTTCCCTCCTGCAAAACGGAGGAAATAACCCCTCTGACCTTCTTTATAAGTTGGTGTGTATATAAATGGCACTGGAAGATACGTAGAACTTTCAGGAAAAGAGATCATAAAAATGGGTAGTTCCTTCCTAAATATCATGTGAAGCCCAGATGCGATAAAGAAAAGACTGGTAAATGTACTTAAAAAAAAAGAGATGAACATAAGAGAGTAAATCTTAAAAGTTCTCATCACAAGAAAAAAATATTTGTAACTCTGTATGGTGACGGATGTTAACTAGACTTATTGTGGTGATCATTTCACAGTAGATACAAATATCAAATCCTTACGTTGTACACCTGAAACAATACGATGTACGTCAATTATACCTCAATAAAAAAGACAAAAGACACACAAAAAAATAAAAATGAAGGAAAATATTTACAACACATATCACAGACACAAGGCAAATTTCTTTGACACATAATAAATGCTTATAAATCAAAAACAGAAGCTCAGTATTTAAGAAGATGAATGGCCAGAAGCCATGAATGGACAACTGAAATACCACTTTGTACCTATCAGATTGGCAAAGATCTAGAAGTCCGATAATTCATTGTGTTGGCAAGGATGTGAGAAAATGGGCATTCACACATTGTTGAGTGGAATCTAAATTGGTACAATATTATGGAAGGCAATCTGACAAAATTGATCAAAATTAGAGTCCACACCCTTTGATCCATCAATTCTACTTTTAGGAGTTGATCTTACACATATAGAACAATATATAGAAGGATATTTATTGACCCATTGTCAGTAACAGCGAATTACTGGAAATAATCTCAATGTTAATCAACGGAGTACTGGTTAAATTATGGTAAATTCATGCAATGGATTTATTCTATGCAGCCCATCCTTATATGAGCTGAGAAGCAAGGCTCTCCAGTGTGTGATATCTCTGGAAGGTGCAGACTGCTAACCGTGGTTGCCTGTGGGTGAGGGGGACTGAGGCTCAGGGATAGGAGAGAGCCTTTTCCCTCTGCGTCTCTGTACCTTTTCAATTGTGTACCACATACATGTCTTATTTATTCAAAAATAATTTAAATACAATTGTCACATAGGTCCAAACAAACCAAAGAACAAAACACCAACAACCCATGCCGGTTGGCCGCCAGGTGTCCTGGTGCAGAGACTGAGGCACTAGGGTCAGAGGTGTCCAGGACAGCAGGAGGGAGTGCAGAGGGAAGGGGCGCCCAGGGAGCAGGTCCCACCCCACAGGAAGGGAGAGACCCTGCATGATCAAGCATCCCTGGTCTTTCTGGGCCTGTCCTCCGTGCTGGGCCTTTGGCTCGTTCCCTCACAGAGCAGCTCGACGTTCAGGTGTGCTACTCATGATCTCTTCGCCATTCAAATGGACACCCAGGTGGCTCAGGGGCTCTCTCATACAATAGGCTGGAAATCTGATGTTGTCTCACAGTGACCTTACCTGCAAGCCTCAAATCTGGGGCCACCTCCACTGCAGGCTCCCCTCACGAGCTCCCACTACACTCAGCTCACCAGAAACAACAACCAAGAGAGAAGAGACCCACAAACACCACAGGAACACCATGGCCTTGGCTGTTAGGCCTTGATCTAACTAGTTTCTCCTAAAGCTTGCAAAATTTATGGAATCTGGCAGTAGTGCTAGAGCTGATGATGGACACAGATGTCACCTGGTTTCCATAAGTTATCAAAAATGTGGGTCACTTTCATTTTGCCTCTTAGAGCAGTACAGCTCAAACCACATATGCTAAAACCTTACAGTTCAGTGGAAGCTGTTTTCTGAATTCCTTCTGAATTTACCTCTTCAAAGACCATGTGAATATATGATATGATTCTAAATCTTTACTCAAACAAAGTCATGGCTTTGAAAGAGTCATATGGCATGAATCCTATAAAGATTCTAATTACTCCATTCATTCATATTACATAAGCACTATGTACATTCTGCCCAGGTCTATAGGGCAGGTATCACCTTCACTTCCCATAGTTCAAGTTCACCAACTTGTAGAATTTTAAAAGCCACACACGTTAACTAGCAATGAGAGCTTTATTCTGTCCCATTGGCTCTAGCAATGAGAAATGGATGTTACATGATTATGTAAAAGTTCAAAGATAGTTCCAAACTGAATCTTAGTCACTGAGTTCTTCCGTGTCTAATAAGTAGCTACAAAATTTCCTCCCAAGAGCGATGGCAGGCCATGCAAAGAGGAACAAAGTCCCTGGATAACTGAGTGAGGGGCAGCTGGCCACCAGGTGAAGCTGTCCTGGTACTTAGTGACCCTCACTCAGGTCATTAACTTTCCCAAGAAATAAGAAAGAGAAACAATGTCTGTGAGGTCAAGGGAGCTAGATCCAGCCTAGAAGGATCACCTTCAGCTCTTCTGTTGTTTTTAGACTTTGGCCCTTCAAAAACTCCACTTTGAGCCCAATCTGAAAGACAACTCTGCCCCCACACTGGCCCTGCAGGTTCAACCAGCCTCTCCTGGCCCGGACACTGAAACATACTCCTTCTCCTTCTCCTCTCTGCAGTCACTGCTCATGATGGCGACAGAATAGGACAGGCGCCAGGTCCTAGACTGGGGCCTGGGCTTTCCTGTAAGAGAGCTGATGGGGAAGGCATTACTGCCGCTCCCGTGCCCTCCGAGTCTGCTCGTCTCGGACCCAGTGAGAGGCCGAATGCTGGCAAGCGTCTGCACAGGAAGAACAATCAGCACATTCATGAATCATCCCTTTTTTGTACTTCGGCTTAGAAGAATATAATTTGTTAATTTACGGTGGTTGTTATTGCTCAATTAAAGATGCCAACACAGAAAAGGCTGGCTGAGCTTGGCTTTGTGACATGCCAAAGCCAGGTAAACCCAACCATGTTTTCATAGCTGAAGGTCCGCCAATGGTTTCAAACAAACATCATACAATTAACCTTGGCAACAAAGGAGTAAACAGATGGACAATGGTGGATAATAAGCACTTTCCCAGCCAAATTTGGGCTTTTCTCGCGCATCCTGAGAGTCAAGCCTGGGAAGGCCCAGTTAGGGTCTTGCCGATCAAGTGATAAAGCTTGAGGAATAGAAGTTACCTTTTATATAGAAATATAAATACATAAGTAAATCAACAGCCATCATTTGCTCGGAGTCCCTGTATAGTGGGATTCTCATTGCGAAAATGCCTGCATGCTGGGTTTATTTTTGAGAATTTCAGCTATGCAGAAGCAGCCACGTGAAACTGGAGGCGAAATCATACCTGCTTTCTGGGCTACTTTCCAGGTCAGCCTCCCTCTCTGGATTATCAGAGTGCCATCAGAGAGGGGAGTGGGGACATCAAAAACCCAGCCCCTTCCCTGGTTTTGTTCAAGACATCTATATCATCAATACACCCGTCCCCTCTCCCAGGGACTCCAAGACTTCACTGCTGGGAGGTGCCAGGCACTGTGCTCATCAAAAGCAGGAAACAGGTGCTATTAACCCTACTGTAGAGATGAGGAAACTGAGGCTGAGAGGCGAAGCTATTAACTCAAGTCTACACAGCTGGTAAGCAGTAGATCTGGGACTCCACTCCAAGTCTGCAGGACTTCCAGACTCCCAGGTCTGGGACACCAGGCTATGTTGTCTCCCACAAAGAAGTCTGGGGTGTAGCCCTCCGGTCCGTGCAGCACAAACCCTGCACCCCACACAGCAAGCTCCCCGAGATCCTTAAAGTCCAATTCAGAAAATCTTTCCCGGATGCCTGCTCTGTGCCAGGCTCTGGTCAGGGTACTGAGGCAGGGGAGGGATGGGGAGATGCAGAGTAACTCACGGTTCCTGCAAAGTAGTAACATTTTGGTGTGTGACTGCAAAAGCTTTGATTTCTCCTGAGGAGAGGTTGTGGGCTAAATAGGCAAGTGTCCACAGGATCCTACAGCCTCTGGCACAGCGGCAGGTTGTGGGCAGGGGTGGGTGGGATGGAAGGGCCCCAGTGGGGGCAGAGTGGTACCTGCATGGAGCCAGATCTGCGCCAGCGTCATCCAGGGGTGCAGCGGGCCCTGCTTGGGGGCGCTGCTCTGTAGAGACGAGGCCACTTCCGACAGGGCCTGCTCCACTCTTGAGGCTGCTACTGATGTGGCATGGATAGAGCCTGCGAGAGGTTTTCAAGAAAGTGGCATCAGAAGTGAAAGGACAGACCCAACCAACCAACCACCCACACCCTCCTTCCAGACACAGACAAGAGTGTGAGACGTACATACGCCCCTTTCCCCATGATGCTTCTAGGTGTTATTTGTCCCTAAAGAAATACAGACAATCATTATGGCCTGGAATCTTAATTTCCATCCTTTGCTTTAGCTGATCTTTTAGTCAACAGCCAGGGCACATGCTGCTAGGTGCTCCCTCCAGGAGTTCGTCTAGTACAGTGTGAGTGTTGGGGGCAGGAGAGGGGTACAAGGTGTCCACAGCTGTGATATACATGGCATCAACGAAGTCTACCAAGGGAAGTTCAAGGCACCTGTCAGTCCCTAAACCTAGAAACATCTGGGGGGCGGGGGAGGAACACACTCGCCTCCGGGGGTGGTATTTGGAGTAGATGGAGACCATTCGCAAGACAACCAGCAACTTTCCACTTCATTCCCTGGCCTTTGAGAGGTGGGCAACACCCCTAGATTTGGAACCATGTTCTAGGACATGGCTGGAAAACTGTAGAAAAGGCACACTTTTGCCCTGTGCATAAGCAGATGTCCATTATTAAGGCTAATAGTCGACTAGTGGAGGAGAGGTTACGGCAAAGACGCCTGGAGCTCAGAGGCTGCACCTGCCTAAGTCTTCTGTAAAACCTGCGGCCCTGAACGGCCCAGGAAAGGGGCAGACTAGGCACATTCACTAGTCCAAGAAATTTGGTAAAAGAACTTCTATTCAGAAATCAAATGACTCATTCTTCTCCACGCTGACCTTCTAGAGGTCCTGATGATCAGGACCACCTCCTTAAACAGGGGCTCGTTCCCCACCTCTTTCCAACACTTACTCTTGGAGGTGTGGTTTCAGAACTGAGAGCAGGCGTCTCTGTTATTTCACATTTAAAACTGCTGATATTTATATTCACGGACAACATTCTTAATTTATAATGCATCATAAAGTTTAAAATGGAGACAAACATTCCAACGTTGTTAGCAGTAACTACCAATTTATCCTAAGGTTTAAAACAGTGATAATATATAATGACAAATGCTGATTACTCAAATCGAGTTAGTTATACTCTGGATAAGACAAAATTGTGAGCATAAAAATAATTTCTGTTGGGCTTTGAAATGCACCATAATTTATTCATTTTAAGAGTATTTGCAGCAATAGACTGGCCACCCATATTGTGTTTTGACTGTTCCAACATGAAGGAAACTTGGATTCCTCTAAATACACTCAAATCCTTTGGTGCGGGTTTGGTGGAGACGACTTATGGGGGTGGATGGAAACCGGACTGGGAATCCACCTTCTGTGGATAATCCACTACTCAGACAGCACCCACGAGGGCGAGCAAGAAGACAGCACCTCTGGGAAAGTACCAGTGAGTTCTCCAGGGGGCACGCTGCCTCTCAAGAAGGAGGAACTTGAGTCCCCATCAAAAGCCACTAATTGATGTGCCATTCTGATGCAGGAGAGCCAATGAAGCTCAGCTAAGAATCTATCCTTGCTTAGACAAAGCATGTCTGACTACTCCGAAAAAAAAAAATCTAAACAGCAAATTGATGAAACTGCTGTTGATTTTTTTGTCTTGTTTTGTTTTTAACCCTTTTATGGAAAATTAATATTTGAACTTTGATAACATGGACTTAATGTAATTTCTCTGAGATTTTTAGTAGCAACAGTCAGTTAATTAAACGAGTAATCGAGAGGTTGTTGTTGCTATATTCTGACATTACCAAGCTGGCTTAACTTCTCATTGACTGCCTTGAACAGTGGTTCTCAACCTTGGCTTCACAACAGAATCACCAAGGGATTTAAAAAATCATGACGCCATAGCTACACCCCAGACCAACTGAATCACTAACTCTAGGGGTGGGGCCAGGCATCTATCTGTTAATCACCCAGGTGACTCCAATGTGTAGCTAAGCCTGAGACACCCTGACCTGGAGAGACAGGAAGCAGATGGTACTACCATTTGGTCAAGAAAAGCCTGAAGGCGTATTCCACACATGCCAGCCAGCCTGAGCTCTCCTGCTTCCCTGCAGCCCTGTGAACGGGGAACAGGGTTCCTGGAAGACCTTGTTCTTCAGAACAGTGGTTCTCAAACCTCTTGGTCTCAGAATCCCTTTAGACTCTGAAAACCTACTGAAAATCCTAAAGAGATTTTGTTTACCTGGGTTATATCTAGTGCTATTTACACATTAGAAAGAAAAACTGAGACACATTTAAAATATGTAGTTATTAATTCATTTAAAAATAACAATAATAAACTACTGCTCTAGAAAAATTCTACCAGGATCTATGGCTTCTTTGCTATAAGGACTTGTGACTTTTCAAGAGGCTAATTTTGCTTTTTGGATTAACTATTTTGTCCACAAATGAACTAATCAGAACTACTGCCAAAGTTCCCTCTCTTTGTGATATCTATATAAAGCTAAATTAATTAATTCTTCACATAATAATATGTTCCACCGTGAACAAGCTCTGACGATGATGATGATGGTGGTTATCAGTTTTAGAGAACATACCATGTTTCAGGCACTGTGATTAGCACTTTATATATATTATCTCATTTAATTTTTAAATAATTCTGTGAGCAGGTAACACTGTTATCTGCATTGTTTAGATGACAAAATTGAGATTTAATGAAGTTATATAACTTACCCAAAGTCATACCACCAGCAGGTGGTAAAACCAGGACTCAAACACTGCCTCTGACCCCAAATCTGCCTCTATCTCCAGCTGACACCACCTCCTCCAGGAAGGCTGCTGTGAGCCTTCCATTTCTTCTCCCTACCACCCCCCTGTAAAGTTAGGCTGTGGGTTCTCGGTGCTCCCATAACACCCTGTGTGTATGGTTGTCACCGTACAGACCACACTGTTTTCTGTTAAAGCTGATGTAACTGTCTCTCCTATTAGATGTGTGTGCAGTTCTAGAAGACAGGAAGCATGCCTTCCATTGAGGTATTTTCAGGGGATAACAATGCTAGGCCCATGGGAAGTGCCTGGTATATCCTCGTGGAATGAATGAATGAATGAACAAGTGAGTACTGTCAACAGACACGTCACTGTATGAAATTTGGAAGAGAGTGGTCCCCTCCTCTGGATGCACATCTGTGTGCTCTATTCTCCTTTCCCTTTGGCTCAGAGGCCAGAACCTGCACTGTCTCAAAGGGCTTCCGTCACTCTCAATACCTGGACTAAAAATGACAGTGGCACATAGTTAGATGACACACTGCACCTCCTCTAGCAACTTTCCCCATCTCTAACATAACTAACCCATTTAAATATGGAGGATAACTGAGGTTTATCAGAAATAATGTTTTCCTTCCCAGTCAATCCCTTTTTACACGTTTCCCCAGGGCAGAGACCCTTCATGTTCTGAACGAGGGATGGATACTAGCGCGTTCAGATATTTATTAATAATAGCAGGTTACTACCAACAACGGTAAAAATTATTTAGTACTTAATGTCTACTATTCCTGGCAATAAGACAATAAATCAAATTCTTCCATTGGATTAGAATTTTGAGGAAAAAAAGAAGAAGCATCATTATGAATCAAAACGGATATATCTGATTAAAAAAGATCAGAACAACCTGTATCTTACTGTTTCATAGGACTGAAACGGTAAGTGCCAAAATAGATGCTGGATTTTCATTTATGTGGGTAAACAACTAGAAATGCTAATTCTAACCAACATGTTTTTAAAAGCAATCCTTTTCCTTCTCTCCAAAGCAAATGTGTTCCTACAACATATGTGGGGGTAAAGAGGATTATTACCCTAAGCGAAATGGACAAATTGAGGCTTGAAAAAGGGATCAGAGGGAAGGAATATCAGATATATTTCTAATTTGAAGTCCAAGACTCTGGAGGAATAAGCTTCAAATGATCAGGTTTGACAGGTAAGCGCCTAGCTGCTGGGTATCTTTCATTTATCACATTAATTCGAGAAGTGCTTGTCACTGTTGTAACCCTGAGGGCTGAGCAGCTGCTGTGCTCCACCAAGTCCCTCAGTCACAGCACACAGCGGCTCTGCAAAGCCACCTTAACTGAGCACTGACGCAGGCAGATGAGAGCGCACCCTAAAGTCTGGCCCAGGTTCTGTGAGCTAATCGCCCAAATGGTCCAGGGGGCATAAGATGCCCAAGAGCTGAGGAGATCTGTACTATTTCCTCAAGCTGACTGCTTTCTCTTCCCTCCCACCTAGATGCCCAAGAGAAGATATCTCAGACGCTGGGTAGAACGGCCAAGTCCCACTTGAAGAACTGTTCTGATCCCTGCATCCAGGGTTTTCATCTGGGTCCCCCCTTGGACCACCATGTGTGTGGGGGTGGGCGAAGGAGCAGGCAACAGAGAGGATCCAGGAACTGCAGTGGAGAAGCTTTTTTCCAAGGGCTGAGGGGACCAGGAACCAAGGCCACTGACCTCAGGAAGCTGTGAGTCCAAGCTCTGAACCCCTCCCAAGGATTTCTGACCCATGCTCCTATCATATGCTGAAGCCTATTGAGAAACCTTGTCACAAGTAGGACACTGGGGACAGCCAGCTCAAATTGCCTTCCCAGTTGAAGCCTTTCCAAAAATCCTTTTTCGGAAGCACACTGCACCTGTGGTCAATTTCACATAGATCTCAAATGTGGCAATCACATACAAACCCTGTTTCACCAAAGTTCATCATTTAAAGGGATCTCAGAGCCAATAATTTTGTTAAGCAAAAGGCTCAATAAATTATGTGGCTTAGTTATGTTCGATAACCTTGTATTTCACAAGCAGGGTCACTGAATGCATGGTATATATTTATATTCCAGCTACCCTTTTAACGTTCTGGTGGCATTAAGGAAGCTGCTGTAGTCTGAAGGATGTCCACCTTCCCTCTCCCCTCCTTTCTTCACAGCATGTAGAAGATGAACTAGATCTCAGATGAAACCCTGCCCGCCTGGTGACTTGGTGAGCACCACGGTCCAGGAACAAGGGACAACTATGTTACATTATATGCAAAAAAAATCCTCTACCAAGGAGACATCAGTAGACACATCTCACAGGTGTTTGCTCAGGATTCGGGCCGCTCTTTGCTTCCCAGCCCTGGAGTATTAACTCAGATGCCTCACGTGCAGGAATATGGGAGGATGATGGAGCACACGGCTGCACCCCAAGTCCCACCTCTCTGCTTGTCACCCACATGCTCTCTGCCTAATGCTGCAGCAGCAGATACCTGCTCCCCCAACGTTTTTCTGAAAAGACACCGAGCCCACCCAGTCGCAGGCCTGCAGAAGTCACCCATTGCTAACAAATCTCCGTGCTTATTTTCCCTCAGTCCTGAAATGACTCAATATTATCCATCAATAGAGCTATTCAGCTTCCAGCTCTTAGAAGCTGTGCCCTCAAAACAAAGAAGAAAAAAAATCAGCAGTTCCACCTCCTATAGACCCGAAACACGAAACAGCAATCCAAATGACTAAGCCTTCTGCCAGAGAGCTTTGCTTAAAATTTTTCATTTTTAACAGGAAAAGAATGTCTGTTTCTCAAAATAGGGCTTGAAAGTAAATCAGTCCAATACTGCGGACTGCTGGCAGCTGGTGACCTTCTCAGACCTGCCACCTGTGCTCTAAGAACCCACACCTCCTGGGGGCTGAGGGAGGAGGTGGCCGGGGAGCCAGTGATGACTGTCTCTTGCCTTTTGAAGAAGGAGATGAGATATGAGAGGCCACTCTCACTTCAACCCTCAAATTAGGATATTTTCTCTGTACCTTTTTTTTTTTTTAACATCAAACATTTTGGTCTCCCCCTACCCCGCCCCTGAAGGCATTAGGACAATTCCCATCTTAGTTGGAAGTGGTCCTGCTTTTCTGAGGAGGCTGATTTGGGGTGGTGGGCTCCTCATACTGTGCTGTCAAGGAGCTCCCTCCCATATTTCTGATTCCGTGACAGCTGCCACCTCCCCTCTTCATAGCACCTCCACCAGTGTGATGGGGGTGTAGAGCTGTGGTGGCTTTATGGGTAACTGCCTGGTCCTACCCGCTTCCCACCGACAATGAGGCCTCCTGCTTGTGGGTTCCTCTGAGAAATAACTTTGGTCCCCATTCTAGTAGATACTTTCTTTTCTCAGTGAGTGGAAAAGAGATTAAGACAGCCAAGTAAATCAGGACAGCCAAACCCAGGGTCCCAAGACGAGATCATTATTTCCAAATGACTTTAACAGACTGTCAAGCACAGTTGAAACCTGATGGCATGTGTCTTCTTCTGAAAGGGAAAAGTTCTTTCCAGGGAAAGCTTTAGGGAAGGATCCCACCGAGGCAGGGAGGGACTGGGACATGTGGTCACCAGTGGGCATGCGGGGGAGTCCAGCATGCCGCTGGTGGCTGTTGGCAGGGCCAGGTGGTCACACGGAAAGCGTGGAGGGAAGCCATTCACAAGCATGCGGGAAGATGCCAGCTGTCACTGTGAGCCGCGCTGTGGCTCTGGGCTGGAGACAGTACCTTCTGGAGGACTACACCGGGCAGATGCTTCCATCTCCATCGAAACCCTCCCCATTGCATATTCATGAGGGTGTGTCTCTGGACTGAAATGCTCTTCTGCCTGGGGGAGGCTGTGCTTGTCTTGGAATGCAGCATATGGGCAAAGCCTCCCAGGTTTGGGCGACAGTCTAATTACTGGACACAGACTCCTCAACTTCTATCTGAGTGCCATTTATTACTGACTTGTCAGTCTCCTAAAATTCCATTCAATCTTCTTCCAAGAAAGATACCATGGAACTAATTAAGGAGAATTCATTAATTTTAATTAAAATAGCAAGAAAAGGTTTATAGTTGAATCATTAGGGCTGAATTTTTAAAACTGCTCCCCCTCAAAAGCAATGGGGTCATCACTAGAGTAACTTTTTCCTACATAGGTTAAAAAAAACTATTCTATTAAGAAGGAGCAGAGTGTGAAATATAACACCTAACTGAGGAGTCACTTCCTGATCATGATATACATTTTTGAACGTTAGAAAATACAAAGGCAATAATAAAATGCTGGCCAAAATGGAAAAACTACTACCTTGAATTTATTTCTCAGTCTATTTCATTTGAGAGGGGTGTTTTCTCATTACTCTGTTTATTCTCTTCTCCTGGTTTTACATTCCTAAAGAGAACAAGAGTTTCACCAGAATCGGCAGCGTGGAAAGCTAAGCCAAGAACCCGAGTCGGCATTCTTGACTATAGCACTTCCTGGAGAGGAGAATAAAACATAAGCACATGTTTTTCTTCAAAATGATGGCCGCTAGAGCACTCAAGAATGGGGGCGCCTGGGGTCCTCAAGTCTAAGGAGTGATGGGCAGCATGGAGGGAGCCCTGGGTGGCTGTGTTACCAGCCGGCTTTCCCCACCTGGTGTGTCACTTCCTTCTGGGAGCCACAGCTGGAGAAGGACACCTGACTGAGGCCTGAAATCAGCATCAGCTACTGGCAAACCACAGAGGCGTGTGTGAACAGACGCGTTCGTAAACTGACGTCTTGACAGATGAGGAAACTAAGGCCCAGGGAGATTACGTGAGTTGTCTGGGTTTCTCTGCAGAACTGGCTACTGAACCCAGGCTTCCTGATCTTTGAGAGAGTGGGAGCCATTTCTATGCAAAACAGCTAAGTCCCTTGCATAAGTATATCAAGCCTCCTTTAACTAATAAGGGCTGCTTGAAGATTTTAAAGTAATCTGACTTTCTGAAAATCAAATCTTTTTAATGTATCTGAGGAGCCTGATATTGAAAGGACACTGGCAGTGAAACTTTTTTTTTTTTCTGAAGAACCCTAATGTGATGACAATACCAAACATACCTCTTTTCCACTATGGACTTTTCAAGCCAGAAATAAAGTCAATCTAGGCTGAGCTGGATCTCAGAGGGGAGATCAACTCCCTGAGGGGTATATATAAGCAGTAAGGCTCAGATCATTCAAATAGATCACCATATACATATGGATCACCATATACATTAGCATTTCCCAAAATACAGTCCCTGGAACACCAATTCCACAGGGTGGAAAAAATGATGAATTTAGCTTGGGAAAACTGGGTCAAAGTTAAGAGAGTCTTGAACTGTTTAAATCGCAGGACTTCTCAGAGACTTTAATGTGCTAATGTGAACCGTGAGTCTGTAAGAGAGAGAGATACTATTTCCCAAAAATATTTGACCAGAGAGAATCAGTGGCCTAAGAAACATCCTTTGAAGAATGTAATAATTCACTAATGCCTTAAAAGAATACCACCTAAAGCACCAATCCTCAACCAGAGAATTGCTTAGTCTCCTTTAAATGTTGGTAGAGGCAGTTTAGCCTACTTTAGGGAAAGTAATTATTAGAACTGCTTTTCTATGTAGCAATAATGGTTGAACTGGAAAGGAATTTCAAGATTCAACTGGTTCCTTCTATCCAAAATTTACAGACGACCCGCACTGGGGAGGCTAGGTGTCTCAGATTTCTGATCAGCACCAGTGGGGCTGCTGATCAGTCCACTGCACGCCCTTAGTTGGGCATTTTTCCTGCAATGCCCTCTTCTGTAGTCCTTCCCAGACAAGTACTGCCTCCTCAGTATTTAAACCCAAGCTGCGTTGGAATGCACTAGGATCTCAGGAGAGATGGGCCCCAGGTGGCGGAATGGGCAAGCAGGTGGCAGCTTAATGTCCACACCATCTCAACATTCCCAGCAATCAACAACCACAGCACACGTTCCATGGTGGAGGGAAGCGTGATTCTGGAGACCCTCAGAAAGGTTAATAGAGATTGGTAAACTACTTACTAACTGAAAAAAGGGAGGGAAAACCATGAAAGTATACTTCTGGAGAGTTGCCTTGGAACAACAAATCAAACCAAAAATTAAAACCAAGAAACAAAACATTTGAAAAATCAAAATTAAGGCTAAAAAAGCAAATAGAGTTCTAACAACCTTCCAACTGTAAGTCTGGCTGTCTGGGATCAGATTTCAATTTGAGTGACACATGTTTTTCCACTAACAATGACTTTTTTTTTTAACCAAAGAAAGGCCAACCGGGCATTCCCCTCTTTTTAAATGTTCCTCCAGCACATGAAAGTTGGCCAATTCATGTAACGTGTTTTGTTTCCAGGGCAGGAAATTCCAAGGGGAAGGGAAAAATGATCAAATAAGCAGTTTTCAGGTCTTTCCAAATATTAACCCTAATCATGATTGCAACAGTTTGTAGGGTTGGGCTAGTTTTCATTCCCATGAAGTTAAAGGATTGGAGGAAGAATTTCATAAAACTTCAGGTCTTGATTATCTATCCTAATAGAAAGAGTTGGGATTCAAATTCATTACAATTTTAATCAAGAAATTCTACATTTATCAGTAATGTATGGTATGTTTTCCCTTCTCTAAATGTTGTATTGACGGGGTAGAAAAAGACTCTTGGGTTCTTCACTCTTAGTTAAAATACCTGGTTACTGGTATTTTAGGCATTCCCATGGGATGCAACATGGTAAATACTGGCAGGGTGTGGAGTTGGTGGGTTTGTTGTGTAAACAAGAGTGGACGGGGCGGTGAGAGCACACAACATTATTCTAGAACAGTGAGATCCCATTTTAAGGCAAAAAGTTGGGCAAAAGTCAATGTAAAAAACTATTTTTTGGAAAAACAATTTTTCTGGAAGTTGGCAATTGCCCCTATGCACTGTATTAAGGGAAAACGTCTATTTTAAGAAGTAGATTAAAAACAACATAAGCAGTTTATAAACATTACCCTCGTCTTCCATTTCATAAAACTGGGATTACCATTAAAGCAAAGCTCACAACACTTAACATACAGATAAGTAAGGTCAGAGTGTTTCTTGGTTTGAATGATTTATTTTAGACGATAGCCTCATCTCTGCCCTGACTTCGTGTGTGTGTGAGTTTAATGGCGGGTTAGCCATCCGAAAGATGAGCACATTAGGGAAAGTAGCTCTTTCTGGCAGCAGTTCCCCTTATGAGCTTTTGTTCAGCATATAACTGAACATTTGGAACAAAGATGAGCCCCTATAAATCATAGATATAGAGATTAAATTGTCTGGCAGTGCTGCCGGACAAGTGAACATTAAATAAATGAGGGAAACAAAACAAGGGTGGATTCTCCTGGTGAAACCCATATTTAGGGCCCATCTAAGGACTTTATCAACCAGTGTTTTACTTTAATACAGGGATCTTTTTTTTCATTGACAGGTCCCTGAATACCCTAAAACAGACTTTCAAATTTCTGTATTAATTAAAAGCAAGATCAGATTAAAATACTGTTCAATTTCCCCGCATAGTTTCAAGACAAACTCTACATTTTCCTTCTTTGCAAATGGAAACAATTTATAGCATCGTTTCTCAAAATGTAGTACATAACCCACTGGCATTATAATCACAAGGGAGTATTTCATAAATCCAGATTCCTGGGCCCTTCAGGTCTACTGAATCACGAATTCTGGAGGTGGGGCCCAGGGGATCTGCAGCTTTCAAGGCTCTCTATGGGATTTTAATGCACATAAAGTTGAGAACCACATATTTAAAAGGCATATGGCCATTATCTTTAGAATACTTTCATTACTACATACTTGTTGAATTAATTTCTAAATTGAGGGCCGGCCTCGTGGTGCAGCGGTTAAGTGCACGCGCTCCTCTGCTGGCGGCCCAGGTTTGGATCCTGGGCGTGCACCGACACACTGCTTGTCAGGCCATGCTGTGGCAGCGTCCCATATAAAGTGGAGGAAGATGGGCACAGATGTTAGCCCACGGCCAGTCTTCCTCAGCAAAAAAAAAAAAAAAAAAAAAGAGGAGGATTGGCATCGGATGTTAGCTCAGGGCTGATCTTCCTCACACATACACAAAAAATTTCTAAATTGAAAACCAGAAATATTTAGGAATCAATGATTATTTGCAAAATGTTCTAATTTGCCATTTTTAAAAATAGGAATCTTATGCATTTATATCAACTCCAGGAAAGCACAGAAGTACCTGAGAACTAGAAGCAATATTCTAGAGAAGTTTCTATTTATTCTGCTCAAAACAAGTTTCTTTTACTTTTCAAAGAGGAGGTTGGAACTTGGGCACCAATGTCTCCTTCTGCCCCACACAGCTTTTGGATTTTCAAGTTGGCAAGATTTTCTCTCATATAAATTTGATGGAGTTTCCTATCCAGCTTATCAGTTAGGAAGATTATCAGAACATGAAACATCAGGCAAATGAAGCAGGTCTAACAAGAAAGGAAAAACCATAAACCATGTTTACACAGAGAGGGTTCCTGGCGGGGACCTGGGTCACTGAATGAATGAGCTGCAGGGGGCCACACAAAGGTATCGGGTTTGGGATGAGAATGAAGATGAGAAGATACAAACAGGTGGAGAGGAGATTCGGTTCTTGAAAGAGAAGAGGAGGAGGAGGAGGAATCTGACACTAAAAAAGTGAAAGAGAAAAAAAAAAGGATAAAGGCAAAAAAGCTTTAGAAACACAAAGAAAAAAATAAACCAGCTTTTAATATACTCACATAAGCTGCAAAGAAAATGAGGTCATGTAATACACAATCATTCCTCTACTTGACAATAGAATACAAGTGCTTTTCGAAGAAAACAAATTTGTTGTTTTTCCACTGGTTATTTAAGTGTTCTGCAACAACACCATGGAATAAAAATAACTCAGATTTACCTGGGCACGGATTCAGCAGTATGATCCACTGAAAATAATACATCTTTAATTTACAATGTCCAGGACACTCTAGAGGAAACTATTTGCTTTTCAATTGGAAAGGGTTAGAACTTGACTTTTCCTAGATTTGTTTTTTATGAGAAGCACTTATATAAAGTTTACTTGAGAATTAAGGTTTTCCTAGGTGCAGGTACTAAGGTGCAATGATATGTCACGGTCCCAGCATCATGACAACCGAGTGCTAAGCTTTCTAAGTTGGTCTATGGTTGGGCGCGCTGGCTGGGCACTTGGAAAAGGAAGCTATTACTGCCACCTCCATGTCTTACAGCTGGAGAGAGACACAGCAGTAGGGGGACCACCACAGCAACAATTATTTTCCCAGACAAAATGGACCAAACTTTCAAGTTAAAAGAATTATTTTGCTTTGGATAGGTGTCCAGTAATATCTACCAATGACTAAAGATAAATTCCCTTACCCACATCCTGTTTTGCAGGCAAAAGGAAGAAAAAAAATTTTTTTTCACCCTCTATTTAAGGAACTACCAACTTATTTCAAAGAAAAGGCAATGATTGATAGCTTCAGAGCTAAGGCTGTCACTCCATTTGATTCCTCTTTGTCGATGCTGGGACCTATTAGATGACAGAGGTGGGGGGAAGGGGAGCCAGAGATGATATTAGAAGGGAAATCAGGGTCTTGAAGGGGGGCTTTTTCAGTTTGCCACATCCATTTAATAAAACCAGCATCTACTTTATAAGCCACAGCAGATTTGGCCAATCCAAAGCTTCTAGACATGGGTTCCCCTTATGTTATTCCACAGGACTGCATATGGACAAGTTCAGAGGTGGAAAACCATATGAACCCCTTCAAAAATCAAGCACACTGAGCCTTTATAATGACCCAGATGTATAACAATGGTATTGTAATTCTATTTGTTAAAAGTTCTGTTCTGTTTGACAAATATACTGAAATTTTAAGGTGAAATATGATGTTTGGGATTTGCCTTAAAATACTCTTCAAAAACTAAGTCTGGGACAGGAGAGATGGATGAAAAAAAGAATACTAATTGTTGAAGGCTGGCAGTAGGTACATGGGGATTCATTAGATTAGTATCTCTATTTTGGTATATTTGAAAATTTTCCACAATAGAAAACAAAAAAATAAAAAGGAAACAAATTTTATTTCTGGAACACAAAAACAAGAGATCCAAGAGGGCCTGTGGCTTCATGAAGGGGTCAATCTGCACAGTGGGTGATTTGGAATTGGCAGGACTGTGACAGTGGAAGTTCACCATGGCTTTGGCCACTGTATGGCTTTGCTTGTGTCAGATGCTTGTGCCCTTTAAATTAGGGAATTTAGAAAAGCAGGGAAGCAGCGGGTGTGGCTTGGACCAATGCTATCGACAAGCTGTCACCTGCCAGGGGTGGGCTCTCTCGGACCATGGCTGGTCTCAGAGTCACTTCTGTTTTGATTTTTTTTTACCTCCGATAAGTTCCTTTTCTCTTTTTCTCTATGGCCCAGTAGCTTTCCTAAATGAGCAGTGCTGCAGTGGATATTCAAAATTAGCCAGTCTCCTTCAGCACCACATGAACTGAAAATGCAGCAAAGGGAAGGAACACGGTTGAGATCATGCCAGACAGAGAAGCCCAGAACGTGAAATCTGTGTGTCATGGAATACTATGCTGCTCTAAAGAAGAATGAGGGCATTCTCTATGATGGATATGGCAGGATCTTCAGGATATGCTGTGAAGTGGAAAAGGCCAGGTACTGAACAGTGTGTATATATAGTATACTATTTTTTTCTGTAAGGGGACATAGGAAATAATATCTATGCTTATTTGCATGAAAAAACACTGGAAGGATAAACAGAAAGCTAATAAAAATGGTTATCTTTAGGGAAAGACAAGATGGAAGCACAGGGGTGGAAGCAAAATTTCTCTATGGTGCGTTCTGAACTAGAGTTGAAACAAAATCTGTAGGCAGTTCACAAGACAGGCCATCCACAGGGGTGTACGAATAAGAATGTGCTGGCCCTCCCGGAACTTCCCCCTGAGCTGAACTATATAAAATTGGGCTTTATCAACCAAAATGGAGGCATCTTTTCCATTTTTAGATGAACCTTCCTAATTTTTAAGTCTCTTTGATTTAAATTATCATTTCAGAAAGTTTTATCCTTACTTACAACCAGTCTGCAACTGATAAGGCCTCCTAACATGGCCTTCCATTGTTCTGATTCCCTGGCCTCCTGGTTAAGTAATTGGTGGTGTGCAAACCAACAGTGTAGGTCTCTGGGGGCAGGGCTAGCAGAAGAAGTCTTGGAGGGATTCCTATGGGTATTTCAGCAACATCAATAAAATGGGCACTGGGCAGTGCCCTGGAGGCTGTGGTTTTCTCCTGTTGTTCAAGGACTCCTGCACCAGCCATCTAGACTCCGACCACCTGGGCTCCCGGGGTGAGAGAGCGAGCGGATGCATCACCACCATTAAGGAGAAAGGGGCAGCGACCCCCTGACTGTGCCACACAGACATACTTTACCTGACACTATGGCATCTGAGACTGAGGGCTCTAGGGAAAATGTCCCAAGGGGCAAAGGGGAGAACGAGAACAAGGGCCTCACTTCTTTTCTGTCACTATCTGTTGTCATGTGATGTGGCAGGAAAGTCTTGGGACCTCAGGGGAAATTAAGGTCCAAGCCAGCTGGAAGGAAAGGGGTTCTGAATTTGGTATGACTGTCCTCAGAGGATCCTTGGAAGGGGCGAAGGGGGAAGACAGCCCTGGGCAGCCACAGTATCTGTTTTGAATCAGCCAAACTTGCTGCTGGTGCGGTAGTGAGCGTCCTCTCCTCTTCTCTGCCCTGTGTCCGAGCCTCGCCTTGCAGTGGCTAGTCCTGACAGCCTGACCTGCCCTTTCCAGCAACGAAGAGGGTTAGATAGTGTCTCCAGGGGGACTGGACCCACGAGCAGAAATCTGCTGTGCCGGTCCAAGTCAGAGTCTCTGCCTAGTTTGCAGTCCACGCCCACCAAGGACTACTGATCAACTGCAGGGGGTGAGTTTCTCTGTGGCTTAGGCAGTCTGCATTTTGAGCAGTGGCTGCAGCCATGTCAAACTGTACTAATTTGCAATTCGTACTACTTCCAGTGCCCAACACTCTTTTGACCTAGAAGCCCCAGGGTTCTGGGATCAGACTTCTCAAGCCGACTTTAAAATTTGGTAAAAGGGAGCTTAGCATAGGAATGCAGTCTTCAGGCAGCTGTGAGGACTGGCTTGCGTGAGTACCACACCTGGCTCCCAGAGACTCTATCCCTTCCATCCCACCAGGGCAGAGATTTTCCAGGGGGTGGCTGTGCATGCCCAAGGGTTCCTCTCTGGCTTTCTTTGGAAGGGCTCGGCCAGGAGCTGGGACCTGGCACAAGGGCCGGAGAAGGGCATGGAGGTTCCTTTCATGAAGCCAGCCCACGAAAGACCAGGCACACCCAGCTACCAATTAAGCCTTTCACAGGCCCCTGCGGGGTAGAGGGAGAGCAACAGAACCAGGTTCCAAATGATGCTTTGGAACTACCTTTGAGGCTCAAAGTGGAGTGAATTTCTTTATATTTTGTGAGTCTGTGGAGTCCTCCAAATTGCCACTGAATAGCCAGTATTACTATTAGAATTGCTTGTTTGGAGTTTTGGAAATTGCAGAGGTATATTTACTCCTCTGTACTTAGGCAAATATGGTCATGGAAATGACAACGAGGAGTGAATATTTGCTCAGAGGCCAAGTGCTACAGGCCTCCCTGTGGGGAGAGTAGAGTCAGAAGCTCGGAACCCACCTGCCTCTCTACAGGGTCTTTTTGCTGGGTATATGTGTGTTCATATGTTCAATTGCTTAGAAATCCAAACCTTGATTTCAGCAAGGTCTCAAATCTAGAGAGAGAGGGAGAAACAGAAAAGCAGAGGGGAAGCTCGATGGGGATGGGAACAATCTAATTTTAGTTTCAAATTTCAGGCTCCAAGAGCAAGGGGAAAAATAAAAAGATTTCAAAGAGTTGTATTGGGCAAGTAATATTACTTCCTCCACCGTGAACACATACTTGAAAAAGACACTGGAGAATATGCGCCTCATTTGAGAGGTTAATCTATTTGTGTGAGGAATTTTTCCAACCCCAGTCCCTGGCAGTCTTCATCCCACACCACTCAGGGCCAGGCCCCCACATTCTCGTTGACACCATTTCATCCCCTCTGGCTTTTTATTCTCACCTGTCTCGGGATCGCTGAAGTCTGGCAAAGTAATTGTATTAAGCTGTCGTCTGTCAGCAATGGTTCTATCTAAGAGGCTGCTCCCACGTCCAGAATCACTGCAAAACACAGCTATAATGTCAGTCATTTGAAAGGTGGGCAGGGGGAAGGAAACAGAATCAACTAAAACCGACTCCTGAAATGCAGTAATACCTTCTGTGCGTTTTTGATGTTCTTCAGCACCTTTCCACTTATTACAAGCATCCTGCTTCCTGGCTCGGCCTGGGCTGGGATTCCTTTCAGTATTAAATATCACAAACATGGCATAAACGACACCCATATAGACTCTTGCTAATTTTAGCCTCTTTTGTGTCCTTATAAGATACAAAAATGAAAACTTCAAGCCAGGTTCTCCATCCACCTTATAGGGAGAACCTGATTGGCATTCTATGCTGTGAAGTCTTAGAACCCATCAAGCACATAAAGACACCATCCTGGAGCTGTCTTTATGAACGAGCGCCCTCATCAGTGCTTCTAAGACCTCACAGCACAGGAAGATCACCTGGGGCATTTCTGAAAAACACAATGCCTAGGTCCAGCTCCAGACTAAACAAATCAGAATTTCTGGGGTGGTCAACATTTTTCAAAGCTCCCCAGATGGTTCAAATGTGTAGCCGGATTCGAGAATCCCCAGCCCCTGCTTTTCAAAGGGCGATCACAGCCACGGCCCCGTTTGCATCCCTGTTTAACAGATGAGGAAGAGGAGGTGTCAGGTCACGCAATGAGCTGGTTGCCGGCAGAGCGGGAGCTACGGCCCCTGTCCAGTGCTCCAAAGCTGGAGAAGGTCGGGCCTTGCAGACAACACAGCAGGGCTTTGGCGCCAGCCTCCAGGCCAGCATTCCTACCAGCTTCCTGCCCTGATCCCCCTTCTCCAGCTTGTTCCTATAAAACAAGCTTGGTACCACTCGTTTGGCAAGTCACATGGAGGCCACATCAGGCCTAATGGGAATGAAACACAGTTAAGGGACCTTAGCTCATACAGACTCCTGTTTTGTTTTGTTTTGTTTTTATTCTAAGAAGCTCGTAAGTGAAAACAATTACATTCTCCTTTTTTCCTCTCATGATATTCCATCAAAGAAGCTCCAAAAAGAAGCATATCTGTCTCTTGAGGTTTGAGTCTCTAATGCTTTTCTTGGAATCCATTTTTTTTTTTCAATCTGGGGGCTCTGAGAGTGATTTTTTTTTTAAAGAAGTTCAAATTATACAATAAAGGGACACAATTTCCTTCCTCTATGCAGCTGTTGCTAAAAGTGGTACAAACGAGATTTGGTATGAAACTTAATATGGTTTGCAGGCTGCAATTTCCACGTCCAGTGATGTAGTTAGAGAAATCCACAGGAAACAGAAGGGAACTTGCTTCAGTACAGACTGTTTGTCAGCCTATACTTATTACATCATTGGACACATGGTTTTTGGAAATTGTTCTATTAATTATTTCCACAACTGAGAAACCATACATGTCTCTGAGCAGAAGACAACATAAAAGAAGTACATGCAAATTTTCATTAATCACATTACTGAATGAATATTTCTGGCACTGGTCTGTTCATGTATGTATTTTTAACATAAACATTACAAAAATATTCCAAAGAGTTAATTATCTTAATATTGCAATGGCTCCCCACTTAGGAGTTTTTCAGAAGATATCTGAAAATACAGTGATATTTTTCTTCACCTTGGGGAGTCCAGGACACACATTGAGGTGTTGGCATTTCGAAGGAAGGATCTGCCTGGGTTTTCGGTGGACCAAATCTGAGGAAGTGGATCAGAAACGTTTGTTTCAGCCATACTCCTCCAGGCTTCCTATCTCACCAAGGTTCAGAGCATAGGGTTGGCTGCCATGTGTGATGCTGGTCCTGAAACTCAGCTGGGGGTCTGGATTCTTATCCTACATCTGTCCCTAAAGAGCAGGTCACTTTGGGGAAGGCCACTTTCCCTGTGCCTCCGTGACTTCCCTGTCAGATGAAGACAAGGACCGTCTTCCTACATAGAACTGTGTGAGGCTGAACCAAGGTCGTGTAGATGGAGCATTCAGAAGAGTTATAACTTCCAGGCACACGTCAGGTGTCCTTATAAATACACATACCTACAAACATACATCTGGGGTTAATATGGCCAGCTAATTTCTGAAGACCACTTATTCCTAGTCTTCTGGGACAATGAGAGGTGTGGGCAAGCTGAGTTAAGGACCTCCTACTCCAAATATTAGAAACCCCAACTAAAACCAAAATCTCATCTTGTGGACCTCATCCACTGATACCGACACAGGATCTGTTCCCCCTCACCCAGCAGAGAAACTATATTTGATTACAGTCCTTAGTTTGTCTCCCATAGCTCCTTTTGAAAACAGTATATAAGCAACAATTAACTATTCCAAATGGAGATGTTTTTGTTTCTACTCTGAATGTTGTGACTGATTGAGAATTTTGCTGGATGCTTCCAGCAATTTTTAATTCTTCATTTATATGGGGCAGAGTCTTAACCAATCAAGATGTACCTTGGCTATGATCCACAGAATGTGGAAGAAGGGGCCAAGAGAGGCCTTGGCCAACCCTTGAGTCTCCTTAACTCTCCCACTCTGGCCAGTCTCTCTCATGCAAGCCTGAAAGTTGTCATCCTTCTCCCTCTAGGACACTGTCTGCCTGGGCACCTCCTGTGGACCACCCACACTCCCCTCACAGGCCAGGTACCTCACCTTTTCTCTGCCTGGCCCTTCATCTGCCAGAAGCACTTTCCAAGGAGGATGGCAGGAGGGAAGGAAAACCATTCCTGGTCAGGGGGGCCAGTAGAGGGTTTAGGGAGAGGAAACCGGAAGGAACCCCAAATCCAGGGTACCTAAACTTGGACATCCACATATGTAGATGTATATACATCCAGGTAATTTCTTTTCCCCATTAGGACTGACAATTCAGAGTAAATTGTAGTGATGGTTCAAGTTATAGCGGAAACTGGAACCTTCTCTTGGAAATGCTATTTTCCACAGCCAAACAGAGGTGAAACACAAGAGGCAAGCAGTGGTGGCCTGGGAGTCAGAACCCTGGAGTTTTTGTCACATGCAGCTTTGCCTTTTCCCAGCTTCTGAAACAGCGCCTGGCACATAACAGATACTGGATGTAAAAGCAGGGCCTTGGATAGGAAACCAGAGCGGGGCAGTTGGGAGCGGGAACTCCTGTTTTTCTCCAGGCCTCTTACGACTGGATTACAAGAGTCAAGTTCCCAACGTTCCTGAACCTCAATTTCCTCATCCGTAAAATGAGTATGACATGACGTTTGCCCATTTTATGGAACTGTTTGAAGATGAAATGAGAGCACACTTTATAAAAAGAAAAGTTCCCCCAAAATGCTGGCGACTATTAGTATGAAATGGGGTCTCTAATTTCCAACTGAGGTTAGAGCAAAAAAAATCATCCTTTTTTTAAAAATTAACTTTAAATGCTATTCGTAAGTGATTGAAATAGGACTTAGGAAGAAAAAATTTTCTTCCAATCATATGGCTACATGATGGAGATAGTCCAAGTGGCAGTGACAAGAGGGGGGAAAGAAGTGGTTAACAACAAAAAATAAAAATAAAGGAAAAGTTGGTTGTCAACTCAGAGGTAGAGGGAGCTGATGTTACACAGACCTGGGTTTGAATCACAGCTTGATTACTTGTTTAATTGGGAAAACTTGGGCAAGTTATTTAGCCTCATATAGCTTCAATTTTATTTTCTACAAAACGGAAAGAATGGTAGCTGTCTGGCAAGGCTAACGCAGGGGCTGAAGATATATAAATGGCCTAGCACACTGCTGACACAGAGCATGTACGACCATCCCTTGCCGACATGCTGTGATGTTCACTTCAGGGAGGCTGCTGGGACCTTCCGTGGGGCTCTGGTCAGAAGTCACACTGTCTGGAGTGGCCAAGTCAATATGCACAAGAACCGAGGGACCTTTATACTCTACTAAGAGACAGAAGACAAAACACGAGACAGATTTTTACCCTAAATGCAAGCGAAACTGCAGAGCTAGGGAGATAAACCCAGGCTTCTGCAATGACAAACACCTTGCCAAATGTACACTCAAGAGAGTGCCACCCACCATTTTGCTCACAGCAAGAGATGCATTCTCAGACTGCAGGTAGAACGCTCTTTGCAAGTTGTCTAAGGCTCAGTTCAGCAACCAGCTCATAGTGGGATTTTCCTTCAAGCAAAAATAAAGAGGAGGGGCCAAGCTGCAGAGAACATGAAGCTCGGGGCTCTTCTCAATTTGGCCCTGTTACTGCCCATGTCTCCCTCTGTGCCTCACCGCCTTGCTGCTCTGGAGGCCTGTGCCAGCCTCACGATGGAGTGGGGAGGGGGTGGGGGACAGTGGGAAACCCTGGCAGGTTGAGCAGAGGACCCTCCCACAACTGAGCACGTGCAGAACTAACGGCCCCTGAGCCAGGACGTCAGTGTGGACCTTCTCCAGGTAGAAACCGACCGCCTCCTGCCAAGATGCTTTCTGCTCAGGTTTTTTGTTTTTTGTTTTTAAGCAGGGATGATTCTCACACATTTGTTCATGCGAGTCTACCCTTTTCTAAAACCCTGTGTGACCTGACCGCAGACTCAAGGCTGTTGGACCCAGAGCTGCCCTTATCTGGAGAACTGCAGTGTGCTGTCCCTCGTCAAGACACAGCCCTCCTCTCTCTACGCTTCCTTCTGCCGCCAGGGTCACGTCTTACCCGACCACACTGGGCAGGATGTCTAAATTTGCACAATGGTAAGGGCTACAGGAGCAACATTTATTTATATCCCAGAGAAAATAAATACGGTTAAAAAAATAAACAGGAAGCTCCTTAATAAGGGCCTGCTCGATTACCACCCCCCTCCCTCCGGGCTCGCAGAGGAGCGGCAGGAGCAGTTCTGTGGAACTGATGGGTCCTCCTCCACACCCCCACCTCATCCAGACTCTGCCTGGAGCCCGGGTTCCTCCCTGCTCTGGCCCTGAAAGATCCTTCAGGAAAAGGAGGAAGTATGGACACAGCCCAGGCATTTGGTTAAGTATTTTTAAAAAGCTTTCCAATTCCGCTATTTTTTTCTCCTCACATTCAATATTCTTGGTTGCTAAGTGGGAGGAAATGTGGGGAGGTGGGAGAGGTGTGGAGAACTGAGGGAGAGTTGGCAATGTGAAAGCTGAGGGATTTATTTTCTCATTTCTAAAGGGGGTACAGGCAAAGGGATGTGCTCCAATACGGAAGCAGCCAGCCTGGGGAGTATCTCCTGTGAGCTGGGCTTGTGGCAAAGACTCCCCCCCAAATCCTGCTGCTTCTGATAGGCCAGGAGTGGGGGGCTTTTCTGGAACATAAATATGGGCATTTTCTATTTCTGCTGACAGCCTTAGAAAAGTAGAATTTTTTAAAAATTAAAATGATCTTTATTTATTTTCAGAACATACCCACAAAAGGGAAGAGGCCAGTGTCATGGTTATCTTTTCATCAAGAGGAAGGTGGGAGCACCGGGCACAGTAATGTGCCACTGGCTATGGTCATGAAGGGGACTCTCTCTAATTCTTTTGACTCCAGCTCTGCAAGGCCTTGCATGGAGGCCTGGTGGGCGCGGGACTGGACAGCGGGCTGGCTTTCTAGTCTGAGCTCCCTCCCTTCTAGCTGCACTGCCCACGCAGCCTATGGTCACGAGTCTGTCTAACATCAGTTCACAGGGACCCATCCCCTTAACAGAGCCTTGATTTTGAACATTTTTTTTTAACCGCAGAAACTTTTGTAAAACAAAATCTCACACGGGACCCCACCTGCACTCTGCTGCTTCCCTAACGTCCATCCCACCTTTCCTCTCCCCAGGCCATTAGCCACTTGCCTACCTCCTGGTGGGCTGGACTGGGCAAGCCACACCCTTAGTACACATTTACAATTTGAGTTACACATTTTTAGGCTCCTGACTTTTAAGAGCATAATGTGGGCTTATCCATACATCTTGCTATGAACTTGAAAAATATTCTGAGTATATGAGATGTTGTTCAAATTCACTTGAATCACTAGGTCCCTTTTCATTAAATTACTTCTTTCATAGGGCAGGACACACTTAGCAATCTAAACATAGACCAGGAAAAATTGCCCAAGACTTGAAAATGGGCACAAGAGGTTATCGGGTATCTTTCAGGGGCATGAGGGTGTTGACTAGTGGACCTTCCCCAGATTATCTGCCTCCTCAGTGTGGCACCTTTGACTAGGCCATTTTACAGCTCTGCAGGGCAGAGTTAACCTGTAGAAAACTGATAGGAAGGCAAATGAATTTTGTCTGGTCGAGATACAGTCAATTTCCACCCTGTAGAAAAGACGACCCCAAACAATATATTTCACTGTCCTATAAGATATTGTTTTTGCAAATTCATTTCAGCATATCTATTTTTCAAATACTTCTTTGAACAGGTCTTAACATGTTACTGGTTCCCTCATTAGTTAATGAGGTAAATAAAATCTTTGATACGTGTTTATTTTATATTTGTTTGAGTCATGATTTTACCTTTTTGAAAATTATACTTTATCATGCCAACAGGGATTTCCACTCTCCTTAGTAGAAGGCGGCCTGTTGTCTATGCAGGTCTTTTAAATCTCACTGTAAGAACCCCTGCTGGAATATACAATTGACTAGTCTATCCATAAATCACTAGGAAGATGATAAGACTTGTCAAAGGAGTTCAGTAAATGGCTGGGTGAGAGAAATCAGAGACCAACTGTGAATTGAGCCTTGTTGGTCACTGTGGCAGCAAAAGCAAAAGAAACCCACAGAAAAGAGTTGGAGGCTTCGTCAGCCATGGGGAGAAAATCCCCTTAGAAATGGAGTGTGTGAGGCTCCGCCGCCATTATCTGCTGCTCGTGGGGACCTGGAGTTGACGCCTGCTAAATGCCGACCAGAGATGGCACTGATAGGCAGGGGCCCATGCAAAAACCACACAAAACAGGCACTGCTGGCCTCTTACCTGGGATTGGTCAGGTTGTAGCAGGATTTCCATATTTGCAGCATGTGCTTACAGGTGAGGAGCGCCTCGTCAGGGCCCCGGCAGAGTGACTCCAGCTTCACCTTGGAGAACAGTAGTCTATGGCGGGGGGACAGGGAGAAAACAACACTCCTCAAGACAGAGTCCCCACCATAACAAAACCAAGTGGCCTGGCTCAGACCCGGAAGCTGCTGGACTCATTCTAGAATGGGGTGTCCAAAGGCTGACCCAAGGCAAGCAGTGGCATCAGGGCCCAGGATTTCAGAACTCCCAGCTCAATATGTGGCTTTGCATAAGTCACCACTAAGGCAAATGCAGGCACAACATGACCATTTGTGGTCAGGTTAAAAGCATCAGAGTGACTAATTTTATTCAGAACACAGAGATTTTGCTTTTAGAACAAAACCAACTTGCAAAACTTTAAAAATTTGTGAAAAGCGAATCTTGATTTATTTACAAAATTACATGAGATGTGACTCAGGTGATATAAGTATCTACAAAAAACCTTCCACAATGATCCTCATCACGTGAAAGTGAATAAATCTCGTACGCTTTGAAAAGCCTGAACTGAAGGTACACAATGAATCTGGCTAAGGTCCACTCCTCTTTGATCTTCCCCAGCCCTGCTGTTCAGGGGCTTCACCAGCTCACTCCATAATCACCAACTATCTCTTCTCTATTTTTGTCACCAACAATGGCTTCACCCTCCATCCAGACCTTCTGAATATAAGCTTAGATCCTTGTCTCTTGGCATCTCAGAGTTATCCCACTCCCAAATTCTACTTGAGTCTCCCTGTAGACATCAGCTCTCTTGGTCCCTGGGCTCATCACTACTCTCCTTATGAAAGCCTCAGCATGAGCCCAGATACCTTCCCAATGGTCTTTCTGTCCCTGACTTGCCCGGCTCCAAGAAATTATAAAGATCTCCAAAAATCATTTTCATTCCCAGCTCAAGAAACTACCATGATTCAATACTGTCTGTAATAATAAGTCAAAATTCTTTATCAAGTCCCTTAACACTCCGCCCACTGGCTACTCGTATTTCACCATCCCATTCTGTGCCATTTACTCCTACCAATATCATTCATTGGCCAAAGACTATGTTTCTTTCATAACTCTATGAAAATATATGCCATGTTCTCCATATTAATCTCCACTAATCCATGTCCCTTCTTAATTCTTCCTAAATTTAGCTAAAACCCCACCTCATCAGATAAGTCTTCCATTGATACCACTTTTACACCTTTATCTTCTCTATTCAGTATGTATCATATTGGCTGGTGTTTGTGTCAATAATGACAATAAAAAGAAACAAAAGAAAGGGGGAGAGCTCCTGTTTATTCAAGGCCTCCTATGTGCCAGGCTCTGTGTTTGGCACTTTACAACAATTCCAATGTCATCTTCCAGTGTCGTGTAATAACCCTTATCAGTAGGTGAATAGTAGGTTCTTCAATAAAAGAACTCCAACCTCTCTCTCTCTGGCCTCACTTCCACAGAGCCTAGAATTATGCTCTGAAGTCAAAGGGCCTTAAATCAGCATTTGCTCACTGACTACTTTCTCTATAAACCACAGAAGATAAGGAAATATGTTTCTAGCTATGTAAGTTAGATGTATAGGAGAATTCCTCAACCACGCATGCTGTAATGGCCTCATTCGAAGGCACTCTGGAGGAGGAAAGTCTCTTTTTCCTCTGGAGTAGATGGGATGAGGGTGGTCCTAACCTGTCAGTGCTCAAGCTCAGGAACGGGTTAGCACCAACCACCCCCTCTAAATGGAACAAAGGATGCCTAAGGGGGTGCTGGTGGCTCCCAGAGGGCTCAGGTCTGCAGCCTTCTCAAGCCTGGGTTTGCAGAAGCCCAGGATAATGGGGCAACGGGCCAGGTAACAAGAGGATGCAGCCCCTGATCCATAAGCAGGGGGGCATAAAGAGTGAGACCAGACATGAAAACAGGGGTCAGCTTCTGCTAAAAGACATCTCAAGAAGTTGAAATTCCCTGAGGCCTTTCCAGGATCACCTACAAGGAATCGCAGCCACTCAGGGTGTCTTGAGACATTTTTAAGGAGCTAGAAGCGAACTCCTGCTGATGTCTTCATGAGTCCAGAAGGCAGTAGGACTGCTTTTCCACTAGAATCTCCCCCCAAACTTGGGTCAACTGGGAGATGTGTTATAAAGGAAGCAGAAGCTGCCAAATGGTCACCTGTCAGCACTTGGTGGAGACCTATTCGGAGGCCAGAGACCTTCCTGGATGAGGGCTGGTTCTAAGCCATTTTGGCCAAGGGAGACCCCACCTACGACCATGGTGATACCCTCTGGAAGGTACACTGAGTTCCTCTGGCTTAGCCAAGCTTAGAGCTGGCTTGCCCCGGGGAGAGCCGTGAGATGGTGGGGAAGGTTTCCCTGCATGGCAGGCAGCAGCAGGGCCCTAAGAGCAATTATCCACGATTCCTTTAACTGTACCCAAAGTACAAAACGCCAGAGCTCCTCTCTAAACCTCAGCTTGGGAGAGCAGTTCTGTGCAAGGCTTCTTGGCTGGAAAAAGAACTTCTAATTAACATGAAATAACAGCTTTCAAACACTTGACTCAGGATATGGAGTTGAAAAGGTGTGGGCTGATTTAAGAGAACCAGACAGGAAGAACAATAGTAGAATTGCTGAGCACAAATGATAGAAAAGGCACCTGCAAGTGAAGCAAGAGGAACAGCATGAAAGAGAAACTGGCAGAGAAAAGGAGCCAGAAACACAGGCAGGAGAGAGAGAGCAGGGCCTCTCAGCCACCGCCAGGTGCTTCCAACACAGCGGGCAGGCAGCCCTGCCAAGCCCAATTCTGATACCCCCTCGAACGCCCAGGTAGAAGCAGGAGAGAGGCATTGCCTCAAAGACACTGTGCTCCTTCTCACCATGCCCCACATCTCACTTGTTCATAAGGCAGAGAACAATACCGAAAACAGAACGAGTGATAACTTGTCATCATATTTGCCAAACCCCGCTTGCACTTTTCAAGACTGTTCGAAAATATCTGGCCGGGTGTACGTTACATTAGCACAGAAATGAAGGGTACACAAACATGATTAGCATTAATTTGCTGCAGTTGATGTCTAAAGATATTATAGATTCAATCTACTGGGGAAATCCTTAGGCAAAAAAACAAGTTATGAGAAAACCTGGGACAAACCAGCATTGACTGCATTTAAGTACGCGGAACTGTCAACCTGACAGAGAGGGCAGAAGAGACTGCCGGGCCACGTTACCCAAGTCCACCCAAGAATTAAGGAAGATGTCTCTCTAAGCATAGTAAGAAGTCACATGCTGGGAAAACAGTCTATTCCTATCCCATACACCTGGCTCAAAGTTCATTAACCTAATTTAAAAAATTTTTGTTCAGACTCACTGAAAACTTACAGGAAATTACTGAAGAATAGAAGAAGAACCTTGCTAAAGTATCAATCTGACTACATTACTGATAGCCCAAATCTAGCTTCTCATACAATGCCTTTCATGACCTGCCCACATGCTTAGCTTCGGTATGCCCACTGCCCATCACATACATCCCCCATTCTAGCCATGATCCACGTCTTCCATATGTCACTCTCTTTCATGCCCTTGGGTCTTCGCACATGCTGTTTCTTCTGTCTGGAATGCCTTTTCTATCCATTTCTGCTTTGTAGGCATTTACTCGTCTTTCAAGGTTCAGGTCAAATAGCACCCCCTCACTAAAGCCAGCCTTTAATAGGAGCTAACTCTCATGCAATTCCAGAAAACACAAGAGCTCTCAACTGTGGAATCATAAGCTACAAGCCAGGAAACTTCTGCTTTCAAACAAATGAAATAATAACAATAACAACAGTAGCTGCCATATACTTTAAATATTTAATCACTAATTCTTACAATGACCCTGCAAGTTAGGTTGAGAGGTAAGTAATTTGCCCAAGTTCACATTGCCAATCACTGGTAGAACAGAAATCTGAACCCAAATCCATCTGACTCCAAAGTACTAAACATGAAACAGAGGAGAATGACTTAAAATCTTCTAACCACACTACTGACACTAATGAAGATATATAGAATTTTCTATTCCATCGCCAAATATTTAAAACCCTAAAATGTGCAAAGATCTGTGTTAGATATTGTGTGGAATAAAAAGTGGTATGAAATATAGTCCCTTGTTCTCAAAGACCTCAAAGACCAATCAGAAGATCTGACCACGAATATTCAACAGGACTTTCATAGGGGACAGCGGACGGCCCTGAAACTTCAGTAGAGTGGCAGGGAAACAGGAGTTTGGGTTCTGGGGTGTTGTTCCTGGGATACATCATACATGGATCTTCAAAAAATGATCACATTTGCTGGTGCTTTTTGTGACTTGCCTCTTTCACCCAAAAGTCAGGCACGTAGAAAATTCTAGTCATTTGAAGGATCCAGTTAATCAAGGTTTTACTTTTTATGAAAACTAATAGAAACAATATTTTACCCTATTTTTGAATTTTTTAAGAATCCCAAGATAACTCTTGAAATAATAACTATGTTTAGCTTAGTGTAGAGCTTAGAAAGAAGACATGACACCCCTGTAAAGCTCTGGAGCATGTGGCATTGTGACTTTTCATTGGGCACCTTAGGGAATGTATCAAAGTGGCATTTTATCAGGGCCAGGTTTAACGTCTAATGATTATCCCCAGGAAGACTTTCTTGACTCCCTGGAAATCACCCCAACCACTAGACATTTATCTCTCATACCTCACTCTAGCTTAGGTGTATCCTGGGCCCCAGCCTCATGAGTACCAGACTCCAGACACCATGCCTTGAGCTCATCGCAGACCCTCACATCTCCCTGCCTTTGCTCTGCTTGCCTGGAAGTCCTCTCCTCAGCATCCCTCCCACCCCCAACTGTGAAAATCTCACTGTCTGACATCTTCCATGACCCCATCCTCAGGCAGAATCTATCTTTTTCCTCAACTCACATGTATAAAATATTTTTTGTAATCTGTTTATTCATCCCATATTTGTATAGTTGACTACCTATACATCAATGTGCCTGACAATGAATTTGAATTTGCTCATCCTTTGATCAATCATTTTAAAAGTACCTATTATGCCCCTGAGGCTACAAAGGGAGTAAGACATGGTATCTTCTCCCACAAAGCTCACAGTCTAGTGTTATATACACATATGGACAAAATTCTTTGGCAGCACAAAAGGAAGGTGAGAGATTCTGCCTGGGGGTCACAGAAGACAACAGAGTTCTTCACAGTTGGGGTGGGAGGGATGCTGGGGAGGGGCCTTCCAGGCAGGCAGAAGGAACACCTGGAGCATAGACAAGGAGGTGTGAGCATCCACAATGAGCTCAAGGAGTGGTGTCTGGAATCTAGGATATAAGGCTGGGGCCTGAGATAAAGCTAAAAGAGTAGATATTTCTAAATTCTGAAATCTAATATGACTTACTGAAGCTTTCTGATGAAGAACTCTCAATGAAAATAAATTAGAAAAGTTCCGAGAAATACTAAAGTAATAATTCCCTTCAATCTTATTTGGCAGTATAAAAAAATGCACTTAAGTGCAACAAGGAGGAAACATTCACATTAATACACAAAACTCTCACTAATTAGCTTGAATAATGTTGCATTCAAGGCAGCTGATTCAGAAATAAAATCACGGGAACCTTGAACATTTGGTATTTTGTACTGATCTGTGTTTGTGTGCTCCTGGGCTCAGCATGCCAGGGACCTGCTCTTTGTTTATCTGCTGAATGTAGGCAGGGATGCAAAACAGCTGTGCAGGAAAGCACATGTTATCTGTCCAAGGCGGGCAATGGCCATGGGGGCCTTGAATGCTGTCCCCATCTCTTGCTTCCAGGGAGTCTGAGCTGAGATCTGGAGTGGGGCTGGCTGTCAAACGCCCAAAGGAAAGCGAGCATCTGTTACCAGGTAAAAGAAATAATAGATTAGCACAAGGCGGGGGAGGCAAGTATGTTGAAATAAAATTTTAAATTGAGAAGATGGTTTGGCAGCCACAGATCAGAATGGTAAGATAAATCAAAAGAGATGTACCAAAAGCATGTGGTGACTAGGAGAACAGAGATGGAAATTTGAAGCCAGATGAGTCAGCTGGGAACAAAGTCTGAAAGGACTGAGCCCATGTGCAGCCCATCGCTGCTCAGGGAGAGGAATGTCACCAGATCCATCTAACCAACCCCTCAGAAAGCAGGGTTGCTTTCATGAAGGAAATCTATCTCAATACATTGTTAGCAACATCTCTGACGGCCTACTGTGTGCTGGTCTTGGAGCCTTTGCTCCCCTGGCTGAGTTTCCAAAGCTGTCCAATCCCAGAAGGTGGTATTTGCCGCAAAAAGCAGCCTTTGATCCTGGGCTGAGTCACTGTGGCTGAAAGTCAATACCATGACCGGCCTGTGAGCTGTCTGGCCTGAAGTAGTTCAACTGGGCCCGATCACCATCAGATGAGCCAATGATGCTGGGTTTACAGCTGTGCAGGCCCCAGAGCTGAGACCTCAAAATGGCTTTGAGGCTGCTCTGAGAACAGCTGGAAGGAATGGGAGTTGTGGAACCACTTCGTGTGACTGCTCCTCTCACTAAATAACAAATACTGCTTGGGGTCTCACCAATGATGCATGTCCAATAAATGTCACCTGAATGAATGATCTTACCTACCCAACTGTTACACAGGAAATATACAATTTCTTTGATCATCTAGTTTACTAGTTTAATTGCTGCACTGACATACTGTTCATCAGCTCATTAGAAAAAATATAGATTTTTCCAGTTAATCCAAAGTTGGAAAAGGCCTTGAGAGGTCCTATAAGGCTTTGCTACTCAGTGTGGTCTGGGGCAGGCAGCCTCAGCATCCCCTGGGATCTTGTGAGAAAGGCAGAATATCCACCCACTCTAGACCCAATGGATCAGAATCTTCCTGTAACAAGATTCCCAAGGTGATTCATGTGCAAATTTAAGTTCAAGAAGCACCACTCTAGTTCATAACTCTCCATCCTAACCTTCAGTGGTCTGGTTTTTTTTTTAAAGACCTACAAGGAAAAGAGTTCCCATAGTCCCTACGCTTAGGAAATTCTACTCATGTTTATTTCATCCCTATAAGAATTTTGGGAGTATTTTGTTCTTAAATTCAGTGGGAATTCTGATCAACCAATTACATTAAGCTTACAAATGAAGGCACACCCACCCATGGTCTTGAACAGAATGCCTCCCTTCCTTCTGGATGGCTTCCTGATGACTGTGCTATAACCTCGTCCAGGTCCTCCCTGAGTGTCTCCAGTGAGGGTCAGTTACCAACCCCAGGGCACCATTCACACTGTCACCCGCATAAGGGGCACCTCCTGAGACTGCAGAGCACTGAGTAGTCATCCACCCTTGTTGTGGGTCCTCTTCAGGGATCAAAAACTCAAATGTCTCCCAGAACCAGGCAAGTAAATAAGAGCCAGGCTCAAGATATCAGCCTGCCTACACTAAAGGTAATTAAATCTAAACATTTTTGAAAGGTGCACTGACCTAATGGAACTCTACTAGCAGACGACAGCTCACAGGCTTCCAGATGGAAACCCCTAGTCTACAAGCTTTTCAGGGATCAAATCCGAGTACCTGGTTTCCTTTACAGAACCCAAAAGCACCCGCTGACTCCTGGTCAGTTTGCTAACAGAACCACCAAAGGAGGGTTTGAAGAGTATGGCTCTTATAAGTGCATCTCCTCTAGGAATAAAGCCCTGTCGAGTAACTGACCCAGGTGGCTCACTGGCAAATTTCTGTGTGAGAATTTTTAACCACTGGAGAAGTTCTAGAAATCTGACCACTTTTAAGGCCTATGGTTGCCCGAGAAGGAGACGCCGAACAACGTGCCAGCACGTCTGGGGAGGTCATTCGGCATTTCTGCCACGCTGGCCTTGCTGTCACTGTGAGCGTTTTCCCAGTCCAGGCACCCAGAACTGCTGGTTCCTGGGAAAATCGACACTACGTCTATTAAGCAAAACTAAGTGTCAGGAGCAGACGTCTCGCTCGACAGAACTCAGCGGCCTCTCAGCCTCAGCTGGGAGGCTGCTCGTGAGTGGCGGGTGCTGGGGACAGTCCACAGCCGTCTCTGAGGATTCGCCTGCGCCTCTTGGTTTCCTAATCCTGCCTCCTCTTCATAACAGGCAGGAACTCCTGTTAGATCCCATATCAGTTACATTTTGCTTCTCATTTCAGTCAAAGTGTCAACAATCTGGAATACTCCCCCATCCTTCTAGCGGTATTTTTAGAACAAACAAACAACTGACATATTTAGCTGGAATAAATCACCTCAAGAAACCCCAGTTGGGCTCATTTTTTGCTCCTGATTCAGCTATTAATCTCAACTCCTATTCGTGTCCTGGAGCCAGCACCTAAGCCAGAAATGATCTGGACAGCTTGAACTAAAAACACCTCTGGAATCACACCGTCTGTGTTTCGAAGACCTCCTCTACTGCCTGAGTTTGATATCTTTATGAAGGGAGCCATTTCCTTAGTGCGATCCACAAGGCAAGAGAGAATCCACATGAAGTTGGGACAGCTTCCTGAGTGCTATCTGACCGGGCGGTGCTAGGGGCTGCGAGGTGCAAAGCAAATAGGAGGTAGGGAACCTGCCCTCTGGTTTGGTAAGTGAGCTGGTGAGCAAGTGCCTTTGGCACAGTGAGCCGTCTGGTAAGGAAATGTGCGAACAGGAAATATTTGGAAGCAAGTCTTCCCATGGAACAATTCAGGCTCTCAAAAGAAATACTCTATTCTCTCTGAACCACAAAGCCATTTGTCATTTCTAAAGTGGGGGAGGGGGTGACCTGCTGCTCCCCAAAGGCCATCTCTCTGGAGAATTCCCTGTCTTCATTTCTGACTCGGCTCCCATGGCCCTGATTCCCCCACATTCCCAAGTCTGAGGATGGGAGTGCAAGTGAAGAAATAAGACATCTGGGCCCATTTCAGTGGACAACAGCAGATGTCAAAAGAATGGGAATCCTACAATCACCTTAGCCTAGAAGGGAAAGGGCCCAGGCCAGATGTGACATGGACTCAAAGGAACCCATGAAGTTCTGTAATATGGAAATGGCTCCCTCCACTCAAAGTCAGGAAAGGAGCCAGAAAGGAAGAAGCCCGGCAGGGTGCTGGGAAACTGAACCAGCTCTTTGGGACCAGAGGTGGACAACGCATCTCTCTGGGATCATCTGGATGCCGAATGGGACCAGGAGTCTTTGCATCAGAAACCTGCTCCTGTGAATCCTGGCCTGTTTTCCATTTCCCACATTCTCTGTCTATCCCTCCTGTGGGTTCGCATGTAGTACGTCGGGAAGGGTCTTGTTTTGTTTTGCTTGGCTTGTTTCAGTGCTGCCAAGGGAGATCAAAGGCAGGACCTTTGTTGATGGGAGCTGGAGCTTTAACAGGGAGCCCAGCTCCCTGATGGTGCGGCGGTGGTGGCCGCACTCACCATCTTTGTTTCTTCTGGGGCACTGGGCACACTCCAAAGTAATTCTCCTCCACATCGAGCTGTGAGCCGCGCGAAGGCAGGGACGGTGCTTTCCTCAGCCTTGGCTCTCCTGAGCCTGGCACACACTTGGCAGAAAACGGGGGCTCTCTAACCATGAACTGGGGGAGATGTTCAAAGGGCAGTGAATCTGATCATCTGTAGGTGGATTATCGATTCCCACTAGCTGTTTTCAGCTCAGGATTCCCACGAGAATACTTGGGGGATAAATTTGGAACTTCTCTTCTTTGTCTTCTTTGCTCTCAGGTGTTTTTGTTTTGTTTTGTTCTTAAATAGTAAACTTTCATTACCTTAAAACGCAAAAGACTGTCACAAATGAGCTGACATTCAACTGTATTTGGACTGTTCAATGTGTTTTTCACAGTTGGCTGGGTAACTAGCAGGTGCTCTATATGACTCATTTGCAGTAAGTAGACCATCAATTTATCATATAGTGAAAATTGGCAGTCAAAACCAAAATGGACCATAGAAGAAACACAGGTGGACATGCTTGGGCTATGAACTAAGGCTGCCACGCTACTCAGCAGGGTCATTAATTTCAACTATTCATTGCACAAACATGTATTAATGTTTGCAGCATACCAAGCACTGGGCTAGGTGCTGGGGATCCAGAGGTTTCCAGGAAACACCCTGCGTGAAATCTGAAGACGATACTCCATACTTTGAATTGTTGAACAAGATATCTAGGAGAACTTGAGATCTTGTAAAGAAAAGCACTAAAATAAATAAACCTTCTGTATGCCACCTTGGGGATGGATGGCTTTGGTGTGGCTGCCCCAGCCTGGCCTTTTCTGAGGAGCTCCCTTCCCTGGCTGACAGGGAGATCGGCATGCCCTGAAGGCTTTCTCTCCAGCATACTCAGAAATAACCAGGAAAGGGGGAACTCTCTGGAAAAGAAGCAGGATACTCTTGTGAGGACTTTATTTTGGGGGACAAACAGCCACACGCAAGCCTAGTGCTGGTCAAGTGGAAATGGGGAGAGGAGTTCAGGCCACCACAACTCCCCATCTGAGGACAAGATGCTCCTAGCCCTGGAGAAAGGAGGGCCCACTCATAAACAAATCTGGCTTCAAGTACATGTCTCCTCCATTTTCTCTTTTCCAGTTCTTCTACCCTGGCCTCATAAACCCAATTTTCAGTTTCTGAGGCATTTTTCATTGCCTTTTGGGGATTCTGTCTCTCTTGACAAGCATCTACATTACTGAAGGCAACAACACAGACCCAAAACCTCACAGAAAGATTATAAATGGCTGGTATGGCGGGAGGCTCTTCCCTGCTTCAGTAAGTCCCTCCCAGAGGAACAGTGGCTTTGTGATCCAGAGCCACAGAGAGAATTCAAGGGCAGAAGAGCTCCCAGCCATCTAATCTCAAACTTTCAAGAATGCTGGAAACCCTCCTACCCCCACACGTCAATAAGGAGAGGTCAGAAAGTTGATTTTTTAAAAAATTGTGGTAAAATATACATAACATAAAATTTACCATTTTTAAGTATACAGTTCAGTGGTATGAAGTACATTCACATTGTTGGCAACCATCACCACCATCCATCTCCAGAACTTTTTTCATCTTGCAAAACTGAAACTCTGTACCCATTAAACCATAACTCCTCACTCCCTCCTCCGCCCAGCCCTTGGCAACCGCCATTCTCCTTTCTGTCTCTGATTTTAACTAGTCTAGAAACCTCATATACATATAGTAATTGTCTTTTTGTGACTGGTTTGTTTCACTTAGCATAATGTCCTCAAGGTTCATCCATGTGGTAGCAATGTGTCAGAATTTCCTTCCTTTTAAGGCTGAATAATATTCCATTGTATGTATAGACCACATTTTGCTTATCCATTTGTTCAAATGGACACTCGGGTTGCTTCCACCTTTTGGCTATTATGAATAACACTGCTATGAACACAAGTGTATAATATTTGTTTGAGTTCCTGCTTTCAGTTCTTTTGAATATTTACCCAGCAGTGGATTTGCTGGATCATATGATAGTTCTATTTTTAATTTTTTGACCAATTGCCATACACTGTTTTCCATAGTGGCTGCACCATTTTACATTCCCACCAGCAGAGCATAAGGGTTCCAGTTTCTCCACATCCTCACCAACGCTTGTTACTTTCTGTTTTTTCTTTTAAGAGCCATCCTAATGGGTATGATGTGGTATCTCACTGTGGTTTTAATCATCCCTAATGATTAGTGATGCTAAGAATATTTTCATGTGCTTATTGGCCATTTGAATACGTACTTTGGAGAAATGTCTATTCAAGTCCTTTGCCCATTTTTTATTCAGGTTGTTTTTTGTTGTGGAGAGTTAATTTTAAATAAGGTACCACACCACTGAATCCACTCTACTTTGATCCGTGGTGTCTTTCAGGCTGCCACCCACTCTCCTTTGCCCAAAGATCCCCTCCCCAACTTGTATCCAAGGGACAGGCATCCCTGGGCTGGTGATGTTGCCCTCCTCCCTCCCAGACATCTTGCAGGTATCCATGGATCATTTTTCTAATTTAATGAGATGAACACCCTCTTTCCTTGTGGCCCAACTTTCTATCAAATGCAAATTTCATGGGCATGTTCATTACTCCATCACTCAGCTCAGGCCTAAAAATATCCCATAACATCTGGCCTCTCAGTAATCACTACATCAAAACATTACTCAGTATGACATTTCAACTTAAATTGAGTTTCTCTGAGAGTGTGTGTGTGAGACAGAGTGAGAAAGAGACACAGTCTTACTTGCCAACTAATGATTTTTTTTAAACCAGATATATACTCCAATCAAGAAAAGAATGATCCTTATTGTGTTTTCTAGTTTATTGAAGAGATTAACAGGGAAGACAGCATAAAAATCCTGCTCATCTGGATTGTTAATTCTAAGCATAGACTTTTTCTTGTTCGTGGCAGCATCCCCAACACATTGTATGGCAACTGGAATGTGGTAGGAACTCAATGCTTCCAAGGCAGTGCTTAAGAGCACAGATGTCGAGGCCAGGCTGCCTGGGTTCAAATCATGGCTCTGCCACTTACAAGGTGCATAATCTTGGACAAATTACTTAACTTCTCTGTGCCTCAGTTTCCTTATCTGTAAAATGGGGATGGTAATACTACCTACCTTTGACGATTCTCATGATGATTAAATTAGTTTAAAATGCGTAAAGTGCTGATAAGAGTTGCCTGCCACAAAGTAGTGTATAAATGCCAGTCGTTATTTTTGCTAGATGAGTGACTGAATGAAGGAACATTATATATGTTCACTTCTTTCCATAAAGTCAGTTCCCATAGGTACAAAAAGAAATGTGATTGTCTGACAAAATCTGCTTTCACGTGTACAAGAGCAGAAGACCACACATAGAAGAAGAGTATTGCAGAAGAGCTTGTGGTCTTGCAGTTGAGGGGTGACTGAAGACTGGTTTCAATATCTTCCAATGTATCAAAGTTATGGATCAGAAAAAACACTTAAAAGAGTTGTGTATACACCATAATGATCCCACTTGTATTTGTATCCTTGAGATGTTTCAAAAATTACCTTCTTGTGCTTTGCAGTAACATGTGATGGCTTCTTAAGTATATTATTGATATGATGACCTCTCTGAGAACACATGAGTAAGAGTGTGTATATATTCCATTTAAATAGGAAAGAGTAAAATTCAAATCAGTTAAAAATCTATAATTAGGAAAGTTGCACAACCATAATTCATCTCAGGGCGAGAAACTAAACCCATTGTAAAGCTTGCTGAACTGCAACAAAGCATTTTAGTTACACTAAAGTTCTCAGACTCCACCATAAGTATGATACTATCTGATAAATCTTCCAAAGAAGAAAGTAAGAAACTGTCCGCTCTCATCCGCATATTTCATCTAAAGACGAATCTCCCTGGCAGAAACACAAAGCCTGTGAGGGGCTGATCAAAGCCCTGCTGACTGATGCCACCCCGTCTTCAGGAGGAAGAGTCTTTCCAAACATCACCAGGCACCTACTTCTACCTTTTCAAGCCAGCGAGAAAAATTACTGAGTAAAATGTTTTAATCAATTAGGAAATTTTTGCAAAGTTATATTTCAAAACAAGAAAGATCAAAGCTGTTATACCAAGTACAGTAGATCGTGAATCCACTGGAATTCACGAACACTATTCAACATAAAAATGTGTACTTTGCTAAATTTTATTTTAGGAAAAACAACATGTTTGAGACATTTAATACATAATCAGCAAATATTAATTTTTAATCCTTTGGTTTAGGTATTTAATAGTTGAAGGGTTTAAAAAACAATTTTTTTCAACAGAAAAAGAAGGCAGTAGGGGGGAACAAAAAAGGCAAGACACAAATAGAAATGGCAGACACAAATCCAAACATATCATTAATTATATTAAACGTGAATGCACCAAACACTTGAGAAAAAAGTCAGAAATTATCAGACTAAATAAAAAAGCAAGACCCAATTATATGCTGTCAATAAGAGAAGAAATATTTGAAGAAATAATAGCTGAGAATTTTCTGGAAATGATAAATAATGCAAACAATACCAATCTACAGTTTAAAAAGTCCCAGGAATCCCGAACAGGATCCACTCTTAGCTGTATCAGAGTGAAAATGTAAAGCATCAGCAACAACAGCAATGAAAAGTAGCCAGAGGGAAAAGGCAGATGACAACAAAAGAAACTAAAGTTAAACAGCTGACTTCTCAACAACTACAAAAGGAGCAAGATCACTTGTGCTGTGAGGAACTGTGAGCCTAGAATTATACAGCCAGTTTGAAGAATCTCTTTTGAGAGTAAAGCCAAATATATTTTTAGACACAAACTGAGAAAGTTTGCCAGCAAAAAGACCCTCACGAAGATTTCTAGGGCTATCACCAAACAACCACCAGCAAAATGGAATGGTTCTTTTCTAAATTAGTACAGGAAAAATATGTAATAAAAACATAATCTAAAAGAAGGTAGGAAAGGAGAAGATAAGATATGAAAAAAAGAGCAGGACAAATAGAAAGTACAAGTGAGGTGGGAGATATTAATATAAATGTATCAGTATTTACAATAAAGGGAAATGAATTAGATATTTCAGAGAAGACTGCCAGCCTGAGTTAAAAAAACAATCAGCTATATATAATGAGCACAAGAGTACATCTAACACATAAGAATATAGAAAGTTCAAAGAGAATGTAAAAAGATGTTCCAAGCATATGTATACACGCACACAAATAGTTGTGTGTGTATATATGTATATGTACACATACAGGTGAATATATGCATATAGATATGTGTGTATAGCATATAAAATAGACTGTGAGACAAAATGAATTACATGACTTATTACATAATGATAAAGGGTTGAATTGACCAGGAAGACATAGCAATTCTAAATTTATATGCACCTAATAGCATAGCTTTAAACTATATACAGCAAAAATTGCTATTAACTATGTGGTGAAATGGGATAACCTACCATCCTACTGGTAGATTTCAAGATTCCTCTGCTCAATAATTGATAGATTCAGTAAACAGAAAACATCAATAAGAATAAAGAAGATCTGAATAGTATAATTAATAGCTTCATCTAATAAAATATATAAAAATTTACCCAAAAATGCAGAAAACATTCTTTTCAAGCACACACGGAATATTTACAAGAAGTGATGACATGCTGAGCCATAAAAAAGTCTCAAAAAATTTCAAATTTATATAGATTATAGTCTCTCAGCCCAATTCCATGAAGTTATTACAAGCCCATTAACAAAAGATAAGTAAAAAAAAAAAAAAAAAAACCCATATATTTGACAATTATGTAACAAGGTTCTAAAACAACTTATGAGTCAAAAAAGAATAATGGAAATTTTAAAATATTTAGACCTAAATAATAACAAAATTTTCACTTATTGAAATTGTGATTTACAGCTCAAGCAGTACTTAGCGGGAAATGTCTTAAAGGCTTATGTCAGAAAAATGAGAAAGACAAAAAATTAATGAACTAAACATCCAACTTAAAAGATTAAGAAGGAAAACCAAATAAAACAAAATGGAACAAACTGAAATAAAAAGAGAAGAGAGGAAATAACAGAAATAAGAACAGAAATACAGGGAAGAGAAAGTAAACATACAGCTGAGACCATAAAGAAGCTGGTTCTTTGAAAAGATCCGTGTCACAGACAAACTTCTGGCAAGAATATTCAAGAAAAAAAAGAAGGGACTTTAAACAGTATTAGGAATGAAAAAGACTTAACCACCAAGGCTGTATGATAACAAATAGATGATTAAAACACATTATGAACAACTTTATGCCAATAAAATTTAACATTTAGATGAAATGGATAAATCCTTAAAACATATATGTTACATATTACAGCTTATATGTTATACACAGCTTAATAAAATCAGAAGTAAGAAAGCTGAATATCATATAATCATTTTTAAAAAAGCATCAGGAGTCTTCCATAGAGAAAAGACCAGCCCAGATGGTTTTACAGACAAATTCTACCCAAACTTATTATTCTAGGAACAAGTAATTCCAATCTTACACAAATGATTCCAAAACACACAAAAATGAACTACTTCAACTCATTTTATGAGGCTGGCCTAACCTTGATGCCAAAACCAGACAAACACATAACGAGAAAGGAAAATTACAAGCTATTTCACACATGAACATAAATGTGAATGTTCTTAAAAACACTAGTAAACTAAACCCATAAACAAGCTAATATGTCATGATCAAGTTGGGTTATTCCAAGAATGCAAGGTTAACTTAACATTTAAAAATATCAATTAGTGTAACATTCACAGATTAAAGGAGTAAAACCATATAATCATTTCAATAAATACAGAAAAAGCATTTTGATAAAATCAATACCAATTCATGATTTAAAAAAAAGAACAACTCTTAGCAAACCAGGAAGAAGGAAATTTCCTTAACCTCTTAAATAGTATCTATAAACAAACCTGCAAGAAACATTCTTAATGGCCAAACATTGAAAGAATTTTATGCAACTGCACTGAAGGTCCTAACTAGTACAGTAAGGCAAATTGAAAAAAAGTCAAAGGATTAGAGAAAAAGAAACTAAATATTAATTAGTTCAAATAAAAGTAATTGTCTATATAGAAATCCCAAAGTAATCTATATACAAATTGTTAGAATTAATAAGGGTTTGGCTGGGTTGTTGGGTCAAGAAGAATGTACAAATACCAGCTGCCTTTCTATACACTAGCAATAAGTAGATAGTAAATTTGATTAAAAAAAAAATTACTGCAGATATATACTGTATACAAAAGCATGGAGGTTTTTTCAGGTAACTAGAAATAAATCTAGTAAAAAACAGGCAAAATATGTATAAAGAAAATCATAAAACTTCATGAAAAAATATTTTTTAAAGGCCTAAATAGAGAGATATAATGGCCATGGATTGGAAACCCGCTGTCATAAATATATAATTCTTCCCAAACCGAGCTATTAGATCAAATGTAATTCCAACAGATTTTTTTTTGTGGAACTTGACAAACTGATTTGAAAATTTCTCTGAAAGCTGGAAGGCCTGAGAATTGCCACGACACTCCTGAACGGAAGAGCAGGCTAAAGGGACTGACCTACCTCACACATAACAAAGCTGTAAGAGTGAAGAAACAGTTGCACTCACACAGAGAGGGACGCACTGACTGACAGAACCAGATAGAAAGCTCAGACACAGCACCCTCCCCCACATGGACATTTGATTTAAGACTTCAGCGGCACCGTGGAGCAACAGAAAGGAGTCTTTTCCACGCATGATGCTGAGACAATTGGACATCCATACGGGAGAACATTGCATTGGATCCCTCACACCATACAGACATAAAACAATCAGCTCCAGATGGACCCTTAGAGTTAAGCGTGCAAGGTAACAGAGAGTTTACAGAAGATAACTTAGGAGACTATCTTCATGATCCCAGAGAAGGGAAAGGTTTCTTAAACTAGATGCAGAAAGTACTATCCATAAAGGAAATAATTGATAAATTGAACTACTTTAAAAATACGAACTTCTGCTCACAAAAAGACATCGTTAAGAGAAGGCAAAGAGAAGGAAGTTACAGATTAGGAGAAGATTTTTACAATGCATATAAAAACCAAACGGACTTGTAACCATAATTTACAAAGAAATCTTACAAATTAGAATGAACAAGTCAACTCAATTAGAAAAGAGGAAAGATTTCTACATGTGCTTCACAAAAGAGAAAAGCTAAATGACCAATAAACAAATGAAAATGTCTTTAACCTCATGAATAACAAAGGACATAAAACTTAAACTCACGGGGCCGGCCCGGTGGCGCAAGCGGTTAAGTGCGCGCGCTCCGCTGCGGCGGCCCGGGGTTCGCTGGTTCGGATCCCGGGCGCGCACCGACTCACTGCTTGGCAAGCCATGCTGTGGCGGCATCCCATATAAAGTGGAGGAAGATGGGCACAGATGTTAGCCCAGGGCCGTCTTCCTCAGCAAAAAAAGAGGAGGATTGGCGGATGTTAGCACAGGGCTGATCTCCTCACAAAAAAAAAAAAAAAAAAACTTAATGGGATACCATTAACCAGCAACCACATTGCCAAAAATAAGTCTGACAACACCGAGTGTTGGAGCCACGTGGGCTCTTGGGCTCTGCTGGTGGGATTGTAAACCAGCACAACCACTTGGGAAGCAGTTTGGAATTATTTGGTAAAACTGAAGATACACATATCCTATGACCCAAGAATTTCACTCCTAGGTGTACACCTAGAGAAATGCTTGCACGTGTGTACCAGGAGACCCATACAAGAATATTTACAGCAGCATTGTCCATAATAGCAAAAAACTGAAAACAACCCACATATCCATTTATAGTAGACTGGAAAAATAAATCTTGGTAAATTTATATAATAAAGTATTATTCATCAGTGTAAATGAATAAATTGCTACTATATGCAATAAGGATGATCCTCAGGAGCATAATGTTAAGCAATGAAAGCAAGTAATATAAGGATAGTCAGTATATCCCTTAAAAAACATTTTAAATATGCAAAACTGGAAATTTTTATTATTAGGAGTACAAACATATATGGTATTGAAACCAGGGGCCAACTTGCTTTAACTATACTCAGTTAGTTATCTGTTTGCAAAAGTAGTTACATAATGCATTACTAAAAACCACCCTTATAGATAACATCTCTGATGCCTTGGTCACCATGGTAACAAGTGCTTGAGTTTTTCAGGAACTGAGAGTCAACTACTTGTCCAGTTCAGGTGGCTGAGACCACCAACTCATCAACCTGGCTTGTACGGATGACCAATAAGCGATCTCCTGACATCAGGGAGCTAAAAACTGTACCCTCATATCATGCTAACACCACTATTTTTGAACATGCATCCTATGAAGAGCCATAAAGCTTGACTACACTTGCGCAGATCATCAATTACCTCAAGTCTCCTTACCTCCAATCATCTATTCCCACTTCAGACCACGCCGCCCCTTTATCCCATAAATATCTCTAATCTCCATTTTTCAAGGAGGTGGATTTGAGATTGGTTCTCCCGTCTCCTTACTTGGCTGCCTTGTGAATAAACCCTTTCTCTTTGCAAATTCGTCCTCTAGGTGATTGGCATAATTGTGCAGCAGGCAAAATGAACCTGGTTCAGTAACAGTATAGAAACACAAGAGAATGCTCAACATGGAATTCAGGATGGTGGTTAACCTATGAGGGCCAAGGCAAGGGGATAACATAGAGAGAGTCATACAGGAAGTGGCTGTACATATGTTAGTTGTATTATTATTTTAAATATATTCAATAAATATTCTTTTGCTTCTACTCTATTTAATAACAACAATTTTAAAGGATTCTAAAATATCATATTTGAAAACAGTGTAGTAGTAGTAGCCAATTATTGACTGATCATACCAATTATTGACTGATCACCATGTACAGATGCCTTAAATGCACTAGGTGAGACAGCTGAATGCCCCTGGAGGGGCAGCCAGTCTCTCAAGTATTACCCATCCTACTGTCACCATGAAATGATAAAAGTTGGTGTATAAGCACCTTGAATAATCTTAACAGGGACCAAAAAGTTCTGTAATTCTCTGCATCTGCATCAGGCTATGAGGCTAGCTAAATCAATTCTCTGTTCAGCAGTTTAACTGTTCCACAGGTGGACAGGCCTGACCCTAACAGTGGGGAGGGCTGTCACCTCCATCTAGCAGGTACTGACGAAACATCAACTCTGTACTCATTCTGTGGTAGCTATGGCTGGTGGCACACAAGAAACATGAGGCACTCCCAGGCTTCTGAGAGCCTATAGTTCTGCTGGAGACAAGCACGTCACAAACAAACAGATAATATTCCCCGGCAGCTGGGACAGGTACCCACATCGTTTTGTTTAGGTTGGTGTTAAAATGTTTTACCCAGGTTGGGAAGAGACCATGGGACCCACTGACAACATCTGGCCTCAACTTTTAATAAAGTATTCTTGGGAAGAAGTTTCCCATCACAAAGGAAGAAATACAAATATTTAAAAAGCAAACAAGTCATCGGTTGCTCTCAGACCTGCTGCCATATGCTTTGCTTTTTTGAGCTTACAGCTTAACATTAAAATAACAGGCTTGCATTCCTCAAATATCTCTACTGCTGTTCCTTACTTACACTACTTGAAAAGGCTGTCAGCTGCTGTCACTTGGAGGCATTACCATATTAGCCACCACTGTTTACTGCTTGCCGTGTGGTGTGGTTATTAGTTTAATAAGGCTCCTCTCGGATGACACCTTAGGCTGTCGATGCAGGAGCCACATGCTGGTGTCTAATGTCTAAGGAAGGTGTTGGGGGTGGAAGGCAGGGAACGCCACTTTATAAATATTGATGAGAGAAACTGAATTCAATTGCACCAGGTTGTAGTTTACTGATGGGTAAAGGACCGAGTATTTTTCAAAGTGCTTTAACCACTTTCAGGCTCCACGGGCTAACCAGCTTTGGATAAACCCAGAAATATGCTCGCTGTGCAAAAGAGCAAGTTTGAGATCTGCAAGAAGTAAAACACTGCAGCAAAGCTCTTTAATTCACTCTGCATAAATAGCTGAACCTACAAAAGAAATCTCTAGTCAGAGGTTTCCTGGATTATAATGAGAATTTTCTCGATGGGGGGAAGAGAAGTGCCCTGTTCACTTGAAGACAAAGAAATGTTTGTAATGGAAATGTGTGAACCAATTTTCCAAGGAGAGCTGCTGAAACGCACTGATTAAAAACACAGTGAGGTGATGAGGCAGAGAAATAAAGCCAAAGCCAATCCACTTAGATTTGCGATGGCATTTATTTCTGAAAGTGAAGAGCCAGCCCGGCCACCAGCTACATTCCTTCCCCTCTCCCCCGCCCCATTACTGACCCTGCCACTTAGACAATTAGAACCTGCCAGCCTGCAGGAGTGTTTACTGTTTCTAGCTTCTGTGTACTGGTTACTAAGCTACTCCACTGGGGATAAAATGGGAACCGAGTAGCCCAAAAGACAATGTCCTTCTCAACAAAGCCTAACCAACAGGCCTGGATTCAGGGATTCGGAGGAAAGACGTGAAGATAAGTAGATAACTCAAACATGTGGCAGTTTATAATGACAATTCTTAGGTTATGTACAAATATCAATTGATTGATTTAAGGAATTCCATTTCCCAGAGAATAAAACCAAGCACAAAGAGGTCAGGTATCTTGATCAAAGTTGCCTAAAATAGAATAGTCACTCGGAACTAGTGACAGCCCCTGGAAATGCAAGACAAACAAGCTATAAAGCAATGTTTCCCAAATTTCAGTCACTGGAGTTTGTTCAACATAGCTTCTGCCATATCCATGTATATCTGTATTTACTTAATTTTTTTCTTTAAATTGACTTTAAAAAAATTTATTTAGGAAATTCTTAGTTTCCCTCTGAGCAATAATTTCCATGAAATCACACTTTTAAATGCACTTATATTTTTTTCTAATGTACACTTAAAAATGTATAACTATTAAAATAAAAATGATCATCCACAATCCATTTAAAATCATCTTGTATACTCCCAGGGTACACACTGGGAAAGAATGGATAAAGTATTTTAACTTAATAAGGTTGACCTAACAGACTATGTTTGTTTCTAAATATCATGAAAAAACAAGAGTGAAGGGAATTTTGTACTATTTACCCATGAAGGACTTAAATTAGATAGACTGGAGAGAAGGAAGGGGGAAGAAGTAAATTTAATATGTTTCGAGTAAGGGAAAACAAAAGCCTAGGATCACTTACATAAAATTTTCTGGATATTCACTCAGCGCCATGTCAATGATATTCAGAGCATCGTGGTAATGCTTCTGTGCTGACAATAAGAGGGCAAGGAGGTGCAGGGAGTTCACATCATCGCCCTGAAGTTGAAGAGCTTGGCGGACATACCCCAAGGCCTCTGGTATCTGGTTTAAAACAAAAGAAAAAAGATTTTAAACACACACACACACACACACACATGCACGAAGCCACCATTTCAATAACTGATTCTCTGTAAATACCAAGAGTTGTTTCACCTTGTGCCACACTCAGATTTTAAGCTGTCTTTATGACAGCCCCAGGATATGAACCACAAACATGAAAACAGATGCCCTTTTCAAGTGACAGTATGACCGATGAAGTGATAGTGGAAACTGTTTCTCTATATGACTGCCAACACCAAATCTTTTATTTCTCCCTAAATAAATTCTCTTTTTCCATAAAACTGATCTACTTTTGATTATGAGAGAGATAATTTCACTCTAAATGGAGACACATAAAAATTGCCAGAAGTTTTTAGTGGAATTAAACTGCCTTAGCTGAAGTGTTCTCATTTTTTATAGTATTACTGAAACTACAGTGCTTAACATTACAGAGCTTCCCAAAGGATCAGACATCTGTGATTCTTTTCAAGTTGCTTTGTCCTGGCTCTCCACTAGACATCAAGGAAATATGCAAACAAACAAACAAACAAAACCCCCACATCTTTCCAAACTACAAGCTAAAATAACTCCATCCAAGAAGCAAATTGCAGTGCCACATACAAAGCAGATGTATCCAAATTCAAGCAGGACCAGACACAACCTTAACCTTTAAAATGCAACAGCTGTTGAAGACTCTCCAAAATCCTCAAGCACAGGGGTTGATAAAGTGCATACATGGTGGATATTTGAACACCCAAGATTCCACACAGGTTTCACAGTGACCAGGGAGAATTAGAACCTGAAGCTGGATTTCAAAATAGCGCTCAAGACTGAAGCTTTCTTACACAACTGCCCCAGGGACTCCTTCCTGTCCTCCCTCCAACTCCAGTCCCTGTGCTGGACCTCTTCTCAGCAATCCTGCTTCTTCCTAAACCCTCAGTAACCTCACTCCTTGGTAGGAAGCCATGACTTCTGTCTTTCCCAAATCTATTCGTTTTCCTCTCTGAAATTCCATTTTTGATGGATTTAAGTTATAAATGCTGGCTATAGAGGCTTTCTGCTTTTGTACCTTAGAATCATGGCTATCACAGCTGGAAGAGAGATCATCTGGTCTAACCCTTCATTTACAGGGAGGAAGATAAAGTCTAGAGAGGTGAAATGACTTGAGCAAGGTCACCCAGCCATTGAGTGACTGAGATGAGAGTGGCTCTAGATCTTCTGATTCCTCTCTCTTCCTGGTCAAAAGGCATTGGCTCTAAAGATAAGAGGGCCACAACCCCATATCCTTGGTCAGAAGGGAAACACTCCCACAGAGGTCTGGTGTTGTCATGCTGCATGCCACCAAGGCTGCTGCTGCCCCCACAAGGCTCCATCTACTTATCCACTCCTCAGGGTGACAACCTACTGTTACAACTACTCAGCCTGGTATTATGGAAGGGTGGAAAAGCAGGTATACCAATGGTGTCAATTTGCAGGACGACCAGAGCAATCAGGAACAAACTGATGAAGGGTTCAAAATGATGGTCTTAAGGGAGAGCTGACTTGAAGGAATTCAAAGCTGGCTCCTTCATTCAACAAGTATTACTGAGTGCCTAACACATGTTAGGCAGTGTTCCAGCCGCCAGGGTAAAGCAATGATGACGACAGACATGGGTTCCTGCCCTCATGGAACCTAAAATCTAGTGGAAAGATACTGAAACAAGAGAGCTGAGCAAGAGGAAGGAGAAGTGCAGGCTGCTGTAGGACGGAGGCTTCACGGAGGAGGTGAGAGAAGTTCCTGGTGGAGGACAGAGACCAGATGGTCAATCACCAGCCCACAGTGTTGCAGCAGCAGCTCTTCATCAGTCTAGCTGCAAGCCACACCACGCCGGGTGAAAGGACCTTTACAGAGGAGGTATCTTGGTTTCCTCAGTCCCCAGGTCACCAATAGGAGCCACCTCTCAACACCATTCCCAGCCCTCCAGGAAGAAAGAAGCATGCCTGTGGCCCAGGCCGGCCAGGGGAATGGCACGTCTGGGGCACTGACCTTCCGTTCACCCTCCAGTCAGCACTCAGGAATGTGCTGGGGCTACCACCAGTGTCTTGCACCTGGGGGCAGGCAGGCATGCAGCCAGAGTCTCCTGAACAGCTGGGAGGAGACAGAAGGGTACAAGAATGGCAAAGCCAGCTTCTGGAAGCTGCCATTGGGAAGATGAAGGCCAGCAAGGCTTGCCCCTCCAGCAAGGAGAATACTGTTGAGTCTCCTATTTCTAGGAGCCACTGTGTGTAATTGTTCACATCCTCTACATATCTTAAAGGAACTGGTGTCTTTTGTCTATGCCTGCTGGCATCTTCCTGTCAATCACCAACACCCTTATGACAATCAGGCCCCAACCAGTAACTAAATCCCCACCATGCAGCTCAGCACTGAGCTCTGTTACAAGGGACAAAAGCTCTGTGAGGACTCCCGGGTTCATGGTACATGCCACGAGCTGCATCCCCTGTTGCCATCTGACCCCAGGTTGGGTCATACAGATTTGTGGACTTAATCTCCAAAAGCAGAGCCTGGCACGCCTGTGTCTTCACAGCGATGCTTAAACTGATTAAACACCAGGTCTTCACCGTGGGGAGCCAGCATCCTCTGAAAAGAGTTCCTGTCTCCAGGCTACGAATGAAGGAAGATCAGCTACTCTCTCAAACCAAAGGGCTGAAGGGACTGTATCAAGACAGAGCGTGCACCAAGTTAGGGAACATCAGAGACACTGACCTGTCTGGAGATGGCAAGCTGCAGAGCCAGGTAGAAAGCCGCTTGGTGATCTGTAGGTGACAGGCTGTGGGCCCTGAAAAAGTATTTATGGCTATTAGTACATGAGAGGCCATTTTTACTTTCTCTCTCCAACAAGTATTTTCATTTGCACTTTTATGCCAAGGCCATATATTTAACTATTTAATGTTTCATTTAAACTCTTTTCCTTTATCTACTAACAAATGTAATGCATTTTCCCTCTTACCGCTGTATACAGGCACGACACAGGAGCATGTTCTGTGTTTTGTCTAGCATCTGAAATGGCAGCCAATGATCTTTGGCTTTGAGGAGGAGCCTGGAGGTGAGGAATCCATAGGCCCTGAGGCCTGACCTCCCCAGCAGACGTCTCCCTTGGGCTGAGCAGGAGAGGCCTACGTGTCATGCTGGGACACGGTGAGGCCATGAGTGTACTTGGCAAGGTGAGGGCTGCTTTGGTTAAGTTTTGGCTTGGCCTTAATGCTACTTCATCCAAATCTCTGAATTTCTGAGAAACCATATGAAAATCAAATACCAGGCTTTGCTTATAAAATGAGGTTTTGGTTTTTTATGAACTACAGAGAGAAAAGAAGGATACTCGTTCAATTTTTTGAAGCTTCTGCTAAGTTCCATGCAGTTTACTAATTTAATCCATGTAACTGTGACATGTTAAGGCTCTGTGGCCAGACACTAGGCTTAGTTCTATTCATCGGTGTTTGACACCAGATGGGAAGCGGCTGTCCTGGCCTCCCACTTGATTGCAAAGATGGTCATTCTTGCTTTTATGTGAAAGTCAATTGCATTTCACCACGAGCAACTCAAAACGACTATACACAAGACATAATTCTGTGTTTAACAGTCTGGTGGGAAGAGAAAAACAAACTTTTACTTTCTTTTAAAAGGCACTATAGAGCAGACTAATTACAAACAAGTGGAACCCAGATAGTAAACAAACCTTCAGGCTGTTCTGTCAACATTCTGTGATTAAAGGAGGATCTTCTACCAGCATAAAACAAATTCAAGATAAAAAAGAAAGCCAAATCATTATGGATTCAGCCACAGCAAACATGCCAAGGATGGCTTTCTACAGCATTAAGGTCTTTTAATGGAATTGTCCATCTGGAGAAGAGCTCAAAAGTCCTCTAGGGGTTTGCCATCCAGAAAATACGCGAAGTCCCACAATCCAGGGCACTGTTGGGGCAGATGTGGTAGCTCATGTGCGGGACTGGGGGAACGCAGGGGGGCGTCTATGTCCTTTTATTAATCTTAAGAGCAAAGTACCTAAATTCCCATTCCTGGGGAATCTTTACCAGTAACCTTGCCTCAAGACACAGCCTTTGGATTCTCCTCACTTTAGTGGAGGAGGCTGAGGCTGAGTATTTGCCTGCATTGCCCTTTTAAATGTCTTATTCCTACCATAGGCCTACTCAGTATGCTTCAGTTTTTATTATTTTACAAGTATTGGTTTTCCACGAATTTGAACATCAAAGAATTTTTTTCTTTGGTGTTCATAAAAAGTAAGACTGGAACGTCATGGTTTCTGTCTCTCCCAATTATTCAGGGAAGATGAATACAAAATTAATTATAAAGAGACTTTGAATTATTTAGCATTATTTATTTTATCTCATCTTCTTTCACAGTTAATAAAGTCAAGTTTCTATAACCCTCAAAAAGAATTCCTCAGAGCTATACTTTTCTCAGCCCAGTTTAGATTTTTCACACATAAAGTTAAATCCAACCATGGCTGCCTCTGCCCAACACCAAGCAAGCGAAAAGCTGGCAAGGGTCTGGTGACTTCAGGGTGTGGATATGGATAGTTATGACCAGAGGCCCCACCTGAGTTCATCAAATGATCATTAACTATTAGCCACAGCACTGAGAAAGAAACAAATCAGAAGTGCCAGAAATTTCGGCATTTCTGAGGTGTGTTAGGGCAACATTTGAAGAATTGCCAACTTGGCTAATAATGCCTATCCAACCGCCAAATTCCTAATGAAGGACAACTTAAACATACACATTTTTAGAAAATCTTATTTCAATAATTTGGTTAATGAGTTAAACTGACCACATTAGCCTAAGAATGAAAAAAGGATAAAGGAGAATGCCCAAGAAAAAGTGCATGGTGTTGATCTCATGTAGACTCTAGAAAACTTGCGTCAGTCGTGCAGAACAACTTCAGAAGGTATGCTTCCTATGACAAAACCACTATGGTATGCCCACAGAAAACTTGCTGGACAGAAATCATCAAGCGATGCAAGTGAGAGGAAGGACATTAGTGATCTTGAAAACTGCAAGCCTGCTGGACTCTGCACATGAATTTAAAGCAGCCCCATAAACCCCATTCCCATACAGTGAACACCTGGTGAGGCTGCTAAGAGAAACTCAGAGACCTAAAAATGTCACCACAGAGACGCTCACAAAATGCTTCCCTTGTTAAAGCACCTCCACGTCCATTAATTCAATTTCTCTTCCATAAGGAAAGAAAGAATTATTAGACTGCTGGCCCACCGAGGCTGCCTATCTATTTATCTATCCACTCATCCATCCACTTATCCATCTGCTCATCTACCCATCCATCCATCCATCCATCCATCCATCCATCCAACCATCCACCATCCATCCACATCATGCAGTACCTACTGTGATGCCAGACCCTATGCCAGCCTTTGGGGAGCCTGAAGATGAAAAATACAAGTGCCTTTCCTTGAGGAGCACCCCCCCATCCCACAGAAGGGGAGACCTACAGTGATTATTACAGTGCAGTGGGAGCAGTGCCCTGAGAGAGGCATGCCAGGCTGCTATTGGAGAGCATGGGATGGGCCTCCCAGACCACCTGGCTAACACTCAAAATGCCTTGAGGTCTCCCCCAGTGCTCTCCTAGACTCCGGTTCCAACATCCGCTAGAGCTGAACAAAGAATATAGAGAAGGCTGATCAATTTTGACCCTGGTCCATAAGCCACATACTTTGTAACAATAATAACTATAATTCATGAAGCATCTACTATTAAGCACCTTGTCCAAGAACATCCAGCAAAAGAAGTAAAGCCAGAAGTGAAATTCTGAGGCCTGGTCTCTTCACCATATCACCCTGCTGACTTGTTAGCCGATTCTCCTTGGAGTTGCTTTCAGTACTGATTACGGTGGACATGGGATTAGTGTATTACTAAGTTAAGAAAAAAAATGTACCTACCTGGTTAAATATATTGCTCAGGAACCTCCCATTAGTTACACACATACTTGTCCTAGTTCGCCCAGGATTTTACTGGTTTTAGCACTGGAAGTCCCAGATTCTGGGAAACTGCTCAGTTCCTGACACACTGGGATGATCGTTCACTCCGCACACACAAAACATACCACATTCAAACTTAAAGTCAAGCTAGGAGGGGGGGAGGAAAACAAAGCGAGATTGTGTACCCTATACCACACTGAGTGACAAACACAAATGACACCACGCCACCCCTTCCTCACGGATCAGCCCAGATTTCTGCATGCTGGGGATCAAGTCACTGAAATATGCTCTCAACTGTTTTCAGACTCGCTTTTCTCTGTAGGATGTGAGAGCCCACAGAAGAAGCCACTCAGATCAATTCGACATCTTCAGAAAGCTTTGCAAACAACGTTGTGCTTTTCTTCACTATACTTTTGTACAGGGCAAATGAATTGCTTCAGCTGCTTGGGCCGAGATTATGAGTGTACGTACAGCTGAGGGTCTCAATATTAATGCAGTCACGCAACTGGGACGTCTTCAAGAATCACCTTGTTGCATCCACTAGAGAGTAAATCTTTCTGAATTCTGACCCCAGTCATAACTAAGAGTTAATTTTCACATACTATATCTGCAACCCCGCTCCTTTTTAAGTTACTCTGTCTTCTTTTTAAACAAAAATTGCCAAACAATAGTACAAACAGAATTGCAGGGAGAAGATTTAAAATACATAGTAAAAAACGTACAGTCATGCGTCACTTAATGACGGGGACAGGTTCTGAGAAATGCGTCATCGTGTGATTTCATCATTTTGCGAACATCATAGAGTGTACTTACACAAACCTAGATAGTATAGCCTACTATATACCTAGGCTATAGGGTACTCATCTTATGGGACCACTGCCATATATGTGGTCGATCATTGACCGAGACGTCATTATGTGGCGCATGACTATACTTCTCATCCAAGTTGTTTTTAAATATCCATTTACATTTAAGACGTAATACAAATCATTCTTATTTACTTAAAATCCATCCCTTATAGATTTTTGTTAAGTCTACATGCATTAGAGTCCAAGTTAATGTGTACATGAACCAAAATAATTTTATTCCTTTGAAAAATATTCTTTATTTCACACAAATACTAATTTAGGTTAGCCTTCCCCAATATAATCACATAGGTTAGTAGGATTTTATTACTCTTTATTCCCATATGAACTAATATTTTAAAAATCTCTTGAATTAAAACCTAAGCAAAAAAGGAACAAAAAGGAATTCAGGCCAATGGAACAGCTGTTACATAACATGAAGTTACGAATTCTGGCGGCTCAAGGCAGACCACCACCATGGCTGTTTTTAGAGAGCCAGTGAGATGTGCTCATTTAAGAAAAGTGAAACAGACGTAATGACCACTTTCTTAGGCATCCATGTGTGGGTTTTACGAACTAGGACTGGAGGATTTAAACCTGCAAATCATTTGAAATGGAAATGCTTTCCACACTCCGTGCTGTAGAACATCAACAAAAGCTTAGCACAGAGACAGGAGATCTGTTTGCAGATGTCAACTGGTACTTTTTGTCATTAACCAGTCTGGGACTGGCAAAGTGAAGAAGCTATCAGCAAGCTTGCTAGGAAACGGAGAGAAATGAGATGACAGAGTTTCAGACTAACTGACACCGAATGATAATGATGTCATGAAAAAAGTAACATGTACCCTGTGACAAATTCATAGGCAACCCCACTTCTAAGCAAAGAAATCTAACAAAGGTTTTTAGGTATTGAGAGGTCCTCATGAAATTTTCAGATAAGTTACTAAGTTTCTGATACAATTTCAAGAAATCAGTGTAACAGTTACAGTTAAGGTGACAGGATCAATACAATTCTAGATTTGACACCAGGGGACTGTACTTTCAGGCAACGATTCATTTTAGTGATTTATTATACCTGCAATAAGAATAAAATTAGGGCAGTGTGGCATAGAAGGTACCAGAAAAGCTGGGCCAGAGTCAGGAGACCTTGATTTTACCTTAACTTTAATAGCTACATGATTCTGGCAACTCTTCTCACTCCCGCATCTCAGGCCCCTACCTGCACTAGACATGCTACTTCTCCTGTCTACCTGACCGGTGAGGGGTGAGGATCAAGTTAAATAAGGATGTGCTAGAGCCCTGGGACACTCGAGCATTCTCTAATCATAAGGCATTCTCCTAATTTCACGAAAGGCACAACGCTGGAGACAAGTACAAGGTACTACAGAGCATGGCGGAGCTGGAGGGGCCTGGGACTTGCTGGCCTGACTGTCTTAACATAGCATTTCAGAGGCTGTCCTAAAGTCTGCCTTTTCCTTTCTTAATATAAAAATCTGCAGCTTGACATATAGGGGGAAAAAAAAAGCTAGAAAAGAATGATCCCTTTTCTAGGTGATGACAAATTTGTTTAATAAAAGGAATCATTTCCCTAGACATACAAAGTATCTATCTTCATAGAGCTGAAATCACTTTATTAGGAATGAATAAAATGTGCCCAAATGGATAAACAGATTAAGAATGCAGATTTACACAGCAACAAGTGATGCAGCAAGTTTGGATACTGTATGTTCAGTGCTCGAGATGAAAGACTCCCAGGGGTAAAACACTGTTTACATAATCTTTATAAATATCTCTTCTTTTTATACTTATCATACTTTGGTGTCATTATGCACAGCCAAGTGAAAAGATGAACTCCCACTCACCTCTGAAATGCAAGAAGCGCCTTTCTCTGGAGGACCTCCTGCATCCCTCGCAAAGAAGCTAAGAAAAGGGTTCAATTAGTCAGTGGCATGGGAGATCAGGAAGTTTTTGACAAATACAAAACTCATCACAAAACCTATACATTCGAGTGGATTAAAGGCAACAAATTCTGGGTGCCTGTGTGCCCAGTCCTGTCCCAGGCAAGGTAGAAGACTGGAAATGAAGCCCAGGCCAATCCAAGGTGCTTGCACTTGCTGGGCATACTGTGGAAGGACGCCAAGGGGAGAGTATGGGTGGGCTGGTCACTTTGGTGCCCCCAGGCATAGCGGGCTGTTTTCAAAAGACCAGCTGGTAACTCCAGAGAGGAGCACATCTGGTTTTTCCAGTGTAGGCATATGACTCCTGAGTGAAGACTGGCTCTACCGGGATGGTATAGAAGAGATTTAAGCACCAATGGTGTTGGATTAGACGGCCTTCAGGGTTCCTTTTGGTACTGAGAAGCTATGCTCCTGGGCCAAGGGCACTAGCTTGATACCATGAAAGGCCAGTTTAATTCACACTGGACAACAACCAGGACCTTTACTACCTTGATGTGAACACAAGGGATAGACCAGGTAAACCCAGAACTGATGGCAGAAAATCAGCTGGAAAATGTGAGGCCATCTTGCTGTGAGCCAACACTTCCCCTGTGTGGAGCACGTGAGAAATGGCTCCTTTAGGGTCTGTCATAGGAACTAAAAAGGTACTTTTTACTGGGACAAGAGACAAAGTCCTGGAAGAACCTGTTCATGGTTGGAACTGGTGGAGGCCCTTATCTAAAATCCAACATGGCAGATATCATCCTGACATCACAGTGAGAACAGCTGAAGGCTGCCCCAGAGGGCCAGATGTGACTATAACCCATGGCTGACTTAGAACAACAGTGAGTGAGCTAGAGGGAACCTTCGAGATGACCCAATTGAACCACGAATGCAAAATGCAGTCCAACGGGGTAAGTGACTCTCCCAAAGTTACAGGGCCAATTAGGGGTAGAGTCTGAACTAAAAATCTATATGGATAAATATAGGGCATTAAACTCACACTTCACCGAAAGTCTACTATAATTAAAACAGTGTGCTGGGTATTGCCAATATACCATGTGTGTATGAAAAATTAGCCAAAAAATATTCATTATTGAAAATCAATTGATATGCAAAACTTCTCCAGGGTCTTTGATATTTTAGGGCAGAGGAAAGAAGGATTTAAGGTAATTTGTAAAATAAACTATGGCAAAACTATAAAGAAAGAAAGGAAAGTGAGTATATAAAAGTCAGGATGGTATTTTCCCTTAGGGGGCCTGGGATCGGGAGGGGACACATGGAGAGCTCCCCAGGTGGCTGGCAAGGTTCTATCTCCTGAGCTTGGTGGTGATTACAAGGATATTTGCATTATCCTCATTCATTAAATTATACATTCATTTTTAAAACTTTTTTTTTGTATTTGTGTTATATTTAACAACAAAATGTTAAAGAAATAATAAAGAGTTCAGAAAAACAATTTATCAATTTACACTTTCTGCAAACATATAATTGAAAATCTCATTATGTATACAAAACATAATTAAGATTTTTTATTTTTTATAGCCAGAAGCCTGTCCACCAAACCTCGAAGTACATCCAAAACGTATAATATCACTGCATGGGTATTTGGTGAGCTGCTGCACTGCACGTGTACATATCTGTGAATTAAAATGTGCAAACAGAGAAGGGGCAGGTCTTGGCCAGTCAAGGGAAGCTTCCTGGAAGAGGCTGGCCCTGAACTCCTCTACAGTCCTGTGCCTTAGACCCACATCCCTTCATACGAGGACACCCAGCTGAATGCTGGGGCAGAGGCAGATGCAGGCTGGGTTGGGTGAATCATCTCTCAAGGCCCTGCTCACCTCACACCTCACAGAAGAGGCCCTGCACCCGCCAGCAGGGCACCCTGTGCACCACCAGCATAACACACCTGTGAAGAGGGCCTGGGAACGCTGGCCCAGGGCCTTCACCCCTTCCCTCCCATTCTCCAACCAGTCCAAGCTAGGAGAGCAGCAGCAGCGGGGCTCCACAGGACAGCCCAGCAGAATGACCCAGCTTATGCACCCTCCTGAGACAGAGGGGGACTGCGGGAATCCCACAGGGCAGACTTAGGCAGCCCAGCCCTGCGGATCAACAGCTCCCGGGGTGTGGAACTCCTCTCACCGTCAGTGGCCTGCAGACTGTACGTGAGCCCCAGAGCTAAGTAGCCTTTGGCCTTGAACTCGGACGTTTTCTCTCCCGCATCAACGACTGTTTTGGCAAACTTCTCAGCCTCTTCTAACTGAAAAACCAGACAAGTGAAAAACAACAACAACCTGCAGAATTTCTAACACGAGTTCCCATAAGCATCTGCTGCCAAAAACAGATTTCGGATGAGTCACTGTGAAAATAACTCTCAGATCTTCCAATTCCACTCTGGTGATTCTGTTTTCTTTATTGGAGCCTCGGTAACAATCCTCAGGATTCCCACCTTGCCTTTTTCCTTTCAAGTTTTCCTTATTGCTTTTTTGACTTCTTTTCCAAAGTCACTTTTATACTTGGTGGGGTTCTACCATTTTCATCTTTCATTTTTTACTGATTGGTTCTGTAATTAGGTTGTGCCAGGTATTTAGAAGTTGAATTTTATACATATAAATAATGAACATATAATAACTATATATATGTAAATAATAAAGTCCTTGAAATGTTTTGTGTTTGAGTCTTTCCTTTTTTTATGACATAAAGAATCCATTTAGGCTTGGATTCTCTTTCCCACAAGCTGTTAAAAATTTCAGAACTCCATCTATTTATTTTACAATACACAGCACATGGACCTCGCAGCAGATTCTAATGAGAAAATATGCACCTGTAAACTACACCCACAATAAGATCTTTTGCACAATTCATTAGAGGCAAAAATAATAAGATTTGTTCCTTCAAAGTATGGCAAAAGTTGATGTTATCAACGCTAGGTGACAGTACATGAGAGTTCATTATACTCTTTACTTTTGTGGTGTTTGGAAATTTTAATAATAAAAATGTAAAAAATATATACAGAACAGGTTTGTTACCCTCATCTTTAAAAAAAAAGAGTCAGGTTTATTTTAGAGGTTAGAGAGATATATGTTACAGTAATGAACAATGCCATAGCTGGAAACTGGCACTTTCAAAACTGAAGTGTTTGGTCCCCTCCTCCACCCGCTCCCAGGGCCGGCCTGCATTGTCCCACCTTGCAGCACCAAATTATTGAAACCTGCACGGACCACACAATGCCTTCGCAACTCTGTGTTTCAGGTAAGAGCCTGCTCTTTCAAAATGCCTTTTTCCTTCCACATTTTCCCAAGTAAAATCTAACAAAAGTAGAACACTTTCTTCATAAGGCTTACTTATGATGATCCGCTAAGAGTGAATCATTTAGTGACATACGCTTTTTCAGTGCTACGTTACTTGCATACAGCAAGATACGTCTGCATATAAATCCCAATTCTATCTTATCATTTCTACCTTTGAAGCACATTCCCATGAAAAAGAAAAATCTGGAGTACCCTGGGAATGTACTGAAGAAGGTTGGTAGCCCTGCCATGAGCAGAGAGCCGCAGCCCTACTCACCCAGTGAAGGGAGCCCACGCACAGCTTCGCAGCGAGGAGCGGGATGGTGGCATCATCGGGCTTCAGACGGATACACTCTTTAAGCACCTTCACAGCACGAGCAGACTTGGCAAAAGGAGATAATTTCTGTGAAACTCAAAATTTTTGACAGAACAAAACACTAAAGCCTTCCCAGAAGGGTTTTTGGTTAGGATGCCCTCTTCATGAGGTTTTCCAACTTTGAGCCCAGCCACGCAGGGGCCTGGGGATGGCGATAGCCAGAGTGTGCGGCTCTTGAGTGACAGGGGAGTCAACTGTGGTTAATGCAAGCGGGAATGCTTCCCTGGAATCACCCTAATTCTGTTCCTTCCTTGTGGGGCCATTGTAAAAATAAGAAAGAAAAAAAAAAAGACAGTGGAGGCTTATGTTATTATAAAAAATAAACCATCCAATTTAAAGCATACCATACTGAATTTCCATCTCCACTTAGCCCCAGTAATCTTATATCTCAGGCTTAACAATTCACCAAATGGCAGATTCACTAAATGGCCCAAATTAACAAGAAGAACAATGGCTATGACCTTCGCTGAGTGTGTACTGTGTGGGAGGTGTCATTCTAAGCACCTTATGGGTATCATCTCATTTACCTGATAACAATTCTATGAAGCAGGTACTATTATTACTTCACTTTACTGAAGAGGAAACTGAGACACTAAGGGACCTCCCTGGGTCACACAGCTGTGAGGGCAGCCCCAGGCCTCAACTCCAGCGGCTGGACTCCACAGCCCACACTGTCAACCAACATCACATATTGTCTAATATAATATACTGCTAAAGATAACTAAAAGATTCCACCTCCAGGAGTAAGTTTATACTCTCAAATGAGTTAAAAGGTCAGTGTGAACAATCAGCCTTAGTTTAAGCCACATCTTCACATGATGAAGTTACAATAGCTAGAAAAGGCAAATAATTCAGAAATTTTTCTTTTCAATGATGTGTCCATGTTGGCCCCCAAATAATTACATTTGATTGTTCATTTACAAATGACCACAGGACAGTTTCAAACAATTGGTTTAGACTTCTACAAGGTATTATATCAGCCCTTGGAATTCAAAGACATTAACCACCGACACAGAGAATTGCACAGCACAAAGGGTGACTCACTTTTCCAGCAGCCATGAGTGACAGAGCAAACTGGTACCAGAGGTGGAACTCCTCAAAGGCAAACTTCATGGCTCTTTCTAAGCACTGGTTTGGAAAGAAGAACAAAGACAGACATCTGAGAATTGCCAGTGTCACAGCTGGACAAGTGTGAGTTTGTGTCTGTGCATAGTCAGTTAAGTCCTACATGATCTGCTTCCCTTGAACGCTCAAGACATAATCCACCACCAAACCCCTCCTGAGGAGTCCCCTCAGGGTACAATGCACCGAGCCAGAAGCGAGGACAATTCACAGTTGCCTAAAACACAATCATTGATCTCTAGTAGCTTTTCATCTGGTACAAGGAAAGAGGCAGGTACACAAATGACTCAAAAACATGTGCCCCAAGAGCGGGAAACAGAAAGTACTGTGGGAAAGTGATCCAGGATTCAGGAATGGCATCCTGGAAGAATGGTGTTTGAGCTGTGCCTTGATTAACGAAAAGGAAAAAAACACAACCTATGATTTGGAAACACACTCCAGGAAGAGGGGGCACAACAGCACATGCTTTGACTCAGCGATGGCGAGTGGTCCAGTGTACACGCAGCCTCGGGAACACGGGCAGAATGGGGAGAATCAGGCTGGAAGGCAGGTGCGGGCTGGGGCCACGTCCCTGAATCTGACACACAGCTCCTTTGCAAAGTTGTTTCATCTCCTTCCTCCACCCCAGCTTTGGTTCTCATAACTGGATGTTAACGCGACTGTCTTCACCCTCCCCACCCCAGCCCAGCCCAGTCCCACTATCAGAAACTATCAAGGGCAGAGATCCTGACTTCTTTGTCTCCTCAGGGCCTGCCCATGGTAGAAAATCTACAAATGAACTTCATTCTCAGTCAATGAGGAGTCTCTGGTTTCTGCACAGAGTGACATAATCACATCAGAGCTCCAGGAAAATCATGACGGGGGAGGGTGAGACCAGAATGGAGGCAGACCAGGAATAAGGGAGATAGAATGGTCCAGGGACTTCAGAACTAAGGCAGAGAACCAAGAAATGTGTCCGAGTTACAATTAGCAAGGACAGGCCACCCAAGGTGGGGGTTGGCTTGTGAGGTATAAGGGCTGAAGGAGGCCCCTAGCATCTCTGGTATACCCAGGAGCACACCCATGGCATAGAAAGCCCATGAGTATACACACATGTGTGCTGTGTGTGTGTATGTATGTGTGTGTTTATGAGAGACAAAGACAGAGAAAGAGACAGAGAGAGAGAGAGAAAGAAATTTTTTAGAATAAAGGGAGAATGAGGAAGAAAGGTGTTTCATTAATGAGTAGGGTATGGAACATGGTGAGTTTGAGGTGTCATGTGATGATTTACTGGAGATAATTAGAGACAATCTGAGCCTCAAGAGAAAGATCTAACAAAAGACATACATTTGAGCTGAAAGAAATTAAAGAAGACATAAATAGAAACATGTCCAATTTCATGGACTGGAATGTTAAGATGTCAATACTACCCAAAGTGATCTACAGATTCAATGCAATCTCTACCAAAATCCCAATGATGTTTTTTGCAGATATAGAAAAACCCATCCTAAAACACATATGGAATCTAAAGGAACCCCAAATAGCCAAAACAATCTTGAAAAAGAACAAAGCTGGAGGACTCACACTTCCTCATTTCAAAGCTTATTACAAAGCTACAGTAATCAAAACAGCATAGTACTGGCATAAAGACAGACCCAAAAGAATTAAAAGCAGGGACTCAAACAGATATGAGTACACTCATGTTCACAGCAGCATTATTCACAATAGCTAAAATGTGGAAGCCCCCCATGTTGCTTGGATGAAGGGATAAACAAAATGTGATATATACATACAATGGAACATTATTCAGTCTTAAAAAGGAAGGAAACTCTGCAATATGTTACAACATGGATTAACCTTGAGGACATTATGCTAAGTGAAATAAGTCAGTCACAAAAAGATAAATATTGTATGATTCCACTTAAATAAGGTACTTAGAGTAATCAAATCATAGAGACAGAAAGTAGAATGGTGGTTGCCAGGGGTTGTGGGGAGGGGAGAATGGAGGGTTATCGTTTAATGAGTACAGAGTTTCAGTTTCACAAGATGAAAAGAGTTCTGGAGATGGATGGTGGTGATGGTTGCACAAAATTATGAATATATTTAATACCACTGACCTTTACACTTAAAAATGGTTAAAATGGTAAATTTTATGTGACATATATTTTACCACAATAAAAAAATTTGAGAAAAAAACACATTTGAGAACATGAAAACACCAATGCGTAAAGATACATGCACCTCTGTGTTCACTGCAGCATTATTCACAATAGCCAAGACTTGGAAGCAACCTAAGTGCCCATCAAGGGACGAATGGATAAAGAAGATGTGGTATATATACACAACGGAATAGTACTCAGCCATAAGAAACAATGAAATTCAGCCACTTGTGACAACATGGATGGACATTGAGGGTATTATGCTAAGCAAAATAAATCAGAGGGAGAAGGTCAAATACTGTATGATCTCACTCATAAGTAGAAAATAAAAACAACAACAAACAAACACATAAGAGGCAGAGATTGGACTGGTGGTTACCAGAGGGGAAGGGGGGAGGGAGGAGGGCGAAAGGGATGATTAGGCACACATGTGTGGTGATGGGCTGTAATTAGTATTTGGGTGGTGAACATGACGTAATCTATGCAGAAATAGACGTGTAATGATGTACGCCTGAAATTTATACAATGTTATAAACCAATGTGACCTCGATGAAATAAAAAAAAAAAAAACCACATTTGAGAAAAGAGTTGAAGTTATTGGAAGAGATCAGATCACCCTCAAAGAGTATTGAGAGAGAGGGCAGCTGGGGCAGAACCTTGGCAGAAATCTCTATGGAAGGGAAGGGAAAGAAAAAGGACCAGGAAAGGAAACTGAGAGGCAGAATCTGGGGAGAGGGTGCGGCAGGAGGTCACGACACAGACAGGGTCTTGGGAAGGCAGAACAACAGGGTCAGAGCAATGGAGGCCAAGGATCTGGCCTCGGGTGACCAAGCTCCACGAGTGTAGTTGTGGGGTGTGCTGGAGGAGGGTGCCAGGCCATGGGGGCCGGATGAGTCAAAAAAAGGTGAGGGAAAGGACGTGTGAAGCAAAGGCCTGGAGGCGGAAGAAAGGCTCCTTATCTACGCACTTATCTTTTCACGGAGGCAACTTGAGAGGAACAAACAGAAGAAACTGAGGAGATAAATTGGGTCCCAGAAGACTAGAGAGAGCCAGGTCCCTGGAACGAATGGGCCCCTGAAGCAAGGCCTTCTCTTAAGGAGGCAGGTTCCATAAGATAAAGAGGAGAGACCCTTAAGGGCTCCTGCCCAGTCACTGTGTTCTCTGTAAAGACGGGATGAGGTGGTTATTGGGAGGAAAGAAAAAAAATAGGGCTAGGAGTTTTAAAAAGAACAGAAAAGCTTTAAACAACAATGAAAACTTTACCCTGAGGAGACAGAATGCTCACATCGGGGTCACCTCAAAGACTGTGGTGTGGACGTGCAGTGGTACCTACAGCACCGTGTGGCCACTTTTCTCTAGTGATGCTCCACAGCCAGCCCAGGAGCAGAGGAGAAGGATGGATGGAATGCTCAGGATTAATGGATGGACCAAGAGGGAGGGGCACGGAGCTGGGGGCCAAGAGACAGAGGAGCTACAAAGAGGGTGACAAACTGGAGGAAATAATAAAGGTAAAGAAGTGGTGGGAGAGGAGAGAAAAGAATTCCAGAATTTTACATGTTATTTACAGAGAAGGTCACAGTAAATATTATGCTAGCTGGTTTACTGTGAAAACCTATCCAAACAAAAATATGTCATATTAAAAAGCAAAGTAATAAGCAGTTAATAAGCCACCTACTATCACCTAGTGATGGTATAGGATGGGTATCTGCAGATCCCAAGTAAGATGAACTTGGTTCCTCGTTTTGATCACATTGGCAATGTGCTTAGCTAAAATCTCGGGCGTGGACACGTGACTCCATTCTGGACAATGCGATGTCAGCAGAAGTCGCTGGGTGAGGCCCAGGATAGCTCTTGAAGAGGAAGGCATCCTCAGCTGGTGCACACTTTGCTCTCAGCCCTGGCCCCTCCTTCTGCCTGGGACAGGGACTCAATGCTGGAGGTGGGGCAGCCAGGGGTTGAGAAGCATGAGGACAAAGCCACGCTCTAGAATGACTGAGCAGAAAGAGAGAAAGCACTGGGCCCCTGATGCCATGAGAAGCTGCAGCTGCCTCAGATGGCAGCCTCTCACCAGACTTGTTGTCATAGGGAAAAAATAAACTCATATTTGGTTAAGTCACCATAAGCTGGTTTTGTTGATTATATCTGGATACACCTGTCACTAATACAGACACTAAATGGCAAGGCTGGATCTGAGTAACTGCTCTGCTATACTGATAAGCAACAAGAAGCCGTTACTTTAAGAAGCACAGTGGGGAAAAAAACCTAAAGCACCTTGCTGAGAAGATCAAGCAGGCAAGATGTAAGATGAGATGCAGGGTAAGGGAAGACCTGATCCGGGTGTGGGTAGTATGGGCTGGGAACAAGTGGGGAGGACAGGGGTTAGGGAGAGAACGCCAAGCAATGAAAAGCCAACAGTACTTAGAAACTGATTTAGGGCAGGTGGATGAGGGATGATGAAGAAGGAGGAAACAAGAAGGATAATCACATTGGCTGGAATTAGGCAAAGGAGCCGGGATGTGGAGAGAAGAGGGTAGATGATGATCAAAAATGAGGCTTGTTCTAAGAGCTCTACTCAACTAATTCACCGCAATACAACCACTAAGTACTTAAATACATACACAGAAACATGCAAATGTTTGAATGCTTTTCTTCCTTCTTTTGCTAAGAGAAATGATAAATATCAACTGTTTTCCTGATAAACAAAAGGAGCTCAGCAGCTGAAACAGTCTGTTCTAAATCAAAAAGCTGGATGCTATAAATAAGTGTGCAGCCTTCTTTTCTTTTGTGCCAAAGGCTAACACACTCATTATACTCAGTGAAAAACACTTACTGGAAGCCCAATTGGTAGCGAGCTCCATTCCAGATGCTACAGGAAACTACCAGCCCTTGTGGAGGAGACTCGGAGCATCTTGGGAAGCTTCTAGTTAAGTCCCCAAAGGAGAGGACATTTGTCATTTTGGCTTCTGATTTTTTGTTTTAGGGGGTAGGGTACCCTAGTTAGAAGGGAAGCAGCCTCTCTGCTTCCCAGTAAGAAAGCCTAAGTGCAAATGAAGGAGGGAAGCCATAGGTGTGTCACATGACCTAGAACGGCCAATCAGATGCTCCTGCCAGCGAAGTGCCTCTGGAGCTAGTGAGGCAGGGAGAGCAGCCATTGGATGTTATTTCCAGGGGCCAGGCCTGGGGGCACGGTAGCAGTATGGTTGGTGGAGGCCCTCCAGAGCCAACTGGATCCTCCCGGACTGGGGCAGGGGCCTCGCCTCCTTAATTTCTGCTCATGGCCGTTCTTCAGCCTTCTGTGGATCCTGTGAGCAGTAGGCATCAATAAATGCCTTTTCTGCTTGAGTTAACTCGTCAGGTTCTGTTACCTACAACCAAGGCCCTGAAGGGGCTTCAGGCCTCTTATAACATCCCCTACCTCCCACCCCCCAACAAGTAGTTGTACTCCTTCTGCCTGAGAACTTTCCAGAATAGGGAATTCACAACCTGAACAGTAGCTAGAAATAAAGAATCTAGGCACCACCACAGATTAAGGGTGTGAATTTGGGCAAGCTAATTAACCTCTCCATACCCAGATTCCTCACTGTAAAATGGGAAATATAACAGTAATTAATGTAGAGAGTTATCAGGAAGATTAAGTTAGTTAATATATATAAGCAACAAGAACAGTATCTTAGATATAGGCTAGTAAGTGCTAAATCAAGGTTAGCTATTACCTATTTTTTTAAATTTAACATTCTTATATTAAGAAAGAAAATTGCATAATATCTATCACTTTATCCACATTTAATATATGAAAATTCAAATTTATAATACATTATATCAGAAATAATTATTTACTTTACAAAATGTTTCCTCATTTTTGGACAGGATTCAATCTGAGACCCTTGAAAATAGTGCACAACTTTACAGAACCAGACAAGAATATATGTTTATTATTTATTTTCTTAACAAGTGGTATGGACTGAATGTGTGTCCCCCCCTAAATTCATATATTGAAGCCTAATTCCCAAAGTGATGGTGTTAGGAGGTGGGGCCTTTGGGAGGAGCTTAGGTCCTGAGGGTGGGGCCCTCATGAATGGGATTAGTTCCCTTAAAAAAGAGGAGAGCTCCCTTGCCCCTTCCACCCTGTGAGGACACAGGAAGAAGCCAGCAGTCTGCAACCTGGAAGTGGGCCTTCACCAAACAGTGAACCTGTTGGAGGCATGATCTTGGACTTCTCAGCCTCCTCAACTGTGAGAAATAAACGTTTGTTGTTTATAAGCCACTCAGTTTGTGGTATTTTGTTATAGACAGCCCGAAAGGACCAAGACAACAAGCTCCAGGATAACAGTGACTATATAGCCAAGAGCTATTCTAATTGCTTTACAAGAACTGCCTCATTTGCTTGCCATCCTAACAACCCTATAAGGTACAAGCAGGTATTATTACGGTCCTCCATTTACAGACGAGGAAACCACAGCACAGACACGTTCCGTGACTATGCAAGGTCTCTGTGAGCGGCGGTGGAGCCAGGATCCGAATCCAGGCAGTCTGGTTCCAGAGTCGCAGCTCTTAACCACAACACTTGCTGCCTCTGAGACTTTAATTACAGACATGCCACTCACACTTAACTTTCCAGGCCCACTCTTGCTGCACAAAGCAAAGTATAGCTAAATAAAAGGCCCCTAAAAACGCCACATGTTCCCTGAACAGTTTCCAAGATTCAGCAATATTTTTTATTGCTAACGGGGCCCTTGCTCCTATGGCCTCTTTGGGATACCCGAGGCTACGGAGGACTGAGGCCTTTCCAGCTTGCGACATTTTCAGGAAACTTCACAGATCTCGTGATAACCACTAGCCCCATGGCGGCCGAGGATGCACTGTCCCAGCCCATCTCAAAGGTGTCAGTTTATACGACTCATGTGTTTCCTCTACACTGCAGCATCTTCCACAGACTACTCTAGTTTGGAACTCTTTCTCATAACTATAACAACTCCCATCCCATAATAAGCCACATGGGTATTATAAAGAGAGTTAGGCAATACAAGTCAACAATTATAAATTAGCCCTTCACCCCAATTCAGAGGCGTTTGAGCTCTGGTGTCACAGCTGATGGCTCTTGGCATCAGTGACAGCACGCTGGCTCTGAAAAAGTGCCCAGACAGTTCCAGCTGCTCCTGAAATCTTGATGCCAAGCACACTGCTTGATATATAACATGTCCTCCCCTATGTTCCCGTAAACGTCAAGATTATATAAATCCCTTTTAGCTCAGGTCAACATAACTCCGTCACAAAAAGAGGCCCTCTCCCAAAGAATGCATCCAAGAAAAAAAGGAACCTGGGTTGTCACGGGGACATTTGCTATCCACAACCTCTGCCCCTCAGATGGGATATGGCTCACCCCAATTCGGTTTGACCACCCCTTTTAAGCACCTAATCATATCTGTATGTGACAGAGTAAAAATTTCCACTTTTAATGGAGTGGGGGGATTGGGAACAGAATATACACTATAAATAAAATAAAATAAAATAAAATAAAAGCATTCATATTTTAAATAGTGGTTCCAGTCTAAAAGAAGTACTGATGAAATGGACTTTTAAGAAGACATAGGTGTTTTGTGCATGGGGGAGGGGGCTATATAAGAAGCTGCTTCAGTCACCCAGGCCCAGCATGGCTGGGAACGAAAAGTAGACGCAGCATGAGTCCAAGAGGAGGGCAGCCACGTGGTGGAGGCACTGGCTCTGCGGGCGACTGCCTACGCTCAATCCAAACTCCTTACTCACCAGCCATAGGGTTGTTATGGGGTTCAATGAAGTGCTACACATAAAATGCTTAGAAGGGTGTCTGGCGAAGAGTGCATGCTATAGACACGTTACTGCTGACGTTGCTTTTATGAAACAGAGAAGTAGCAGATTCTGTGGGGCTCAAAGTTCCATCTGAAGGAGGAAAGAAGGGGAGAAGGAGCAGCCCTGGGAACAAGGGCAGGGGTGCCAGTGGATGGCAAAGGGAGAGTAGAAAGGAGCCTCAGGGTAGAAAGGGAGAGAAGAGAGCTAGATTCTGGCCCTTTTTCACTTTCGGTGTCCAACGGAAAGAGAGCAGTGTGAGCCTGGGGAGAGGGATATGGGGTCCCACCCAGATCTGCAGATCCCTGAGTCACCCACACAAAACAGCAGGTGACATCTCTCAACCATCTCCCTTACCAGAAAAGAAGATGGATTTGGCTGTCGTAGTATTTCTACCAGGAAAGATAGGCCCATTCGCTGTAATCATACTACTGCCACCTCTCTACATCCCAGATAACATTCATTTAATACCATGAATATTTGGTAGAACAATAATTGGACTCGAATGGCATCCTAATCATTTGAGTCGTAGTCAAAATGTCACTTGCAAAAACGTTATTTCCTTTTGGTAGCAAGAGCTTACCCTTTCCAGTCTCCTATTTTGGCTTTTCATACACCAGCCATCTCTGAGGGGGCTCAGGAATGAGCAGCTCTTCTGGCATAAGAAGGGGATCTAGCAATTACCTTCCTAGTACGCAAAGCCCAATTACACGAACTGGGGGCATGGCAGTGACAGCTGTAGAATACCACGAGCAAGGAAAAGCCAAAGTCTATTTTTGGAATTCAAGACTCAGATTCAGCATCCAAAAACCCATGGGGGAGGGGGCAGGAACAAAATAATCAGATCCCCTCAAATTTAGCCTGGAGCTTAAGTCTAAAACTTATCACTATTAAAATAGAACAAATAACATAGTGAACTGTCTTTACCTTTGTGGACAGGTTGGCCTTATCCTAAAAGTTCTTTAACATGGATCCTTCAATTGATTAGAAAGATTTTCTTTTCTACATCATAATACTTAATGAGTCAGTTAATAAATGTATTTCCTTGCAGTTGTGTAACAATTTTTTTTAATTTAATACGGTACATGGATAATATTTCATGTCTTTACTTTTAGCAATGAAAAACTATCTAAGCAATTTAGACATTTTGGACCATTATCTTAGACTCACAAAAAGACATAACCAGAGAGCGTGTTGAGACCTTCAAGATTATCTCATGCCATTCTTACTTTTCAGACGTGGAAACTAAGACCCAGAGAGGAGACAGGACTTGCCCAAGTAAGAGCCCTTATTTCTAATTAACTAAAAATAAAAGTACAAATTAAAGTGGAGTTTGTGAGATCTACTCTGCAGGAGTATGGGTCCAGGAAAAGCTTCTAAAAGGCACGCTTTTGGGACTCTCAGCTACAAATAACACCCCCTCCCACGCACAGGTTTGGAGAAAACATAGATGATGTTTATCAAGTCTTACTAGAGTCTTCTCCCCTTTAAATTGGAAATAAAATAAAGCAAACTCCACATCCGTGGTCGCCTCCCATTTCTCTTTTTGCCCTAAAACAGCAATACTGCTCTAAGCAGAGGAGTCTCAAAGCTTTATTGCTTTGGCAAATGCTTAAATTAAAGGATACCATTGCCCCCGGCCATGGTGGGAGGAGTAGAGAGTGGGTTGTTTTTCAAAGGTCATAGACGTCATTACAGAATTTGAACACTGGATGTCATCCTCCGGCATGCTCTCTGCTCAACTATATGAAGCAACTCGATCAAGTTTGCACAGTGAGTGAAGGGTCTCCAGGGTCCAACTTAAATACTGCTTCATCTGCCATTAGCTGACGTTTCTGCCCTTTGTTGTTCTTGCAAAATGAATCACTGAATTCAAGAACCGAGCATTTCATTCCTCTACCTCTTCCCTCCTCAATGGCCTCTCACCTTCTGGTCTTTGTTTTCAGTCTATCTCCCCAGGCTTGGGGCACCAGGTTTTAACCCTTCAACCACAGATGCCACTTTATACACACAAGACCTAAAGGAGGGAAGAAAGGAGTCCAGGGTGCTGTCCAGAGGTGTGTCTTCCACAAAATAGGTGCTCAATGAATGCCTGAATGAAGGAATCAACATAGACCACGTGTTAGGATGCATTCCTTCAGACAGCCTTTATGGAGGCCATGGACAAACAAGAAAACACCGTGAGGAGTGCAGTGAATACAAAGGATCTGGAGATGATGCCATATCAGAAAAGACTAAAATAGAGGTGGTATAGCTGGATCATATGGTAGTTCTATCGTTGATTTTTTTGAGGAATCTCCATACTGTTTTCCATAGTGGCTGCACCAGTTTGCACTCCCACCAGCAGTGTATGAGAGTTCCCTTCTCTCCACATCCTCTCCAACACATGTTGTTTCCCGTCTTGTTAACTATAGCCATTCTGACGGGCGTGAGGTGATATCTCATTGTAGTTTTGATTTGCATTTCCCTGATAGTTAGTGATTGTGAACATCTTTTCATGTGTCTGTTGGCCATCTGTATATCTTCTTTGGAGAAATGTCTGTTCAGGTCTTTTGCCCATTTTTTAATTGGGTTGGTAGTTTTTTTGTTGTTGAGATGCTATTCCACTGTTGGGTATTTATCCAAAGAACTTGAAAACACCAATTTGCAAAGGTACATGCACCCTTGTGTTCACTGCAGCCTTATTCACAATAGCCAAGACTTGGAAGCAACCTAAGTGCCCATCAAGGGACGAATGGATAAAGAAGCTGTGGTATATATACACAATGGAATACTACTCAGCCATAAGAAACGACGAAATCCAGCCATTTGTGACAACATGGATGGACATTGAGGGTATAATGCAAAGTGAAATAAGTCAGAGGGAGAAGGCCAAATACCGTATGATTTCCTTCATTAAGTAGTAGATAATAACAACAATAAACAAACACATAGGGACAGAGATTGGATTGGTGGTTACGAGAGGGGAAGGGGGGAGGGAGGAGGGTGAAAGGGATAATTCGGTACATGTGTGTGGTGATGGGTTGTAATTAGTATTTTGGTGGTGAACATGATGTAGTCCATGCAGAAATAGAAGTACAATGATGTACACCTGAAATTTTTGCAATGTTATAAACCAATGTTACTGCAATAAACAAAAAATTAAAAAAAAAAAAAATAGAGGTGGTAAATTATGGCCTAAGGGCCAAATCCGACCTGCTGCCCATTTCTACAGCAGCAAAAAGTTAAGAATCATTTTATACGTGAACATTTGCCACCAATTTGATGAGAGGAAATACTAACTTTGAACCCAAATTAAGAAAATGTTATCTTCCAAAACAATCCCATTCTTCTCAATAATGGACCTGTATTACAAAAACTTGTACTCACTAATTATATTTTGAATTTCATCATAAAAACCTTGCGGAAATTTGTTTCCTCTTGTTATACCTACACAATATCTTTGATTTTGCCTCTTGGTCCTCAAAACCTAAAATATTTAGTGTTTGGCCCTTTATAGAAAAGTATCCAACCCCCAGACTAAAGGAATGGGGCACTTTATGCTAGAGGAAGAAGACAATATAATAGCTGTCTTCAAAAATAGGTGAAAGTCACAAGGAGATAAATTTTAGATCAATCTTTGCTAATAACCAGAGAGGAATGGAATGGTAGGTATTACATACCAAGAGCTGTGCTGACTATTTTACACCTAATGTCTCACTGAGCTTCATAACAATCTCTGAGGTAGAAATCCAGAGTGGCTAAGCACCTTTGCCAAAGTCACACAGCTAGGAAAGGGTAGAGCCAGAACTCAGATCTGCCTGATTCCAAGGCTATTTTTTCACTAAATAATGAAAGACCCTACTAAGAGTTAAGGATCATCTGCCAGGGTTATTACAGAGGAGTTTTTTACGTTAGAAAGCAGATTATCAACACCACCGCTAAGAATAGTAACACACACTTTGCAAACATTATCTCTTTAATCCTCACAATGACCCTGGAGGTCATATTATTACCTGAATTCTCCACAGAAGGTTTAGAGAGGTAAAGGGATCTGCTCAAGTAGCAGAACTGAGATTTAAACTCAGACGTGACATCAAAACATGAGATATTGTTAAGATGGCAATACTATTCAAAGTGATCTACAGATTCAACAATATCTCTATCAAAACTCTAACAGTCTTGGGGCCGGCCCTGTGGCGCAAGCGGTTAGGTGCGCGCGCTCCGCTGCGGCGGCCCGGGGTTCGCTGGTTCGGATCCCGGGCGTGCACAGACGCACTGCTTGGTAAGCCATGCTGTGGCGGCGTCCCATATAGAGTGGAGGAAGATGGGCACAGATGTTAGCCCAGGGCCGTCTTCCTCAGCAAAAAAAAGAGAAGGATTGGCGGATGTTAGCTCAGGGCTGATCTCCTCACAAAAAAAAAAAAAAAAAAACTCTAACAGTCTTATTTTTCCCAGGAAGATATACAGATGGCCAATAGGCATATGAAAAGATGTTCAACATCACTAATCAACAGGGAAATGCAAATCAAAACTACACTAAGATATCACCTTCCACCCTTGAGAATGGCTATAATCACCAAGACAAAAAATAACAAACGTTGGAGAGGATGTAGAGAAAAGGGAACCCTCATTCACTGCTGGTGGGATTGCAAACTGGTGCAGCCTCTATGGAAAACAGTATGGAGATACGTCAAAAAATTAAAAATAGAAATACCTTATGATCCGGCTATCCCACTTCTGGGTATTTATCCAAAGAACTTGAAATCAACAATCCAAAGAGGCTTACGCACCCCTATCTTCATTGCAGCATTATTCGCTATAGCCAAGACGTGGAAGCAACCCGTGTCCATCAACAGATGATCGGATAAAGAAGATGTGGTATATATATACAATGGAATACTACTCAGCCATAAAAAAAATGACAAAATTGTCCCATTTGCAACAATATGGATAGACCTGGAGGGTATTATGTTAAGTGAAATAAGCCAGACATAGAAAGACAAACACCGTATGACCTCTCTCATATGTGGAATATAAACTAACACACAGACAGAGAGAATAGTTTGGTGGTTACCAGGGGGCAGGGGGTTGGGGAGTGAGCACAAGGGGTGAAGGGGCACATTTATATGGTGACTGACAAATAATAATATACAACTGGAATCTCACAATGTTATAAACTATTATGATATCAATAAAAAATGCAAAAAAAAAATAAAATCTGGGATTTGCTTCACAGTAACAAGAGAAGGGGAGGTGAATGGCATTATGGATGGGGCAGTCAGTATTGGCCATGGGTTGGTGGTTGTGGGGCTGAGTGATGGGTGAATGTGTTCATTACACTACTCTGTTTTGGACATGTTCAAAATTCTCTATAATAAAAAAGTTAAAAAAAAAACAAAAAACTGTAAGTCTTTTCTGCAGAAATGGAAAAGCCAATCCTCAGATTCCTGTGGAATTGCAAGAGACCCTGAATAGGCAAAAGAATCTTGAAAAAGAGCAAAGCTGGAGGACTCACACTTCTCGATTTCAAAGCTTATGACAAAGCTACAGTAATCAAAACAATGTGGTATTGGCATAAGGATAAATATATAGAGCAATGGAATAGAATTGAAATCCTAGAAATAAACCCACATCTATGGCCAACTGATTTTCGACAAGGGTGCCAAGTCCATTCAATGGGAAAAGAATAGTCTCTCAACAAATGCTGCTGAGACAGCTGGATTTCCACATGCAAAAGAATGAACTTGGACTCCTACCTGATACCGTACACAAAAATTAACTCAAAATGGATCAACAACCTAAATATAAGAGCGAAAACCATACAATTCTTACAGGGAAACACAGGAGTAAATTTTCATGACCTTGGATTTGGCAATGGAGTCTTAGATATGACACCAAAAGCATAAGCAACAAAAGAAAAATTCAATACACTAGACTTAATCAGAATTAAAAACTTGAATGCATCAAAGGGCATAAAATGAAAAGACAACCTAGAGAATGGGAGGAGATATTTGCAAATCATATATCTGTTAAGGGTTTTTTATCCACAATAAATAAAGAACTACTATAACTCAACAACAAAAGACAAATAAACCAATTTAAAAATGGGCAAAGGTCTTGAATAGACACTTCTCCAAACAAGATACACAAATGGCCAATAAGCACATGAAAAGATGTTCAACTTCATTAGCCAATAGGGAAAGGCAAATCAAACCCACAATGAAATACCACTTCACACCTACTAGGATGACTACAATAAACAAAAAAACAAAAAATAACAAGTGTTGGTGAGGATGTGGAGAAAATGGAACCCCAGTGCCTTGTTGCTGGGAATGTAAAATGGTGCAGCTGCTAGGAAAAACAGTTCGGTGAGTCTTCAAAAAGCTAAACAATGAATTACCCATATGAACCAGCAATTCTACTCTTGGATATATACCCAAAAGAACTGAAAACAGGAACTCAGATATGTGTATGCCCATGTGCACTGCAGCATTATTCACAATAGCCAAAAGGTGAAAACAATCCACATGTCCATCAGTAGATGAATGGATAAATGAAATGTGGCACATATACACAACGGAATTATTTGGCCATAAAAAGGAATGAAGTTCTGACACGTGCTATCAGATGTATTATACAACATGGCTGAACTTTGAAAACATTAGGCTAAGTGAAACAAACCAGAAACAAAAAACAAGTATTGCATGATTCCATTTATATGATGTACCTAGAACAGGTAAATTCATGGAGACAAAAAGCAGATTAGAGGTTACCAGGTTAGGGGGGTTGGCAGAACGGGGAGTTACTGCTTGATGGGTATTTCTGTTTGGGGTGATGGAAAAGTTTGGAAATAGCTATGATGTTTATACAACATTGTGAATGCTATTAATGCCACTGAATTGTATACTTTAGAAAGGTTACAATGGCATATCTAAAAAAAACTTTTTCACTTAAAAAATTAAAAGCTAAAAAAATTTTTCAAGGGCCTTAAGAAGAGAGCAATGATGCTTAATTCAAAAAACGCTGCCATAATGGTGGGAATGTAGGTACCAGTGGCCATGTCAGTGGCTAAGATTCTTCAGGACAGGCCTGTCCTGCAAAAACGACAGAGTTGATCCCTACTGGGCTGACCCCTAACGCTGGTCCAGAGTTGGCATCTGTACCAATGCTCTGCCCCAAGCTGGCCCCACCTCTTCTGCTGCCTATTTCCCAGGTAAATGACCTTTAACCTTGGGCCTGCCTGTGGAAGACACACTCATTGCACATCCATGGACGGTTTACCCTCAAAAAACCAAAGAAAAGGGAGCAGGATGAGAATGTACACTGACTTTGCAGCATTGGTTTATTCAGCACTGACCATGAACCAAACACTGGGCCTTGATTTATCAGAAGTCTGCGGCTCCATCTGTGTCAGGCCGCACTGATGCCTTCTCGGGACCCTGACACCTGGGTCAAGGCTGGGCTTCTGCAGTACAAGTGGGCTGCAGGAAACACCAAACTCTAATGTAAACTAACAAACGGTGGCCTGTTAAGCAGACTTAATTAGATGCACAAGTGTTTTTCACAATGCTCCCTGATTAAGTAAGTGTTTGGGTTAGGGATGTGTAAATGTCCTTTTGGTACAAGCGCTAGCCAGACAGTTCTACCCACAGAACTATAATGTTGTTGAGACTTACCATAAACAAATGAATATGAGTTCAACAGGAAAGACAAAAAAATACCATTTCTGTCTTTAAAGCTGCCATTTCTATGTAGAGGGGACACATACACCCTTCAAAAAGGACCCTATAACGTTCCATCAAAATGGAGCCATTAATAGTCAAATTCAAGAAACAAACCTCCTTAGCAGCTTAGGTTCATTCTAAAAAACAGAGGAAGCCGGGCTTGTTGCTTTACTTTTAATAGTGCGGGTTGTCATGCCAACTAGTGCTGCTGTTTAAATTAAAGGGGAAAAAAAAAGAAGTGTTCCTTCCTACACAAATCTTTCAGCAGGGCTCACAATTAGTCTTTAAAAACATGAAAACTCATAGCACTGGAGATATGGTAGACATTGTACTTATATTTAAACCTCTCAAAATGAGGATGAGATAAACCTTTGATTTGTATTTCCTTTGCACGATGCTCCTTGCCCAGTATCTGGCTGAACAGCGCCCTGAAAAAAAGAAAGGCATGTGGGCATACACAAAGGCACCAACCTTGAGATGGGAGAGGAGCCCTTCATCCTGAATAAACACAGCTGAAGAAGGAGACAGAGAGAAGACAGTTTTCTTGTGCAGGTCGCTCTGCTTCCCCTATAAGCACAGTTCTTAAAAGGCTGGGTCCGGGCCGGCCCCAGGGCTTAGCGGTGAAGTGCGCGCGCTCCGCTACTGGCGGCCCGGGTTCGGATCCCGGGTGCACACCGACGCACCGCTTCTCCAGCCATGCTGAGGCCGTGTCCCACATACAGCAACTAGAAGGATGTACAACTATGACATACAGCTATCTACTGGGGCTTTGGGGCAAAGAAAACGAGGAGGATTGGCAATAGATGTTAGCTCAGAGCTGGTCTTCCTCAGCAAAAACAGGAGGATTAGCATGGATGTTAGCTCAGGGCTGATCTTCCTCACAAAAAAAAAAAAAAGGCTGGGTCCACACAACGCTGCACAACGCACGCAAAAGTGGCAATAAGAGGAGGACAGAAGACGAGCAGACGTGCTAGGAAGCCCGGCAGAGGTGGCCCCACCCTTCCCCTGTGGGTGCAGGAGTGCCTAGGGGCCCAGGTCAGCAGAGGAGACGAGTCAGAAGAAGGAAAACATGCCGTGTCCTGATGTGGAAGTGATGCTGGTTCGGGACAAGAGAAGCAAGGAAAGTACGAGGAGAGGGTGAGAAGGAGGTAAGACCTCTTCTCTCACCATAGCCTGGTGGTTGTTGACTCTTCCGTTGGTAAAAGCTTCCTCCCGGTATAAGGGAAGGTCTGTGCAGAGTCGCTGAGGCAGAGGACCTGCTCACAGAGCAGCCGAAGGGTGATGTGGCCGGATCACACCAGCAAGGGGCACAAGCAGGCTGTGCGGAAACGTTGGCTCTGACACTCAGGCCCCACGCTTTGTGTTCAATGTCCTCTCCTATCACCCCTCCGTGACAGAAAGCCCTTGGTTCCCGGACCCTGAGGTCCAATGCCCTCGCACCGCCACAATCCTGATGGTAAAGGGTGTCCCTCTGCGTTTAGACTTTTTAATCCCTATCAGGCCTTGAAGAGCCCATGCATATACCAGCTGTTCATAATCTCTCCCTGGCGCCCCCAACCTGCATGCTCTGAGGCAGCTGGCCTAGTCTGTCCACCTGCAATTAACATGTTGCACTATCCAGTCTTCTCTAATTAGTTATCTTTTCATGCGTTTCTGTTTGATCTCCCTGACTAGACTAGAAGTTTCTGGAAGCCAAAAGACCTTTTTGTATACTTTGTAGCTTCCCCTGTGCATACAGCAGTAGGAAGAGCACAGCTGCCACTGAATGAGCTCTACGTGCCGGGCTCTGTTCTGAGTACTTTATATGGATTAGTCAGTGACCCTCACAAATACCTGAGATAGGTGTGATTATTATCCCTATTTAACAGAAGGAAAAACTGAAGCATAAGAGGTTAATGACTAGCCAGGATCACACAATTGGTATGTGGCAGATCCAGAACTCAAACCCAAGCTCTCTGACCCTAGGCCTGTGCCCAGGACGCACTAGTTGCTGACCTGGGGTGGGGAGCTGAGGAGGCAGGGATGGGGTGGGATGCCAATGGAAGGAAGAAGAATGATTCGGAATATCCACAACAAAACAGGTATGATATGACCCTATTCCTTGAAACTTACATAAATGTACATGCATTTATTCATAAAGAGATACATGAAGAGATGGTCTCCAAATGTCAATGGGTAGTCAACTATCTCAGCAAAGCGGGATTCTAAGTGACTTTTATTTTCTTTTCCCTATTTGTATGTAGTGTTTGATTCTTCAAGGAGCCTGCAGGGCCGGTGCGTATGGCAGAAAGATCAACAATGAAGTCAATTTCATTATTGGAGGAAAAAGAAAACAAAATAACATAAAAAGAGAGAAAAAGAAGGGAGAAGGGGAAGAGCCATCAAACATTTCTAAACAGAAGGGTGGCATGCCCATTCCTGTGTTCTAGAAAGGTCACTGTGAGGACGATGCAGGAGATGAAGACAGGGAAATATAATGTACTACCACGATGAATGACAACAATGGTAATCACTAACATTCGTAGGCCCAAAGAAGTAACAACGGAGTTTAAAATGCAGTTACCCACCGCCCCCAGCACCATTCTCCATAGCCAAATGCTCACCAACTGATGCATGGATAAATAAATTGTGCCATATCCATACAACAGAATGTTATTCAGCCATAAAAAGGAATGAAGTACTGATACTTGCTACAGCATGGATAACCTTGAAAACATTATGCTAAGTGAAAGATGCCAGACACAAAAGGTCACTATTGGATGATTCCATTTATATGAAATACCCCAAATATATAAATCCATAGAATCAGAAAGCAGATTAGCAGCTGACAGGGACTGGGGGAAGGCGGAATGGGGAATAACTGCTTAATGGGGCCATGGTTTCCTTTTAGGGTGATGAAAATGTTTTGGAATTAGATAGAGGTGATGGTTGCACAACAGTGTGAATGTACTAAATGCCACTGAATTGCACACTTTAAAATGGTTATGTTAGATGAATTTACCTCAATTAAAAACAAATCCAGTGGGCCGGCCCAGTGGCCTAGCGGTTAAGTGTGCGTGCTCCACTACTGGCGGCCCGCGTTCGGATCCCGGGCGCACACCGACGCACCGCCTCTCCGGCCATGCCGGGGCCGCGACCCACATACAGCAACTAGAAGGATGTGCAACTATGACATACAACTATCTACTGAGGCTTTGGGGGAAAAAAAGGAGGAAGATTGGCAATAGATGTTAGCTCAGAGCCGGTCTTCCTCCGCAAAAAAAGAGGAGGATTAGCACGGATGTTAGCTCAGGGCTGATCTTCCTCAGGAAAAAAAAAAAAATCCAGTTAGCCGTTTAACCTAAGGTCCCAAGAAAATGGAAGGGCAGATGAGAAGTAAAGAAAACCCCAGCAAATGAGGGACGCAGGACACTCTAAGACATGGCCTGAAACCAAGGGAGAGAAGGTCACTGCTCAGCCGAGGGTGGACCCAGCCCCCGTCTGCTGTAACCAGGCTATCCAAAGACAGAACCGCTGCCTCGAGATGCCGTGTACTTTCACCTTTCTCCTGTGACACCACCAGTTTTAGTTAGATGATCTGAGACAACATGGCCGTCAAATGTTTGCTGGGGGAAGCTCCACCTGCAAAACTAAGCAGAAATAGCAAAAAAGGCTGAAGCCAAGTCTTCAAATACTTTACGACTGGATGCAGACACTGCATGGACCCTTCCCCAGACTCAGCCACATAAGATGGAGACTGCCCACTGCTTGGCTGTCGCCTTCCAGACTGGGAGCCGCTCCTGGCCAGGGACCGCGCCTCATTCATGGCTGTATCCTCAGCCTTAATTACAGCCCCTGCCACAGAACAGGGGACTGCATGTATATGTGTTGAAGAAACGCATGTCCTCCATTTTATATATTTTATCAATTGATTTATATTTTTACTAGATAAAATACAGACATAGTACAAAATTCAAAAGGCTCCAAGGGACATACAGTGACAAATTTCCCTTTCTCCTCACCTTCTACTCCACCACCTTCAAGGCGACCTCTGGCACTGTCTCCATCATTTTAAATGTGACCAGGGCAGTGAAATTCTAAATTGCAAAGGCTCCGGCAATCAACCAGACTATCCAGAGACTCCAGCATCAGGTCATCACCACAAGATGGAAGCTACACATGACATCAAGGTGAAAGTCATCTGGGTGAAAACAAGGTCCCAGTATTCTGTGCCAGGAGGAGGCACATGCCAGGGAGCTGCCGGCTTGCAAAGGAACGCTGCTAGGGTGACAGCCGTCCCCCCAGGGACATTCACGGCACGATGAGAAGTCTGTGGGCAGGGGCCATGCAGCCTGTCAACCAAACCAGCCGCCTCAAGCTCCTCACACCTGTTTCAGACGTAGGCGAATTTCAAGCTGTGGAAAGGCCATATTGCTATATGACGGGATGAAAGCAGACATGAAAACCACACTCAACCCTGGACCCAGAGAGATGTTTAGTGGTTTGTTTGGAGGAAAAAATTTCATCTTAAAAAGAACTCAACTGAGCTGAGCGGCACTGTCCCCACAGAGGGGCTCCATGGCGGACGCAGTAGACAGGAATTAAGCTGGCCAGGAGAAGAGGGTCCCAGGAAATCAAAGCACCCAGGGTGGTGAAGAATCTGGGCCAATCCCAAGCTTGGGCAGAGTCCCAGGGGGTGAACTGTGTGTGACAGGAACATCTGGACACACGGCTTTATCTAGCCGGATTGTGAGGGGCTTTTTTTGAAGACTGAGTAACCATTGCCCTGTATAGTCACCAAACCAAAGACTAAAAAAAGATCCAAGCCACGCAGGTTCATCTGTTCTCCAAGGCTCCTGCCTAATGTGGCGATGCACCGCAGGCTAGAGGGTGAGCCGGGCGCTTATCTGATTTCAGCCAATCTGTTACTGTATTTCATTCCCTGTCCTCGTGCCCAGAGACTGTTGCAACGTGTATAAATTTAGAAAAGAAAGATAAATAACATGGAAAAGTTCATTTTAACAAAATGAGTTGTTTTCTTTCTTTCTTTCTTTTTACTCCACTAAAGAAAAGATAAAATGATCTTGTTACTTATTTATCTCCCTTACCATGGTAGAATTCGGTATTTTGGGCAACAACTCACTAACGCAGTACCACGGCCCAAGATTAACCAGATTCGTCTAAAACTATAAAACAGTCAAGTTTCCATCCTAAATGTTTCTTAGAAGCTGAGGGAATGAGATGACAGTACCTCACATAAGATCTGTAATCAACTGGGGTCTCTTCCGAATGAGCAACAGACTCTAAATGAAGACAGAGCTTACTTTACATGAAAGCCTACACCAGCTCTCCTGACAACACACTGCGCCTGAAGCTGCCATTTCACCAGGAGTTATGCATTGATACTTTAAATAAAATAAAATCTGTTTTATAATGAAATTAATATCACAGATGGGAGATTGCTGGTTATGGTGGAAATTACATGGAAAGAGAAACTGTTTGAGAAATGCTTGCCTTCCCTCACACAACTCATAGCCAGTGGGTTTGTGGACCACCGGTAGCAAGTGACTGCCAGTGAATTCCACCACCTAATCATTTAGCCCAGTTCCCATTTTACAGAGGAGGAAACCAAAGTTAAATGATGGAACCAAGGTCACATGGCTGCTAGTGACAGAGCGGGGGCCAGGACCAGGTCCCACAGCTCTTCCCACCACCAGCACCTCTCACTGCCTGAAAGTCAACCAGACTCAAGAGCTGTACCTCCGACAACATCTCATACTGGCCTCTTCTTCCAAGAGCAATGGTCAGTAAATCATACACCACAGATGCGCTCTGCAAACTGATGAGGCGGTCACTCTTGTGCTCAGGTATCCTGCTCAGCACAGCATCCCGGTTGGCCTGAAAACAACATGGAAGACAGGAGAAGACGATGAGCCATGCATATAGCTAACACTTTGTGAAGAGAAGACATTTGGGCCTCCTGCCCCTAACTACTTGCTGGGGGGTCCAGAGACAAGGGCAGGAATGAGTAAGGGGCTTGTCACCTCAGGACATTTATTCAAAATCCCCAGAGCACCACAGCACATGGTACACGGTATTACACCAACACTGAAGGCCTGGAGGTGTGATCCTAGAGGACACGTGTACCTGTCAGCAGGCGTCTGGAGGAAGCTTTAGGAGCTGATGAAAGGCAGGGTGATTTTTCCTGGGCTCAGGTTCACAGACAACCTCGCCGCAGACACAGCTGTGCTCTGGGGCAGCAGAATCATCCACCAAGTGAGGCCCTGCTGCGCCTTACTTGTGGATCCTGCTTCTGCTCTACATTAAAGAGCGGGAGAAAAGTCCCAGCCCCACACTTCCCATCACCAAATGGTGTCATCAAATTCCTTCAGTCCTACAGAGATATATCACACTTTTCCTCTATCACCAAAGCAACATTCAAATCCCTATATGACATCTTCACTGGAACAGACTACAAAGACTAATTCAGTCTTGTTTAGGGAAGCATAAAACAGATGCATAAGAGAAAGCAAGAAGCAAACAGATTTTTGTTTTAAAAGATATTACCACAGAGGACTTAAGGGAACACAGTGCCTATTTCACATCTCCGCTGCTTAGCACAGAAATACAGCAGGGACATTCAAGCTTATTAATCTCATCTATCTAGAAATCAAATGCTCTTTACAGCACCTTGTTTTCATTACTTTTGAAATTTAATTTCTCTACAGATTCCTCAAGACATATCACATGTATTAGAGACTCTAACTGCTGGCTCATTTTCCTTTTTTCCCTACTAGGAGTTCAGAATCAATACAGTTAAGAATTTGCCTGTCTTTTTTCCCCTGCTAATTAACAGAAGCCCCAGATCTATCTATCCCTAGGAACACAGACAGGGCCCCTCAGCTTTCCCGGTGAAAGTGGTACATGAGGTATCGGGCTCTTGTCCAGGCTGATGTTTACCTTCCAGCCTGACATTCGGAAAGGCCACGCACACACCTTCTCTCTCACTAATGAGACAAAATGCTCTCTTTTTGTGTGTGAGTCCAAGGCATTTACATTTAGCCACCCATCAGTACTTACTCACTTTAAAACTCCTTGCTCTTAAATGTCAAAGACAAATAAGAATATATAAGACAGGCCACTTCCTACAAAGTGAGTCATCTCTTATGGAAACAAGCCTGCTTTTGAAGATTTCATTCTAAGTTTTTCTTGTTAGGAATGATTTTGAGCCAACAAAAGAAGATCTGAGGCAAATAGGGACTGCTATAAGTGGTCCCATTTTATTTATTTGCTATAAATGTTTCATATTGAGACCAATGCCTAGAAGAGAAGAAAACAAAACTATTTAAGAATACTATTTCAGAGAGATTTTCAAGTTATACCAAATGCATTCTTTTTTTAATTTTTGGAGAAAGTCTATCAGTGTCTTTTGATTAAAAAGGTAGAATGTAGAACCTCAAAGAGATCCACAAAACATAAATATTCCAGAACACTCTCTCAGTGGTAGTTGTGCAAATATAGTTCTGATAACCCCTTTCTCCTGGGGAGAGCTAATTTGATTTGAGGTGAGAAAGGAGTATAATTCCAAATAAGTTCTGGTAGGTGGAGAGACTATGGACAAATTTATGTTTCTAAGTTAAAGTCAGAACCAACAAAGAATACAATTTCCTCAGACACCAAAAAAAGCACAGCAATTCTCATTTTGGTTCTTATATTGAGCACATTCATTTTCTGTCTAAAAACTGAAAAATCAAGGATTCAAGGGACATGAAAAAAGGCTTCCAAAGGCAACTTAATTTAGGTTCCTACCTACATAATTATGGAATGATTTACAGGGAGAGCATAATCATTTTGGTTGGAAACCTAGTCCTTCATATTTACTGATGATGTCATTGGATTTCACCATCCTCTGAAGAGATTTTTCCGGAAATTAAATACCACAGAGCCAAATCTGACTGTCTCAAAGGGATTTCAACTGAGTATTATTAGTCGCTATCACTTCAATTAAGGAGCAGGAGAGTTGGAGACATCATTCCCAAGACATCTAAACTTAGAGCAAGCATTTTAGAGATGTGGCCATGTTTTCTAAATTCTAACCTGGAACACATGATCTGACAATGGAACACAATATTTTCAAATAGAATTGTCCAAGAAATCTAAAATGTGTGGTCATCATGCTTTCAGAACTTTTACAATGTAACCAACGAAGTTTGCCCAAAGGAAGCTAACCGCCAAGTTGCTACGAGTCCAGCTTAGAATGAGGGCATGTTAGCTGGGAGGCCAACATGGCCTGGGCCCCATCAACGAACTGATGATGAAGCACGGTGCGACTTGCTCATTCGGTAAACAGTTACAGAATGCCAGCAAGTGCCAGCCTGCTCACATATATGCCTTGCCTGATTGTGCCAAAGCAGAGTAGAGAATGTAAATGACACCGTCCTAAGCTACCAGCTGACAGTCAAGGAAAGACGAGCCAAGGGGGCAACCTGTTTCCTTCAGAGGAAGTAAGGCCAATAATGTCAAAGAGCTTCCGAATAAAAAGAAGTGGTAACTCAAGCAGTCTTGCTCTTGTAAACATCTCCGGGCCATTTTGCAGAACAAAAAAACCCAAAGCTTTAAATTAAGGCAAGAAAGCTACCCTCCCTGACTAATCCCAGTCCCTTCTGATCCCTCCTGCACTCAGCACACCGCACATTCTTTTTCTGCTCCATTTCTAAGTCTTTTTCACCTGAGTGTATTTCAAACCTCCGTTTAAACTGTATGCTTGGGGAAGAAGGGAAACATCTTCTCTTGCTTTAGTTATGATTCCTTTTTCTCCTCCTGCCTGCCTGGTGGGGTGGGAGAGATGGGAGGAGGCAGCACAATCTACTAGAAAGAGCAACAGACCCCTGCACGATGCAACCATTTTGCCTGCTCTGGGCCTCAGGTTCCTCATCTGTAAAATGAGTGAATGGACGTGAGGACCCCTAGGTCCTTTCAAGCTCCAGGAGCTTGCCATTCTGCTCAGGTGCTCAGCTATCACACATATTACTCCAAAAGTTTCAAGCCAGGGTCCTCATGCCTAGTAATATGCAGAGTAGAAACCAAATAAATGAGGAGCGATGAAATTCTAGACCTAAAATTTGATATCCTGGCCAAACACTAAGAAAACATTTCAAAGGAATCTCACGATCTGGCAAAAACTCTCTCACAACAGCAGAGCCAGTTAACAGGAGTGAGCTCTCCTGGCCTGGGACTGTGCAATGCCTGGAGAACAGGTGGGAGCCTGGGGAGAGGACCTGTGCAAGAGGACGAGACAGCTTCACCAGGCTCCTGCTATAAAAACCAGAGGTTCATATATCCAACAAGTGATTTATCCTCAAATTCTCCCTCCCACCAAGGCAAATGGAGAAGGCTCACAAAGGCTACCCTTTGGGGGTTTCTTCCCCTTTTAAGGTTCCCTTGGTGGTCATTTTAGCTATAGTTTACATGTATACAATTGTGTTAGTGTCCAATCAATACTTGGTGGATAAACGAATGAACTCAGATGCCTGCTAATTGCTAAGGGAAGAGAAGCTCCACACCCCCGGCCGACCAAGGGCCATTTCTAGCCAGTCCAAGAATTAAGAAACATCTCTCTTTTTAAACCTCTATTGTTTTTTCCCACCCAGGTATCCCCTCGAAAGTATTCTTTTCCCTTGAAAAAGAGTCCTTTTGCTGGTGGAGTCGCATATCAAAAAAGGGACTATAGGAACAGGGGAAAGAAATGTAAAAACACATTCTGCTTACCATTGACTCACTAATCAGCAATAACAACAGGGCTTCTTCAGTATTTTCTTGAGGACAAAAAATGCTGTATAAAGAAAATCAACTTTGATATATCGCAATTTCAAAATAACACAAAATACATGACTATGAGCAGAAGTGAATGCTAATGCTTCTAGATTTTTATACAGAACCCGTGAAAAATACAGTATAATCTGGACACAAATTAATTTGCTAATTTCTACGGTAATCTATGGAATTTATACATTTTAACTATGCATTTTCATAACAGTCAGCAGGGTGAAGTAAAGCTGTAAAAACCAAGTTAAAAGCCCAAATAACATATATGCCTATTACAGAGGCAGAAATTTAGATTTGCTACAAACTGACATTATCTAAATCATACAAGCTTTCTCCTAAACCCATTATAGAGGCATAAATTGCAGATATTTCACTAAACAGTACTTTTCTTACCCCTTACTTGCTAGCTGGAATATCTTATATTGTCATTTAGATGAAAAAAAACAGATTGGAAGCAATTTTAGAGTTTGAATAATTCCTAGAATACTGTAAGAATTTAGTGAGCTATCTTACTTAAACACACATTTTATTCTGGGATGGCATGCAAGAGCTGTCTTATTAATCTATTTTATGGAATTTGGCTGAACGTTAACCTCTTGGATTAAAAGAAAAAGCTCTTAAACTCAATATTGCTCAGGATTAGAGAAAAATAAAACCCAAACATAAACCCCTTCTCCATTTGCTAGATCCTATTTGTTGTGCTTTGAGCAGTTTTAAAGACTTCTAGCATTTTTTTTTTTTCCTGTTCTAAAGTTCTAGAATCCTTTGAGTAGAGTTCTGAATGTGATCACCAATTGGGCCAAATTCAACTCTTTTTCATGCAATGGAAGAAGAGTGTAATAAAAATGAACTTGGTTAAAAAAACAACTCCTGGATGTTTTGGAGATGACTAGATAAAGGCTAAATTTACATCTTCCCAGGGGTAACATTACAATCATTTAAGAGATGGGATGATTCCCAAAAAAAAGGGAAAAAAAAATTTTTTTTCCAAATCATTATAAATACTTGTTTTCTTTGAAATGCTGGCAAATTTTGTATTGTATCAAAGGGCCATTAAGGGCAAGACAGAAAAAGCACAGTGCCTGGTACTCTTTTTACAACTTGGACGTCCCTAGAGGCAAGGAAACCACCTGGGAGATAGTTCTATTGTTCTTGCAGGGCTAAAATTTTATGGAATGGCTGACCTGTGAATGAGGAGCAAGATTTGGGATTTTTAGTGACTTCCTTAAAAGAGGCAGTTTGCGGTGATCTGGGTTTTTAGAAGATGGAACACTTCTTTCCCCTTAAATTCAGAAAGAGAGCCTACAGGCTCTGAATTAAGAGCACCCCGTGTGTGTGTGCACGCGTGTGTGTCTATCCAGCAATCATTTCCTGATAATCTGGCTCGTGCTTACATGCAATTGGGACCTTCCAAATAAAGCAGTAACATAACTTTTTTTTCATGGTTAGCCAGTTCTGCATTGTCCAGATTAATTGAAAAGAGAGAGAGTCCATGCTAATTGTGACTTGACACCAGCCAATTCAGCCCATAGATAATCCCCAAATTCCATCTGAGCCATCCAGCTTCCTTAAATGCTGGGTTGTGTTATTTTCACCAGAGCTGCTAACAAGTAGCACATTAACTGATTCTAATTCCACTTCCTCCATCCTTCCTTTCGAGGCAAGATGGGTACTCAGGAGCACTGCAAAGCTCTCAGGGCTGGCAGAAAGATGTGAGGGGAAGGGAAAAGGGCAGTTTTAAGAGAAATGCCTGAAAAGTTACACACCGGAATGCTCCCCTCTCCTTCATTATGAATTCTCTAGACCCATTTCTGGCCACGCTTTGCCTCTTCCCTGTTCAGGGAAGTGTGGAGCTCAGGGTGAACAGTCAAAATTGTAGAGATTTTCCTTTTGTGACATTTTCCTCTTGGGGCCCAAAAACCTCAAGGGGAGACCTAGGGGTGCCACTCAGCCCTGTGGAGCTGGAAAACTAGGGCCCTAGACCCGGAAGAAGTTGATTGAAGGGCAGGGTGGGGGATAAAAAGGGACAGGGAGAAAACAAGGATCAGCAGGCAGTGAGGACAAGCCCCCAAGAACTGGACGGGTGGGCTGGCGGGGGAGGTGGCAGCCCCGGCGCTGTTGGGCTAAGAATGGGAGGGCTGCTTTCTAATTCTAGCCACGTTACCAACTCACTGGCTGACCTTTAGGCAAATTGCTCATTTTCTTACTTGGAATGAATTTACCAATTCATTATCTGATTCTACAGAAGACATACAGAGCCAGGGCAAGAATCTTCACTTACAAATAGTAATTATGATCTTACCAAGGCTCCCAGCTAATAGCTCTTTCTTAAAATTTTTCCCAGATAGGTAAAAAACTTTACTGTACGTGGTGGAAACAATCATACAAAAGAAATTAATCCAACTTTATCCAACTGCATTTCATCTCTTCTGACATCTGTTACACAACTAATGACGAGTCGGATGTCTTAAGGTCAACGGCACCATGCAGGAGTCAAAGCAGATGCTACAGTCACATGTCGCTTAACGACGGAGATACGTTCTGAGAAATGTATCATTAGGCGATTTTGTTGTGTGAACATCATAGAGTGTACCTACACAGACCTAGATGGTATAGCCCACTACACTCGTAGTCTACATGGTGCTAATCTTAGGGGACTATGGTTGTATATGCGGTCCGTCGCTGACCGAAACGTTGTGATGTGGCACATGACTGTATTTAGGTGCAAGGATGGCCTTAAGCACCTCCAACCCATGAGAAAGTTGATCTGTAAATAACGACAACATCACCCCAAAGCCCAATAATGGTGCCTTTATAATTTTAATATGCCTGGCTGGGACACTAACAGGAAATTCCTGGAGAAATACATCCTCGGAACCAGGGCCAGCCAGATAAGAGCTGAAGAATTCCCAGCCCCACCCCACCCCAAGTCGCACTGTCTGTTAAACACGCCAAGGCAGAAAATACTGTCAGTCCCAGGTTTGCGTGGAAGGATCAGTGTACCAAGAAAGAAACAAGATTTAAATTAAACAGTAAGAGTGCCTCTTGCTTATTACGGATCAGCTGGTCCAATCTGAGGATTACCTAGGCCTCTTCACAAGACTTCCCTTTTTTGTCAACCCACATAACGTCAAAATCTCCTCGTGACAAAGAAAGAAGGGTCCTTCACACAGATCAGCCCAGGTCCACTGAGCTATGCTGTGCAGGGTATTGGGTGAATCCCACACAGCATATCACCTTGAACAAGGGCTTCCACGTACCTGGTGAGAAGACATGCCTCTCCACAACAACTCAAAGGTGGGCCGTGTACAACAGAGGTGAGGAGAGGAGGTGGTGCAGCTGGTCGTTCACACAGCTTTGGTTCTGCCATCAAGTAGTTGTCAGGACCTTTCAACGTCCTTCATCTTTATACTTCAAATAGCATCCTCATCCTTACCAAAAACCTCTGCCTTGGCTACCAAGAGGCTCAGCCCTATATTTAGCACTCCATGATCATTACTTTCTCCTCCTAGGCCTACAAAGGAGTTTAGCACAATGGCCGGCACTCCTAGCTTTCAATAAATCCCTTCATCATCCACTTCCTGGCACAACAGTGGTTTTTAATCTCCTTCTTTACTTTGTGCTAATTATCTAGCCTAATATGCATTTAATTATCTAAGTCACCTCAAATGCTTTTTACAAGGAGGAACACAATGAAAAGAAAAATATACCTGACTGAAATGCACATATATATGCACTAAGAAACATGTATAAGAACGTTCATGACATCACTCTTCCTTTCAGGCCCAAATGAGAAACAACTCAAATGTCCATCATAAGTAGAATGGATCAATATATTGGAGTATATTAATAAAATGGAATATTATGCAGCAATGAAAACAAACTACAACTGCATGCAACAATATGGGTGAATCTCTCAAACATAATGTTAAACATAAAAGAGTACTTAATATATGACTGTATTTATATAAATTTCAAAAATGGGAGCAATTATAGTGATAGAAGTCAGAATAGGGGTACTCTTGCAGGGGTAGTAATTGGGAGAGGGTACAAAAAGGGCTTCTAGGGTTCTGGCAATGTCTGTTTTTTGATCAGGATGTTAATTACATGGATATGTTCACTTGGTGAAAAGTCATCAAGTTTTATACTTTTGGTTTGCGTATTTTTCTCAATGTATGTTATGTGCCAATAAAAAGCTTACTTAAAATATAAGTAAACAAAAGTCAATAAAATTCTTCACAGAGAGACCTAGAAGAATGGAAGTGAGGTGGCCAATGACATGTGATCCTTCCTCTCCTTTCTATCTAGGACTGTCCACATTTTATTTCCTTTCAAAATTCAAGATGGAGAGAGAATGAGCATCCTGTTTTCACTTTACGTCCAGATCGTAGTGATGGGGAGTGGAACTTTCTGGCAGAGTTTGCTTTTCAGTTACATTCGTATATTATGTTATGTATTATAACCAACCACTCTGAATGGCCCTTGTGGTTTGCTGGAGCTGGAAGGACCTAGGCCACCTAAAGTTTGCTTTGTACTCATATTTCTCATAAGAGACTGAGGCGGGGGGAGAGTTTGGGACTACTGGCCAAAATGAGGTTTAAACATCATCTATGGATTCCCTTTTTTACCTCCCAACCAGCATAACTGAATTGGTGATAATGTCCTTTTGGCAACAGAGTCTATTGATCAGATACTCCTGCCTTGTTAATAAGAGAGCCCCAAGAAAAGTATAACCCCAAGACATTTTCTCTCTTTACTAAATAAATCAGAAGTAAGGATGTGAACATACAAAACTAGAAAGCTAAAAACTTATGGTGATAACTGAAGGAGTAAGGATTAGCACGGAAATTAATGAACTAGAGAATAGAAACACAATAGGGAAAATCAACAAAACCAAAAGTTAGTTCTTCAAAAAGATCAACAAAATTTGACAAACTTTTGAGCTAGACTGATCCAAAAAAGAGACAGTAGAGATTAAAATTACTAAAATGAGAAATGAAAGAGGAGACATGACTATCAACCTACAGAAATAAAAAAAATTATAAGGGAATGGTACGAACAACTGTATGCCAGCAAATTAGACGACTTAGATGAAATGGACAAATTTCTAGAAAGACACAAACTACCAAAACTGACTTAAGAAGAAATAGAAAATCTTAATAGACCTGTAACAAGTAAGGAGATTAAATTAGTAATCAAAAACCTTCCCACAAAGAAAACTCCAGGACCAGATGGCTTCCCTGATAAATTTTACCAAACATATAAAGAAGAATTAATACCAATTCTCTACAAACTCTTTCCAAACATAGAATTCCTATTTATTATTCCTATTCCTATTATTGCTATTAATTACCCTAATACCAAAACTAGACAAAGACATCATGAGAAAAGAAAACTATAGATCAATATTTTTATGAATATTCATGCAAAAATCCTCAATAAAATACTAGCAAATCAAACCCAGCAATAAATAAGAAGGATTATGCACTGTGACCTAGTGGGATTTACCTAGAAATGCAAGGTTGGCTTAACATATGCAAATCAACCAATGTAATACATCACATCAGTAGAATAAAGGACAAAACCCACATGATCATCTCAATAGATGCAGAAAAAGCATTTGACAAAATTCAATACCCTTTCAGGATAAAAAATACTCAACAAACTAGTAATAGAAGGGACCTTCCTCAACCTGATAAAGGGCATCTATGAAAACCCACAGCTAACATCATACTTAATGGTGAAAGACTGGATGCTTTCTCCCTCCTAAGATCAGGAATAAGACAAGGATGTCCACTCTTGCCACTTCTATTCAACACCATACTGGAGATTCTAGCCAGGGAAATCAGGGAAGACAATGAAATAAAAGTCATCCAGGTTAAAAAGGAAGAAGTAAAACTACCTCTTTTTGCAGATGACATGATCTTGTATAAAGAAAATCCTAAAAAATCTAAAAAACCATTAGAACTAATGAACGAGTTCAGCAAGATTTTGACTGCAGTGTAGAAAATCAATATAGAAAATCGATTGTATTTCTATATACGTGCAATGAACAACCCAAAAACGAAATTAAGAAAACAATTCCATTTGTGGTAGCATCAAAAAGAATAGCGTGCGCACGCACACACACACACAGAAAACCCTTAGCAATAAGTTTAACAAAAGAAGTGCAAATCTTATACCCTGAAAACTACAAGTTGTTGTTTAAAGAAATTACAGAAAACCTAAATAAATGGAAAGACATCCCATGTTCATGGATCAGAAGAGTTAATATTGTTAAGATGGCAATACTCCTCAAATTGATCTACAGATTCAATGCAATTCCTATCAAAATCCCAGCTGCCTTTTTTTGTTTTCCAGAAATGGACAAACTGATCCTAAAATTCATATGAAAATGCAAGGGACTGGGGGGTGGGAGGGTGACAACTAAGAGGTGCTGGGATTATTTGCGCGTGCTCCGCTGCTGGCGGCCCGGGTTCGGATCCCGGGCGCGCACGGACGCACCGCTTCTCCGGCCATGAGGCCGCGTCCCACATACAGCAACTAGAAGGATGTGCAGCTATGACATACAACTATCTACCGGGCCTTTGGGGGGAAAAAAATAAATAAATAAAATCTTTTTAAAAAAAAAAAAAACATTCTAAATTTGATTGTGCTGATGGATATGTGACTATATTAAAAGCCATTCACTTTAAATGAGTGGATTGTATATATGTGAATTACATCAATAAAACAGTTAAAAAGAAAACCAAATGATTGTATCCGTGTGAAATGAAACTTGTGACTCAGTAACCAGCATAGTACAGGAATGCTCCCTTTAACTGGTAACTGCACTTCCTAGATCTGCATTTGCTTCCATAATTCTCCTTGTATAGACGAGGAAGCTGATGTTAGAAGAGGGACAAAGTCTGAGTGGTTCAGGAAATAAAGAAGTGGCCAGCACTATGGGCTTTTCTGCCTTCAAGGAGTGAGGCCACATTGGAATAGCACCCAAACAGACACCGAGCTCCATCCATGTGTCAGACTTCGCTGGGGGAGAGAGCAAGAACTGAATTCTTCAAGATACTGGCACCTTGGCTACTAAGACGCATCTAAAGCAGAAAAAAAAATCTAGAGTCTATTTTTAAGATATAAATAACACTTAAAAAATGAACCCTAATCCTGCTGCTAAATAAATAGTTTATAATGAGGGGTCAGCATTTTTAAAGTGAGACTTTGAGAATTGCTAGAACAGATGTTCCATAAATCCAGATAAGGACTAAGGAATAAACACAGGCTGTGAATTAAGCAAATTCCTGGCTCAACAAGGCCATGAAAAAGGGGGAGGACAACTAAATTAAAATAAGCCTGAGGGAAAGCTAAGAACATCCTCACTTGTCTGAATCTATACAAGAAATGCAAACCGAACAAGAAGATAATGAGGGAGACAAATGCCAGGGTCAACTTAGAGGATTAAGAGGCGGCTGCCTTGGGAACTGCTGTCCCCTTTGAAAATGCAACAGTCATTTTCAGAAGTCACACATGTAGTAAGTATCCAGTCACTCTCATCTCTTATCAGTGCTTCCTCTGGGGCCTCAGAAGCAGCAGCCTGCAGTCTTTCAGCCATTTTTCCAATTTGATGACAATCGAAGAGGGTTTCCATATTTATTCATACACGTTCCCCTTGCCTTCATGCAGAGAGTTTGAAAATCCATCATACCTGTTCCTTCCAGGAACAGGGAAGTAAAGACTCTGAGGGAGGAATCAGTAATGAGCAGCAACCCTTCCTGTCTCCCAGCCCTTCTCATGGTCTCTCTCCTTCCCCTCTCCTCATGCCCTGACCTGGGGAGACCCATGTGAGACTGCGGTAATCCACCTGCCCGTTTTCCTCAAAGGCGATCAAGTCCCAAATTTAAAACTTAAAAAAATTAAGAAGTTCTAAAGAGACATCACTTTCCAATCACTTGCAAATTATTTAATTCTCCTTCTTATAGCTAATTCAGTTTAAAACAAGTTTTTAAACAAAAGGATCAAGGAATTGCTGAAGAAAAGAAAAAAGGTTAACTCTGGTTTACTAGTAGCTTTGTCACCGATTGCTGCCTAATGCTGGGTTCTCAATGATAAATGGAATGAGAATCCCAAAGACCAATAGTGATGGCTGAGAACAGTAGCCAAGCACTGAGAGGAGAGCATTTTTCTACTTAAAATGTATGTCCCCAGTACAGCACAGATACTTGCTGCAGTTGTGAATAGTAACGAGGTATCTCTATTAAACTGGTAAATGAGTCTTATTCATCTGGTTCTCCTTTAGGGGAAAAACCTGTCCTGGAACTTCCACTCATCCTTGAATTTTTCCTCCCCTTCCCTAACCTACAAATGAGGACATCAACTCTCATACTTCTCTCCTGAGTAGACGCGGGCTTTCCGAGTGAGGGTGTAGGTTTTTGTGTTTGCTCCTTTCCGGAGAGGATCGTCCAGAGGTGACTGGCATGGCGGATCCTCCAGAGGGTTCCAGTAGCTCTGTTCACACATCCCCCGCAACAAGATCTCAGCCAACTGCCTGGCTATTGTCTGGGAACACAGAGGGGCAAAGGCAGAGCCATGAATCCACTTTGTATCATTCATTCATTCATTCGCTCACTCACTCGTTTAATAAAAATTTTTCAGGCATAACTTTGTGCTAGGCACCATTCCAAGACTCATAATTAACAATTTTTACTTCTATGATGAAAATTATATCAGTTGATGGCAAAAAAGGAAAGAAAATATGATACGCTAAGATATTTGAACAATTTAAAAAAACAAGATCATGTTCTTCAAATGCCACCCTGCCTCTGCTACACTCTGCAACACTAAACATGTTTTATACCTGAAACAACGGAAACTTTTAGTTAAGCTCTTTTCCAAAAGCTCTTATAAATAATAAGTGAACTGCAAATATATTCATCACCTCCCAACTGATGCCTACTAAAGCCCAAACTTGGCAAAAGCTGGTACTCAACCTAGATGATGCTACCTCTGAAAAAATCTCTTCATTGACAATAAGATGATGTCCAGTGCAGATTTTTAGAAAGTCTTCCTTCCTGGAAGTGCCAAGGGCCACTCCTACATGGCCCCACCCTGGGACTCAGCACCTGCCTGTCCTAATCTTGGTGCACCGTGGGCCTTCCAGCCCAAAGGCTCCCACCAGCCTTGTACAATAGGGAAGGCAAAATGGGGACTATGACTACTGATCAAGAAAGACCTTCTTTCAAAGCTGGATAGGTATCTCTTTTCTCACTGTGAAAACCCAGAAATATCTAGATCTGCCCCTCCTAAGTTAGAAGCAGATTACTATGCTTTTCCAAACTCACCATAGCGCCACTACCTATAAGAGCACCATGTATGACGTGTAGGGAGAGGGGGTGTATAGCATCTACTAAGAAGTATTCTGTTGACTGACGCATATCAGTTCATTTACCTTGGACTCTTCCATTGATAAAGTGGAGAAGTTTAAAAAAAAATCCCTCTGAAAACAGAAGCACTGCATCTCAGAGCAGTCCAGGCTACCCCATAAGCAGCCAGAGGCGGCAAAATAAAACTTCAACCAGCAGGTTTTTCCACCAGGTTTTATTTAGCATTCTGTGGAAGATGCAGACAAAGAATGCTGATCTTCCCTAAGAATGAGCCTTTTTTAATAAATATGTTCCAGAAGAGAACTCTGGTAGGCTTTCCTCCACGTGAACTCTCTGAAAACACCACAAGGAAACTTAAATGCAACCAAATCACTGGCTTAGTGGTTTCTGAGAACCACTGCGTAAAGGCAAATTTTCTTGATTATTCCCAAGTAAGACCCACTGGCTTTAAATGTCTATAAAAACATGAAATTAAATGCTCTCCTATCATCCCCAACTGAGCCATCTGTAAAGATCTCATAAGAACACAATTTTCAGGACCTAAACAGCTCCTGAACTGTTTTGTTAAACCTTCCATTATAGTCACATTCTGATCTCACTGCAGTCATAGAAGCTAATGACTTCTGCTGGAAGCGTCAACTGGCATAAAGAACCTCCACTCACTCTAGCTGGGGAAAAAAATGTTCAAGGAAAAAAAATGGGCAAGGAACTTCATTTTCTGGCTATATCTGCCATGGAGATTCTAAAGTTGTAGAAATCTCTGCCCTCAACAGTTTGCTTGTTCACTACAGACAGCTCATGCCAGATCTCATTTTCCCTCAGGGTATTAACCCTCCAGAGAGACTTTGAAAATGAGGTTTTGATGTGACTGCACATTTTAAAGTTATCACCTCATCAGTGCACTACTGATTAGGAAGGACGTTTGGTTGTGTTCATTGGAAGCTCAAACGAAGTTCAGAAAAGGAGATTAAATATGAGAAATTATGAGCAATCACTAATATCTATCATACCTTTTATCTTTTATACTCTGGTTTTATTTAGCTTGTGGTTTAAATGCTTAAAAATTGTTCGTAACTGTCAAATAAATTCAGAACTAAAGAAAGGAAAGAAGGGAAGTGGGCCTGAGAGAAGACTCGAACTTTTATATACAAACTTGGTCATTAAATGCACTGTTTTTGTATGTGTTTTTTTTAATTGTGGTAAAATTCACATAATATAAAATTCATCATTTTAAAGTATATAATCCAACGGCATTTAGTACATTCACAACCTTGTGCAACCATCACCACTGTCTAGTTCCAGAACATTATCATTACCCCAAAAGGAAACCCCATATCTTTTTAAGTAGTCACTCCCCATTCCTCCTTCTTCCAGACCCTGGGAACAACTAATCTGCTGTCTGTCTCTATAGATTTGCCTATTCTGGACATTTCATACAAATGGAATCATATAATGTGTGGCCTTTTCGTGTCTGGCTTCATTTACTTAGCATAATGTTTTCAAGGTTCATCCATGGTGTCATATGTATCAGTACTTCACTCCTTTTTGTGGCTACATGATATTCCATTATATGGATAGACCACATTTTGTTATCCAGCCATCTCCTGACAGACATTTGGATTGTTTCCATCTTTTGGCTGTTGTAAATAGTGCTGCTATAAGCATTCATGTACAAGTTTTGTTTGAACACCTGATTTCAATTCTTTGGAGTATTTATCTAGGAGTGGGGTTGCTTAAATGTACTTTTAAATCCTTCTCTTCCATGGTTTCACACCAGAGTTTTACACAGCAACTTTTCCATCTCATAAGAATACTATAAATTTTCAATTACCAGCTAATCTAAAAAGAATCATATAGTTATTAAGGCTGATGGAAAGCTCTTATGAATGGCATTAGCTGCAGAAGCTCTCTGATATCCACTGTAAACCAAGACACCAGCAAGTAAGACCCAGGAAGTGCTTCTCAACTAGGTTGGGCAAAGAATCTAGTTTGTGGAAACTAGAAAATAAGATTCTCAGGTCCTGCCCCAGACCTACTCAGTTGGCACTTCTGAGCTCAGGCATAGGGATGTGTATTTGTTCAAAGTTCTTCATATAATTCTGACGTACACCTTTGGTTAAGCACTCAAGGAATTAGAAATAGTTTACCCTAGGTCACTTGAGGATCACCAACCAAGACAAAAGGTATATTGCACCTCAAGTATGACATAAAGGAGAAATGACTCCTCTCATGTTAACACTAACCAGTTAATAGCTGAAAATGTCCAGGGGCAGCTCTAGTCTACTCAGACTTTCTTTAGAAGCCTCTTCATTATACTTCTCAGAGAAAAGAAAAAAAATTGAAGAAACTCTCTCCCTTCCTAACATACCTCTATTCAGAATCCTACCTCACAGGATTTTTATGAGTTAAAATACATTGATCTAAAAATCATAAACCTTAGACAATAATGGAAGATATTCTCTAATTCCAAAAAATAATGCTGAAGTAAGTATAGGTAGATTCCCACAGTGTATTCAATGCACTGGCATCTATTAATAGGGAAAAACCATTCATTTCCTTAATGAAATATATATATTTTTGAGAGTCAACAATATAAACAAATATTCATATTTAAGCAATTTTGAAAGATTGGCTTTTTCAATGTGCTTTTAAAACAATTATAAGAACACTTGCCAATTTAATCAAGTACTTTCCTTGTGTTTCCAAATCTTGGAAGAAGCTGTTCATACTGACCAAGTGAGAAGTTTTATGGAATGTTGGGAGTAGGTCAATTTGAGAGAAAAGACATTTGGCAACAATTTTTATCCATATTTTGCAGGGTTTTTTTCATTAAAGAACTCTACAAATTGAAACGTTTTGTTTGAACTTCTTAAGGTACCATAAATCACATCAATATATAAACAAATACTGAAGACCAAGCGAGTTCTTGGTGGGGAGAGCGTGTGAAGTTGCTCCTCTTGTCTCACCCCCATAATTCTAGGGAAGCCTAAGGCTTAGCCATCTGGGCCCAAGGGTTGTATGTCCACATCCTAAAACTGTGGAGAAGCCAAAATGAAGATACGGCCTCATTTCCCGTGACGGGAATCTATTAGCCTTGCTCAACTGAAGATTCTCTCACAGCACTTAAAGGAGTCACGCTAATTGGAGGACAAGAGCACGGATGACAAAACACGAAAGAAATTGCAGTCTTACACGGGGTTGCTACACATGTGACATGTGGCATCTGCTGAGCTTCCAGTAAGCACCAGGCCTTCACTCAAACACTCAGTGGCTATGGTTCTGAAGGGCAAGCTCTGCAAGTATAATTAATGAACCTCCCCACACCTCCCTCCCCAGGAAAGCGAGAGGATTAAAAAGGAAGAGAGAGAATGCAAGTCAACAGGAGAGCCTAGCGCCTGATAACCCGTTTATTTAACTAGCTTTTATATTTCTCTTCTCAGTTTTATTGTCAATATAATTAGTCTCAAGATCTAATCTGCTTTGTTCTGTCTGGGTTTTGGTATGAATCATTAGCATAAAACCAATCCCTTCACTCACTGGCATCCGGGAGTGGTTACATTGTATCTGCCTTACAGGATGCATTTCTTATGTTTCAAGAGAGAGCGCTACCAACGAGTCCATGAAAAGATGCTCAACATCATCAGCCATCAGGGAAACGTAAATCAAAACCACAATGAGAGAACACTTCCCAAGCACTAGGATGACTATAACTAAAAAGACAGACAACAAGGGTTGTCAAGGATGTGGAGAAATTGGAACCCTGGTAACTGCTGGTGGGAATGTAAAATGGAGCAGCCACTTTGGAAAACAGTCTGGCAATTCCTCCAAATGTGAAACACAGAGTTTCCATATGATCCAGCAATTCCACTCCTAGATGTATACCCAAGAAAAATGAAAACATATGTCCACATAAAAAACTGCATAAGAATGTTCACAGCAGCATTATTCATAATAGCCAAAAAGTGGAAACAATCCAAATGTCCGTCAACTGATGAATGGATAAATAACATGTGGTAGAGCCATACAAGAGAATGTTATTCGGTAATAAGAAGAAAAGAAGCACTGATACCTGCTACAACATGGATGAACCTCGAAAACATTATGTTAGGTAAAGGCCGCCAGTCACAAAAAAACCACATATGGTATAACTCCATTTATATAAAATGTCCAGAATAGGTAAATCCATAGAAACAGAAAATAAATTAGTGGTTGCCAGAGGCCGGGGAAGGGGGAGAATGGGGATTGACCACTAATGGGTATGGAGTTTCTTTTGAGGGTGATGAAAATGTTCTGAAATTAAATATTAGGGATGGCTGAACAATCCTGTGAATATACTAAAAACCACTGGCTTTAAATGGGTGAACTGTCTGGTATGTAAATTATATCTCAATAAAGATCACATGTATACGTACATATGTGAAAGAGAAAACACTTGAAGGAAGGGCCTTTCTGGCCTCAGTCAAGTCATTAGTCACACTTACCATTCGCAGGTTTTGAGTTGTTCTCGTTTCAACTGCTCTGAGGATCTCTCTAAATCTCCCCACTCCTCTTGTCAAGTTCCTGTGTGCACACAGAATGTGACAGGGTTTCCATCTGGTGTGTATTAATACTAAATATTTTATACACATATTTCAATGCATTTTGTCTACATAAAAGCTGTTGGCTAGATTCTAAGCAAACAATTATCCTGCACATGTCTGTCCATCTTTGTCCAACTCTGAAAAATGTGACCTACGAATGATGGTCTTTTGTTCTTCCACAATCAAATTTTCTCAAGAAAACAAAAATCTGAAAATCAGTTCTGAGGTGAAAAAAAATGCAAGACATCTTACAACAGTCTACCTTCAACCTTACGGTGGCTCGGTGGTTTTCCTGTTCTGTTGACTGGTACTGAAATCTATCTTTTCACTTAAAAGGTAGGTGGCAAAAGGGTATAGGAATATCAACAAGGCACCATATGCAATGTGGATAAGGCTTCTTGTCACTTATAATTTTTATGGACAAGACAAAGATAAAGGCATGACAAATGAGGGGCTCCACCAAGCAACCACTCTGCTTCTTTGAGAACATAAACCACTGCCCAATAAATCCATCAAACCACTCCCACTCTCCCAACCCTGCCCTGAGAGAAAGAAGTCAAGGGTCAAAGGCCCCTGCTGGGAGCGAGTGGTTGAGGACTGGGACCTGGAGCCACCTGACTGTGATCAGAACACGTCTCATCTCGCTGCCCCATACACCTCACAGAGACATGTTTGGTGACACATTTCGTTAGGGGACAAACAATTCTTTAGTAGCATCCTGGTCACTACATCCAGGCCTCACCTGTTGTCCTCTCTGAAAGCTGTGCCCGGCTTGTTCAGCTGGGAGCACTTTCCAGCCGGTCCCTTTACATTGAGCACTGCCACCACCTATGACATAACTCAGCGATATTTATAACCTGCTCATTAGAACACATCTCATCTTTCCAAAAAGCCACAGAGCGGGTCAGCCGGTGCGAACCTGTCAGCCAGCCTCTGCAGGCTATGGCAGATGCTCTAGGTATTTGGCTCTCTCCTTGGATGACATTTTAAATCGCGCAAACGTATTAAATCAAACTGAATGCAAGTTCTGTACGTTACAAGCACTCACAAGCGCTATTAATTCGTATCTTATACCTACATGACATCCCAGGACTCTCATTCACAAGACCAGCCCCAGAACTTTAAGATAATGGTTTATCGGCATAGGTACATAAATACTCCCCTATTCCTCTCACCCACACATATCAGATGATGTCAGATCAGAAGCTTTATGGTGGCATTAAAAGAGAAGCTTGTGCTCAGGACGCCAAGCAGCGCTAAAGGAAATCTAACAGAGACGTGAATAAAAATTAGGTAATAGGCCCTGGGACACGCAATCTACTCTGCTTTCCTCTTCATTCGTTTTTATGGGATCTGTGTTCACAGGCAGCAAAGTACATTTGCTTTGGACTGAAGCTCGGTTCTCTTAAGTAACATGGGGGAAGGAAATAGCTACAGCTAAAAAAGGGATGGGTAGGACAGAGAAGTCTAATTTTATTCCAGAATCACAGATTAAGCTCCTACTATGCACAAAAGGAAGGGCATTTTGAACGGTATGAAATAAGGGTGGGACTGAGACAATGTAATTGGAGACCCAGGTTTAAAGAGCTGCTTTACCAGGGCAGAAATTAGGCCTTGAATAGGCAGTATCAAATCTAAATATTATAACTCAGGGAAGGCTACAAGATAGGAATTGGTCATTCAGAATGTCTCCTGTGCCCCCCCTGCAGAATGAGATACTTCTCCTGTTACGGTCTAGCTGTAAATGATCCAACACAATCTAGTCCATTATGACACAGAAGTGAAATGGTTTGCTCAGGTTCACAAACCCAGTGAGAGAGTGAGCGGGGAGCTTTCTACCATACTCTATCACCTTCCTGGGCAAAGAAATGTTAGCTCCCAAACTGAGGTGCAACTCTAGAAGAAAGAACAAAATATGAATACAAGAGCTCGCGTCTATGTTTCATATCATTAATATGCAAATTACTTCATATATATACATAGAAATTTTATGTGTTTCAGTGATCACAGCTAATGAGACACTCCTAGGAACTGGTTCAAAATTGGAAAGAAAATTCGTTAGCCCAGGTGAAGCAGTCCAGCGCCCGAGGGTAACGCCTCGGCTGCGTTTAAAGAGAAATGATGGCTAGAGAAATTCAACTCCCCTCTAAGGCAGGCAGTGGCTTCTCCCGTGCAGGACCGAGGCCCCCTGGTGGATGACTGGAGGAAGTGTCCGTGACTGAAGTGAAGCCACACAGTATCTGGCAAAACCAGGAGCAACTGAAGGCAGATCGACATTGCCTTTGAAGCAAATACAGGTTTTTCTCAAACTCCTTTCAGTTTATTTCTGGAGAGAGCATAGGATTCAGAATCAAATTCTTCCTCAAGCTGGGAAGAATCCTTCTTGTAAACAAAGGATCCCCACTAACCACAGAATGTCTCAGAAGGCCTGGGGCTGTGCTAGTCAAATGAATGTGGCACCATCAGGACAACCATGAGGCTGGTTGTCCAACACAGATCAACGTGATAGCAGGAAGAAGGACAGATTGGAGGTGAAAGACTGCACATTTTAAATGTCTGAAAAGGAAAAAAGTATCCCACATATGAAAACATACAATTCTCAGCAACTCCTATACTGTTCATATATTTTTTTAGTCACATAATTTTATTCAACCAATCACTTCCACTGTTGCCATGACAGCAGAAAAAAATTTTTTTTAAGCTAGATGGATAAGCATGATAGAAAGAAACAAAAAAAAAGGAAATCAACTTTTAAGAATTACATCCCAAATGCTATGAAATACCCCAATTTGAGGGAAATAAACAAAAGCCACATGATTGCTTTCATGTCTCTAAACTATTATTTTATTCTTAAAATGTTGAGATCTGTTAAATATCTAGAATGAACTGTTGCTTAAAAATACCACTCCAAAATGAAGAGGAAAGAGCCAAGGAATTTCCCTGGTTTTGACGGTTTCCACAGACCCTTGACATGAGGTCATTGATTCCATTTCAGCACCCCTGACTGAGAGAGTGCAATCATGTCAGGATTCATTATGGTGAACTAGTCTCAAACTGAATGTTCTTGCCAGTGTTCGAGCAGCGGACACTTTGGCAAGCTGTCAGAACTTGGGGTTCACCTCCTGCACCTTGCTTCGGCAAGCTTCCTGAGCTGGGGGCGTTTCCCTCCACATGGAACGGTTCCCAAGAGCTCAGCTATTACCACGGAGAAAGGGCCTGCAAGTCCCTTGAACACCAGCTGGCTGTTCAGCCTGACAAGCAGGCAAAACCCCGCTTTCTCTTGCCAACATCATTGTCTGTCCCCAACCCAGGAAGGAGAGCTCAGGCCAGTGTCCCACAGCCTTGCTCTTGTTCAAACCGAGGCCGCCTAGTGCTCTGTCTTTGGCAGGAAAGCCCACCCACTTTTCACGGGGACACATTCTCTTCCCTTGACCTACTTCCATTTTTTCTTCTCTCCTCCCTTTTCTATCTGGTTTCATCATCCTCCTTCTGAACCTCCTCCTTCCAGGTCTTGTCTGCTGGCTCTTAGGTCAGTGCAAAAGCAGGACTTCCTGAGGACACACGGGGAGGGCACTGACTTGGCCTTCCTCTTGACCCCTTGGGCTCTGCAGCAACATTTTTGAAGGCTGCTCTCTGAAATTTACATTCTTACATACAAGCCTACAGCAGTGCATGGTTTTGTCCTGTTCTGTTCTACGACTCTGAACCACATTTTCAGCTCTTTAATACTGTCGCCTGTGCCTCTGTACTATCAAACCAAGGCGGAAATGGATATGGGTAGGAAGCCAGAGCTCCAAAATCAAAATGGAAAACCAAGGCTGGGAGAAACTCAGAGACTTGAGAACCATTTCATATGTGGCTACTTCAACGGCAAGCTCGATATATTTTTTTGTTATTTCTCTTTTCATTTCTTGGGAGTGGGGTGGGAAAAGACAATTCTCCCCCTTAACTTGTCCTTCCAACGTATCTTCTGACCTCAGAGTTTGATCTAGGCCACCAATACACTTAAATTCAATATCAACTGTCATTATGCAAACTCAAAGTTTGGATGTGAATACAGTACTTTTTACACTGGATATCAAATTCCTAGGTAATAAGGAAAAGGTACCCCTGCTAGAGTATGTTCAATATTTTTTCTCCTTCTCCGTGGTTGAGAACTTTATAACTAAAGATCAATTACAGAACAAGTCAGCATAACAGACCACTTAGAGCTCAGAATCGTTTGGTTTTTTCCCATGTTCTTTCATACCAACTAGCACTTCTGAAACTCTTAAGTGGTAGGTTATTTCAACAATTATTGAGCACTGTTACCTGTCAGGTTCCAGGCTTACCCCTGAGGATACACTCATGAACAAGGACGCCATCCTCGCCTCAGGGAGCTCAGATGGCTTCACATTCCCTCAGATCATAAGTGCCTTGAGGACCAGCATTTGTTTTGCTCACTGACATATCCCAAGCCCCTCAAACACAGCCTGACATACAGAACATGCTCAGTCAATATTCCTGAATGAATGGAATTCAGAACTACCAGGAGCTGAATGAGCCAAGACCGCAAGGGGGTACATTTTCTCTCTGGTTCTTCTCCTCCTCTTCTTGCTCACTGCATATGGACTGGCAGGCATTACAGCAAAGCGCTCTCTTAAATAAAATATCTCTCATCTGTCCTCGGTGGCACTGTAGCATGGGTGCCTGGGGGACCAGTGACATACCTGTACCAAGACCTGGGCATGCCTAGCCTGACAGCTTCTAGAGAGTTGTGTGGATAGCGAGGATTTCGAGACTTGAGAAAAACCCTTCCAGACATTTCAGGGAAACTTTCCTGCACATGTGCCTTTACACGTGCTCCTCTCTCTGTCTAAAGTGTCCTATGGAACTTTTAGTCATCCTTCAAGATCCAGGTCAAAGACCACCCTTGGGAACCTTTTCCTAGCTTCCCCAGGAAGAGACAGGCACTGCTTCCTACTGCTTCCTGGGTAATCCCAACAAGTGTGCATGTATTTTGAGCATAGACAGCACTCAACACACTGATTTCCATTTGTATTTATATCTGCCTGTCAACCAAACTGTGAACATCTTGAGAGCACTGGCCCTCTTTCTACCCACCTCTCCTTGTCCCAACCGCCTCATAGAGCCAACCAGGCACCCAGTGACACTTAGTAAGCTGTGTACCCCAAAAGAAAGAAGAGAGTAAGCACGATTGTATATTCTGAAATCTCTTCACCACTCCTTGCTGAAAAGAGTTTTCTTGATTACAAAAGGGCAACACTAAAGCAGATACTTCTTACATTATGAGATACACTCCATCAGTATTCTAGACATTGTCAACACTTGTAACCCTAGAGAAACAGAAATATGCCATTATCTCTAGGTCAATTTCTTCTAGCTCTCAGGCTTGGGAATTGCTTCCCCTTCGTTTATTTATTTTTTTGTGAGGAAGATCAGCCCTGAGCTAACATCTGCCAATCCTCCTCTTTTTGCTGAGGAAGACTGGCCGTTAGCTAACATCCATGCCCATCTTCCTCCACTTTATATGGGACGCTGCCACAGCATGGCCTTACAAGCGGTGCATCGCTGCATGGCCTGACAAGCGGTGCATCGCTGTGCACCCAGGATCCGAACTGGCGAACCCCAGGCCACCGCAGTGGACGCGCACACTTAACCACTTGTGCCACCGAGCCGGCCCCCTCCCCTTCACTTATATCACCCTTAGTATCATCTGTTGGGAAAAAATTTGAAGCCAAAGACAGATGTCCAGATCTGGAAAGTGGGAGAAGAAAAAGACATCGTTCACAGTCCAAAAGGACACTTCTGGCTGGCTGTCAGGGAGCTGTTTTTCCCAGAATGGATTCCAGCTTCTCCCTCTGCACACCCTCTTTGCCTCGTATCCAATGACATGCATTTGTGAAGACAGATGGCTGCTGGTAGTCAGGGGCCAGGGATCAAACCCACAACCTTGGCCTCATTAGCAAAGGACTCTCTGTGATCAACAGAGTAAGCCAGCTGCAGCCTAGATATAGTGACGGAGGGTGTGACAACCATCCACGCTGGGATGTGAACAAGCAGGCGAAGCTTCCGGAAGTCTCATTTCGAACCTAATGAGAGTTGTACTAGGCTTAACAACATTTTTTGGACTACCTCAGCAACTAAGGCTTCCTCGTGACAAAAGCAGAGTAAATTAGGTCTTTTGGTCAGCCGGCCAGGAGGCAAGCAGCATACCGAGCAGGCACTGTGTACCAGGCAGCGTATTAGGCAGTACAGAAACAAGCCAAGTAAGGCCCAGAGAGCCTTCTCAGAGTCATGACAAGGACATGCAAAAGGTCCTTCCAACATGGCGCACTGAAGGCCTACAGGTGAGAGCCGGGTGAACTGCTATGAGAACTCAGGCAATAAAACAAGTCACCCTCGTATCTGTTCCTTCCCACTCACCCAAACCCCGAGTCTCTGAGGAAACACGGAAATATGGAAAGGTTTGCCCTATCTCATGTACTTCTTCCTTTCCAACTTTTGGGAATGAGTCAAAGGATATCAATCCTCATTCAAAAAATATATATTGAGTGCCTGCTGTGCACCAGGAAAGGAGCACCGGAGATGCAATAGTGAGCCAGCCAACAGACGTGCCTCCTCATGCACCTGTATTGTAATGATGCTCAACTTCACCCTAGAAGCCAAACAGCATCTAACACAAAGTTGGACTCCTCAGTCTAATAATGCTTTTAACAAACAAGCCAGAACTTGTCTAACATGTGAGGATTGCTCCTCCAAGTATTCACCTGGAAATCCATATACCTATCTATACTTAAACTTAGAGAGACAGACTACAACACGGACTCTGGAGCCAGACTATGGGCTCAAATCCAAGCTTCGCAACTCACCAGTCATTGACCTCGGGCAAGTGCCTGTGCCTCAGTTTTCTCATCTGTAAAATGGTGATAACAAATGTACCCACTTCATAGATTGGTTGTAAAAATTAAATGAGTTAATATACATAGCGAGTGCTTCTTAAGTGTTCACCATTATTACTACTATTATCCTCAAAATTCTGCCATTGCTGAAAACAGTTTTGGAATTCTGGAATCTATTCCAGAATGTATAGCACATGAAAAGTCTGTTTTATTTCTTTGGAGTCATTTATTTTGAAGACAAAGGAAGGTCCCCAGTTTGATTCATTCATTCACTTTGCTATTTATTGAAGGCATATCATGCCCGCAACGACAAAAGACAACAACTGATGTCAGGTGAGGAGAGCAAAATCCCTTTCTCTGGGATCTGTAGTCACTCTCCCAGGAAATGAGGGTGACATCTCCTAAGAGTGCTGGTGTCCAAGGGGAGGAGTGCAGAGTCTCCATCGAAGACTACAGGGCGACAGTCAGGGACGAATGCAACACTGAGGAAGTAGAGGGATGGAGGGTGTTGGCAACTGAGTCCTTCTTGTTCTATCTCAGTTAATACAGCTAACATTTGAAGATTGTTCTAAATCAATCAACAAGGGCCAGGCCAAACTCAAAAGTGTGAACTTGGGTGGCTGAGCCACTCAAGTTTTATGAGAGCATAACACAAAACTGACAAGAGAAAAGCTCGGCACCAACATAATGTACTTCCACTGAGGGAAGTGTTTGCTCCAGATCCAGCCGAGGTGGAAGACATGCACATTTAGCATGAGGAGAACAGGAGTGGCTGGGGCTCTGAATGACCTGCTTCATAAGAAGGAACACAATTAATTACACGGAACACTGAAGAGCACCAGCCCAATTTAAAATTCATTTTAAAAGTCAATAATAAGTAGAAGAAAGACAATCTAGGCGGTAGAAATAGCCTGCTAACAATATGACTTCAAAGCTTAATCAATTCTAAGCAGCAAAGTCACATAGATAAAATGACTTTTGACCCTCCTGTTCATCTGGTCAGCTGGGCTGTGGAGAGGGAAAAAGGCAGATAGGACATCAAGGGGAGGACAGTCCTTCCAAATGCATCACAATACTTGAGCTGAATGTTAAGAGCAAGGTAAGAGCACAAGGTTCACTTCCATTTCAATTAACAGAAAACAGGAGAATTGCATTTCTAAAACAACCTCTGGGGACAATATTTCAAAAGCTATGACAAGTGAGAAAACAATCCAAGGGACTCAAGTTAAAAAAAAAAAAAGACCTTAAAATGTACAGGGGTCACTGGTTAAGGTGTCCTATTCAAAAGCAGCCAGATACACTCAACAGGGAAAGGAAGGGCTTTGCCATTAAATCGGTAAATAAAAGCCTCCAACGTTTTTCTCGTGGAAACAAAGCAGTATTGTTTGGGCTGAGGCAGCATGGTGCTGTTTGGGATTCTCACACAGTCTCGTGAGTCATGCCAGATAACTTCCTTGGGCCTGGGAAAGGCTAACAAGTTGAAGATAGAAAAGAAGAAAAGGGCAAAGGTTGAGAGTGATCATGAGAAGAAGAAGAAGAAGAAGAATCGAGGATGGAATGTGAGACATCTGGAAACATGGCAAAGGGAAAATACCAGATGCTAAGCACACATTGACATGGATAAGAACTTGGGCAACAGGCTTCACACCTTGCTGTGCCTGCTTCCTCATCTGTGAAGTGGGAATAATACCCACTCCCAATGCCTCAATAAGAGGATACATGTAAACTCCTGGCCCCGTGCTCAAAATCACACCAACCCTCCCATTCCCCAACCATCTGCTACCCCCCACCACCCACCATCTGGCCCTCCATGCCACATATAAACATTTACTGGGTAAAAGCCAAAAGCAGCCACTGATATGTTTGTGTAACTTTGGTTTAGCAGAAAATAGTTCAAACTCCTAACTGCTTTCTATTATATACTATGTCAAAATTTTCTTCACAACTAGTATTTATCTAGCACTTTCTGTAGTTTTATATATGAGGAAACAAAGGCTCAGAGAAATTATGTAACATGCTCATGATCATAACTCAGCCCACAAACAGAGGAGCTGGTATTTGACTCCAGTGCCCAGAAAAGTTGAAGATGATCCCTGTCATGCAGAAACCCGTAAACAAATTGGAAACTATGACTAAGTCCCATGACACAAACCCAAAAGCATCACAGAGGCAGGAGAGAAGCAATTATTTGGGAGCAGCGAGGGCCAGATCACGTCTCTACCCAGACACACTTGGCTCTAAAGAAGGGACAGGATTCTGGCCCCTCCCAGTGGGGTTGGATGACAAAGGAACAGCACAGAATTTCTGTTGAGTGCTTCAAAGCAGAAACAGAACTCTGAAGTCAGACAGAGAGATTACCATTGACAAAATGATGACAATGTAGAAATGGGTCTGTCCACAAGTCGTTAGGATGAGCTTCTGAATTAAATGCTTTCATCATACAGCACCTCATTTATTTGGCCCTTTCCAGTCAGAATTCACAACCAACCACTAAGATGGTGAGCTCAACTCTACCTTTGCACCAGCTACAGAAAAAAATGCTTTGCTAAGCGCATTAGCAGGGCAAATGTGATCTGTGGGGAGAACATTTAATTTGCTCACGGGAACAAGCTATTTTCAAGCCCCTCTAAGCCATCACAAGAGCTGACATTTACTAATAGACCACTGACAAGATAATTAAAAATTACTCCACTCTCTCATCAAGAAGCCTCCTAAGACTTTCGGCTCCTTCAAGACAGAGCCTGGGTCCTCATGTGCTAGGACAGAATAAGACCCAGCTGCATCCCTACTCCTCACAGGGCTGTTGTGAGGATTACATGAGGTAAGTCAGTGCTCAGTAAATGTTAGCCATCATTGCCATCTTCTTCTGAGGTGACATGGGCTGGTTCCATACTATCCCCCAACCCATTATTCCAGATGGTTCTCCCACCAACCTAGCGAGGCAGACAGGATTTCGTTCTTTAACTGACAGAGAGGGAAACTGAGTCCCAGAGAGGGAAAGGGAGAGGCCTGCCCAACAGCTTCATGAGTGGCGGAGCCAGGACTGGAATCCTGGCGTCTGGATTCCAGGTGCAGGGATCCCTCCCTGCCCTCTGCTGGGCATTGTCCTACGCCATCTTTTATTGCCCCCTCCTTCTTTTTTAATCTTTTTATTGTATAAAATATAGAAACAGAAAGCCATATAAAACAAATATATCACTTAGGGAATTATTATAAGGCAAACACCCTTCTAACTACCACCCAACACCCAAGTAAAAAGAAAAAGGTAGCTGCTACTCTGACTTTTATAGTAAACACTTCATTCCACTTCCTTATGGCTTAATCACTCAACTATACATCCCTACACTCTAGTCTAGTCTTGCCCACTCTTTTTTCTTACTTGATGAGTCTTCAAAATCTCTCTTAATCTACTGGTTCCCTTTCTACCTCCTTCTTTTCCTTACAATTTATCTGTTAAAGAATCTAACTGTTTGACCCAAAGAGTTTCCCACTGGCTGGAAAATTGCACAGTGATGGAACGGTTCAATATATTCCTCTGTTCTCTGTATTTCTTGCAAGTGGCAGCTGGATTTCAACGCTTGACCAATTCAAGCTCGCTCTCTTTGCAGGACTCTGCCAGTAGTGTACTCTTCTACTGCAAGACACGTAGTGTCTGGTTGTCACTCTTTTTTGATGTTACCAGCCCTTGATGCTCAATAGTTAGATACATTAATTCACTGGGAGTTACAAACAGTGATATTCTAATTCCCTCACTGCATTTTCATTTATTAGCTGGAATAATTTTATAGGGAGGTGTTTCTTTTCATCTAATATTTGGTTTTCCAGTTCATATAGTAAAGGTAGGATAAATGTCAGATGCTTTCTTTTTATTTATTTTGTTAGATAATGAATTAGAGCTCATGAATTTAAACATATTCAATGAATCTACTGCAATTTTTATCCTTCTTGAAATTCACATTGTCCCATGTTTGGCCTGAATTTTTTTAACATGAGCCTAGAAATCTTTGATAGTTTCCTTGCTATCTGGTATGTAAAGATGTTCTAGGCTCATCTTATTTATTTTGTCCCAGAACTGGAATGAGGCTTCTTTTATTGGAAAATGACTTCAAGATCACAATCTAGGCACAAGGGATGCCCATTGCTACTGGGTCGGTCACTGAGCCAGACCTGCTCTCTCTCTCCCCCTCTCTCTCTCTTAGACACACACACACACACGTATACATGGGTATATACACACACAAGCACACATACACAGACACACACAGACACCTCATGATTTCATACTGAGATTTGCAATTCAATCATTCAAATTCAGGACTACAAAATTTTTCCTTGATTTCTTCTATCTTAAATCTATTTTGCCTTTCTCTCACACCAAGAATCCTGGTTCTCAAGGACAGAAGGAACAACAGAATTAGAATATTACATAAGTATTTATTTGCTTTATTCTGTGCTACACAAAAATGTTCAAGAATAGCAATACTAATAATACCACTATCATTATGATTACTAAAAGTTTAAAAAACATATTTTCTGTATATGCTATCAGCATTCTCCTTCCATTTTTTAATTTGTGCTTGTATTATATCTATTATGAGACATGCAAAGAAATAGAAAAGCAAGAGCTATGCTCAGAAAAAAGAGCAGTCAATATACACTCACTCCAAATGGGTCAACATGTTGGATTTAGCAGACAAAGACTTCACAGAAGCTATTATAAGCATGATCAAAGAATTAACAGAAACTGTGTTTAAAGATTAAAAGAAAATAAGATGACAATGACTCAACAAATAGGGAATCTCAATAGAGAAATAGAAAGTATAAAAATTAACTAAATGGAGATTTTAGAGTTAAAATGAATAATTCCCTAAATAAGCTCGACAGCAGTTTTGAGATGGCAGAACAAAGAGTGAATTTAAAGATAAATGAATAAAAATTATCCAATCCAAAGAATAGAGAGAAAAAAGATTGAAGAGGGGCCAGCCTGGTGCCGTAGCAGTCAAGGGCGCATGCTCCACATCGGCGGCCCGGAGTTCGCAGGTTCGGATCCCAGGTGCACACCAACGCACTGCTTGTCGGGCCATGCTGTGGCAGCGTCCCATATAAAGTAGAGGAAGATGGGCACGGATGTTAGCCCAGGGCCAGTCTTCCTCAGCAAAAAAGAGGAGGATCAGCGGCAGATGTTAGCTCAGGGCTGATCTCCCTCACAAAAAAAAAAAAAAAATGAGTGAAGGAAAACAGGAACACATAATTATAAAGCTGCTGAAAGATAAAGAAAAAAAATCTTGAAAGTAACAACGGAAAAATAATCACATGCAGGTGGACAACAATAAGATTAACAATGACTTCTCATCAGACTTAGTGGAAGATATACTCAAAGAGCTGAAAGAAAAGAAAAAAAAAAACTATCACCAAGAATTCTACATACAGTAAAACTGTCATTCAAATATGAAGGCAGGGGCCGGCCCCATGGCCTAGTGGTTAAATTCGGCATGCTCCGCTTTGGTGACCCAGGTTTGGTTCCCAGGCATGGACCTACACCACTCGTCAGCAGCCACGCCATCGTGGTGACCCATATATGAAACAGAGGAAGACTGGCATGGATGTGAGCTCAGGGCGAATCTTCCTCAAGCAAAAAGAGGAATATTGGCAACAGATGTTAGCTCAGGGTGACTCTTCCTCAGTAAAAAAAAAAAAAACAAAAAGGCAAAATACAGGTATTCCCAGACAAACAAAAAGCGAGAGAATCCATAATTCATAGCTAGTAGACATGCCCAATACAAAATTTTAAAGTAAGTTCTTCAGACTACAAAGAAATGACAACAGAGGGCAATCTGAATCCACAGGAATAAATTAGTAAGAGCACTAGAAATGTAAATATGTGGATAAATATAAAATATTGTATAAATATATTTTTGAATCTTTTCTTCTTTTAATTTCTATAAAAAATAAGATCGTATAAGGGAATAATTATTACACTGCATTATGGTGTTTATAACATATAGAGGTGTTAATAGCACAAAGAAGGGAGGAAATGAAGCTATATTAGAGCCAAGTTGTATATTTTACTGAAATTAAGTCAGTATTAACCTGAAGTAGACTGTGCTAATTTAAGATATATATTGTAATTCATAGAGAAAACACCATAAAATTTTTCAAAAAAATACAGTTAAAAAATCAACAGTGGGGGGCCAGCCCAGTGGCATAGCAGTTAAGTTCACCGGCTCCACTTCGGTGGCCCAGGGTTCACAGGTTCAGATCCCAAGTGCGGACTGACGCACTGGTTGTCGAGCCATGCTGTGGCAGGGTTCCACATAAAGTAGAGGAAGATGGGCACAGATGTTAGCCCAGGGCCAGTCTTCCTCAGCAAAAAGAGGAGGATTAGCAATGGATATTAGCCTATGGCTAATCTTCCTCCCCCCCCAAAAAAAAAAAATCAACAGCAGAATTAAAATGTAATACTAAAATGTGTTTGTTTAACACAAAAGAGGGTAATAGTGAGGAATGAAGAATCAAAAAAGACATGAGACATATAAAAAACAAAGAACAAAATGGCAGATGTAAACCCAATCATATCAATAGTTACATTAAACGTGAATGGATTAAACACTCCAAGCAAAAGGCAAAAATTTTCATACCGAATAAAAAAGCAAGATCCAACTATATGCTATCTACAAAAGATATACAGGAGAAGTACTTTAATTCAAAGACGCAAATAGGTTGAAAGTAAAAGGATAAAAAAGATAGACTATGTAAACAATAACCACAAGATAACTGGAGTGGTTATATTAATATAAGACAGACTTTAAACGAAAAAATATTACTAGAGACAAAGAGCCATTTATGAAAAACCTACAGCTAACATCTTATTTAATGGTGAAAGACTGAATGCTTTCTCCCTAAGATCAGGCAGGAATAAGATAAAGATGTCTGCTCTCACCACTTTTCTTCAGCATTATACTGGAGTTTCTTGACAGTGCAATATGGCAATAAATAGAAATAAAAGACATGTCGTTTGGAAAGGAGGAAGTAAAAGTGCTTTTATTCACATATGACATGATCCTATATGTAAAAATCCTAAGTAATCTATTAAAAAATTACAAGAACTAATCAATAAGTTTAGCAAAGTTGCAGGATACAACATCCATGTACAAAAATCAACAGTATTTCTACATGATAACAAAGAATAATCTGAAAATAAAATTAAGAAAACAATTTCATTCAGAACAGCATAGAAATGAATAAAATACTTGCGAACAAATTTAACAAAAATTTCAAAACCTGTACAATAAAAACTACAAACCATCTTTGAGAGAAATTAAAGGTCTAAATAAATGGAGAGACATTGGATTGGAAGATTCACTATTGTTAATATGGAAATTCTCCCTAAATTGATCTACAGATCCTGGCAGGCTTTTTTTGTAGAAATTGACAAGCTGATTCTAAAATTTTTATGGAAATGTCAAGGATTGAGAATAGCCAAATTCTTTTTGAAATTTGATTTCAATTTTGAAAAAAAACAAAATTAGAGGACTTATATTATCTAATTTCAAAACTTGCTATACAGTTATATATTCAAGACAGTATGGTATTGGCTTAAGGATAGACACATAAATCAATAAAACAAAATAGACTCTCCAGAAATAAATTTTTATATTTATGTTCAATTAATTAATTTTTTACTAAACCGTCAAAGCAATTTAATGGGAAAAGAGTAGACTTTTCAAAAAATAGTGCTTGGACAACTGGGTATCTAGATGCAAAAAAAAATTAACTTAGACCCTTACCTCACACCATACACAAATATTAACTCAAAATAGATTAGAGAGGGCCGGCCCCGTGGCTTAGCGGTTAAGTGCACACGCTCCGCTACTGGCCACCTGGGTTCGGATCCGGGTGCGCACCGACGCACCGCTTCTCCAGCCATGCTGAGGCCATGTCCCACATACAGCAACTAGCAGGATGTGCAACTATGACATACAACTATCTACTGGGGCTTTGGGGGAAAAAGGAGGAGGATTGGCAATAGATGTTAGCTCAGAGCCGGTCGTCCTCAGTAAAAAAAAGAGGAGGATTAGCACAGATGTTAGCTCAGGGCTGATCTTCCTCACCAAAAAAAAAAAAAAAATGGATTAGAGACCTACATGTAAAAGCTAAAACTATAAAGCTTCTGGAATAAAACATAGGAGAAATCTTTGTGGTCTTAGATTAGGCAAAAATTTCTTAGGTATGACACCAAAAAGATGATTCATAAAAAGAAAAATCGATAAATTGGACTTCATCAAAATTAACTTTTCCTCTTTAAATGACATCCTTAAAAAAAAAATACAAGCCACAGACTGACAGAAAATATTTGCAAATTATATATCTGATTATCTGATAAAGGACTTGTATCCAAAATATATAAAGAACTCTTCAACTTGATAATAGGAAGACAATCCAACTGAAAACGGGGCAGAAGATTTTAACAGATGTTTTACCACAGAAGATATAAGAATAGCTATTAGGCACATGAAAACCTGCTGAACTAAATTAATCATTAGAGAAATGCAAATTAAAAATCACAATGAGCTACCACTACAAACCTACTAGACTGACTCTAATTTAAAAACTGACAATACCAAGTGTTGAAGAGAATGGAAAGAAGCAGGAACTCACATACACTGCTGGCAGGAATGTAAAATGGTACAGTCACTTCAAAAAACAGCTTGGCAGTTTCTCAAGAAGTTAAACATAAACTTATCATATGACCCATCAATTCCACTCCTATGAATCTATCCAAAGGAAATGAAAACATATGTCTACAGAAAGATTTGTACATGAATGTTCATAGCAGCATTATTCATAATAACCAAAAAGTGGAAACAATCCAAATGTTCATCATTCAGTGAATGGATAAACAAAATGGAGTATATCCATACAATGGAATAACTATTTAGCAATAAAAAGAAATGACCTACGATACATGCTACACTGTGGGTGAACTTCAAAAACATTATGCTAAGTGAAAGCAGTAAGACACAAAGGACTACATATTCTGTGATTCCATTTATGTGAAATTTCTAGAAAAGGCAAATCTACAGAGACGTAACAGACAAGCGGTTGCCTGGGGCTAGGGTTGGGAGTGGGGACTGATTGCAAATACACACTTTTTAAGGTGATGGAAATGTCCTAAAGCTGAAGTGTGTCAATGATTACTCTGCTGTATAAATTTGTTAAAAACAATTGAGCTGTATATTTACAACAGGTGAATTTTTGATATATAAATTATACCTGAATAAAGTTGCTCAAAAAAATATAGCAGCTTGCTTTATGATAATTCCTGGCTCTCTCCCCCTCCCCCACTTTTATCTCTACTTCTTCTCCTTATGTCTCTTGTGCCACTTCTTGGTCAATTTTCATACCACCCTCAGCAGTTACTTCTCAATGTGGGGCCCAGCCCAGCAAAGAGCCCTAGTGGGTCAGTTTCAAGTCTTCAGGGGGGCCAGACTGCTCCAACCCCTTAGACCTTACTTGGTATAACCCTCTTATTTTCAGCTGCTAATCTCAAATTGGCCAGATGAGCTTTCCAGTCAATACTTGTTGGCTATTTTAGGGTCTCCTGCTCCCAGGTCCATCAGATGCTCCATTGCTTCCTTCTGCTTTCTCCCACACAAATGCAAATACAGTAGTCCCCCTCATCCGAGGTTTCGCTTTCCATGGTTTCGGTTATTCACAGTTGACCTCAGTCCAAAAATATTAAATGGAAAATTCCAGAAATAAACAATTCATAAGTTTTAAATTGCGTGCCGTTCTGAGTAGCGTGATGAAATCTCAAGCTGTGCCACCAGGGACAGGAATCATCCCTTTGTCCACCGTATCCACACTGTTTACAATACCCACCCCTTAGTCATTTAGTAGACATCATGGTTATTAGATTGACTGTCAAGGTATCGCAGTGCTTGTGTTCAAGTAACCCTTAGTTTACTTAATAATGACCCCAAAGCGCAAGAGCAGTGATGCTGGCAGTTTGGATATGCCAAAGAGAAGCTGTAAAGTGTTTCCTTTAGGTGAAAGTTCTTGGCAATAGAGAAAGAAAATCATATGCTGAGGTTACTAAAATCTACTAAGATCTACTATGATCTAAGATCTACTAAGATCTATGAAGTAACTTTTATTATAGTATATTGTTATAATTGTTTTATTATTAGTTACTGTTTTTAATCTCTTACTGTGCCTAATTTATAAATTAAACTTTATCATAGGTAGGTATAGAAAAGAACATAGTATATACAGGGTTCGGTACTATCTGTGGTGTCAGGCATCCACTGGGGGTCTTGGAAAGCACCCCTCATGGATAAGGGGGGACTGCTGTAACATGCTAGTCTGTAGCTGTTGGTAGTTTGTCCCTATCAGCTTGCAGTTTGGGGTTCATGAGTATATCTTCTCATCTGGTTTGTTGTAAATTTGTTCATGGGTTTTCAGTTTGCTCTCTGGTGACTGTGTCTTTTTTATGTGGATATATGAGAAGATCCCAAAACTATGCTGCCACTGTTGTTGTCATCTTCCCAGATGTCTCAGTGGTCAATTCTTACCTGTCCCTCTAGGGAGCTAACAAACCTTTCACTCCGTAGGGCTTTATTTATTCATTTATCAAACCCTATGTGCCAGACACTGTCCAAGCACACTATAACTAAGAACTCACTTAATCCACCTAACACCACCATGAAGTAGGTACTATTATTATCCCCAGTTTACAAATGAGGAAACTGAAACAGAGAGGTTAAGTAACTTGCCAAGATCTCAGTATTAGTAAATGTAAGAGGGAGGATTCAAACCCAGGCAGATGGATCCAGAGTGAGTGCTCTTTATAACCACTAGACCATGCTGCCTCTCAAGAATATATAAAGTGTACCTGGCCTGGTAGATCTAGCATTCGACAGCAACTACCACTCCTGTCCCCCCAGTCCTCCCTAAGATGGGGAAATCTTACCCCTCCCTCAAAGACCAAGTTCAAACGTCAATGCTTTTAAGAAACTTGATGAACTCACCCAGGCAGGTAGCTTCTTCCTCCTTCCTCCCTCCCTTCTCCTTCTCCCCCATCCCATCCCTTCATTATAGCACTTCTCACCAGGTGTTATAATTATTCGTTGACATCCTTGTTTTCCCCATGAGCTCAGAGAACATTTTTTATTCCTCTCAAATCCCCAGAGCTTACCCTACTGACTGGTGCCCAGCAGGCTCTCAATAAACTTTCATGGAACCGAGTAGGCAATCGTTTTTTGGTTTTTTTAACTAGCTCAAAATGTACTTGAAAGCAATATAATTGCATCGTTAAAAAAAAAAATCTGTAATTCAGAAGTTTTACCAAGTCTAGCTAATGAGTTTTTCTGGGTATTCTTCAGAAGAAACACAGCATCAGTTCCTTCCTGGTATTTTAACTGCTTGTTTCCAACATACAGAGATTGCAGTTTCTGATGCTAATTTGCCAGGGAGATTCAAGGAGAACCGGTTACCATACCCATCAATCACACACCTGCCAGCAGAGGGAGGATCCAGAAGGAAGAGCTCGCTGAAGAAAGGTACAGAGTGTCTGTGCTGGGCCTAGAGAATTACCACCAAAGTCACTTGTGAATAAAAAGTAAAAATTCAAACCCAAAATAGAGAGGAAGGTGGAACAACCAGTCAATTGAAAAAAATAATTCATTAATTTTTTAAAATCTTGTAATTTAATGCAGGAGTTTCTATAAGAACATAGAATTATATTGTAGATTTCCTTATTGGTGTACAGATCTATGGTAGACATTGCCATATAAATATAAAGGCACGTACGTGTAAGAAAATTTATGGCCCTTCTCATTTTCAATAGAAGGTTCTAGTATCTCCTAAGAAAAGTCATAAATTCTCCAAGGATGTCTCAGTCATTTTCTGGGCTTTAGCTCAAACTCTCTCTGCAAGTCTCTCTAAGAGCTGACTAAAAATACCTCTGCAAAAAAAAAGGATGGAGAGGAAAATGATGATTTAAAAAGAAATAGGTAGGGAGTATCCCCTGAAAAGAGCTGGAGCCTCCACCCCGCACCGTGCCCTCGTGTACAATATGCATGCATTTGACACCTAAACCAGGCAAGGGAAGAAGCAGGTTAACGAGCTTTCCTCTAGCCAAGAGCAGAAGAGGGATGCTGCATGCTCCCCCGACTCTCCTTCCATTCACCCTGCTTCCCGGGCAGATACATCTGGACCCACTCTACAGCGCAGACGTCACTAAATTACCAAGACAGCTCCCCACAGTCTGACAGACTCAGAGAGGGTGAAATTTGGCTTCCTTCTAGACCAGACAGGATGTGAATTCCTCTTTCCCAACACACACGTGTCATTTCAACGGTCTGCCCTTGAGGGGCTCCTACAAAGGCCACACCTAAACGCTCTCACATGCTTCTGGTCCAACTTCACCCCATGAGATTTCAACTCAAAGAGCGACATACTTAAAAAATGCGGGCATGGGAGGCTCAGGGAGCAAATGTTCTCAACAACTAGACCACAGAAGACGATGATTCTCTTTCTTGCTGTGGGAACTCTGGAATCCCATCCAGATGTGTACATGCTAGGCTTAAGTAAGGAGGCCTAGGAGCACCAAAATTCCACCAAGCTAGAAGCGTCTCAGAAACGAAAGAGTCTGTCAGGGACTGCTTGAGGAGTTTCTTATAATAAAGCCACCATTATTATAAATACTCTTCAATCTCAGAGATAGGGCAGAAAGCAGAGGTCCCTACGATCTTCCCAGAAAATGTATTATTTCTCACTGAGGGCAAGGAAATGATTTGATACCTGGCCCCCTCCACCCTCTTTTAACAGAAGGACGTCACACGCAGGAAGACCCGGATGGTCACAGCACATCTCTCTTTACCGCCAAGCAGCAGGAATGGAGCAGTAAGCTCCACGAAGCCCGTCCAGGTTGTCTTGCTCATCTTTAGTATCCCCAGCCCTAGCACAGTGCCCAGCACGTTTAGCTCTCAATAAACATATGCTGCTGCATTAATTAATTTTAAAGAAAACACACAACTGTTAGGCCACAACATCTCAGCTGAAAACTAGAAGTTCATTCACTCACTCATTCACTCATTCATGTACAGCTATACACCAGAGACTGCTCAACGTACAGATCCCTCCCCAAACAAAACAGACAAAAATTCCTGCCCAAATGAACTTATATTCCAGTGATGGGAGATAGACAACAAACAAATTAGATAAGAAAAAAATACAATGTGGGCAAAGGGTTAACAAATTCCTTTCCTTTTCTGCTTGAGAATTTGACCTTAGGTTAACTTTCTAGTTCTGTTTCCCTAGAAACCTAATAAAGATAATATGTCAATTATGTTTCTAGGCAACATTGCTTATGTTAAAAATGACCCCTGATTGATAACTTGCATCTGGACTGGAAGGAACTATAAATATCTGAGGGGGACAACGTAGCTTTGGGCTTCTTTGAATGTGACGACTTACAACTGAGCATATCCCATGGGGCGCCCTGAACACAGGGCAGAGATGTTAAGAGAGGGCAGATCCCACACCTACTCAATGTGAAGCTCATTCTCTAGTACCTGAACTGTCACTTGAGGGGTAAGGGGCAAGGAGAACAGCTCTTGGGGGGCAGTATGGATTGCCGAGAGCACAATTCACGTGAAAGAGAAACCCCTGACACCGCCCTGCTGGCAATTTATGGTTCTGTTCTAGATCTTTCTAAATAGGTGAGTGCCAAGTGTGGCCAGTGAAAGTCTTGTGGGTCAGAATGTTTAACTGAACCTAAGTAGATGCCTAGTAAGCATTGTTCATAGTATATCCGACGTTGGTTAAATGCTAAGGAGAAAAATAAAGCAGAGAAAAAGGATGGGTTGGTTGGACAAGACGCCTCTGAGGACCATTTCAGGTCTGAATAAGAATGAGCACCCCTCCCCCTCCACCTTGCCTTTGCTAGTTAGCTCCTATTCTCTGTTGCATCCTCAGGTTTCTGTTCAGACACTTCCTCAAGAAAACCTCCCGTAACCACCATATCTAAGTCAATTTCATTTTAAAATAGACTGTCATAGACATGGGTACCTTTCCTCCTGAGCACCATCTCAGGGTGTAGTCACATCCGAGAATATAATGATCTGATTTATCTCTGACAGCAAGGAGTATGTCTGGCTGCTCACCATTCTATCTCCAGCACCTGAAGAATGTCTGGCACAGAGCAAGAGCTGAATAAACGCTGGCAGAACAAGTGAATGTCCTAACATATCATCTGAAACCAGAGGTGGGTAGTATTCCTTATACCCCATTGTATGTTCCTGCTGTGTATGTTTATTCATGCTACTCCCATCCAGAGCATGACCTGAGAGCTGGCCTGCAAATACTACCAGCTATACAGCAAATCCCAGGGGATCAATCTCTAGTCATATCAAGAGTCACTGGGAAATATCAAAAAAATTAAGTTAACTTTGATTTTTAGACACCATATGATATAACTGTCTCTTAGGAAAACTCGCAAAGTGAAAAGCTAAATTAAAAAAAAAAAAAAAAACACTGTCTTCTTCCACTTTCCTAAGGCTTAGTCCACTTGTAATTATTTATTTTCCTGCTGGACTAGAAAATCCACAGGGATCATTTGCTGTCCTGACCCTAGACCCTAGTACATAAATGTTTAATGGATGAATAAGTTAATCAGTAAACAAACAAATAAAGAATCTCTCCTTTCCCTCCTGCCCCCATTAAAATAGAAAGTCACTACCATAGACAGATCCAATGTGAAGATCTGGAATAATCTCCTATACCAGTTCATCTTTCAGGGAATTCCAATTCTGAGTGGTGGCTAAAGGAGGCAGCACACAGCTGGGCAAAATCATGTGGGGAGGGGCTTCTGTGAGATGCAATTGTTGCCAACTAGTGGGCTAGTCCCCCCGCCCCCAACGCCCCCCCCACCTCTCTCTTCTTTGGAAGCCTAAAGTGACCTACTTTTGCTGAAGCCAAAGACAGACCAACGTGGATGCACCCACCTTGTTGAATGCTGATAAAGCTTCAGACGGCACAGGACGCTAACATTCATTATGAAGTACACTGAAAGCAATTACCTGTCCCCCATAATTCGTTCCCCATAATTCATCACTGAAAGTGGTCTTGGAGTTTCATAATTAAAACTGACAAAGATTCCTTTGTTTTCATACTGAAGTTTTGATGGCATTAAGGGATGAGCCAGACCTAGTCTACATTTAAACAAAACAGAAGATTTGGCTGATGCTTTTTATTACATAAATTACATCTAGACTTGCTTTTAGAAGTCCTTATTTTCTGAGTGTAATGTATTCCTTCAGCTATGCTGCTCAGTACTCCATTTTCAGGAAAAGAGTACTAAGTGGGCATGGACAATATGGTCCGAGTGGTGAGAAACCTGGACTTGGCATCAGAAGGAGGCACAGGTCCCAGCTCTGCCACCAACTAGTGTGTGACCCTGAAGAAATCATATTGCCTTGTCTATTGACTGTTTGCCCAAGCAAAATGTAAACTCCATAAAGGCAGTGACTGTGTCTGACTTGTCCACTTAGAACAGTGTTTGGCACTAGTAGGTAACCTAGTGAGGTTCTTGATAAACACAGTATTTACTGAATGATTACTAACATGATTTCTCTGAATCTCAGATTCCTCATTTATAAAGGGCAGTGATTAAAACAAATGTGCTCTAACACATCTGGACTCCAGGATTTTCAGATTCTATACCCCACCATCAGTTCAACTATATTTCCTTAGTAGTGAAATGACTCTATGAAGTGCTTAGCATGGTAAGCTAGATTGATCAAAAGTCTTCTAGTGACTGCCTGAATGACGTGTGGCATCACCAAGGTGGCCCTGGCTGGCCAGGCTGCAGGACGCACACTGCTCCATAACCTTCCCTTCTGAAGCTGTTGCAGTAAAGGAAGTAGCCCCGTTGCATCGACTCCCTCCTGTCTCCTGCACTCCCTCCAGCACCCCCATCTTCCTCTCAGTCAACTGCATAACTTATCATGGTTCCTGCTAGGGTCAGACTGCAGCCTGTGGCCAAACACCAAGTAAAATCAACCAAGTCCAGCTGAAATGGTGGACATGACCCTGCTGGCACTAAATTCCCGCCAAATGAACTACCCTATTTTTGGCCCTTCCTAATACCCTACCCTGTGAGTCAATGGCTTCTCCACACCTAGAGAATGAATTCTCTATTCCTTAGCCTGGTTTTTAGTCTCCCACCATCTTTCTACCATTCATCCTTCTGGGAAGAACTCAACCTTGGAAAAGGAAAGAACATTTAATGAAAGTGACCCACACCCAGGGACGCCACTTCCTCCTGTGTCATTTGGTCCTCTCTTTCCCCAGTCTAGCTCTGCTCTTACCATCCCACCAAAAGTCTTTTCAAGGTCACAAATGTCTTCCATGTCATCTACTCCAATGCTTTGATCTTTACCCTTATTAACATCTCAGCACCATTCAACACAGCTGATCACTTCCCCCTTCCCAGCACATTTTCCCCTTGAGGCTTCCACGAGAACACAGCCTCGTGGTGCCCCTCACACCTGAGGCAGCTCTTCCACAGGTTCCTCCTCTTTTACCCAACTTCCAGCTCTGGCAAGTTTCCAAGCTGGGTCCTGGGCTGTCTTCACTTCTCTCTTTACACTCTGTCCCTCACTGATCTCATCCAGTCCAGGGCTTTAAATATAATCAATATGCTGAAACTCCCAATTAATAACTCAAGCTCCAACCTCCGCTCTGTGCTCACACACACTTCCTAGTGGACACTTCCACTTAGACATCTCACAGGCTCTCAAACAACATATCCAAAGGCAAATGCTTGATTTCCCCTTTCCCAAATCTGATCCTCTCCTTGTCCCCAATCCATCTAACCAGCTCTGCTCAAGACGGGGAGTCATCCCTGATTCCTCTGTCCCCCGACTCCTCCCCAAATCCAATTCATAAGTTAGTTCTAACACCAGTAGTTCTGACATACATCTCAAATCCATCCAATTCTCTTGGTCTCTACTACCACTGTCATCTTTGAGGGGAGCATCTAATGCCTCGCCCACCTATTATCACCTCACCTGTGTTCTGGTGACCTGGAGATTTTTCTTTGAACAATCACTACTCTCCCATTGTATGGCGCCATAGCAGACCTGCCTTCTTCAGGGTAAGCCAGACCGAGAGAGCCTATGACTCTCCCCCTTCCAACTCTGCTTCAGCCACACTGGACTCCTTTCCGATTCTTCAACACATCAAGCTCTTTCCTGGGTCAAGACCTTTGCACGTGATGGTCCCTCTGCTTGCAATACTCTTTCTCCTGCTCTTGGCATGGTCACCTCCTTCTCATCCTTCAAGTGTTGGTCTCAGTGTCACTTCCTCAGGAGGCATGGCCTGACCAGCATCTCTAAGCAGGTGCCCTCCGTTATTTGCTCTCACTGCACCCATTCATTTCCTAGCACTTACTACAATTTGTAATCATATACACTGGTTTACTAGCTTATTATCTGTCTCCCTCACTAGACTGTATCCTCCCTGAGAACCTGGACTATGTCTCTTATATTCGTCAATGTAGTACCAAGCACAGTACTTGGCACACAGCGGAACTCAATAAATACTTGCTGGATGACTGACCAAACCTACTGCATGCCAGGTCTTGTGTGAGAGATTTCTATAAAAGTCCACAGATTTCTATATAAACCTTCACTCCAACCAGAGTGGTCTCTTCACACCCTGCAGAACACATACAATACTGAGTACAGTGCTAGCTCCATGTTTCTACCAACTACTTGGAATGCAGCCCTGCTCTCCCCAATCTCTTTGCATCTGCATCATTTCAAGCCCATCTCTTCAAAGCTTTACTCCCCTTTCCAAATCCTGCAGCCATCTCAACCTGCGGTTTTCTTATTTGCTTTTGTGGCAACCTGGACTTCCCCCGTCCCAACGTGTACAAACTGTCCTGAAACTGCTGGTTTTAATTCTTAATTCTCTGAGACTGTAAGTTCTAGGAGGGCACTTTTAAAACTGTGTCCCTCCTTTTCACCATTATATCCCCAGTGCCTAAGATAGGGACTGGCCCCTAATAGGTATGCAATTATTCCTCCTTAAGTGAATGAATAAATGACCTTACTCAATGAATGAGTGAGTGAATGAACCTGGAAACCTCAGCTCAGTTAGTGATCAGGTGTTCTTTCACTGTTTATTCTTTTATACAACCATATTGTAACCTTATTAAAGTCATTCATGCCCTTTTTCTTTTCTCCTACCTCCCAGAGTCCAGGCCCATTTCTTTTAATCTCTGAATCTCTTGAAGAATGCCATGTACAAAATGTGGATACATATTAAATACTTTCTGGAAATGTGTCTGAATGTCTCATGTTCACTGCACTTGACTCATAATGTAAAAAGCAGTGTGCAGTTTCAAAAGTGAACACATCCTGTCACTGCGCGAGGGAGGAGAGCCTGAGTGCTAGAATGCAAAGGGCAAGGCTGAGTTGCTCCAGCGCCTGGGGAGACAGTGCTTCCTGGCCAGCACCCTCCCCACGATCACATGGACTGTGGAAGCCCGTCTGCTGCTACTGCTGTCTCCGAGGCCATAAACCCAGGAAGCACCCTACTCAGCAGCCCGTGGGACACTGCAGGCTTCACGACCCCTTTTTCTGCCTTCTAATTCTAGGCTACATTGAGCAGGGCTGAACAGTTGCAAAGGTCAACAAGATTATTGGAAAAGTTTTAAAATTTTTTAAAGTCAGTGCTTAGTGGTGATTAGTAGTCTATTTAAAGGCAATGCATACTGGTGGTTGACCATAATAAAAGAACTCCAAAAAGCCCTCCATTCCACTTTATTCTCTGGCTTGGCTGCAAGGACCTCAGGGGAGCCCAAAGTCCGACCACACTGCCTGACTGCCTACCTTCTCCGAGTCAAGGTCTCCCAAGCAGAACTCCGTGATGCACTCGAGCAACGCACCCTAGGAAAGAGTGCAACCCCATGGGCACGCCTGCCAGGTACTGATAGTCATTTGCCTTCTTGCCTCAATTTACCCCCACCCTCCCTGAATTAAAACCAATTCAGGACCAGAGAAAACACACACTACAATCCGTTTCGTTCACTAGTCCATCTGACATGGCTGACAAGAAGCAAAGTTACTTGAAATGTCCTTTGCTACCATTTGTTTATAAGAGATGGCTAAATATTCCTCAAATGACATGCAGTAAATAATTGGCATCCCAAACCCAAGCTTCTCTGGCAATTCTGGCTGCAAGGACTCGAGTGGGGGTAACATTTCTCTTCTCCTTAAAAGGCTGAGGGAAGCCCCATGCTGAGGCCGTTTCTCTGCCACCAGCTGTGCAGCTCAAAGAACCCCCGATGCCACTCTGTCAGACCAGCAGCTCCCCCTCGCTTCTCTGACACACTGACACGGCCGTCAGTTATTAGGGGGTACCCAAGCTAATTGTTATGCATCTTGAGCAGAGTTCACTGAAACTGGCAGCCATAAATAACTGCCCTTTCTGGAAAACTCTGGTGGTGTGAAGCTCAGCAATAGGATGAGTGGCGTCTGCTTCATGAACTTCCACTTCAACTGGAGTCTGACCTTCATCTGGTCCCACTTCCAGCTGGAAAGTCAGCCGGGCACCACCATCACTGGAAATTACAGTTTACCACTTGCTGTTTGCCTGATGCTTCACGAAGTGCTTCCACATGCATTTTCTTATCTGCACCTCACCACAGCTCCGTGAGGCAGGTGGTATTAGCCCTATTTTACAGATAAAGAAACTGACACGCAGCAAGGAGAAGGGCCTGTTCCAAATCCAGGTCCTCTGGCTCCAACGCCCTTGCTGCCCCTCATCTGAGTGCCAGCCTTAGGCGAGGTAATTCGAGAGCCCTCCAAGGCAGCAGTCCTGGCATCTGAGGCTAAGGCTCTCTGATTTCACCCTCTGCAGAGCCTGAGCAAGATGTTTTTTCCATCCTTAACAGGCTTGCTGCTGCCACCCAGAGGGGTAAGAGAAATAGATGTGAAATAGACGTGGGTGGGTCCAAGTGCGACCATGCCCAGGGGCAGTGGGGCTGGACAGCAACTGGTATTCTCTCCCTCCAAGGAGGAAAAGGGGCGGAGGAGAGGGCGGGGGAGAGAGGGAGTGAGAGGGCAACAAGGAGAGGGAGGGGAAGGAGGAAGGGCAGAGGGGGAGGAAAGGAGGGGAGGAGAGAGAAGAGCCAGGAGAGAGAGAAGAAGAAACCGCTGATTTGTGACATGCTGTAGATGAGACCTGAGGACAAGTGATGAGGAAACACCAATCAGCAGAGGCTGGGAACCATCCCCAGCAATCACTCAGCCTGAGATCAAGTGCTCCCTCGCAGACCTGGCTGGCAGCCAGGTCACTGCGTGTAAAACCAGGGCAGTACTACTTACACCGCCAACCTCACAGGGCGTGGCAGACCAGAATGCTGACGAGGAGGTAAAAGTACTTGGTAAACAGAGTATCACTGGATCTCAGGGGTTGGGAGGGGCCCAGGAACTGGTCCTGGGGTCAGGTTCTTTCTGAAAGGGACCTAAGTTCACCAGTTTGACATGTACTCTTGGAAAAGATATAAAATGATAAGATCAATTACTATAACTCATCAAGTCCTCAGAGATGACAACTAAAAAGCTGAATATATTTAAGTATGGTTCTAAAGAAAAAGATGTGCCTCAATAATTTCCATCTCTTATTGCCAAACTCTTCTCTAATGCATTTTCTTATCCCTGAAAATCAGTCAAACCCTGTCCATTAAATCCTTCCAGATACATATTTTAAAAAGTGCAGAAAAACAAAAAAGGAGTGAGATGACAAAGGAGCAAACACATCAGAAGACGGAACTCTGAGAAGCCACTGGTGCTCAGGGGCGGCAGCTACCTCCATTGATACCGGCTGTAGGCGTCCACTGACAATTGACCCCTAAGTGCGGCTCTGGGGCCCTGAGTAACCCACTGGTCTAAGTCAGGCAGCCCTGAGAGCAGTTGGCTTGCCCAAAACCTTCTACTGGTTTCGCTCCTTTCATCCATATTTTGTGGTCTCATAACTGGCCTCACCACTACCTACCCAAAAGTAAGCTCTCGTCACTGTTGCACAATCTCAGCCTTTAGAACACTGCAGCTGTCAAGAACCCTCTAGAGTAGCTGGCCCAACCCCACCACTGGTCTTTAGAGCCCAGAGAGAAGAGTGAGAGGACATGAAAAGAGGAGAAAAGGTTTCAAAGTTATGCAGTCTCTTAACTTTGGCTACGTCAATGGGACTCTCCTTGAACCTGGGTAAAATAAAATGAGAAATGAGTCAGTAAGTAATTCCGGCATGTAATTCATCAACGCGTGCAAATCTCTCATCACTATTATTTTTTAGTTGGATCCAGTGGGCAGCCAACGGTTCAGGGCAGGAGGTCAAAGCCCAATAGCTCTGCTTCTCCCTCCTCAACGAACAGCCTTCAAAGATGAAAATGTGTCACCCACCCCACCCTCATCAATCTCACACAAAGCATTTTCAATAGAAGGTATTGGTTTGGCACTCCTGAGAGCCCAAGGGAATTCACTCCTGCCTCTGGACTTGCACATAAACCACATACACTCACAGGTTGGAGGGAGGGAGAGCAAAGTTGGAGGCTCCTCTGTGATGACCACCATAGAAGAAACAGATCACTGGAAAAATATTCCACATTCCCTCCCTTCTCCCGCTATTTAAAACAGCAAAGAAAACAGAGCTCAAAACTCAGCTTAGGGGACATGCACTATTGCTCAGATGATCTCAATCAGTGGCAGATGAGATCAAACTCAGGAGCATCTTCGTGTCAAAGCCACCGAGCCATTCAAACCTTGGGGCGTTTATTGTGGCCTGTTGTAGGCTACGCCGATCTGAACCAGAGGCCTTTGGAGCACATCAGGCCTTCTCCACAAACAGTTTAATATGATTTGGAAAATAAGCATTGACTCCCAACAAAGGGAAAATGGATGCATGTGGCTCTAGGCCACCAGGCAAATGAAATCCCACTTCCATGAGCTACACCCCAAGGTTTGAAGCTTTTAAAAATGAAGAGGGAGCGACTCCATTGTTCATTTATCCAAAGGCTGGGACTTGTGTCCCTCTGTGGTTCAAAGCACTACTTAACTATTCCTAGAGGAAGGGGAACAGGCCTCTAGGGGCCTCCCACGCACAGCCTAGGAGGAGCTACAGAGGAGCCAGATACCTACTGTTGGTCTTCATGCACATCTATCCTGCAGCACAATGTCAAAACAAGGGACAGCTGAAGAGATTTGGAACAGAATCATCGCATTTCTCATAAGAGCAACACAAAAAGGAAAACAAACATCAAATGCATTAGAGAGCTATCTATCCCTTACGTTCAGGCTCTCAAACCCTTTTCAAAGGCAGCTCAAGTAGACAGTGTTCTTGTGTGGCATCGTAGCCACACTCACTTTCATAAGAACCATCTGAGATGTGGCAAATCCATTCCTCCTAACTGATCAGCCATCCAAAGGGAGATGATCCTGGGTGCCAGGGTTTCCAATTCATTAACTTTTCCCCCGACGAAGAGGTGCAGCCCGTGCAGTACCACACCCATGAGGAAGGCAGCATAAAGCACAGCCCCATCAGATGCACCCCCCTGCTCTCGGTGCTCCATACTTGTAACTCATATTCACATAGGAGCCCTCCTCCCTCCCTTGTCCCCACTTCAAATCTCATGAGAAAGTGAGAGAGCCGGGTGGAGAAGAGACCAAAGAGCCTCTGTTCATTCTCTTAAAAAATATTCCAATCGTTCATATTTAAAATTGCTTTATTATGATAACTACACTGGAGACAGCATTATAAGGCTTTCTATTTCCCTTCTTTAGGAACTTGATTTAAAAAACGAAGAAGGCTTACCCATTTTTGAAATAGAGGACATGGGCTCTCTGAAGTCCTGTTTCTAGGAAAAAACCTAGTTCTTGATCGTGGGGAGCAGGGCCAGGCTTAGGACTTCTGTTTTGAATATTAGAAAGTATGACCTAGAAGGGGAGAAAATTGGAAAACTAATCAGATCCACATCCACTCCTACTTCCTTCAAACCCTATCTCTAAGTGTGCCACACAGCTTGAAAAATCAACTTCCTTACACAAACATCGGTGCATGGGCACTGGTGTGGAAGTACAAGGATTGGAGAAGCAGAGAAAACGACTCCTACGAGACAGGGAGCAACCAAGCAGCCCAGGGGCACGCACGGCCCTCCTGGCACCGAGGGCTGAGGAGTGAAGGGCGCTGACGAGTGCAGGGTGCCAGGAGAAGCATTAGAGGTGGAATAGCTCTGCCGGATGCCAGGATGTTGACAGAGAGGCTGAGTGACACAGAAGCAGGTCCCAGCAATGGGCAAAAATAGTCGTCATCCACCAGTGGCCTAGGTCGCTGATGAGCAGACTGCAGCTTCAGCCCTACACAAGCTTGATGAGCTCCAAAAAGAGCTGAGAAGTGTGGTGATTGGCACTGGCTCAGAATTAACCAGAGACGGCAAACTCTCCAGGCTTCAAAGCTGAGGCCTGTGGTCTGGGCAGCAATCATCTATTCTTAAGGGGATTGCTGAGAAAAACAACCTAAGCTCCCTCTCGCCCAAAACCTGACAACATCTAACGAGGTTTTAAAGGTTTAAATTTTTAGCCCTGCAAGAAAGACTGCCAACTAATCAGGAGAAAGACTTGCAAGTTGAGTGGGTTATAGTGAAGTGTAAACACATATCTACTATTACAGAGACTACTCTCTCTAAACTCACAAGTCAAATAAAGCGTTTATCACCCAGAAGCTACTTGTAGCCCATTTAAAAACCATACAAGTGTTCTCCAAACACGCTGTCCACATTTGCTGAAAGTCAGCAGCTCTTCAAAGATCCAGCTGTTAGCCAAACCCAAAATATTCTAGCGGTCTTGACATGATTCTCCAAATGGAGTTGAAGAAATCGCTGGTTCTCTAACTCAAGAGCTTTGGGAAAAAGAGAAGTAGAAGGCACACAATGAATGAGATGTTGTGGAATGATATGCAGGTGGGCGACTCTTGCATTTGAACTACATCCCAGTATCTTATCAAAACTGCCTGGCTCCTTCTCAACTCAGTACTTGGCTCTGCAAGTGCTAAGAGGGAGCTGTTCCCCCTACCTCTGGGAACCGTCATTTTTGGGTCTACTGCAGGCTCCTCCCCGACCCATCCTCTGCGTGTCAGAGATGCAGAGTGCATCTAGGCACTTGTCCTTTCTCTGTTAAGCCGCTCTCAAGATGATCTCATCCATTCCTCTGAGCTTCAAACATCATCTGTATGCCGCCAACTCCCAAATTTATAATCTCCAGTTCAGACTTTCTCTGTGTATTTCCAGACACACATATCCAAGTATTTCCTTGACATCTCCTCTTGGAGTTGGACTTGGAGGTCCAACACTGAAACTTTTAAAAATTATCTTTCATTTGCTTTTGAAAATAGTTTTTTAATTTTAAAAAATGCCATGATTATTTTAAAGCAAAAACAATTCAGTACTGTACAAAAACGAAAATTAAAAATCGTCTCAAAATTCCACTACACAGAAATAACCAGTTAACATTTATTGAACAATAATCCAGATAACTCTGTATACATATGTATCAAGAGGAGAGAAAGATAAAAATCATTTTACAAAAACTGAGATTGTGTTATATATGCTAGTTTTAAATTTAAAACATTACATTTAATTTTAATTAAATTTAATAGGAGAAACTAAAGTGTGACCAAAGTAATCACTCAACTTCATAAAAATGTGGTTTTTTTACACACAGTTCATAAAAGGTCTCTCTAAATAGAGTTAAAAATATATCTTATATTTGTTATATGTATGTATGTGTATATATATGTTATGTATGTGTGTGTGTGTATATATATCTATATACATATAGAGAGAAAGAGAGAGAGGGAGAGAGAAAGCAGGTCACTCTTTTACCCACATATTTCAACTTTATACATGAATGGACCCATGATAAAGATGAGGAAGTTAACATATTCATATTATCTTCTATTTTGCCTTCTCCTCAGTCTCCTATTTTTGTTATATTACTATTTTATATTATCAAGGTTCCTAATAATTATGTTCTACCCCATAATTGTTTCGCATCAGTTCTATATTAAAATGCATTCATTGTTTCTTGAATTCTTCATTTTGAATCAATTCTTGGTTGGTAGAATATTGCCAAAAAGGGCTCATGATGGTATAGGCCCTGAATTCTTGTGTGTTTGAGAATGTCTGTCTCTTGCCTCTTTTCCTCTAAACCTAACTGGGTATGACATTCTGGATTTCACACGTTTTCTCCCTCGGAACATGGCAGATGATACTCCAGTCTTCTGACACTGAAAGTTGCTGTGAAGAACTTAGAAGACAGCCTTACTGTTCTCCCTGTAGATGATCTGCAAAGCGCAATTCTTTTTTCCCTGAAGTCTAGATAATCTACCAGGAGTTGTTTTGCCATTCATCACTCTGTGTTGGCTGTTCTTGGAACATAGCATGAACTCTCAATCTACAAATTCAGATCTGTGGTATAAAATAATGCACTGGAGTCAGGCTGCCATTCTGGGTTCAAAGCCCAGCTCTACCACTTTGGGCAAGTCACAGCCTCTTTAAACCTCGGTTTTCTCATTGGTAAAATGGAGATGGCAACAGAACTTTTCTCTTAGCATAGTCCTATGGACTGAAGGAGATAATGAATGGACAGAATACTTAGCACAGTACACAACAAGTGCTCAATATAGTTTTACTTTGTTGAAGAATTTCTCTTTGATTATATAATCGTATTTTTTACCTATTCCATTTTTTTTCCATTTTCTTTTTCAGGAATACTAATTGTGTGCACCATCTTGATAAATGTAGCTTTGTAGTCGAGTTTAGAGACCAGACCTTCAACTTTGTTCTTTTTCAAGACTGTTTTGGCTCTTCTGGTCCCGTGTATTTGCATTTTAATTTGTGAATCAGCTTGTCAATTTCTGCAAAAAAGACAGCTGAGATTTTGATAGGAATTGGGTTGAATTTGTAAATCAATTTGGTGAGTATTGCCATCTCAACACATTAAGTCTTTTGATCCATTAACGTGGGATATCTGACCATTTATTTAGGTTTTCTTTCATTTCTTTAGGCAGTGACTTGTAGTTTTCAGGGTATAAATTTTGCACTTCTTTTTATTATTCCTAAGTATTTTAATCTTTTTGATGCTATTATAAGTGAAATTGTTTTAATTTCATTTTAAGATTGTTCATTGCTAGTGTATACAAATAAAAGTGATTTTTGTATGTTGACCTTCTATCCTATAACCTTGCTGAAATTGTTTATTAGTTATAATAGCTTGTGTGTGTGAATTCCTTAGGATTTTCTGCATATGAGATCATTTTATCTGCAAATAGAGATAGTGTTACTTCTCCCTTTTCAATCTGGATGCCTTTTATTTCTTTGTCTTGCGTAACTGCTGTGTCTAGAACCTCTACTAAACAGAAGTAGCAAGAGCAGGCACCCTTGTCTTATTCTTGATCTTAGGAGGAAAGCATCTACTCTTCCCAGTTATATATGTTGTTAGATGTGGGTTCTTCATAGGTGCCTTCTATCAGGTTGAGAATGTTAACTTCTATTCCTAGTTTGTTGAGTGTTTTTATTATGAAAGGGTGTTGGACTTTGCCAAATGCTTTCTCCGCATCTACTGAGGTGATCACTATCATGTGGTTTTTGTCCTTTATTCTATGGATATGTTGTATTATATTAATTTGATTTCCGTATGTTAAATCAACCTCGCACTCCCGAAATGAATCTCACTTGGTCATGGTGTACAATCCTTTCTATGTGTTGCTGGATTAGGTTTGCAAGTATTTTGTTGAAGATATTTGCATGTACATTCATAAGAGATAATAGTCCCATAAAACGAGTTAGGGAATGTTTTCCTCCTCTTCTATTTTCTGAAAGTTTTTATAGTATTGCTATTATTTTTTTCCTTAAACTTTTGGTAGAATTCACCAATGAAGCCTACTTGACCTGTAGTTTTCTTTATGGGAAGATTTTTAAACTATAAATTCAATTCTTTAACAGATGTGGGAATATTTGGGTTATCTGTTCCTTTTCGAGTGAGCTTTGATGGTTCGTTGATTTTCAGGGAGTTTGTCTATTTTGCATAAGTGATCAAATTTATTGGCATAAAGTTGGTCATAACTTCCCCTTACAGCCTTTTAATGTCTGTGAATCTATAGTAGTGTTTTCTCTTTTCTGGGTATTGATAATTTGTGTCTTGTCTTTTATTCTTGTTCAATCTTATTAATGGTTTATGAATTTTATTGATCTTTTCAAAGATCCATTATTGGTTTCACTGATTTTCTCTACTGTTTATCTGTTTTTTATTTCACTGATTTCTGTTCTAATCTTTATTATTCCCTTCATTCTGCTTGCTTTGGCTTTAATTTGTTCTTCTTCTTCCAGTTTTGTGAGTTGGATACTTAGGTCACTGATTTGAAGTTTTTCTTCCTTTCTAATATAAGCATTTAATGTTATAAATTCTTCTATATATTTTGTTTTATATCTTTTGAAGCTTTATTATTAGGTGCACACACCTTTAGGATTATAATGTCTTGTTGATGAATTGACTCTTTTTATTATGTAATATCTCCCTTTATCTCCTGTAATATTCCTTGTTCCTAACTCTACTTTCCAATATAATACAGCTACTCTAGCTTTGTTTTGATTATTGTTTTCATGGTACATAACTTTACTTTTTGTCTACCTATATATTAATATTTAAATAGTTTTCTTGTAAATAGTATATAGTTGTCTTGCTTTTTGTCCAATCTGAAAACCTCTGCATTTTAATTGGGGTGTTTAGACCATTTATATTTAAGGTAATGATTGACATGATTGGAACTATCTTGCTAGTTGTTTTTTATTGTCCCATATGTTCTTTGTTCTTTTTTTCTCTTCCATTCTGCTTTTTTTTTTTAAATTGATGATTCCATTTCATTTCCATTATTGACTGGTTTTTTATGTCTTTTTTTCTTATTTTTTAGTGGTTGTCCTAGGGTTTACAATATAGCTCTTTATTTATCACACTCTATCTTCAAATAACATTATACCAATTGATATATAGTATAAACACCTTAAAACAATATACTTCCATTTCCTCCCCTATCTTTGTGCTATCGTTGTCACACATTTTACTTCTATGTTATAAATCCCACCACTAGTTTTGGTTTAGGCAATTATCTTTTAAAGAAATTAAAAATAAGAAAAAGTATTTTAGGGGCCAGCCCGGTGGCGTAGTGATTAAATTCGCATGCTCCGCTTCAGCAGCCTGGGGTTTCGCAGGTTCGGATCCCAGGCACAGATCTACATACCGCTTATCAAGCCATACTATGGTGGTGTCCCACATATAAAGTAGAGGAAGATGGGCACGGATGTTAGCCCAGGGATAATCTTCCTCAGCAAAAAGAGGATTGACAACAGAGGTTACCTCAGGGCTAATCTTTCTCACCAAAAAAAAAAGAAAAAAAAAAAAGAAAAATTCTTTTATATGTACCCTCGTTGTCACCATTTATAATGATCTTCATTTCATTGTGTAGATCTATATTTTCTTCTGCTTAAAGAACTTTAACATTTTTTGTCATGCATGTCTGTTGGCAATGCATTCTCTCAACTTTTGTTTGTCCTAAAAACACGAAAAGTATTTTGTCTTCTTTATGAAAGATGTTTCAGAATTTTTCATCCAATACTTTAAAGGTGTCTCTCCAATGTCTTCTGGCTTGCATAGTTTCTGATGATAAGTCTTCTGTAACTCTGATCTTTATTCTTCTGTGTTTAAAGTTTCTTTTTCTCCAGCTGTTTCAAGATTTTTGTCTTTGGTTTTCAACAGTTTAACTACGATGTGTCTAAGTATGTGTTTGTATTTATCCTGCTTAGAGTTCTCTGAGATTCTTGGATATGTGACTTGCTGTGTTTCAGTAATTTTGAAAAATTCTTAGCCATTTTCTCTTCAAATATTTCTTCTGTCCCAGTTTCTCTCTCCTTTCCTTCTGGGACACCAAATATGTGTATGATATTTTTCCCACAGCTCCTGGATGCTCTGTTCTGTTTTTTTCCCCACTCTTTTTTTTCTCTTTGTGTTTCTGTCTGAATAATCTCTATTAACCTATCTTCAACAGAAAGATTTTTTTCTTAGCTATATCCAGTCTTCTAAGAAGCCATCAAAAAAGTTCTTCATGTCTTATATTGTGTTTTGTTATTTCTAGCATTTCAATTTTACTTTTTTATATATTCCATCTCTCTGCTGAAATTCCTATCTGTTCATGCATGTTGTATATCTTTTCCAGAATATCCTTTAACAAATTACTCATGGATATTTTAAAGCTCCTATTTGATAGTTCCAATACCTGGGTCATTTATGGGTTTGGTTTTGTTTATTTCTCTTCACAATGGTTTGTTTATTCCTGTTTGTGTGTGTATGTATGTGTATCTCATACTTTTTAATTTAATGCTGATGACTGTATATAGAAAAACAGACTGAGGTAAATACTACTTACACCTGAAAATGGGTACCCCTCTTCCTTTATCAGGCTGTAAGTATGGCAGATTGAATCAATGTAGTCAGTAGTTGAGCTGGGGCTGCGTTTTGTTATTTCTATAGTTACCCCCAATGCACCACAGACTTCAAATTCCTCCAGCATTGGGCTGCTAACTTGTGCTTACTGTGGGGCCTGGGATGCTACAGGGTTTTCCTCGGTGTTTGTATTCCACCCTCAGTTTTTGGCTGTTCCTGTAGGCTTGTGTTACAGAGGGGGTCTCTCTCCATACTCATGCCCCTTTCCCAGGAGTATTCTGCTGTTGCTTGTAACTTGGTGCTGTGTTTGTTATGTGGCTGGTGGTGGGAGGGGGAAATTCTTGGTTCTCCTGGTCCAGCCTCAGTCTTAGGAAGAGTCTGTACACCCAGATCTCAGAGATGAGGCTCATCTTCAAGGATCCCTTTCTGTGCATCTCCCTCCTAGCTCCTAGAATGCCTTCCTGGGACAAGAGCCACCTAACTTCTACCCCCCACCCCCCACCCCAGGATACCTTTGAGCATGATTACACTCCTAGGAGTCCAGGCTCAGCCCAAAACTGAAGTCTCTATTATCAACTCATCTTAATAAATGATGTCATCAACCCAGCTGCCCAAATCAGACATTGGGGAGCAAGCCCTGACATCTTAACACTCTCACATCTAATCTATCCCTCTTAATTATTTCTCAAATTTGTCTGTATCTATCCATTTCCACTACCATTATCTTCATCTAAGCTACCAGTACTTCCTGTTAGATTTCTACAATAGGCTCCCAAATGGAGTCTCCACATCCTCTCTTGCTCCTTTATTCCCTTCCACTCTCAATAAGCCGCCTGAATAACTTTTTATAACACAATCTGGATCATGTTACTCTTATCCTCTTTCTCATATCTCAGGTATCAGCTTGATTGTCACCTTCTCAGGAAGGGCCTTCCCTGACCACCTAACATAAAGCAGGCCTGCTTCTATTATTCTTTCTCACAGCATCCTATTCTATCCCTTCATTGCATTTACGAATGATTTTTTTTTACTTGATTATTGGCTATCTTCCTCCACTGTGTTGCATCCATAAAGTCAGGGGCTACATCTATTTCATTTACTAATATATATATCATAATATATATACCCAGCATCTACTGCATTGTCTGGTGCAGGGTAAGCACTCAAAATATGTAGTAAATGAATGAATGAATAAATTTGCAAAGCCAATCAGACATGCAGAAAAAGGGCAATAAGAAAGTAATCTACTATGCATTAGGCACTATGTGGGTACACAGGCTATCTCATTTATTCCCCCACAAAAACCCACTGTTACACACTATAATCCTCTCTTTACTGAAGGGGAAACTGAGACTGCTCCATTGAGCCAGTTGCCCAAATCACATGGCTAGCAAGTCTTAGAGCTGGTGCTGACACCCAGGTCCACCTGACTCTGCAGTCCAGTTTCTCCCCCTTTGTCCCATCGGTCTGTGTTTGCTTGCAGAGCAAAGTCCAAAAGACAAGAGGTCAGGGTTGCCAGTATGAAGCTTTAGGTTATAAATGGGAAGAATGGGAAAGACACAATGGGGGAGGCAGAGGGAATAATTTAGCTCAGGGTTTACTCTGAAGTCTAAGCACGTGGGTTTAATCCCTTCCTCACAAGGAGCCTCTAACACATGGGCAGGAGCAATGTTTGGCAGTGTTGAAGCCACCACTTGTTCTGTGGATAAACACTTGCCTCTGAGAAGACTGCCAACAAGTATCCTTAACAAATGCAGCCTGCTTTTGCAAAAGCACACACCCAATGACTGAGGAAGCATGATAGCAAGGGGGAAGGGGCCAAAGATGTTAAGTCAAAAGACCCAGGTTCAAGGTCTGGTTCTGACACCCCTCACCATTTGCGGACTTAGGACAACTCCTTTGATCTCTCAGATCTTGACTGTCTTCATCTGTAAAATGGGGATAATAATATCTACCTCACATGATCGTTATGAATTGCAAACGAGAAACTTAATGAGCATATAAACATTATAATCCTTAATAGAGATATGTTAAAGAGTTACTTTCAAATAGGAACAAAATAAGAATATTTTCCACCACCTTTGTTTTTTAACATTGTTTTAGAAAGTCTGGAGATAGGGCATGAGAGAGAGATAAGATGGAAAATATTAGAAAGGAAGAAAACAACAACAACAAAAATCATTCCACTGCCATATATTCATATTCTTAGAAAAATGAAAAGAACCAACTCTCTTTTTATAGAGGAGTTCAATATTGTTGCTAATAATCCTACACAGCTATCCTTGTCAACCTTCAATATTCAGCTCAGGCGTCATCTCTTCCAGGAGCCGTCCCTGAACTTCCACACTGGTGCAAGACCCTTCTCTGGGCTTGTAGAGTTCTCTGAGTGTCCCCACCCAGGCACTCTCCACACTGGTTATGGACCTGTGTCCTCAGGAGATCCTTTCCTAAGGACATGCTCTGTGGCTCATTCATTCTAGTGCCCCTGGTGTTAAGGACAGTGTGCAGAACATAAAAGGCACTCAATAAATGTTTGTGTAATTGAATTAAAGAATCAAAAGCATTGTTATATGTCAAAATGCAATGAAAAAAATAAGGATCCTATTTACAAAGCAACACAAATAGAAAAGATCTGGGAATAAAATAAATCTACCAAAATCTGTAAAACAAAAAGTCTTGAAAACAGAAAGAGATATCATGGTCATAGATGAGTGAAGACTAAATATAATTCTCCAAGTTAACGTATAGAGTTAACCAAAATTCAACCAAATCCCAATAGGATTTTTCTTGAACTCAACAAAATTATTCTAAAATTCATCTAGAAGTATCAACAGAAAAGGACAAAGGATATTCTGAAAAATAAGAGGAATAAGTAGTTACTAATCCTTCAGAGGTTAAAACCCATCATACAAATACTTATTAAACATGTCATATTGGTGCAATATAAGACTAGCAGAACAAAATAGGAAAACCAGAAATTACCATTGTATCTAAAATTTTATTGAATGACTTAAAATACATGACAGAAAATATGATAAAGAGAGATAAGATCATCTTCAAGTGGCACTGAAATTTGGTAAAAACACTTAGAGTCATATCTAATATCATACACCAAAATAAATCCCAAGAAGATTTGGAAATTAAAAGTTTTTTAAAAAAACATGGAAAATGGTTGAAAACTTTTCAAATCCTAGAGGAGGTTTATCCCAGTATTTCAACTTTAAAACAATAAAGTAAATGTAACAAAAAAGGTAATCAGATTCAAATACACACAGATTTAAAATTTATGAGCAACTTAAAAATAGAAAATTACCGATTGGGAAAACATTCAGGACAAATATGATAAAGAGTTAACACATTTATGATATAAACACTTTATTTAAATTGTAAGAAAATCACTACATTCAAAAATTGGACAGAAAGTATAAACAGACAAAAAAGAAATATAACAAAGTTAAACATAAAGTTACCATATGACCTAGTAATTCCACTCCTAAGTATACACACAAGAAAAATGAAAACATTTGTCCACACAAAATCTTGTAAATGAATATTTATAGCAGCATTATTCATAATAGCCAAAAAGTGGAAACATTCCAAATGATGTGTTAAAATGATAAATGGATAAGCACAATGTAATATATCCCTACAACGGCATATTATTTAGCAATAAAAAGAAATGAAGTACTGATACATGCTGCAACATAGGATGAATCTTGAGAACATTATGCTAAGTCAAAGAAGCCAGTCATAAAAGATCATGCATTGTGTAGTTCTATTTATACGAAATGTCCCGAAAATACAGATCTATGGAGACTGGGGAGATTGGAGGTAAATGGGGAGTGACTGCTAATAGGTACAAGGTTTCTTTTTGGGGTGACAAAAATGTTCTGAAATTAAATATTGGTGATGGTTGCACAACTCTGTGAATATATTAAAAACCATTGAATTGTACACTTTAAATGGATGAATTGTACGGTATGTGAATTATATCTCAATAATGCTATAATTTTTTTACAAAAAAGAAAAGTAATATAACTAGTAAGCAAATAGATGGAAAAATTTCAACCTCACCGATAATGAAAGAAACGCAAACTAAAACTGCAAGGTATCATTTTCACCTAGCAAATGAGCAAAATAACTTGTATACAATAGCAACCCAGTCAAGATTGCAAAGCAACCACTATCCTCCTGTACTGCCAAAGGCAGATGTGAGTACCACTTGTAGAAAGCAATTAGACACACTATGTAGTAACAAGAATGGTAAAAATGTCTCCACTTCTGGGAATTTGCCCTTAGGAAACAATGCAGAACAGGGGGGAAAGCTTGGCGTTGCAGCATTATTTATAACAACAGCTTATCCCCAACAATAAGTTAATTATATCATAGAGGCCATCCACTTGGTGAAATATTATATAGCCATGGAAACACTTTGAAGTCTTGACATAAGGTTGAGTGAAAAATGACAGATATAAAACTCTTTAATGCTGTAAAATTATAAGGGCGAAGACTGACCGAGAATATACAAAAATTAAAATTAGCTACTGCTCTTTTCTTGTTTCCAGATTTTTCTCACTCAGTTGTAAGTGTGTTAGCCTCCCATCTCAGTCAGTCAGATGGAAGGCTCCAAGTCGCTGCCTGGACAGTTTCTTGACAGTTTTTAAGGAAGTATTTATTCAGATGTACTACATTAAGCTTTGAACTGTAACCTGCTGCGTTGGCTTGACTGAAACGATGGGGACTGGAAAGGGGGAGGGAAGGAAGATCTGTCTTTTCTTCACTGTCCCGCATTTTAAAGCCAAAAGCACAGCCACAGGGACTCCAGAGTCACACCCTGCCTTTCTCAACAGCAGCGCTGGGTACTTTCCTAAGACCCAGTTTGAATTCCGGTTTGAATTCAAGACACACAGTAAACTGAATCTAATCCAGTTCGCATCCAACACCTCAGCTATGTCCCTGCAAGGTCTTCCTGGAGGGAGGACGTAATCAACTCAAGTATGACCATGCTGACTGGTGCACTCCTTGATGAACAGAGGAAATCTGGGCTGGGCCCTGCAATATTTGGGGACCAGCTGTTTCTTTTCAAAACTTCAGCACTAAACAGCCCATAAAAAGTCTACGGATGTCCCATAACTTAGCCTTAACTTCTTTTCTAAAATAAGGTGTAAAGGAATGAAAGGTCAGCAGAAGGTAAAGTTCCACCCTGGCACCGCTTCTGCTCAGGAAAGCCATAACCAGCTGGTTGGCTGATGCACGCAAAGGACAGAGACAGGATGATTTCATTTGCCAAAAGCAGGGCTCATGTTATGATAGTCAAGGATGAGGTCATCTTTATTCCTATCATTGCACCACTAGACGCTCCTTGTGGGGCGGATAACTTTATTTACTGTTGGCATAATGCCACCATCTGAAGATAAACTAATCAAGCCCATCCTCTGTCATTTCTAATTCTATCTGCTGTAATTTGATTTATTTGATTAAATTATTCTACATGCACAATTTTAGAGGTATCTTGTATTCCCCTTCAGAGAACAAGCTATCACAGAAAATTAGATGTCTCTGTAACTCTAATATAACAAGGACAACACTAAGCAAATATTTAATGCACACGGCTTTCATATATTTAGACTGTCTGTGGCCCTGCCTCCCGTTTGGAACAAGGGGGGAGAATGACACATGGAAAGCTCCTAGCATACTGGCTGGAAAGCACTGGTGGCTCACTGGTTCTCTATCCCCAGACAAGTCTGGCAGTATTAGCCCCACCATGAAAATGGGAAATGATTGGACCAAGGGCAAACAGTCAGGAGGGAACAGGAGTCCAGAACCCAGATGGGATACGGGGACTCCTGGCAAGATGTTGTCCCATTAGCTTCTGCACAAGAAAGGGAAAATCAAATTCTCCTGAAAAAATTACTCCCTTAACATTCCCCTAAAAATTCTTTAACATTTTAAATAAAACAGTGTGTTTATAATGGTCCAGATTTTTATCTAAATATCTGAAATCTTCTCAGGTTAGGAAAGATCCCACTGCCAGGTGACACAGGAACAGATAACAACACAAAACTAACATTTACTGGGTGCTAACCATATACTGGGAAGTACGTGGGTTAACCCATTTTATCCTCATGACAGCCTTATGGCAATTATTATTGCCGTTTTCCAGATGAGGATCCTGAGGAAGCACAGAGAGGCTGAGTAATGCCAGGATCCCAACACCAGCAGTCGCTGTACTGCTGTGCTCTGCTGCCTCTCACAGCTTAAGTTAGCCGCCTCGAGGGGAAGCCAAGGTCAGCCTCCTCTCTGAAGAGTCAGTGCCCTTCAGGAAGCAAACAAATCTAACATCACGGAACATACCCACCATCAGAGAAACTCAGAGAATGGGGTGCCTCAGAAACACGAATTGTTGGCTCCAGATGATGAAAAAACACACGCCACAATACTCCAAACTGTCCTCAAAAGTTCTCAAATTTTATTCTTGCTGGTGAGTGAAGTTAAGAGCCAACACTAATAAATAAAATGCCAAAAGGTCCTGGCAAACAGAAGTTTCTTCGCTATAGCATGGCCAGGAAATGAGAGGAAAACCACGAACGACTGCCTCCGCCCAGCAGAACAAGTAAAGGAACAGAGCACGTGGGAGTTTCTATGACCCAGAAAATCAAAGCACTGTTTACCTAAACTTGCCCCAGTCTTTTACTTCTTTCAGATTCTATTTCCCTAACACTTCTGTTTTCAGTTTAGCATAATTCTTAAAAGTCACTTAAGTTAAAAAATTAAAGAAAAAAAAAAGCCAAGCAAGTATCTTCTGCATAGTACCATTATCTGGCCTCATAAAAACCCCTGAACTTCCACCTAGCCCAGCGGTCACTTAAGGAAGGTCATTTTTCCCCTAGACTTCTCATCAATCAACAGATAATTTCTTGAGCACCTAGTACAGTCAAAACAGATGTTTGGTTCATTCAATCTCTCTCTCAATTCAGTCTCTCTAATATCCCAGCTTGCTGGATCTGGGGAGGCCCACAGTGGTTTCCTACAAAGGAAAACTGATACTGGAAAATCACAGCCAGAAACGTGCAAGCCATCTACATATCCTGAGATTGAACCCTGAGCTGAGGCTGCTTCCCCATGCTACTAAGAGCTCCCTTGGGCAAATACTTACTGAGCTCTTTCTATATAAAAAGGTGCGGGAGACTACACAGTTCTGTATTGTTTGTAGCAGCCTGGGATAATGAAGTGAGTGATCGCTGAACTAAGTGTCAGAACAGTTGAGTTCTAACCCTAGCTTTGGCCCTAACTTCCTGTGTGTCCTCCCTTTCTGGGCCTCCATTTTCTTCTCAAAGTCTAACATCCTATAATCACTGTTTCCCCAAAACCACAAAAAAATATTTCTTTTAAATACTATGATTAACTGAGTCTCTCTGGTGGTCTGGCTAAAGAAGCCAGTGGGGAACAGGTAGCTATAAACAAACACGGCAGGAAGTACATCCAGATCTGCCAATTCCCTCCTCATTAAAGATACATGTAACAGATGAACCTCCTTTCCCCCAGCCAGGAAAAGCAGCCCCAACACGATAGGGCTGAACAGTTGGAGAGTAAGGTGCAAAAAAAGAGCCCCTAATGGCAAGGGCTGTGGGCTCAACAAGAAGAGCTTAGCTGGGGTAAGCAGACTTCTCCACTGCCAAGCACTAGCTATCAAGGAGGCAGACAGTGAAAATAATGTGCATTTTAAAAGCAAGCTGCATGACCATTTCTCTAAAGATCATATCATAAATTCTCAATAACAAAAAAATTCCTTTCTCATAGCAGCCTTCTGATAGAACAACATTTTGGCAAGATGGTCGAATATCTTCCTAAATTCCCAGACATCGTGAACCATGATTTATAATCCATTCTGGTGGAGAACAGGTCCAATGCCACTCCCATTGGTCTCTCCACCTGTTCTCTGTGGCTCTCACCCTACTCTCCCTGCCCCTTAAAAGGCAATTCTGATCTTCATCACACACATCAACACACTATGAAAATATTTACCAAAAAAATTACTTCCAGTCTGTACACTTCTAAAATAATGAAAACTAACAAGATTTTGGTAGTCCCTCTCTATTCTAATCCTTAAGGAAACAGAGAACCCATAAAATTGATGGGAAACAAGACTTTGATCATTTTCAAAGTCTCACAGGATTTCTCATCATTTCAAACTATCTCACAGGATACACCTCTGGGTCTGAAGGGGGAAATATCAGTGTTAAGCCTTGGTTAGAACTCCAGGAAACTCCACTATGGGCAGAGATGACTAGGAGCTACCATTATTAGTAAAAATTAGTGACATTTACCAAGAATTCAATATGTTCCTGAATCTGGGCTAAGCATCTTTATTTACATGACCTTTTATAATCCCCACAAGAACTCCATGAAGTAGGAACTATTATTATGCTCCTTTCACAGACAGGAAAACTGAGGCAGAGAGGTGAGGAACTTAAGAGTAGAGCCAAAAGTCTTTCGGCTCTACTCTTCTAAACAGACAAGTTGCCCACACCTCCCTGGTGCCGTTCCACTTCCAACTTCCTCTGGCCGAGGGTGTGAGCTCAGGGCCTCTCGTTCCCTCCCTCTCTGCTCAGGTGGCCCTCTTGTCAGTTGCTGGTTTCATTCCACACACCATCAGCAAACCACTGATTGCTGGGAGAAAACCATCCCAGATGGTCTCAGGGGATACCCAACCTGCTCCAAGCAGGTCAGTTGAGAGTCCCCAGCAGACCTTTCTCATGACCATCGAGGTAAAGCCTCCCAAACCCCAGAGGTCCACACAAGTACAAATGAAGCTCAACCCATTTTGTACAGAACAAGAATAATTAGCCACTTCAGGGCACCGAGGGTATAAGCAGATGCATATTATCATTTCTGCTCTGAGGATATTAACATGCTTCCCAAACACTGACCCATCTATTTTCACAAAGTGCCACCATCTCCTTAGCATTAAAGAAGATAAGTAAGGTTTTGCATCCAGAGGCACACAGGCTGAAGGCTTTCCAGAGGTTGACCACAGTTCTGTATGATCTGATTTGAAATTTTTTTAAATTATCAACTGGAATGAACACACAGTCCTCACTTACCTTTTCTATCTCTTGGAGGTACAGGAGTGCAATGTCCCCAGCTTTCTCATAACACGTGATGACATCCTGCTCCCGGTCCACATGGAGATTACTGGTAGAAGAGGAAATAGGCAACTTCTCTAAGCAAAGTCCTAAAAAAATCGAACATACAAAAACTGGGTGAGTTGTTTTTCCTGGGGCTTAATTTTTTTAATATTGCTCTAGGGGGCCAGAAAATCTTGACAGTAGTGTTAGTGTTCTGATTTTGTTCATATTTTTCAGTTTTTTGGCTATTCTTAGTCCTTTGCATTTCCACATAAATTCTGCTTGTTAATTTCTAAAAAAAAAAAAGTTGGCTAAGATTTTGATTGAGATTATGCTGAATTTATAGATCAATATGGGGAGAAATGGCATCTTAACAATATCGAGTTTTCTGACCCATAAACACAGTATTTCTCTTCATTTATGTAGGTCATCTTGAACATCTCTCAGCAATGGTTTGTAGTTTTCAGTGTACATGCCTTGCAAACCTTTTCTCAGATTTACTCTTATGTATTTCATGTTTATTATGCTGTTGTAAGTGGTATTGTTTTAATTTCAATTTCCTTCTCTTCATTGTTGTATATAGAAACAAAATAGATTTTTGAATACTGATCTTGTATTCTGTAACCTTGTTAAATTCTACTTATTAGTTCTCCTACTGTTTTTGTATATTCCATCAGAATTTCTAAAGACAATCATGCTATTTGCAAATAAAGACAGTTTTACCTCTTCCTTTCCAATCTGGATGCCTTTTACTTCTATTGCCTTATTGCACTAAGAACCTCCAGCACAATGGTCAGAGCAGACATCCTTATCTCATTCCTGATCTTAGGAAGAAAGCATTCAGTCTTTCACCATTAAGTTTGATGTTAACTGTGAGTTTTTCATAGATGTCCTTTATTAAATTGAGGAAGATCCCTTCTATACCAATTTTGCTATGAGTTTATGTCAAGAACAGATGCCAGACTTTTTCAAATCCTTTTTCTGTGTCTATTGAGATAATCATATGGCTTTTTCTCTTTTACTTTTTTAATCTGGTGAATTACATTGACTGGTTTTCAAATGTTAAACCAAACTTCCTCTCCTGAGACAAACCCCATTGACCATGATGTATTATCCTTTTTTATATCATTAAATTTGATTTGTTAAAATTTTGCTTGGAATTTTTTTCATCTATGTTCATGAGGAATATTTGTCTGTAGTTTCCTTGTAATGTCTCTGTCTGGTTTTGGTATTAGGGTAAATGCTAACCTCATAAAATGACTTGAGAAGTATTTGCTCCTCTTCAATTTTCTGGAAGAGTTTGTGTAGAATTCTTATTTTGTTCTTAAATGTTTGGTAGAATTTACCAGTGAAGCCATTTGTGGAAAGCTTTTTAACTACAAATTCAATTTGTGTGATATAGGATTGTTGAGACGATCTCTTTCTTCTTACGTGAACTTTGGTAATTTCTATCTTCCATTTCTTCTGAAGTGTTAAATTTATTGATACAGTGTTATTTATAGTATTCCCTAATCCTTTTAATATCTGTAGAATCTCTAGTGATGGCACCTCTCTCATTCCTTTTTATCCTGAACAGTCTGGATAATGGTTTATCAGTTTTATTGAAATTCTCAATAAACATCTTTTGATTTCATTGATTTTGTTTTCACTGATTTTTCTCTGTTGTCTTTCTGTTTTCTATTTCATTTATGTCTGCTCTGATTTTTATTATTTCCTTTCTTGTGTGTACATTTGATTTGATTTACTCGCCCTTTTCTAGTTTGTCAAGGTGGGAACTAAAGTATAAATCTGAGACCTTTTTTCTTCCCTAATATAAGCACTTAGTTATAAATTTCTCCCTAAGTACTGCTTTAGCAGTATCCTACAAAATTTGATACGTTGTGTTTTTATTTTCATTCAGTTCACATAAATATTTTCTAAGTTAACTTTTGATTTCTTCTTTAGAAATGTGTTATTTCGTTTCCAAATACCTGGGAATTTTCCAAAATCTTTCTATTATTGATTTCTAAACTAATTCCATTATGGTCTATATAGTGAAGGGCTAAGTGGGCTTGGGATGTTCAAACTCTGCACATTCCAAAGAACTGTGCCCTTGATCAGCTCCTGGGAGAGAACTTCTAAGCCCTTGGAGTATCCTATCTGATAAGGGTATCTTTGTATATCTGGGGTCTCGGGCCACATCAGATAGCTACACTTACAGTCAGATTTATGGGCCACACTATATCAGTCTGACCTCTGGAGGGGCTGGAAACTGAATAATTAAGGTCAGTTCCATGGGCACTCCACGCCTACATAACTGAGCCCCAATAAAGACCCTAGACACCAAGGCTCCAGTGAGCTTCCCTGATTGGCGATACCCCATAAGCGTTGCCCCACATCATTGCTGGGAGAATTAAGTCCTGTCCATATGACCCCACTGGGAGAAGACCACTGAAAGCTTGAACCTGGTCTCTCCTGGACTCTGCCTTAAGCACCTTTTGCTTTTAATTTTAATCTGTAGCCTTTTGTTGTAATAAACTGTAACCATGAGTATAATAGCTTTTCTGAGTTCTGTGAGTTTTTCTAGTGAATCACTGACCTGAGGGTGGTCTTGGAATCCCTGACACAGACCAGAGAACATACTTGAACCCTTCCAATTTGCTGAAACTTGTTCCTGGCCCAGAATATAGTCAATCTTGGTAAATGTTCCATTACAGTTGAAAAGAATGTGTATTCTGTTGTTGGGTGGAGTGTCATATAAATGTCAATTAGGTCAAATTGGTAGATTGTGTTCTTCCAGGGTTTTATATCCTTACTGATCATCTGTCTACTTGTTCTATCATTTATTGGAACAAGGGTATTCAAGTCTCCGAGCAGAACCATCAGTGGTTGCTTTAGGGTTTAACTTATCCCCGTCTACTTCAAATGATATTATACCACTTCACATATAGTATAACACTGTTGCAATTGCATACTTCCATTCCTCTCTTTCCAGTCTTTATTCTCTTATTGTGTACATTTTACTTTTACATAGGTTATAAATCTCACCCTACATGGTTATTATTTTTATCGAAATGGCCAATTACCTTTTTTTTTTTTTCAAATTTTTTTCCCCCCAAAGCCCCAGTAGATAGTTGTATGTCATAGTTGCACATCCTTTTAGTTGCTGTATGTGGGACGCGGCCTCAGCATGGCCAGAGAAGCGGTGCGTCGGTGCGCACCCGGGATCCGAACCTGGGCTGCCAGTAGCGGAGCGCGCACACTTAACCGCTAAGCCCCGGGGCCGGCCCATGGCCAATTATCTTTTAAAGACACTTAAATAAGAAGGAAAAACTCACATAGTCACCAACATAGCTATGATTTCCAGTGCTCTTCGTTCCTTTGTGTAGATTCGTATTTCCTTCTGGGATCATTTTCCTTCTATCTAAAGGCATTCACTTAACATTTCTTATAGTGCAGTTCAGCTGATGATTTCTTTCAGCCACTCTGTGTCTGAAAAAGGCTTTATTTGGTCTTCATTTTGAGAGACATTTTCACTGAATATGTAATTCAGGTTTGACAGTTTGCCCCCCACACACACACTCTAAAGGTGTTGCTCCACTGTATTCTTATCTGCATGGTTTCTGACAACAAATCTGCCATCACTTGTATGTTTGTTCATCTGCATGTAATGTGTCTTTTTTTTTTTTTTGGCTGCTTTTAAGATTTTCTCTTTATTACTAGTTGTGAGCAATTTGGATTACAAAGTGCTTTGGTTTAGTTTTCTTCATGTTTCTTGTGCTTGGGCTTCATTGAGCTTTCTCGATCTGAGGGTTTATAGTTTTCATAAAATTTGAAAAACATTCAGCCATTATTTCTTCAAAATTTTTTATGTTACCCTCCACCCTCCTTAGGGGACTCCAATTACACACATATTAGGCCACTCGAGGTTGTCCCACAGTTCATTTATGCTCTTTCCACTTTTAAAAGAAAATTTTTTTCTCTCTTTTATTTTGGATAGTTTCTATTGCTATGTCTTCAAGTTCACTAATCTTTTCTTTAATGTCTAATCTGCCATTAATCACATCTAGTATGTTTTTCATCCCAGACATTGTAGTTTTCATCTCTAGAAACTTGACTTAGGTTTATTTATTTGTTTATTTTTTTTGTGAGGAAGATCAGCCCTAAGCCAACATCCATGCCAATCCTCCTCTTTTTGCTGAGGAAGACTGGTCCTGAGCTCAGATCCGTGTCGATCTTCCTCCACTTTATGTGGGACACTGCCACAGCACGGCCTGACAAGCGGTGCATCGGTGCGCGCCCAGGATCCGAACCCTGGCTGCCAGCAGTGGAGTGCACGCACTTAACTGCTACGCCACGGGCTGGCCCTGACTTAGGTTTATTTTTATCCTCCATGTCTCTACTAAACTTTTTAAACAGAAGGAATACAGTTATAATACTGTTTTAATGTCCCTCCAGTCCTAGATGTTCAATATTCATGTCTTTTCCACTTAGAGCCAGAGTTGTTTAAGCAGCTGCAAAAAAAAAAAAAAGCAGCCTCTCTCCAGGGTGAGCTTTATTACAACCTCCTGGAATTTTCTTTGAAGGAGAACACAAGATTAACTGAATGAACTCAATGGGAGTATCAATTGAGTTTATTTATATAAAGCACTTGTGGGAGATCAAGATTTGGCCACTCTGAAATATATCTCTTTACCTTGATTGTTTTCTCTGAAGGACATTTGACCTCCCCCACTAACTGCCTAAAGAATTTGACATGGTGGCTCCTTCCTGGAACAGATCTTCTATCATGATGGCTATAAAGATAATGTAAAATAGATGTTACAATGGGAGGGGCACCAAGCCTCTTTTATCAAAAAAACTCTGTCTCTCCCTGACCACATTATCTATAGATGACCCCGAAAAGAATTGTCCTCCTGCCCTCTGAAGTCCCAGGCCACTACCCACCCCCAACACGCTCCTCGCCTTTAGCTGCAATACTTAAGCAAGCAGCTTAGACAGAGGGACGAGTTGCTCATTTCTGAGCTTCTCCCATGTATACATGTTATTAAACTTGGTATTATTTTCTCCTGCTAACCTGTCTTGTTGATTATTTGGCCAGCCAGAAGAACCTTAAGGGAAAGGGCAGAGGGAGATTCTCCCTCTTCCCCCTACAGTTTTGGCGTAGTCGCCAGGAGCCACGCTGGCTGGCAAGTTGCCTTCTCTGGCTGGAAGACCTGCCTTCTCCCTGGACTACTGCAGATGATGAGATACGGGAACGCCTGACGAAAGCCGGCAAAAGGTAAGACTTCTTACCACGTCAGCCTCCTGGAATCTCTATCTGCGGAGTCCGGCGGAAGGAAGTGGTGAGAATTTTTTCTCTTTCTAAATTTAGATTGGCAGGAGAAAATATTTGGGAAACTAGTTTCTTGGGCTTTTAGTGACTCTTGGTTTAAATTTGGTAGAGTACTCTTGGTTTTGATCTTGATCCCTTTTCCTCCCAGAGTAGTCTCTGTCTTGTTCTGTGTCCTGAGAACTTGGCTTTGTGACCAGTGAGAATATTCTCCTTGGTCTCCACCATACGGAAGGAGCATTTACCGGAGTGCACCTTGGTGGCCAGTCGAGTAGACTGGGGTTCCGAACTGTCTCTTTGTCCGGCTGTGCCAAGCTCTCAGGGGAGTTTGTCATAAAAGGCCCAGTCCATAAGGGCTTTTGTCGTCTTTACCTTCGTTGCTTGTTAGTGCTGGAAAAATCCCATTCCAGTATCGCCTGCCCGGTGTCACAGATTAGCGGGTCTGTGACTGGAGGCGTCCCACACTGTTGTGGGAGACCGGAGACACCGTTTTCACTACACCATCCTTACCGCCTGTGCAACGAAGGTCTTTACTTTCTCTGAATATCTTTGGGAGTGAATTCTCTGGATCCAGGGGGCTACATCATCTGCGCCCTCACCAGGGATGCCTCTTGCATCCATGGTAGATTTATTCTAAGCGTGGAAAGTTACCTCCGGGTCTTTCCTTAAAAAGGCTTATTGGTTCGAGTCACTATTGGAATAAATATACAAGTGAAGATCCTACTGTCAATGGCCAGACGACGGATCCTTTGAATTGGAAAAACTTCTAAATTGGGGGAAAAAAAATGTTTTGAGAGCTCTCACATAATTGCTTAATTGGTACCTAAAAATTAAGGCCAAAAAAAAAGAAGGAAAAAATTTGACTAGTCTTAAGATCTTGACTCAGGTTACAATTGAATTGAGAACATGTAAAAGTGTAAGTGTTGATAAGATTATAAAGGTTGGAATGTTTGAGCTAATTTTATATAAAGCGGTTACATCAACTTTGCCTGAGTATGTTTTAAAATGTCTGACTGGGAATGCTTCCCTTGTCCAAAATTAGAAGACCAAGACCTATTGATAAAAATCTTAATGATAACCATGTTTAAAGGTATAAGAAGTGATAAAAATTGCATGAAATTTTGTAGAAAAAAACTGATGTTATTTCTATTACAGAACTGGTTAACAAAAATAGTAATTTAAATGATGGCTAATTTTATCTAATGTCTTATGAAGTCTTGTAGGCAATCTAAATAATTATTGGGAATAAGTAACTAAATAGTTGTGAAAAAGATGAATGTTGGATGAACTTTAAACAATAATTATGTGTTACGGTGGTTACAGCTTCCAAACTCTTTTTGGTGACTTAAAACTTGAGAGTTTTGCTAAGTTTTATGATAAAAATACTCTGAGTATCATCATTTCCAAATAACATAAGATATTAGACATAAATTGCTAAATGTACATTTGTCTACTTTTGGCTTTTCATTACAGGAAAACTAAAAGGTGTTTTGGGTCTATTGGTAAACATGTGTTTTATTAAAAAATTGTACTATAAATTAACATATTTCTAGAAATTATGAAGTGTTTATAAATTTTCCAAGCCACAAGATACTAATGTAAAAAAAAGTTTATAATTGTTTAGTTTTTACTTACAAATTAAGGTTTCTAAGGGTTAAAATTTCTAATTAATATATGTGATTGAGGCTACTAAAAATTAAGAAAAATATGTCTGTGTACAAGGAAAGTAAGATGTATAAAGAAGGAAAAAAAATGGAAATATTTTGTTTGATTGATTAAGAAAGATAAATTTGTCCTCAAGTACTAGGAGGGAAAAGAAAGACATGGGACAAATTCTGAATGTAAAAAGAAAGTTATAGAAGGTTTGTGGAAGAGGAATTCTGGAAAAGGAGTTTTTGAATGGTCAAGTTGGTTAAGATTGAAATGAATTTAATTAAGTAAATGAGTTTTAATAGCAGAAGTAAGCTGGTGCAAAATTGAAATTTCTCGTAAAAGGATAATTTGCTTAAACTTGATAAAGAGGTTATAAAAGATTTTTCTTTACCTTTGAGTAAGTCTACCTAAAAAAAAAACCTGTTAAAATAATTTCCTACGTTAAAAAGACTGAGGTCTCGCTATTAAGGCTTTTTGGACTGTTAATGCTCTGTTTGCTTTGATTGTTTATATTTTTGACAAGCTCCACCAAAATTCATATCTTAAATAAAGTCTTTTTTTTACTTTTTTTTCTTTGAGAATTTTCAAAGGGCCCTGGAACTTCTCAAAGAAATTTGCTCTCTTAAGGAGAAAGATACTAAACTTATTAGGCTTATTCAATATGTTCAATTACATGGAAAGCATTGTCAAAACAGTGATGATAAGCCTGCTTAGGTGCTATTATGTGGGCAAATGTTATTGACATAGGTGTTTTAAAATTGTATAACATTACTAAAATTCTGATCTGTCCTGGTTATCAGTCATAATTCTGGTTATTATTATTTTAAAGTGTTGTATGTCACAAAATTAACCAAATTTCTCTGTCAATTGCCATTTTGAGGTCTTGTTCTTTACAGACTTATTTCTTTGCTCTAATGCTTTTGCAAAATATATTTCAACTTCAGAAAAATTCATGGAAAGGACTCTGATATTTACACTGGAATACAGGTTTCTGACAAACTTTCTGATCATAAAACTGAACTTGGTAAGAAATTACAGAAATCTGATGGAGAAACTGACTTCATGAAGCTGCTCACAAAAAGACTGGGATCGAGAATGGATTACACGGGACTAAATGAACTGATAAGGATGATTATAATTTTTATGATTTTTCATTTGAAGTACTGCTGAATTTTTAATGTTTTGTTTTTTCAGATTTAAGGAAAACTTTTTCTCTTTTCTCCCGAGATAGCTATGACTTACAGCAATTTAGTAAATGATATTTTTGTAAGCAAAATTGAAATATTTATCTTTTTCTCTCTACCTGATCCCTCGAATTTAGAAACTCTTAGTAAATGAGTATTGTTGTTTTCATGGCAATATAGTTATTTGCATAAGTTCAATAAGAATCTGTTCTCCTTATAACAGGACACAATTGGAAACACTGGTTATGTTACCAAGGTTGTAACTGGAACATCATATTTGCGATATAACCCTACAGCTTTTGAGGAATGAAGATTTGACTTTATGGAATAAAGCCACGTGGAAATATTGGCCTGGTACCTTATGTTCCAAGCAGCACTTACCAGGATAAGTAAAGAATGTCACTTATCTGGCAGGTACAAGGAACCGCGAAATATTTTGGGGGAACCTCAGAAGAGAGGAATTCACCCAAATCTGTAGGTATTGCAGGCAAAGTCTGATGACAAAATCCTTGGCTTGGCTTTCCTGGCCTCAAGAGGCCTTTGAAGTTCAATCTGAGATTCCTTATAAAAAGTTTCAGCAAAGCAGATTTAAAAGAGCTTATATGATTAATTGCTATTCTTGCTGTACTTATGTAAGTAATTGTGCCAACTCTACTGGAACTAGACTTATTTTGCAAACTAGTTAGTTTTAATTTGGCTATCTTAATAAAAATGAGGGTGATTTTAGAGAGAAAAATTATATTTCAGTAAAAACCATAGTATACATTTGCGGATATTAGATCCTAGTTTTGTTAATTGTCTTTTGAGGTTTTTCTTTTGTATCTATTTACTGGACTGGATCCTGATTTCTTCTAGTCTCCTGAAATATCTGGCTACAGACGTCCAAACTAACGTTTTTGATTTTTCCATCATTTTCATTTAGAATCACTAAAAACTGAACCTGCCCTTTTTCCTGAAGCCTTACAAACTAAAGCTGATGGACTTGATACAAACTTAAGAGATTACTTGATGACATCATCAGAGACATTTTAAACTGCAAAAGATGCTTTGACGCTGACATCTAAAATTCTTCTTCACTGGCTGTCCTCTGAACTCAAAAACTGCTTTACAACTTGCTCCAACCATTAACCTTGTTTTTCTTTTGTTTACATAGAAATGCTTCTATTAAATACTTGATTGCTTGCTTCCATAATATAGGCGTAACCTTGAGAGCCCACCTGCATCACCACCTTCCAAAAGGAACTTAATTGAACTGATCTATTATCAGGACTAAGAAATGTGTTCAGTGAGATGAAACAATCTACCAACTCAGCATCTGGACTATGAAACTTCTTTAAGTTTCAAAAGGACTGTGAAACTTTTAGTTTCAAAGGCGGGACTGTGGGAGATCAAGATTTGGCCACTCTGAAATATATCTCTTTACCTTGATTGTTTTCTCTGAAGGACATTTGACCTCCCCCACTAACTGCCTAAAGAATTTGACATGGTGGCTCCTTCCTGGAACAGATCTTCTATCATGATGGCTATAAAGATAATGTAAAATAGATGTTACAATGGGAGGGGCACCAAGCCTCTTTTATCAAAAAAACTCTGTCTCTCCCTGACCACATTATCTATAGATGACCCCGAAAAGAATTGTCCTCCTGCCCTCTGAAGTCCCAGGCCACTACCCACCCCCAACACGCTCCTCGCCTTTAGCTGCAATACTTAAGCAAGCAGCTTAGACAGAGGGACGAGTTGCTCATTTCTGAGCTTCTCCCATGTATACATGTTATTAAACTTGGTATTATTTTCTCCTGCTAACCTGTCTTGTTGATTATTTGGCCAGCCAGAAGAACCTTAAGGGAAAGGGCAGAGGGAGATTCTCCCTCTTCCCCCTACACACTCAACAGGGCCGGCCCCGTGGCTTAATGGTTAAGTGCGCGCGCTCTGCTGCTGGCGGCCCGGGTTAGGATCCCGGGCGCGCACCGACGCACCGTTTCTCCGGCCATGCTGAGGCCGCGTCCCACATACAGCAACTAGACGGATGTGCAGCTATGATGTACAACTATCTACTGGGGCTTTGGGGGGAAAAAATAAAGAAAGAAAAAACAATTTTTCTTTTAAATAAAATGATTTTCACTGTTTAAAAAAAAAAGCACTTAACAAATGTTTGCTGTTACTATTGTTAAAATATTATCACTACCACAACAAATTCTCCTAGACTCAGAAAAGAAACTGAACAAATTCACCATTTGGTAGAACAGCTCCACAACTACTCAAAAGCCAGCACTTGATTGGAGCTTCCTAACTGTGCTTTAAGGGCTCACTTGTGCAAAATTAAAGCCACCAAAAAACAAGAAAAAGAGATAAATTGTTTCATACTCTGTCTTCTGCTTCCATGAGAAGCAACCAAATAATGTGCAAGTTGACATCAAGGATTTAACACAAAAAAGAAAAACACAAACTCTCCAGAGTGTGTCAAAGAGCCAGGAAAAAGTGAGTCTACTCTTTGGCACTTTGTACCACTGCAGGCTGGACTCTGACCACTAATGCTCATGAAGATGACCAAGGCCCTCAGGGACCTGCCAAACCCACTGAAACAAAGAAAAACCAAATCTAGTTCAATATGGTTTATCTATCATCTGTATTTTGGGTTCTGAAATATTTGAAATCCAGTCATCTAGGGCTGCAATCTGTGGCCATGCATAGTCAGTAAGATATTCAAACTAGCTACACAACTTAATCCTCCACCATGAGGAGGGACTGGTGTTTTCTGAGGGTTTGTGTTCTAATTAGGCAGGTATGTGGACACCCAAGGTCTGGGCTAGCAAATTGGTCCTCAGCAAGCAGTCCATTCTTGGGTAGGAGGCCCCTTATGGTAAATATTATTCCCTTCCTTCTCCCAAATGCTATGAGAGTCATTCCATGTGCCACTAGGTCCATCTCAGAGCAATAGCAGAGTCTTCATCTACCACAGCGAATTTGTGGCTCTGCAGCTTGGTTCCAGAATATTTAGCTCTCTGTCAAAAGCTGCTTACAGGACCTCTGGACTGGACTATAAATTTTCAAGTGTCTGGGATCAGATCAACACTGTCTGAGAAGCAGAGTCCTGAGGTCACAGCCCAGATTGGCCCCCCCTTAAAATGTCAGCTGACACCTTGTCAGTTTAGAAAGCTATCATCAATCATGTTTTCAGTTACTTTCTTTTTTCCAGAAAAATGCATGACAAAAAAAGTGAAAAACAGACTTGATAAATAGCTGGTGTGACAGCAATGCCTAATAAACATCTCAATAAGATCTGCATCTCCAAAATCAAAGCTGTGTACAAAAAGGGTGGAAATTAACTGCTCCCTGACCAATCATTGAGGCCAACTTTCAAGCATGCGTGAAAAACGCAGCTGACCATGTGCTGTGATATAAAGAATGCTGAGCAGCCTCTGGACCCCAAATTTATCTCCCTGCCACAGAAGAGAATTCCCACAGATAGGCTCCCTCTGTAAGGTCCTTTCTATGAAGGGTAACACATTTTAAATAAATTACCTATAACAAAATCATTTAGATCACACGTGACTGCTCTCGATGCTTTTCCATGTGCATTAGCCTGTTTGGTCTTATCTAACAGGTTCCATCCTCCTCCCAATCTTGTAGAAAAAGAAACAGTCTCAGAAATGTTAAATGACTTGCCTAAGGTCTGTGCAGGGGCCAGAACTGGAAAGGATAAGGAAGCCCAGGAGTCAGGGCAAATGTACCCTGCTCCGGGTAATATTCTGAAAGAGGAAATAAGGGCTGCTAAGTCTGATGCAGGGCAGAGTGCCCAAAGGAAGGTGCTCCACAGACACAGTAGACCAGTGGGACATCACAGCTGGGAGGGGGCACTGGGCAGCTGAGGAGCAGCCGAGGAGCCCGGACACTTAAGAGCTCCAAGTGCTCAGCCACCGAATGGCTCTACTTAGGCGTGACTTACAGAACATCATATGGCAACCTGGCCTCTCCACCCTTTGCTTCCTTCCACTTCAAGGTTTCATCATCTCTGAAAGGGGGCTCCATTTTATTTCCTCAAGGGCTATACATCCCTGGAGGCTTGGCTGAGGAAATGGAGAGCTACACATCTCATCACCAAAAACTCCAGTGCTCACTGAGGGGTTAACACTCCAATTGTTTCAGGACTCTTTAAATTTGAGATCCCTCTGCTGGGAGCCTGCTCTGGGTATGTAAGACTGAAGAGTTTCAATAATAATAAAGGTCCAGGGGCCAGCCCCGTGGCTTAGCGGTTGAGTGCAGGTGCTCTGCTACTGGCGGCCCAGGTTCAGATCCCGGGTGCGCACCTACGCACCGCTTCTCCGGCCATGCTGAGGAGGCGTCCCACATACAGCAACTAGAGGGATGTGCAACTATGACATACAACTACCTACTGGTGCTTTGGGGAGAAAAAGGGAAAAAAAAAAAATAAAGGTCCATTTATCAAGGCCCCTTCACACCCAGCACTGTGCCTGGGGTTTGACAGTCATCCTTTATAATCCCCAAGTCCACTCTGCTAAGAAGGCGTTAACAGCACCTTACAGATAAGATTGAACTTGGGGTTCCATGGCTAGTAGATGATAAAGCCAAGTCTTGACCTCTGGTCTATCTGACTACAAAATCCTGCTCACAACATCCTGTCCCACTGAGCTGTTGACAGCACAGTCAGTGCCTGATAACAGCAACGACAATAACGATGAATTTCAAATTGTAAAGGCAGAGAAACCGAAGTCCAGAGCCTTAGGGCGGTGGTTTTCTCTCCCACCAAGAGCTGCATCACTCTAGGCAATGCCCCGGGTCATCATCGGGATCCTCGGGCCTCTCACTCCTTGTCTGTGTCATGAAGGGCTGAACTACTGAGATAACATCTTAAGCTGTACGACTTCAGAAGACTAACAGCCAAAACAAATATTGTGATTTTTTTAATCACATTAAAATGAACAGGCAATTAATTTCTTATGAAGTCATGTAACACAATAAAAGGCTATAAAATTATATGAACAATGTACTACAACATTAGGCATTGTTTCCTCATTTATCTTAACCGCATCTCTGGAAGCCAGGCCCGGGACAAGCAGACCTGACGCTTTGCTGTAACATGACCCGCAGAGCAGTTTATAACTGGAAGTACCAGAAAAACTTATTATAATACCACGTCTCTGATAATCCAGCCTTGTGGTAAGGACTTCAAAGACAATAAGACAACTTCCAGGGACCTCAATTTCCAAGGCTGGAAAGAAACTCAGGAAGAGATTCAAGATCCTCAAAGCAAAGTCCTGGCAAAGGCAGCCCCAGATTGCTTGTCCTACATTCTCCCCTCTAGAATGGCCAGGCTCCCACAGGTGTCCAATGTACTCAACTCAATGGGAGAACAAGCCCCTGTAAGGCTGTAAAGAGAGATGGCTAATGGAAACCACACAATGCTGGGCTGGCCTAGATCTCCTGTGCCCTCCCCGTCAGTCCAGAGCGTCCGTGATTTTCAGTGGTCTCTGGACTGGGAGCCACAGTTAGCACATTCTGAGTGCTTTTAGAAACAGTTGTCTTCCTTCCCGAGTCAGCATACTCTTCTTAGGAGGTGTGCATGTACATGCTTACATACACTCATATATACACACATCTCTCAGAAAAGAAGGGGATGCCAGGCCCTGAGCTAGACATTACCAGCTAGAGCAGATGATCTTCCAATGTCCCTTCCAGCTCTATGATTCTGTGAGCAAATGAGATGCTAATTCAACCTGAAATGCTCACTAAATGAGTTTGTAATTTGAATTTTTGCTCTTTAAGTCTCTACTTAGTAACCACATAATAGTAATAACATGTAGTGAGTGCTAGCTACATGTCAGACACTGTTCTGAGAGTTTGACATAATTTTTCTAACCTTCACAAGACGGAGAGAGGATTTACTGTCATCCTCATTTCACAGATGAGGGAACTGGGCCTCTGAGCCGTTAAGTAACTCACCCAAAATTACGCAACCAGTATGTGGCAGAGCTAGGACTTGAACCAGACACTGACTCCTGAGTTCTTGCTCTTAGCCTTTACATGACACTCTCCCATATGGCTGATTGACCTGTCTTTATATGGAAAGCAGTACTACATAGTGGCTAAGAACGTGGGCTCTGGAGCCAGACTCCCCAGTTCCTAACCCACAGCTGACTTTACATGTAAAATGCTATGTGCCTAGAACAGTACCTGGCACGTAGTAAGCACTAGAAAAATAGTTACTATTGTGATTATTCTTTACATCACTATTATCTTTGGGTAACAGTAGGCCAGAACATCTCCAAGGGGAAGCATTTTATTCATTTGCTATATTATTTTTATATATTTTTGAAACAGCTTTATTGAGATATTTATATACCACGAAATTCACCTGTTTAAAGTGTACAATTCAGTGGTTTTAGTATATTCACAAAGTTGTGGAACCATCAACAATAGCTAATTCCAGAATATTTTCATCACCCCTAAAAAAATCCCATACCTATTAGCAGTTACTCCCTATTCCACCCTCCTCCCAGACCCTGGCAAACACTAATCCACTTTCCGTCTCTAAGGATTTGCCTATTCTATAAAAATGGAATCATATAACATGTGACCTTTTGTGTCTGGCTTCTTTGACTTAGCATAATATTTTCAAGGTTCATACCCGTTGTAGCAAGCATCAGAACTTCATTCCTTTCTTTTTAAATTGAGGTAAAATTCACACAACATAAAGTTAACCATTTTAAAGTGAACAATTCAGTGGCATTTATTACATTCACAATATTGTACAACTTCTATCTCTCTCTAGTTCCAAACATCCCATTCCTTTTTATTGCTGAGTAATATTCCATTGCCTGGATATAAAACGTTTTATTTATCCATTCATCAGCTGATGAACATTTGGGTTGTTTACACTTTTTCGATATAATGATGAATGCTGCTATGAATATTCACATACTGGCTTTTGTATAGACATATGTTTTCAATTTTCTTGGCTAGATACCTAGAATGGAATTGTAGGTCATATGGCAATCCTACATTTTATTATATTATTTTTAATCTTTGTGCTAAAAATCACATCTGTTATCTAACTGCCAAACTGCTGGGTAAAATATTAAGAAGTGAAAATACACGGACTTTTGAGTAGACACAGCTGGATTCAACCACTTGCGTCTTCATTTACTAGCTCTGTGACTCTGAGCAAGCTACTCATACCTCGGAGCCTCTGTGTCCTCATCAAGCAAATGAGAATAATAGCACTTGCTCCAACTGATTATTATTGCCCCAGTGCCTGGCATAGAGCAAGGTAAGTACTTGATAAATAGTAACTACTACTATCAACAAGCACCTTTCCTGGGGGGAATGACAATCCTCCTCAATTTTTTTGAAGGATATCTGAAAAATACAGAAACTCATCGAGAAGAAAATAACGATCATTCACATTCCCACCACTCAGAATCAAGCACAGGTAACATTTTAGCACAGACCCTCAACCTTCATCATATGTGATGCCATGGAAACTTTGGTCTTGGTTCTAGTTTCTTTCCTAAGAAGAGGGGATCCCCACAGGGCAAAGTACAGCCCCTGGATGCCCCAACCACAGCAGGGAGTGAGAGCTGCTGTGAGCAGATGTCCTTTCTTCATTCCACAGACTCGCATTGAGCACCAGCTGTGTGCAGTGCTCTGGTGAGGGCTGCGCTTCCCAGAAGAGACGCAGTCTTCTCCCTGGAGAAGCTCCACCTCTAGTAAAATGGAGGACAAAGATATTTTCAAAACAACGTAAAAAGTGCAGTGACTGAGACAGACATGATACCGCAGAAGAACCAAGAACAAGTGCCTCAGTGGACCTTCACCTAAGGGTCCAGCCCCCTAACTTTCTTTGGGGTCTTTGAGTCTCTGCTTGCTTCCAAAAAGAGAACCAATGAGAAGCCTACTAACACAACCAACATTAAATATGAATATGGGTCAGCGGCAATAAAAGGGCTCCTACTCTTCTTACACCACCTAAATATAAACGGGAAGCTTTGACCAGCAACCTGAGATGAGTGGCTACATGAAATACAGCCTTTAGCCTCCCACCACTCGCAGAACCGTTAAATCTAGACAGGAAGAGGCCTGGGAGATTACTGAGTCTGAGATAAACAGCCAGCAGAAGGCTTACACAGCAGATCTCCACCAGGCCAGGGCCTCACAGCTCCTCCCACTCTCACACCCCACTCCCACATTTTCTGGGTTTCCCACATTGGCAAAAGCAAGCATTCTACAAGGACTCCCCAGACCCCACGTCTACAATCCAGTGTCCTCCACTCACGGACCTTCAATAAAACTACTTTTTTCATTGTACCTAGAGGGATCGCAAGGCTTCACCAAAATGAAACGCAGCTTCTCAAGGAAAAAAAACTGATGCCCTATCTTCTCTCCTCTCCTCACTCTGCAGATGAGGAAATTCATCACAGAGGGTTCATGATTTGCCCAAGGTCACAGAGTGGGTACTGGCAGAGCCCACCCTGAGCCCTATCCAATGGGCTAACTACCAGAGCAGGTCCACAGTAGGTGGGACACAGCCCCCAACAGACTGGAGAACTCTTCTGTCAGGGAGGAAGCATTGCCAGTGGCTACGTGTCTGTCCTGAGCTCCGGGATACCTAGAAGGTCATGGTCATTAACAAATAACCAATTCATCAAGGTCAGGATTGGATTGTGTCATTTGGAGACTTGAACATTAATCCACCAGGAAATACTCTGGGAAAATCCTCCTTGGGCTTCTGCAGTCCTCATTACCAGGGTTTTCTGTCCATGGAAAACAGGAAGCACGTCCACTCCTGCCAAAGCTCCACTACAGAATGCATACTAGCACGCCCTTTCTCTTTTCAAGGGATCCACGCCCTGAATGCTTTCACGTACGAGACGCTGTCAGCTCCCGTGGGAGTCTCTGTAAACGTCGTCACAGAGAACAGCGCTCATTGCAGAGGTTCGGCTCCCGGCCTATGCGTAAATGCCTGCAGAAGGCACAGCTTTCTAGAAACGGCCCAGGAGTCCCTTCCGAGGCTCAACGATCCAAGGTTAATAAAGAAGGCTGGCAAGTTCACCCTTCTTCTCGGATCCCTGACCTAGCGTGGAATCTCAGAAGGATCCAAATTTCCGGGCCTCTGAGTAGTGAGGCGGCCCAGGAAGCAGCTGCCCGGGAACGGGCAGGATCCGCGCATGCGCGAGAGCCCTGCGAGAACGCGACTCCTGCGCCCCCTGGCGGCGGCGGGCGGCACGCCGCGGGAAGACCTCGGGTGACTGCTGGACCGGGTGGTGTGGTCCAAGACGGAGCTTGTAGCATGTGACTCGTTCAGAGGTCTTCTGTGAAATTCCGGTTTGGGAATGTGCCATGAATACTAAAGTACCCTACTGCTGAAATAAGAAGCCCAAATGCTGGCTCTGCTGTGCAGGGCCTTTTCCAAGACCTCCTGCAAGGTCCACACTGGCCCTGGGGGCGGTTCAATTCAAACCAGGCACCTCACTCACAGCCCCCCAGGGGCGACTGAGCCTCCTGCAGCCCGGCCTCAGGTCTCTGCACCCGGGAGTTCCTACCCAAATGATACGCCAGCCCGGACCTACGAAGCAAGCACTTGACAGCAAAGGAGAATCAGAACTAGGGGCTGAAGCAGGGGGTCGCCCTTCACTCCTCTTAAATGGGGACTCTACCCGTTTCTCTCTCTCAAGGCTGTTGTGAGGATTAAGGGCATTAGGGGCAAGTGCTCAGAATGGTGTTTAGAAGGAATTATTTCTAATGCTGTAATCATTAATAATTTACCACTATTATTCCAGAACCTGGCACACAGTAGGAGCTCAACATGCCTGAGTTCCTCTCCCTCTCTTGCGGGGCTGCAGTGTGCCCTGCAGGGCAGTTGCAGACCTCTGCCAGGTTCGTGGTTCAAGGCACAGAGCAGGGACGCCCAGCCAGGGCCCAGCACAGCCTCCTGCTCTGTGCATCAGCACCAACGCGACTGGGGGAGAGCCGGGAGAGTCAGCTCTGACACCCTCCTTCTCCAGAGAACAGTCTGTGCTCTGCTCCCGCCCCCAGAGAGCTCAGAGCTTTCCAAATATGGATGCTTTTTTCATTCCCCAAGCATCAGGAACATTTGGGGGAAGAAAATGAACACCAGACATGGTTTGGAAATGATGGAAGCCAAGTGATGGGTGGTGGCAGAAGAGCACCGTACTGGGAGTCAGGAGTCCTGGTTTTAAAATGTTAAGTGGGAGTCTGGACCAGGTGATCTTTTATAACCCGGCCAGCTTTGTAGGAATCGAGGCCCCAAGGAGATCTTAGAAGTAGGGACCCAAATCCAAGGAGAGAAAAACAGAGCAGGAAGTATACAATGAGGGGAGAAAACGGCATTAAGGAGGCCCAAAGAGTCACTGGCTTTCAAAGAAAATGAGCCAGGGGAGATGGACTCTTCAGAGCCAAACAACCTGAAAGACAGGCCACAAACTGGGGTGATCCAACCTGAAGGTGAGTGTAGGCAGAAGAGGAGTTAGAGACAAGATTATTTGTTTTCTGTCAGGCCCAAACCAAAATCTGTTTTCATCTAAAATGCAGAAGATTTCAGAATACACTGAAAACACTGCACTTTTGCTTAAGCAACTTGCGTGTTACAAGGGGAGAGTTTATCTTCGACAGCATACCCCCAGATGGCCAGGGAAAAATGTTTAAAGAACCATCCCGTTGCAAGTACCCCTGTGTGACAGGCACTGTGCCTGGTGCAAATGCAGGGATGCAAAGCAAGAGCTTAGATGTGACACAGCCTCAGAGCCCACCTCAGAGCAGGCACTCACATATTTGCTGATTTAATGAGTTAATGATACAATCTAGTTTGAGAGAGGCAAGTGGTAGGTGTGAAATAATTAAACAAAGTGGAATGCCAAACTGGATGGTACTAACTATAAATAGAGAGGGAATAAGAAAAAGGAGAGATTAAAGTGGACAATGGAGCTGGAGACGTTGTCACCACGGTGCCACCCAGGGTGGATTCCCCCCAGGGCAAAGGAGAGGACTCCAAGTTGGAGCGAGAAGACAAGCAGAGGTGGGGAATGGGCCTGTAGGGGTAAGGGCTGGTGGGCAGGCCAGCAGGCAGCCTGGAGCAGAGTGTGGGTGAGACAGAGCAGGACACGGGCTGGCTTGGCAAGACCAGGCAGAGCCTCCAGAATCTGGGAAAATGCATGGTCATGCCTCGACTTGTTATGGTTAGCATGAGGACCTGAGCTTCAACAATAAGGAAAAAGATGACTTGGGGGTGCGGGGCAGTCCACTCTTGATAACCTCAGGGTGGATTTTTCAACGGTGTGTTAAACCTCAGACTGACTTGTCCTGACACTCAGGCCACTGTCTACTTGCTGCCTTCACCACATTTCAACTTCAACCTACTTAAGAATATAAATGTACCCAAATGTACAAATGCTCATGTGTTTTAGGCCCTGTAAACCCTGGGGGAAAGCTCTGTCATCTGCATGCCTCCTCCCTGTCATTAGCCCAGAGCCAGGTAGAGCTCCCCTGTTACGTGCTGGGGCCTGGAGAGGGCTCCAGGCTCAGTTCTTGCCTTCCTCACTCTGTGGTCTTCTGAGTGAGTTTCAGCCACTCCTGGGTTGTAACCAAATCTGCATACAGTCAATTCCTGAATCCTGGCCAACAAACCGATAGCCTAGAAACCTTTATGTCTAGCAGCAGCCCCAGAATTAGAAGGGTTCCCTGGACAGCACCCCCTTGTGGTCACAGAAATATCACCATGTTCAACTCAGACCTAGTATCTTCCCCCAACCCTCCAAGGAAAATTGGCTCCTCCTCCTGTAATTCTTATTTGGTTTAACAACATCATTCGTTATCTGCACAGTGAGCTAAGCTAAAAATCTCACAGTTATCTTGATTCCTCCCTCAACCACCTTCCCACACCAACTCCCCAGCACACCTACTGTCTCCATGGCCTACTGCAACCCAGGCTTTTGCAGTATCTGTCAGGATCCAGCTAGGACAAAGGAATCACTCTAGTTCTTTCAAATAAAGGAGATTTAATGTATGGAATTGTCTACATAGGGGGTGAAACAAATGAGAAGCCAAACAGGATGGTATCGCATCCCAGAATTCTGCAACAGCTGGAGGCCACGAACATCCCTAGGGCTAAGGGAGGAGGTAGACTTACAAGAGCCCAGAAGCTGGGGCTAACGGGTGGGAGATAGAACACAGCAGAAGCTCCCTGGCTGCAGCCGAAACCACAGAGGGAGGGTTTGTCTGACGGGAGCTGGAGCCACCAAAGTGATGCAGTTGCTGTGAAAGTTGTTGCCTGAAGCAGAAAGAGATAAATACACCTGGGCTTCTCTCCCTCTTTGCCCTCTAATTTCCGGCCAGTGCTTTCTATTGGCCAAACCCAGGCAGAAACCAACTGACTTGGGCACCTTGGAAACAGCCTGCAGAAGTCAGGCCCCCTGAAATGCAGGAAAGCAGAGGGGAAGGACCCAAAGCCAGATCACCCTCCGCAACCAGCCTCATTCTCCATAATCTTTAATTCCTTCTAATCTATTCTCCACTCCATGCCAGAAAGATCTTTCTTGCTTATAAACTTAATTAAGTCATTCCTCCTGCTTAAAACCTGGCAGTGGCTGGCAGTTTCCTGGCAGGAAAAAAATAGGACTCATCCACCAGGCTGATTTTGTCAATCAATTGCAAATATAGGAAGGCTACTTCCCTTGACTATGACATGAATCGAATGCCAAACTGAATTTCCTACGAGTTTACTTTATGACATGGAGTGAGCTGCTACTCAAGGTACTACTATAGAGTAGTATGCCTCAAAGTCATTCACCCTGGCACTGGTAACTTGCTAAAGATCATTCCTTTCTGACCGGGATTGTTTGCCATGATCAAGAGGATTTTAAGGGCTCCAATGAAAAGATGTCATGTAGAAGAAAGTGGAGAAGAAGTAAAGGCTACTAAAATCTATTAAAACAATAGAGTAACAAGAGATTGCATCAGTAATTTAAAAAAAAAAAAACTTCCTACAAAGAAAAGCCAAGGCTCAGATGGCTTATTGGTGAATTCTACCAAATCTTTAAAGAAGAATTAACACACTCTTTCACAAACTCTTCCAAAGAGTAGAAGAGGAGAGAATACTTCACAATTCACTCTATGATACCAGTATTACCGTGATACCAAAACCAGACAAAGATATCACAAGAAAACTACACCAATATCCACTATGAATATAGATGTAAAAATTCTCAACAAAATATTAGTGCATCAAACCCAGCAACATATAAAAAGGTTTATATACCATGACCAAGTGGGACTTATCCCAGGAATGCAAGGCTGGTTTAACATAGGAAAGTCAATCAATGTAATATACCATATTAGAAGAATAAGACACAAAAATTACATGATTATCTCAATAGAAAAAGCATTTGACAAAAATATAACACCCTTTCATGATGAAAACATTCAACAAACTAGAAACAGGAGAACTTCTTCAACCTGATGAAGGCCGTTTATGAAAAACCCACAGCTAACATTGTACTTAATGGTGAACAGCTGAAAGTCTTCCGCCTAAAACAAAGATCTCTGCTCTGGTCACTTCTATGCAACATCATATTAGAGGTTCTAGCCAATGCAATGAGGCAACAAAAAGAAATAAAGGGCATCCAGATTGGAAAGGAAGAAGTAAAACTATTCTATTTAGAGATGACATGATCTTATACATAGAAAACCATGAAGAATCCACAAAAAATTATTAGAACTAATAAATGAGTGCAGCAGGGTTATAGGATAAAAGATCAACATACAAAAATCAGTTGTATTTTCTATACACTAGCAATGAACAATGTGAAAATGAAATTAAGAAAACAATTCCACTTATTATAGCATGAAAAAGAATAAATACATAGGAATAAATTTAACAAAAGGAATGTAAGACTTGTACACCAAAAACTACAAAACATTTTTGAAAGAAATTAAAGAAGACATCCCATGTTCATGAATTGGAAAACCAAATATTGTTAAGATGGAAATCCTCCCCAAATTGATCTGCAGATTCAACATAATCCTTATCAAATGCCCAGAAAGCTTGCTTTATTTATTTACTTATTCATTTATTCATTTATTTATTTATTTTTGTAATTGACCATTTGATCCTAAAATTTACATGGAAATGTAAGGGACCCAGAAAATCCAAAACAATCTTGAAAAAGTAGAAAAAGTTCCTTCCTTCCTAATCTCAAAACTTACTACAAAGCTACAGTAATAAAGACAGTGTGGTATTGGCATTGGGATAGATGTTCAGACCAATGGAACAGAATTGAGAGTTCAGAAATAAACCCTTACATTCATGTTTAATTGATTTCAACAAAGATGTCAAGACAATTCAATGGAGAAAAAATAGTATTTTCAACAAATGGTGCCGGAATAACTGGATATCCACATGCAAAAGAATAAAGTTGGACTCCTACCTCACACCACATACAAAAATTAACTCAAAGTAGATCATAGACCTAAATGTAAGAGTTAAAACTATAAAACTCTTAGAAGAAAACATCGGAGTAAATCTTTGTGACCTTGATTAGGCAGTAGTTTCTTAGATACAACACCAAAAGCACAAAAACAATAAAAGAAAAAAATAAACAAACTGAACTTAAAATTTATAACTTTTGCATTTCAAAGGACACCATCAAGAAAGTGAAAAGACAACCCACAGAATGGGAGAAAATATTTTAAAATCATTTATCTGTATATCTAGAATATATAAAGAACTATTACAACTCAATAATAAAAAGACTAATTACCCAATTAAAAAATGAGTATAAGATCTAAATAGACATTTCTCCAAAGAAGATAAACAAATGGCCAATAAACACAGGAAAAACTGTTCAACTTCATTAGTCATTAGGCAAAGACAAATAAAAACCACAGTGAGCTACCACTTCACACGCACTAGGATGGCTGCATCAAAAGGACAGATGGTAAAGTGTCGACAAGGATGTAGAGAAACTGGAACCTTCATGGGTTTGGAAAACAGTTTGCAGTTCCTCAAAAAGTTAAACAGAGTTATCACATGACCCCGTAATTCCAGTCCTAAATATATACCCAAGAGAAATGAAAACATACGTCCACCCTAAATTTTCTACACAAATGTTCATAGCAGCATTATTCATAATAGTCAAAAAGTGTAAACAACCCATGTCCATCAACTGACATGTGGATTAACAAAATGTGCAAAATGTGGTATATCCATACAATAGAGTATTATTCACTTGCTGCAACATGTGAGAACCCTGAAAACATTCTGCTAAGTGAAAGAAGCCAGACAGAAAACATTACATATCATACGATTCCATTTATATAAACTGTCTAGAAGAAGCAAGTCTATAAGATAGAAAGTAGATTAGTGGTGTACTAGGGTCAGGGGCGGGGGGGCGGGGGCACTAATCGGGTAATGGGAAGTGACTTTTAAAGAGTACAGGTTTCTTTCTGGGGTGATAAAAATGTTCTAAAATTGGGGTAATGGTTGCACAATTCCGAATATACTAAAAACCACTGAATTGTACACTGTAAAAGTTTGCATTTTATGGTATGTGAATTACATCTAAATAAGGCTGTTTTTTAAAAAAGCTATACAGCATATTTGTAATATGAAAAACTGAAACAACACAGATGTTCCATGGGCAACTGGTTCAAAAATATCCATAAGGCAGACCACTGTGCAGTCATTAAAAACTTTTCAAAAATACTTAGTGACATGGAAAAATAACTGTACATACACACACATATATACATATAATGAAAAAAGCAGAATGTAAAATAGTAGATATAGCATAATCCTAATTGTATATAAAATACTATATAAATATACCTTTATATATTTAAAATTTTATATATTTAAAGATATATATATATCTTTAAAAGTGGTTAACTAGCTCAAGTGGCAGTATGGTGACTGATTTTATTTTCTGCTTTATATTTTCCTTTATTTTCCAAATAGCCTACACTCAACATATAACTGAAGAATAAATGTTCACTTTCAGATCAGAGGGATTCTATTCAGTGTTGGCCAGAATGAGAGGTGCTGGTCCCACACACTGCAGGCAGGAAAGCACACGGGTACAGTGGTTCTGCAGGGCAGTCAGGAAATACTTCTCTTTCAACCCAGAAACTCCACTTCTGGAAACCTCTCCTAGGGAGATCATTAAGAACAAGCACAAAGACCAGGTGAGAGGGCGTTCGTCACAGCCTTACGTGTAACAATGAAAAGCTGAAAACAACCTACATGTCCAAAAATAGAGGCTTTTTAGTTAAATATGTTATAACTTATCCACACAATGAAATGCTGTACAGCTGGTAAAATGATGCAGAAAAGTATCTATTATCAGGAAAGTGTTTATGATCTGTGTAGCAAAGGGAAAAAACAGGTCACAAAGCAGTATATGTGGAATAATCTCATTTTTATAAAAAAAAAATTCACACATGATAAGTATAGAGAAGATCTGGAGGGAAACACACTAAAATGTGAACAAGTGTTACCTCTGGGTAGACTGGGTGATGGATAGCTTTATGTTCTTTTACTGGCCTGTATTTCTGATTTTTATATAATGCACATGTATTTTGTCTATATTAAGAAAAACAATAGAATAAAATTAGGGCCAGCCCTGTGGCCTAGTAGTTAAGTTTGGCGTGCTACGCTTTGGCGGCCTGGGTTTGGTTCCCAGGCATGGACCTACACCACTATCAGTGGCCATGCTGTGGTGGTGACCCACATAAAAAATAGAGGAAGATTGGCGTGGATGTTAGCTCAGAGTGAATCTTCTTCAGCAAAAAAATAAATAAATAAGATAAAATTATGGGGGAGGGGGTAGGAAGTCAACCCCAGGGACGATTAGAAGCACCACTGGCTACCCAAGCAAAGGAGCAGGATAGGCAGGGCCTTTGGGAGGTGGGGCCATGGGGAGGGTGAGACCATCACAGTCACCAGCTCCTCCCAACCTCAGGTGTATGGGAGGTCAGACTACACAAATCCCCTTCTGTTGATCTGGGAATTATATATTTCAAAGCATTTTTCCATTTTGTCTTATTCATTCTTCTCAGAGCATTATTATCCCCATTATGTAGATAAGAAAAGTGAGACTTAGATTAAATTACTTAAGAATCACAGAATAGAATCAAAGGTTCGCAGGCTATCTGACACTAGACCCTCATCAACAATATCTCCGCTCCAGATGAGAGGTCATGCTCCAACTGCAAGGCGGCAGGAGGAGTATGGATTCTGGAATCCACAGGCCTGGATTTGAACCCCACCTCACTCTTGAAATTTGGTCTCTCTGCAGGGAATGATAATCCCTATAGCACAGGATTGTTGTCTGGACGAAGTGCAATCACGCAGGTAAATGACCGAGCACCATGCCCCCTCTTTGCAGGGCTCGACGAATGCTAACTCAACATGACCCCCCACCTCTCAGGGCAGCTGAAGCCTGAGGCAGCTGTGGCTGTTAGAAAGATTTCCAGATATGGGACTAGTTTCCACTGCCCGGCTCTGGCCCCATCCCCGAGGCCAGAAAAGACAAGTTTTTCTTCCCCCAAGAGCCCTCAACATACGTGAGGCTGGCGCCTCCATCCCTGGAGACTGCTCTTCTCCAAAAAGCCCCATTCCTTCAGTGCTAACCCAACTGATGTGCTCTGGTCCCAAGGCCATCTCCAGTCCACAGTGACTCCGTCACAGAGCGGTCACCTGGCTCCTCCCCAACTGTCCCTTCTCCTCTTCCCCTGCAAGGATCGCCCCCAAGGAGAAAAGGGCATAAAGAGCTCAGGCCTCTTTGACAAGAGGGCTCCCATGTAGAGGAGCCACTGCTGTGGACGTCTGTCATGGACACTCGCCCTCCCTCTGCTTCCCGTGATGGGCCCACCCCTCTTCATCACAGCCTTCATGTGAGGCCTAAGTCAGTCACAGGGCAGGTCATTGGCCACCATAACTGGATCAAGGATGGGAATGTGATCAGCCAGGGCCAACAAGACACAATGAGAATCTGGCTGAGATTTCTGAGACTTACCCCTAACAGAATCAGAGTCTGGAGCTGCTTCAGCCACCTGGAGCCTGAGACATGGGGGAAGGTGAGCTGAAAACAGAGAGAAAGCATCCACGTCTTTGAGCCCTGAATCCCGCTGCCCCTGAAGTCAGATTGGGTTGGGTTTTCTTTCACCTACAGCTGAAAGGGCCCTAACCCACAGATCTTGGCAGAACTTCAAAATGAGTCTTCAGCTTGGGTTGGGAAACACTCTCCATCTAGTGTTTCCCCCTCTGCACATGCCCAAGGCAGGGGCTTTGGCCCCAGCATCAGAAAGACTTGTGGATGGAGTTTTAGCTGCTGACTTGGATTTGCACTTCTGCCTCCATCCTGTGAACAAAATACATTCATTCACTACATCTGCCAAGCAGCTGGCTGGGGCTAGGCAGAGCAGATGACATGGACACCCTGCCACCACTCCATCCCCTCCCCCCTCCTATGTCCCCAGCAGCCATTGCATCTCTCTCGTGGCACTCGCTCCCACTGAGCACACAAGTGGCACCAGATCTTGCCTCTACCACGCCCCTGGAGCTTCTACCAGTCTACGTTAGATGGCTCAAGAGACAAGCCCTGGCCGCCATGCCTGGGCCTGAAGCTGTCAGTTGAGCAAAGGCACCAGCTGGCCCAGAAGACTTCCACCCAAGACCTGAAGAGGGCAGGGGCCTAGGTGTGAGAGTGGACCTGCGCTGCCTACCCCCAGATGCCTCTGGCACAGATGGAGCTTGGCAAGCCAGGAGCCAACCCACCATACCCAGGTTCCCCTGGGACCAGCACACTAACATACCTAAGGATGGAGCCCACTTCACTGATAGCCTGAGAGCCCCCACTGAATGTGTTTCCATTTTCCTGGGGGAAACTGGGGCTGCTCCTGGGAGATAATATTCTAGAATGGAACAATGAGCTTTGAAGCAGAAAAGTAAACCACCTTTCAGGAAACCCATTCCTCAAGTCACCTTGTCAGGAGCCTGGCCTCACCTTGACATACAGTGCTGTTAGAATTAGCCCCTAAGGAGAAAGAGCAGATATACCTTCATTCTCCTTTCTTTTGTATTTCATGGGGGGAACCCCGTGATTAAAGATACACGATTCCTCTGTGGTCTTCAAATGTGACAGACTTTTGGGGATATGACAATACTCAAGTCATAACCACCCAGTAGCTGAAGAATTTCCAACTCAATTTGTTTCAAGCATTTTTCGATACCACCCAGCTGCCCAGGACTGAGCAAAGTGTGGTGGAGAAACACATGAGCAACACCTGATAAAAGCCCCTCATCAGTCAACTGGGTCCCTTGTGCTGATTTATCTAAATTTTGCTCTGGTAGGAGGCCCACAGAACACAGCGAGCAACTCCCAGGTGCCTCTTCCCAAGACATTTTGTCAGTGAATGTTTTAAGTCTTCTGGCCTAAGCTGAGGTCTGTGGGTGTGCAAAGACAGTTTTCAAGCTGGGGAGAGCAAGGCTGAGATCCAAACCTTTCTGGAGACGGGTTCTGTATTTAAAGACTAGTGCTTATAAGCTTGGGGGAACAGGCAACACTTCTGAAAAGCCCCCCTGAGAGCTCTCTGGTCCCTCTGCACTGCCCACTGTAAAAGGGAGGTGTCTCCATTCCTTCCCTGACACTGTACCCTGAGACAGGATGCTCATAACACATGGCAGCCCAGAGAGAGCTCTCGGGCCAGTTTTACACGAGGAAAGCACAAAAGGATGTAACATTTTCCAAAGAGAGGTCGTTATATAATTCACTAACCATGTCCCCACTGCTGTTCTTCATCACGCCTGTGCTCTGAGGAGGTGAGAGGTCCATGAGCTCTGCAGACTCTAGACTAGGGGAGGCCTTAAGGGATCGGGCCCTGGCCTGCGGCCAGGAAGGAAAGTCCAGTCAGAAGAGACAAGCCCTCCTCCCTAGAACCCAATCAAGAGATGGTCTCTCCTCCTCTGCTATCTCCCCTCTTATCAGCCAATGTATTTACCATGTTCCTTATGAAGACAGAGTTGTCTGAGAGTTGTGTGAATTATTCTTGCCTGTTGAAGGAACACTACTTGAATCAACTGATCCATCCCAATGTGAATGGCTTTTTGTGACAAAACCATTAATGTGAACCCAGCTCCAAAGACCTCTAACCTTCTTGGTCAGCCCTGGGCAGGACCAGAGAAGTGCATGATGAAGTATGTCTTAGGCCCCACCTTCAGGCAATCCCCTTAGGGTAACCTCTCCACCTGCCCTGACAACTGGGTACTCCCCATCCTCCAACATCATCAACAACTTCTCCTCCCTAAGCCACACTCCAGGCCTCAAATCTGTGCTCAATCTCCCCCTAAAGATTTCCTTTTAAATGTACTGGTCCCAGGTCTCACATCCTGAGAGCCATACCCTCTGCCAGACAAAGCAAGATACACTAGGGCAACTCTCCCCTCTCCCTGTCACTGGATATCATCTGGGGCTTCTGAAGAGGTCCATCCATGTGGGGTCAAACCCAAGGGAAACAAAAGAATGAAAACAGCTACCCTTTGTTGATCTGCCGGCACGGTGCAAAGAGCTTCATATGTATTCACTCACGGCCTATAACAACCCCATACTCTAGATGCTATTATTATCTCCATTTTATAGATGGAAAAACTGAGCCCCAGTGAGGTGAAAGTAATTTGTCCAAGATCCTATTGCAAATAAGTGACAAAGCTAGAGATCAAACCTGGGCAGTCTGGCTCCAAAACCCCACACTCTTAACCAATGCCTCAGAGGAGCAACTTCAAACCCAGGAGTGAAGGAGGAATAGAGAAAATGGAAGAGGCTCCATTAAGCTCCCCAACATCGTGCCACCTTCTCTACCTGAGCACACACAGGTCAGGCAGCTTGATGGGAAAGTTTCCTATCAAGAACCACCCCTCATCCTGGCCCTGCTCCCACTTTATTGTGTGTCATCGGGCAAGTCCCTTACCCTCTCTGGTACAGTCTCCCCCACTGGAAAATAAGACGTTTGTGTGAGAGATGACTCTGAAGGCCCCATTTAGTCTTTGGAGTCAGTTCTTCTGTGCTTGGGTACCAGGCAATCTGGAAGGGAAGTTTAATACCACACTGCTGTTTCCAGGTTCATGATTTCCCTCCTTTGGGGCACCAATCCCAAGCCTCAGGTCCTATGTGTCCCCTTCATTCACCTGAGTGCAGACTACTTCTTTCTCCCTACACCTTCCAACAGGTTCCAACTGGCTTAGAGACCAAACTCTATGGACATGTCTAATCAGAGGCTTACATGGCCCCCAATCTCTTCTTTTTCCCAGGCGCCTGGCGGCTATGGTCCTCTAGTAACTTCTCACCAATGGAATGTCAGCAGAACTGATGTGTGTTACTTCTGTTCACCGCAGACATCTCTCTTTTCCCCCGTCTACGAGCTGCAACACACCAGCAACCCAGCTTCAGTCACAAAGATGAGGACTGCGCCCTAGCAGATGGGGAAGGAACGGTAAGCTCAGAGAACACAGATGCCCCACCAGCCCTGACCAGTTGGACTATTCCAGGAATGTTACGGGACTTCCCTCACATTGGAGCCAATGCATTTTTGTTCCCTTTGCTACCACAGGGTACACATCAAGGCTATTTATAAAGGCCATCTCTAGGAAGGCAAGCCACTTCCAGCTCCCACTGTCCTAGCTGCAGAAAGTTACCCCATGTCCAGCAGATCTAAGTCCCAAAATAGACAGTGGCCATGTGTCCGCTGTTCCCAAACCTCCCCATTTGGGAAAAGAATATCCAGGCCACTCGGTGTCCTGGAGATTTCATTTGATATCTCAATCTGTATCCCAGAACAAAGTTCTCTACTCACTTGATTAACCCAATACTACCAGAAGCTAAAGAGTTTCATCATTTCTTCTATTCCCATTCTGTTTCTCTACCTAGGTTTAAGAGATAGGAGGAAGGAGGTGGGGAGAGGCGGGGGGAGTTGAGATCCACTTAGGAGCTCCCTGATAAGGGAAATGAACTGAAATGTACCTTCTTTGGGAAAGAGATCCATGTCAGGCTCTGAATGGTGGGATGCCAGCATGCTCTTACAGGTATTCCCCATTATTGGCAGGGAATGACTCTGAATCATCGAAATATGCCCAGTATGTTACCTACAGGCAAAGAAAATGCATCTGCCCACGACAGGCTAAGAGCAAAAGCACCTGGAATCACCCAACCTACGTAACAGTCATCTCAGTAGAAATCCAAGCAAGGGAATTTTTATAAATGTCCTTCAATAATTGAGTACCAATTATGTGCCATACACTGTGCTAAGTTCTGAGGATGCAAACAAACAAAACAAAGAGTTCTTCCTTTAGAGGAACTCACAGACCAGCAGGGGTGTCAGATAATGGCACAACTAATACGAATATGATTTTCACGTAATTCTAATCTACTGCTATGACACTATTGAATATGACTGACTCTGAATGGGTGAGCCTCAGAGGGCTGCAGAGAAGATAGGACATGTGGGCTTGAGGGACAGAGCTTAGAGGAAGACACCTGGGCAAGAAGGTAAGGTGGAGTAACAAGGGAGTGGGGCTGAGAAGAGGAGTATATGTACAAATCTAGAGTGTTCTCTAGTGACCTGAATGTTTTCTACCTGAGGAAACCTTACCTGGCCCAAGCGAGCTCCCATCCACCTGCCAACAGAGCAGAGTGATTAAGATCATGGGCTCTGGAGTTGAAGGCTCTTCAAATTGAGTGCCCCTTCTGCCACCCAGAAGGAGAGCTTGGGCTCTAGAACCAGTCTCTGAGGTCAAGTCCTGGCTCTCCCACTTCCTACCTGTAGGACCCTGGGCAGGTTATCTAACCTCCCTGTGCCTCAGTTTTCTCATCTGTAAAATGGAAAGAATAATAGTGCTTACCTCACAGGGTGGCTGTGAAGATTGACTGAGATCCCCAAATGAAGGGCACAGTGCCTGGCACATAGTAGCCACTGATATCATTCCTAGGAACCTCACCCAGTCTCCTTTCCCTTGTCTGTAAATCAGGAGTTGGGAGGATTAAAGAGACAGTAAAGCCAGAACATGGTGTTGGCCCACAGGAGGCTCTCAGTAACTCAATGATGTCGACTTCTGATACCCAACAGGCCAAGGCTGTGATTACCTGGCGGGCGGGAGGTGCTCCCGGCCGTGGCTGGAAGAGAAGGTGTGCGAGGTCAATGGCACTTCCAGGCTCTAGCTGAAAGCCCTGGTCAAGTCAGGCCTCAGGAAAAGCTTAGGTGACCTGTGAAAGTATGCCTAGAGCAGCATGCCGGTGGCACATGGGAGGGGCATAGGCTGGTGCATGCCCATCCAAAAGGCAGCTGAGCTCAGCTCCCCCTGGTCTTGCCCTGGGGCAATGAGGGGACAGCTCTTCCCTTCTTTCCAAAGAAAGCAGAAAGCAAAGTTTTTAGCTGGATGGTTCTAATTTGAAAATGTGAGCAACTAATTCAAAAGCATTGGAAACACTGAGCCAACTAAACAAACCCTGTCTCAGGGGCCTGCAGGACAGTGGTTCACAACATTCATCTACTCCTTGTCAGCAGCCTTCCCTTGAAAATTTTCAAGGACTTTGATGAAGAAAGAAAAACCAAGAATACTCCTACACAGAGCTAGGATCAAGAGCCTCCCGACCTCCTCAAAAAACTGGCCTGTCTCCGGGCATCTCCATGAATTAGAGGCCCTCCACCCTTGTGGTCCCTCCACCAAATACTTATCCTTCAAGCTAATGTTGACATCATGCTCACTATGTGTCAGGCGCTGTTTTGGGCATTTTACATATACTATCGCATGTAATCCTCATGACAACCCAGTGAGAGCTTGACAGATGGGGAAACTGAGGAACAAAGACATCAGGCCCTGGCATAAGGTCTCATGGCCAGCACAGCCACACGTGACAAAGGCGGGATGGACCCAGGCAGATGGTCCAGTGCTGCTGCTCACAGCCATCGCTGCATGCTGCCTCTCTCCCGGCCAACCCAGGCTCCCGGGGGCTGGGTCCTCCTGGGCGACAGGCCACTTCCTCTAGGCAAAAGCGACCCTTCCCTCTCCCTGCACAGTGTGACTCTGCGTGTGCCTACAGAAATCAGAAACTAGCCAGGGCCGGGTCTCCCAAGAGCCAGCCAGCACGTCCCAAGAGCCAAGTGTCTTAGCCCCATGGCTGGGGACCATACGTCACCCAAGGCCAGACTTGGGGACCGAATCTCCTGTCCTCCCTGCCTGTTTTGCATGGTAGCCACAAGACTAAGCTGGCAGTGCCACCTGCAGACGGTCTGCTACCACCAGGCTGCCTTAGATCCAATACTAAGACCTGAGCTCTTGGTGCTAAACAGGCCCTAGAGCCATCCCCCACCCCCAACTAGCAAACCAACTCCGGACTACCATCCACCAGGCCCCAGGTCAATCAGGTGACTGGAAAGTGCCAGAAGCAGCTTTGCTCTCATCGCAGACTATCATTCCTGGCCCAAAGTGACATGCACACACACCTATCTCCCTTAAGCCTAAGGCACATGAGGTGGCTGAGTGAGCACGAGAGAGAGAAGAGGGCAGCTGTGTGGCACAGACCCCAGCACACTCCAAGGCTCAGACAGAGGCAAACCCAGGCCAGGCGCTCTCAGGACCCCCTGAGACAGCCTCAAAGGACTGTGCCCATTAAACCGCCAGAGTGACAGTATCTTTTCCCAACCCACAGGGATGTTCAGAAGATTAATTAGATGAAGCTGGCAGTACTCGAGGCTCCCCAGGGAACTGGGTGAATATGCCGCCCCCATCAAAAAGCTCTCGGTGTTTGTTCAACATTGCACAGCACAACCAAGTCAAACAGCTGGCAGCACACAAGTGGCCAGCTCACTGCTGTTCTGGAGGGTCAACCCACGAGGAGCCTTGGCCTCTGTGCCAGCCACAGTCAGTCACAATGCACAGTTTGCACAGTAGGTGGCAGGAAGGAGAGGAGCTGCTTCAGATGGTTCTCTTCTCACCGTGGCCTTTAAAAGTCCTACTCAAAGTGTCTCTCCTCCTCCAGGAAGCCTTCCTGGCCCTGCTGGCCTGCAGTGACCTCTCCCGCCTCTGAAAAGCTATTACCCAGGCCCGGCCTTTACCATTTGCTGCCTTGTTTGGAGCTGAGGTTTTTTTGTGTGTGTGTGTGAGGAAGATCAGCCCTGAGCTAACATCCGTGCTAATCCTCCTCTTTTTGCTGAGGAAGACTGGCTCTGAGCTAACATCTATTGCCAATCCTCCTCATTTTTCTCCCCAAAGCCCCAGCAGATAGTTGTTTGTCATAGTTGCACATCCTTCTAGTTGCTGTATGTGGGACGCCGCCACACATGGCTTGACAAGCGGTGCATCGGTGCGCGCCCAGGATCCCAACCCGGGCCGCCAGTAGCAGAGCACGCGCACTTAACCGCCAAGCCACGGGGCCGGCCCCTGGAGCTGAGATTTTAAACTATCATTCAGTATGTGCCAGGTACTGTGTCCAGTGCTTTACATACATTATATGACTTACTCCTCACAACTCTATCAAATGGATGTGATTAAACCCATTTCACAGATGAGGAAGCAGCAACCTGAAAAGGTCAAATCACGTGCGTGTCCTGCCTCTCTGTCATTTCCATGGATTGTGTTCTCTCACATTAGATGACAAACTCCTTCCTGGCCATCAGGGTGATGTTGCCCTTCCCTTCTATCCCCTAAACCCCTAGGCACACAGTTAAACACTGGATGACTGACTGTCACAGGGACTGCCATATATAGCAACACTTAGCCTTAATTAACCCAGAGGCGGCATTAATGAATAAAAATGTGCTCAGCCACGTGGCCAATTGGTCACGTGACAAGAATCCCTGTATATGCTGTACAGCATCTTAATTACCAAGAAAAGTCCTTGCATATTACTTACCAGGAAACTTGGCCGAAATGTTTTTCCTTCATTCCCTTCGCTGATAACTGAAGAACTGACACTCTGAGGAAACACCGTGTTTCTGGGCTTAAAATTATCCAACGCGTGCAGTGGGGCCGACCCCAGTGGCCTTGCTGGGAGTTGCCAGGGTTAAGCACCAGCCAAGGGCACAGGGGTGAACTGTAGGCTCCAGGCAGGCTCTGCTGGCTCCAAAGAGCGTGACCCCGAGGGACACCCTCCACGGGAGAGAAGGCGCAGGCTCACCTTTGGTGGCGTAGGCTTCTGCAATCATCCGCAGCCTGTAAGGAGGGACAGCAGTCAGCGGCAAGTCATCGAGGCCCACCCGGGCGTAAATGTTGAGAGCTTCTTTATAATCTCCTTCCACGTAATTCAACTTGGCCATGATCAGATTGGATTCTTGTAGGAATTCTGACTAGAAGGAAAAGGAGAGAAAACAACATTTTCCTACGATATTATGTGCGATGCTCTCTCAGGGCCCAGCCACCTGCTGCTGCAAAGCCTGGTGGCTCTGCACATAAAAACGTGTGCGCAAATGTTCACAGCAGGATTGTTCACAAGAGCCCCAAAGTGGAAACAACTCAAAAGTCTGTCCATCAACTGATGAGTGGGTAAGCATAACGTGGTCTGGCCACAATGGAATATTATTCAGCCATAATAAAGAAGTACTGACCCATGCTACCACATGGGTGAACCACAAAAACACTGTGCCAGGTGAAAAAAAGTCAGTCACAACAAGCTACATATTGCATGCTTCCATTCATACGAAATGGCCAGAATGGTCAAATCTACAGAGGCGGAAAGTAGATTAGCATTCGCCTAGGGCTGGGAGGATGAGGGAATGGGAGGAGACTGCTAATGGTTATGGGTGTATTTTTGGGGTGATGAAAAATGTTCTAAAATTGAGGTAATGGTTGCACAACTCTGTGAATATACTAAAAACCATTGAATTGTACACTTTAAATGGGTAAATTATATGGCATGTGAATTATATTTCAATAAAGCTGCTGCAAAACAAAAACCCTGAGGCTCCCCTCAGGCCCTTGAGCTGGGCTGGGCCAAGAATGAAAGGAATGCTTTATGAACAAAACGTATAAGCACCTGCCTCAAAGAAGGACATCCTGCTGGGTCCTGCCCACCGTACTGGGGGTGCACCCCACGCCTGTAACCCAAATAACTCGAGGAGAGAGGCTTTCTAAATTGGTGCAAAATCAAGATTTGCCTTCTTTCCAGGGGTGACCTTTTCTCACCGAGCCATTCCAGCTCGTTAAGGTGACTGACCCCTGGTCCCCTCCCCAGAGGCTGCAAGCTCTAACAGTCCTGTGACGGGCTCTCCTTCCTCTCCAGTCAGGAGAGGTTGGCTTCCGCAGTCCACACCCGCCAGCCTCACCCTCTCCCCTTCTCCCACCCCGCGCTCATCAGCAGCGAAGAAGAGGCGACCCAGCCATCTATATAAGGAAACAGACTTATCAGCCTCTCCAGGCCTTCTCTCTGGAACCCAAGCTATACAAGGCTAGAGTTTTCAGTTTATGGAAGCACGCCAGGGAGCTGCACTGTTCTGTAATCTATAGCTATGACGGGCTGGGCCACCCCTAGGTAACCAGCCAGAACATGGCGAAGCAGCTAGTTGATTCAAGGTGGCCAGCTTCCAGGCATCTCTTGAAAGGGAGCGGGGGCAACAGGCAGCACTGGGGAGGATGGCAGAACGGGCAGAGGGGACTGCAGGGAACAACAAGGTTTTATGAGTGGCCTAAGGGAGAAGCAGCAGTGCAAGAAATGAGAATTATATTTGCAAATAAAAATCCAAGCAGACTTAAGAAAAAAAGAGTTGTGAGAAAAAGCACCCACCACAGGGGTTCTTTACCCGGGTGGGGACAGGGCAGGCTTGGGTATTTTGAAAAGGCTTCCCTCCTTCCGCCAGGCCTCCAGCACTGAGAACCATGGGCTTAAAAGCAAACTGAAGGGGGAGGGGGAGGGGAGTTAGTGTTTGGTTCTGGAGATGGATGGTGATGACGGTTACACCACAATGTGAATATACTTAATGACACAGAACTGTACACTTAAAAATGGTTATAACGGTAAATTTAATGTATATTTTATTACAAGAAAAAACAGTTCAAAAAATTTTTTAAATTAAAAAAAAAGCAAACTGAAGGGCCAGATGGAAAATATGCAGGAGTCTGAAGAAAATGACAAGTGTAGAGGCACAGTATGGACGCAATGGGAGAGCCTTGCTGGGCAAGTCTGATCTGCGGCCTCAAGCACAGGAGGAAACAGCTCGGCCAAGGCCACTGGGCTGCGGGTGGGGGGAGAACAGCTCCGGCACGGTGCCCGTGCCGTGCTCACGATAAGCAGTTTTCTTGACTTGAATCAGAAGCAGGTCTCCTGACTCGTAGTCCAGGCTCTTTCTGCCACAACACACTGCTCCCTTGCTCTGGCCCTTCCAGCCTCAATCCACTTGTGTTTGCACAATATCTGTCTGCACAGGGCTTTAGTGAGCTCCCAGCCAGAAGACACACTGACTTCAGGTCAAGAAGAGAAGAAGTTTCCCATTAGCCAGTGTACTGGGCCAGCACACCCATGCAAAAGCTGTGACTTTGGAACATTCTTTATAAGGTTGAGGAAGCTAAGAAAGGGAAATAGGAGAAAAATTTTCCAGGTAGAACCAACAAAACTGCAGTAAATGACATGTATCTAGCACTGTGTAGTTGTGAAAGAACTCTCACATCTGAGCCCCAAAACGACCCTGAGCTAAGTTTACTTACCGACAAGAAATGTGAAGCTCAGAGAGGTTAAATAACTTCCCCAAATCACACAGCTTATAAGTCCAGAACTAGAATACAAACTCAGGAATTCTAACTTGAAATTCAACATTCTTACTACCGCTTTGGGTTATAGAGGATGGAGTGCAAAAACTACCAGCTCCTGGTAAAATAAAAGGTTAATTTTTTCAAAATGAAGTTAGAGGGGTTAGGAGTGGGAAAGAAACTAGCCTTTCTCCCCTGACACACAGTCACACCCTCACACCTCCTGGAGGGACACTTGAGTCTGACCGGCTGTCACTGAGAGCTGTGGCCCCATGTGCCCATTGTCCCTCCACCCTTTCCCACTGATCAAGACCCACTAGTGTCATGGAGACAACTGTTCTCTAACTTTGGAGGACAGTGTAGCAATGCCCTTTGAAAGAAACTGAACAGGGAAGAGAAAATACTTGGTTTACTTGGTTTTTAAAGCCTGAAATGCAGCATCACGTCCTTCAGAATGTGGGCTTCCTATGTTAAAGTGATGCTCTCACACCAGCCTCTGAGGGGCCACCAGGGGCTGCATCCAGGGGAGACAAACATACACAAAGGAGGCTCTCTGTCAGGGTTTCCAGAAGCCTGTGGCTACATAACAGACAGACACTAACACTAACATTCAAATGTTGAGAAGTCTTCCCAATCCAAGCCCTCAGTCCCACCAGGGCCAAGGAGGTGACCAGATGACAAAGAGGAAGGACATCTCAGAATGGAAGTTCACAGGCTTGGAATATGTAGGAGCTGGGAGGGTCCAAGCTTACCCTCCAATAGCCCATCCCATTCAAACCTACAGAAACTAAGCCCTAGAGAGGGAAGTGACCTCCTCGGGGTTGCACAGCAATTTGGGAATAGGCACGAGTTTCCAATACAGATACGAAAGGTAAAGCCAAGGAAAACATGGCTTCTCTGGGGGAAATGTACACAAGCAGGAAGTCCAAGGAAGTAGCCCCAGAGGATTCTGAGACGGGAAGAAAGGAAAACGAAAGAGAAATCATCAAGGTTAAAAGGTCAGAGATACAACTCAATAACAACAACAAAACCAACCCAACTGAAAAATGGGCAAAGAACTTGAATAGACATTTCTCCAAAGAAGATATACAAATGGCCAATAAGCACATGAAAAGATGCTCAATTAATCGTTAGGGAAATGCAAATCAAAACTACCATGAAATACCACTTCAAAACTATTAGGATGGCTGCTATCAAAAAAAAAAAAAACAGAAAATAAAATTTAAAATGCTGGCAAAGATTAGGGGCTGGCCTGGTGGCGTAGTGGTTAAGTTTGTGCGTTCCACTTCTGGTGGCCCAAGGTTCACAGGTTCGGATCCCGGGCACAGACCTACGCACTGCTCATCAAGCCATGCTGTGGCGGTGTCCCATATAAAGTAGAGGAAGATGGGCACGGATGTTAGCCCAGGGCCAGTCTTCCTCAGCAAAAAAGAGGAAGACTGGCAACTGGTGTTAGCTCAGGGCTAATCCTCCACACCAAAAAAAAAAAAAAAAAGTTGGCAAGGATGTGGAGAAATTGGAACCCTGTGCACTGCTGGTGAGAATGTTAAGTGGTGCAGCTGCCACGGAAAATAGTATGGTGGTTCCTCAAAATATTAAATATAGAATTACCATATGATTTAGCAATTCCACTTCTAGGCATATACCCAAAAGAATTGAGGGCAGGATCTCGAAGAGATATTTGTAAACCCACATTCATAGCAGCATTATTCACAAGAGGCAAAAGATAAGAGCAACCTAAGTGTCCATTGACAGATGAAAGGAAAAACAAAATGTGGTACATACATACATACAGTGGAATAATAGCCTTAAAAAGGAAGGAAAATCTGACACATGCCACAACATAGATGAGCCTTAAGGACATTATGCTAATGAAATAAGCGAGTCACAAAAAGAAAAATACTGTATGATTCCACTTATATAAGGTACTTAGATCAGTCAAAATCATAGAGACAGAACGTAGAATGGGGGTCGCTGGGGCTGGGGGGAGGGGAGAATGAGGAGTTACTAATGGGCACAGAGTTGCAGTTTTGCAAGATGAAACAGTTCTGGAGACGGATGGTGGTGCTGGCTGCACAATACTGTGAATGTACTTAATGCCACTGAACGTGTACACTTATAAATGGCCAAATGGTAAACTGTAAGTTATGTACCTTTTATCACAATTGAAAGAAAGAAAGAAGGAAGGAGGAAGGGAGGGAAGGAAGAAGAAAAAGTCAGAGCTTCAAAAGTTCACTGAAGACTGCCCATCCTCAATAGAAAATACATCCTAAAAACAAAGGAGCCTTCTAAAGAAGCTGATGGAAATGGGACTTCAGGAAAGCAGTAAGAGCCAGAGAGAGTAAGTGAGCTCACGGGGTGGGTGGGGAGGGGGCCGGGGAAGCGAAGGCGAGATGAAAGGGGATTCAAAAGAAGCAGGAAAGGAAAGCCATGTGAGAGGGAAAGCTGAGTATCAATAGAGACTAGAAAACAGGCTAGATGAATAGAAGGGCAGCGCTGAAGGTCTCCTGTGCCCTGAGGATTAGGGTCATTGCTCAGGGAAGGGCTGTCCTGGTTCCCTCCCACACAAAGCTACCAGGCCTGCTGTCCTCAGCATGAAACCCCACATGGCTCTGGGCGGAGCAGCCTGGGACATTCACAAGCCATGTATTTTAGGCAGGAAATTGTGCGCTAAGTGATACTCCTGATTAACTTCTCTCTTTTCTAGAGTGGGACAAGATATCAGGTTGAGCTCTGCGCTACATACAACAGCTTTATTCCAAGCACCTGGCGAAGATTAGTGCCATTTTTCAAGAGAATGTCTCACTAAAGACTCTCAGTAGAGAGACCTTATTGGACCCCACAGCCAGCCTAGAGGCTGACACAGTCACACAGAGAGCTAGCCTGCTTCTGAGAAGACAAGACATGGCAGTGTGCAGATGTGCTCTGAACATCGCCCAGTTCATCCCTGGGCATCCTTCCAACTACACACTGCCCTGAGGAGGTGGAGCCAGCATCTCCCCACTGTCCCCCCTCATCCCCCAGACCCATGCTACCTTGAGGTTCCCTCGGTCCAGGGCGGCGGTCAGATGCTTGCGGACCTCAGTCAGCTGGGGCCTGGGGCCTCGGGGACTGGCCCCCTGCCGCAGGGGGTGTTCCTTCAGGTACTGCTCCAGCTTCGACTCCCCGAGGAGGAGTTCTGCCATGTCATCTACAAAGAACAAAGTGAGAAGCTAAATGGGAGCCAGGAATGGTCTGTGTGCTGGGAAGCCCCAAGGACTTCAGAACCACACCCTGCTCCATGCCCCCAGCAAGGCCCTTCTGGAACTTCATGACCTTGGATGGAGTCTAAGTAGGCACCATCTTACAGTGAATTCAGTTCATTAGTAAAGAACATTCCAGTAGTATGTACTCAAACAGCCGGTGGCTAAAGCATTCAGTCATTCCTTTGTCACACATTTATTGAATCTAGAAAGATGGATACATATTAACACGGAGAGAGCTCAAGTTCAGTAGAAAAAACACAAAGATGTCTTATGTTTTATTCCATATAATCTTTACAAAACACATACAAAACCCAAATACTATATATTTTCCAAAAGTGATTCAGTGAAATCTCCTAGCTTTTTTGTGTTCTATGGCCTTATACACGGATATGAGCTGATGAAATATCTTGTACTATCAGATTCTTAGAAAGAATTTGTGTCAAAATGACCTCAATGCATGCAATCGGTTTCTGCCTAAAAATCAAACCTATACAGACACTGATACTTGGGAATGTTCGTATGGACGTTTTACTCCTAAGAGTATGCTACTTACAGTTATAACTTTGTTAATGTCTGTGTTGGCTTGTTAATTAGAATAAAAAGTTCACTCCAGGAGCAGCTCTGTGGAATCCACTCATCTAGATATTCTGAATAAACCCAGAACAATTCACACACCAGCCTGAGCATGGTCTATTTTTTCTGTGATGGGACAGAACATAATTGTATTAAAATATAAGAGCAGTTTTAAAAGGTCTGGAAGGATATACCTCAAATCCATGATTGCAGTGACCGCTGGGGGCAGGAGAGGGGGACCTCAGCTGGTGTTAGTCGCCAAAATGGACTTGAGCTTTATCTTTAATATTCCAGTCCCAGAAAAGGGAACAGATTTGCCTATTATTTGTGCAATCTAAAATTAACTCAAAAAATAATCACGGACGACCCACTGAGATTCTGGGTGGTAGGTCCATTGAAGGCCGAGAGCTATAAGAAGAGGCTTTCCAAGTCCTCTGGCTAGTGACCTACAGCTGCCGAATCTGTAGCTCTCAGCAGCACCTTTGTCTGTGAACTGGGAAGCCTAAAACAATCTTTTAGAGATGAGACCAGGGTCCTGGGAAGAGCCAAGCAACACCAACACAGGGCTGAGTTAAGTTATTGAACACAAGGGTTCTGCAGTTGTCCAAGAAGAAAAAGCAAGTCGCCTACCAGATGAGAACATCAGGCGGGACCCACAGCAGCGTTCCACACCAGAAGACAAGGAAGTGATGTCTGCAGAGGGCACAGGCACACAAAGCATAACGCAAGTGGACCGGACCCAGCCGTAATACCAGTCAGGTACGTCAGGGACAAAGGCGACAAGCAGCATCCTCCCAGGAGCATGAGCCCTTCTTCAGAAAGAAATCCAGCTAATCAACAACTGCAGGACTCAAGGATGAAGGACGTGTAGGCAAAGGCCTGACTGAGTATCAGAGCGTTGACATACAGAACACTAAACGCTACAGAACTACAGTCACAGAACAGGATATGACGTCATAAACCAACACAATGCAAAAGCAATATATCAAAAATTGGGAGGCGCTTCAGAGGGCCAAGTCCTCATCTTTCAAAAAACTGTAATATATGTTTAAAGAAAAAAAAACATGATTCTAATCTTTTTTAAATTTTATCAGACTCAGGAAATGATGTCATGTGGTGAAGCGTTTATTTGGAGCTCAAGGATTCCTTTAGATTCCCTTTGGTTTCTTTTTTCCCATTAGTACTTATTAACACTTTATTTTTTAAATAGAGCACAACTGTCCAATAGAAATATATGCAAGTCACAGGTTATTTTTAAAGTTTTAGGAGCTATATTAAAAAAGAAAAAAGTAACAGGTGAAATTAATTTTAATAATATATTTTATTTAACTTAATATATCCAAAATATTATCAGTTTAATAAGTAATCAATATTTTTAAATTATTGAGATATTTTACATTCTTTTTTCATATTAAGTTTTCCCAATTTAGTGTGTACTTTACACTTATAGCACATCTCAATTCAAACCTGCCCCATTTCAAGTGGTCCAGAGCTACACCAGGCTAGTGGCTATCGTATGGGACAGGAGTATGACCACTATTGATAAATGTACGTCTGTTTATCTTTATATCTGTCCATGTCCCTAGAAAGATGTCTAGGATGAGTATTACTTAAGAGTAAATGATAGGAATTTGTAAATGATAGGATTTGGGATAATTTTTTAACTCTCATCTTTGTCATTTGAATTACTTTTATTGAACAGAATCATTTTATATTACTTTTAGAAAAAACTGTAACTCTTCTTTAACAATTGGAAGTATATATGCAGGGACATTAATAGTGGTTACTTCTGAGTAGTGAGACTATCAGTATACACTGAATTCCCTTTCAGTATATTTTAAATTTCCAAAAAATAAAATGGGATTCAGGGTCCTAGATTTAAATCCCAGTTTGTCACTGTGACTTTGGCCCTAGGATTGAACCTCAGGGCTTTGGGGGGCAATTCTAAGAAAGCCCCTCTGTATGCCTGAGCTGAGGACTCCTCTCTCCCCATTATTCCACATTATTCCACATTATTCCCCGCCCCTCCGCTCACCTCCCTGCTGCGGGCTCCTCTGACCTTGCATCTGGAAAGGGCTGCCCTGAGCAGCATCCTACCACAAGAAAGGACCATAGATCAGGACTTCTGCTCCCTCTTTCTGGCTGTGGGACAGGGGGCATATTACTTACCCTCTTGAAGCATCAATTCCCCATTTATAAAATGGGGACAATACCACAACCACAGCAAAACTGTGGAGTTGAGCTAATGAGTTCTCGGGGGGAAACGCTGTGACCTGGAGTGACCACACCTCTCAACTGTGCCTTACAGGATGAGTAGGCTCTGGACTAGCAAACAATACAGGGAAGGGCAAACCAGGCTGGGGGAGCATAAGAAAGGTGCAAAGGCTAGGGAAGTATGTTGAACCGAGTGGCCCGGGAGTGGGGTGGGGGTGAGTGAGAAAAAGAGCACGGAGACTCAGCGAAGAGCAGAAAGTGGGGATTTAATGGTTCTCTCTCCCCCCGCCTCCCTACTCAGCCCCACCACCACAGGATGACTTCCAAATCCCTTGGCATGGAAAACAGGTCCTGGTCAAGTTCTCTGCATGCATGTGCCAGCCCGGTCCACTCCTCCAAGCCTCTGGAATGCTCTGGAATGCTGAGAGCACCATTCAGCATTACTTGGTAAACACCTACTAATCTTTCAAGCACCACTGATCTCTCCCCACTTATGCCCCATCCCAAGCCACCACCAGCTGCCCCAGGAACCTCGAGCACCCTAACCTAGGTGTTTATATATCTGTCTGCCCCTTCTAGACTGTGAGGAGAGGCATGAAGGAAGCACCTGTGTGTTCTTTATTTTTGAGTCCCAGGGTGGAACACAACACCTGGCACAGAGTCAGTGCTCGATAAATGGTGAATTAACTCAACGACAGGCCGAGGCACTTGGACTGCACGTGCCACAGTTTTGCCAGAATCTGCCAGTTGTCCCCAAATATTCATTCTCCCCTTCTTCCTTTATATTAGAACCCCCAAGTTTTATCAGTGCACACAGCTGCTGGGTGCAAGACTGTAACTCCCCAGGCGCCCTGGGAGCTAGATGCTGCCACGTGACTAAGCTATGGCCAACAGGATGCCAGCAGAAGTGTTACATGCAGCTTCCGGGCTGTGCCCTTAGAGGGAACGGGCTTGCCCTCCAGCTCCTCTTCACCCTACCCCACCAGCTGGAATGTGGCTGTGCTGATGGAAAATGGCCCATCCATCCTAGATCATGAGATGGAAGCCATCTACTGAGGACGGCAGAGCAACACAACATAAGGAGCCTTGTCTCCAACACCCAGGAGCTGCCGCCAAGCCCTGGGCTGTTGATGATCAATTATTACATGAGAGAGAAACATTAACTTCTACCTTATTCTTGCTTAAGTCACTGTTATTCTGACCTTTGTCACACGGGCCAAACTGGTATCCTAACTAGATCTGCCAGACACGAGACAGGCTTCAAGTTGAGAACCACTGTCTGAGAACTCCTTACCAACACGCATCCTGGGTTCACTTGTTTCTAAACAGAATTCCGCAGAACCCAACTGAGAGCTTAGGTAAAACTCCCAGACTCTTCACCTCTTCTATTTCATTGGTTTTACATCCTGGGCTTGCAAAAACGTGTAAGGGCCACATAGTTAAAGAGCAGTGTAAAAACCACCACTCTTGTGTTATGTGGGATTTATGTCCTTTAGTTCATTGATCTCCTGACACTGGGGGAACACACAGTCTTCCTGCCAACGTGTGGAGACAGCCCGGCTCTATCGGAAACAACCGGGAGGGCCCTGGGAAAGGCTCAGCTGAGACGAAGAGGCTTTCCTCAGACTTAGAAGACATGGTCCTTCCCGCAGGGAGGTTCTAGTCCTTCAGGACGATTCGACACGATGCAGCTCTCATGGAGATGTGTACAGGCCTGGATGGGCGGAAAGAAGGAGACAAAGCCTTCCCCCAAAATGTGACAGGTATATGTTTGCAAGGCGGAAAATGTGGGGAGAGGCATTCAGGCAGAAGGAACAGAATATGCAAAGGCATGACACAGCCTAGTTGTTTGGGGAACGCCCAGTAGTCTGTTAGAGCTGAACCATGAAGGACAGAGAGAGGACGAGGGGAACCATCGGGGGAGTTTCCTGCCAGGTAGGCAAGGATCAGCTCCTCAGTTCTTCTGGAAGGAGGTGCACACTCCAAGTAAAGAGCTTACAATCTAATTTGAAATTTAGCATAATGGCTACAAAATCATTTTTTAAATTTTTCAAATTTTTAGGCTCCAATTAATCCCCCAAGCAAATTATGTTTTCTTTGTTCCTCTTCAGTAAAAGTGACTTCCCTGTCACTCACTCTCCCACCAGGCGGGCAGGGATCTTAAACCCATCAAAGAACTCCTGCCAGAGGAATTACAGAGGGGCTGCAGGCCTTGGTCTTAAGGACGGTGGGGCGCAGCGGCTTGACCAACATGCCCTGGGCCCTGGCTGCGCTTGTCAAGGCCCTCACAGGTTCCCATTCAGAATCCACCAGCAACAAAAGAAACAGACGTCACCTAACCAGCTGTTGTCGCCCAATAGTGAGTCCAGCTACATGCTAGGACAAGGAGGCACAGGGAAAAAAGACACCGCGGCACACGAGAAAATTAATTCCAGTTGGATTAAAGAATTAAGTGTAAAATAAAAGAGGATCAAAATGTTAAAAATAGACTTTTGCTTGCAGCGAAGATGAAACAGATTTACCCTCCTATATGAAATAACCACAAAAACAAGACAGAATATATGAAAAAAACAGTTTTAAAGACACTGGACATCAGGCAAGCGAGGAAAGTGGCCCCTGAGAACTGGGTAGGAAACCAGGCGAGCTCTATGAACGCCTGGAGAGTTTCCAGCTGTGACAGAGGACCAGGGACCCTTACATCAGAATCCTGCCTCATGAAAGACTTAAATCTGAGTCTCTCTTCCCCCCACTTGCCTACTGGTACTCACTAGGCACAGAGTAGAGCACAGCCGGGCTTCCCACCGCTGCAGGTGTGGCCTCAGGACTGCAAAGGAGGGCCAGGCATGTACTTTCCAGAATGGAAAAGCCCAGTACAGTGGTCCAATGTGGAGGAAAGAACTCTGGCCTCAGGCAGCCCTGGGCTTGAATCCCAGCTCCTTTGCTTATAGCTGTGTGGCACTGGGTAAGTTATTTAACCTCTCTGAGCTTTAGTTTCCTCACCTGGCTACTGTGAGATAATATATGTAATGCATATAGTACAAAGCAGGTGCTGAATAAACGTTAATTACTATTACTGTTATTTGCATTCATTTTGGACTTACTACTTCCCAGAATGGTTACGTTGGATCTAGTGGGGCCAGAAAGCTCTGAGACACAATCCCTGCGCCCAAGAGGCCTGCAATCTAGTAGGAAGACATGAATGCTATGCGACATTCATTACTAGCCAAGCGATACTGAGCTCTCACTAAACGCCATGTAGTGTGCTAGGAAGTTCACATCATCCTGTTAGTCCTCCAAACAATACCGGGACGTTAATAGTATTATTATCTCCACCTCACAGTCAGGGAACCAGGCACCAGCAGTGAAGCAACATGCCAGAGGTCACAGAGCCAGCCTGTCCTGGAGCTGGGATGTGAACCCAGGCCGTCTGCATATGCTGTCTCCCCAGCACGCCCGGCACAAACCATGTGGACATCAGCGTGGAGAGAAGGGGCCCAGCTTCCCTCCCAACCAGCTGTGTGACCCTGGCCAAGCCACTTAACGCTCCACTGCAGGGCCAGACAGGCAGTTTCTAAGCCCCGTTCCTGCTCCACCTGCACAGTTCAGGGGACCGGAGTGAGGGGGGACTCGGGGTGCCCAGGGCTGGTCTCACCTTCCCCACGGGCATTTTTTGGGGTGTGAGGCTGCAGAAACCAGATCCCCAGTGACTTATACAGAGTTAACACCTGAAGCTGAATGGAGCCCACTCCGTGAGGAGAAGAGTGTGGGGAATTAGCCCCCAGCGGGGACCCTGGGCCCGTGGTTCATCTCCAAACAGACAAGCCCGTAAGTCTCGCGGCTGGCACAGCTCAATGACCAGGTGCCTCGGCCTCCCTAACCCCCAGGGAAGCAGGGGCCGTGGCCTTTGCCCCTTGAGGTGACTGCCCCTTCCTCACAGCCTCCCCCTTTGCAGGATAAGCATAACACACAGAGGTTTGATTAGATGGTAAGGAAAAAACTTAGAGCTTCTACTCTATTCCAGGGAGTACTTGATATCAGTATAAAAAAATCTCAACCACACGGTTTACATGTCAATAGGGAAGCATTTAGGTCTATTCAAACCATTCCTGCCGCAGCTCGGATCCAAGAGGAAAAACAAACCCCCATTCAAGTAGGAACCGGTTCTTCAGTGTCTCGCTTCGTCACCCAGCAAAGACAGCCAGGTGCTCCATTGCTTTGTCTCAGGACGACCTCAGTGAACTTCATCCCCTCGTTTGTTTGGCTTCTTGTCAGTCCCAGGCCCCCTGACATCTGCAGTACTTCCCCCACCCACCAGCATGTTGCCAGGAAAGCAGACACTGTAGGACAGGGCTGGTAGGAGTATAAATGGTGCGCGTGTCCACAGAGGGCAATCAGCAACGTCTATAAAATGATTTATGGACCTGTACCATCTGACCCAGAAATTCCAGTTTTGGCAACTTATCCCATAGATACACACACTCTACATGTACTCAAAGATGTACAGACAGGGGCGTTTACCACATACAGCCCACTGGTAAAGCAAAGGATAGGAAACAACCTATAGGGTCCTCGACAGGGGACCTGCTAACTGAATTACGGTGTCCCCCATGTGACGGGACATGGCATATCCATTAAACAAAGGGAACACATGTAAAGACAGCTCCGTGGAGCCTGACTGCACAAATGGCCCCAGATCTTCGTGGCTGCCTGAGTCCACATGCTGTGTGGCCTCTTGCACTGATCCTGGGCTTGGCCACATGCCTCGCTCTGACCGATGGCCCAGTAGCAAATCTGTTGCACGGAGAAGCTTGGGAAAGAGCTTACTCACTTCTGCCTCCCTCTTGCTTCTCGGTGACCAGCATGAGAACGTGCTCAGGCTAGCCTGGGAGTAGGAGGTTGAAAAGCCACGTGGAACAGAGCTGAGTCGTCCCAGCCACAGCCCCACCATATAAGAGAGCCCAGCCAAGGCCAGCAACATCACTGCGCTGACCCACGGCTGGCCGTAGATGCACAAGCGAGCCCTGGCAAGCCCAGAATCATGAAAAAAAATAAAAGGTGGTTGTTTTAAGACACCAAGTTTTGAGATGGTTTGTTACACAGCAAGAGATAATCTCAAAGATAGATACAAAATTGGGTGTGCCTTATGTTACTATTGTGGGTAAAAAACAAAAACCAACAAGATACTTTCTTATAAATATAACAGATATACACAATATTTCTGAAAGGACCTCCTAAGAGTGGTAGTTTTGTGAAAAGGAGCAAGAGGACATGGAGATGATGGAGGAAGGCAGTTACTTTTCGCTATTCCCTTTTGTGTTATTTGATTTTTATTACCATGCACATTATGGTACACAAAACACTAACTGGTTAATTTAAAAAGAAAAAGGATGGCCCATGTTACAGTGTGCTCTAAATCAAGAGTGGCTAGTTTGGTTGCCCACAGAGGGGTCCATACGACCTAGACCATCTCAGAACCAAGGGAAGGAGTTTCAAGTCTGTGGTTACCACCGAGAGCCCAGCTCCTGCTCTGCCGGGGCCACCAGCCTCTCACACATACACACCAGGCCCTCAGCATCCTTCCGAGGCTGTGGCAATCCATCTCACCTGAGGGTGCCTGGACATGCTGTACCTCCCTCCCTTCTCTTGCCAAAATCCCCAGCATCATTTGAGACACATCTCAGGGTCACCTTGGAGGAGCTTTCCCAGCTCCCTCGGCCGAGCTAATCACGTTCCTCACAGCACTCTGCACGTTCATTCATCAGCCAGCACTTATTCAGCACCTGCCAGCACCAGGGCCTTACAGCAGGGAATGGGACAGAGGAGGTCCCTGCCCTCACGGAGCTTACATTTCTAGACAGGGAGACAAAGAGGCAAACCAGAAAAAGGCCAGACAGTGGTAAGAGATGTTCAGAGAACTAAAACAGGCGGCGTGCTAGCGAGTGACGAGGGGACTGCTTGAGAGTGGGAGGTCAGATCAGGGAAGGGGTCTCCACGGAGAGTGCACTGAGACTTGAACGACCAGACAGAGTGAGCCGGGCAAGGATCTGAGGGAAGAGCATGTTCTCAGCCCAAGTCAGGGCCCTGCGGGGGGAGCGCAGCCGGTGTGTTCTAGGAACAGCAAGCAGGCCAGTGTGGCTGGAGAAGGGGAATGGATTGGAGTGGGGTAATCAGAGAGGTGGGGAAGAGCAGAGCGTGAACATTCTCGAAGACTGCGGTGAGGGTTGGGCATTCACTCTAAATGCAAGTGGAAGTCTTTGTAGAGGGCAGCAGTGTGTAAGCAGAGGGAAGAAATGACCTGATTTAGGTTTTGAAAAGCTCCCTCTGTCTGCTGTGTGGAGAAGGAACTCAGGGTTGGAGTGGGCGGAGGCAATGGCAGAAACCGTCAGGTGGCTACTGTAACAGTCAGTGAGAGGTGACAGTGACTCGGACAAGGAGGTGAGAGGTGAGAAACGGTGCAGAAAGGGAAAGACAGACTGAGTGAGGACACAGTCTGGAGGTAAAATAAACAAGACTTACTAATGGATGGGCTTGGAGGTGTGGGAGACAGAATAAAGCCCCCCTCCCAAATTCCATGTCCTAATCACAGGAACCTATGAATGTGCCACCTTACATGGCAAAAGGGACTTTGCAGATGTGATTAAGTTAACGATCTTGAGATGGGAGGACTATCCTGGATTATCTGGGTGGGCCCACTGGGTCCTTAGAAGAGGGAAGTAGGAGGGTCAGAGTTCAAGGAGGAACTGTGAGCAGGGGTCGCAGTCACAGGGAGAGAGACTGGAGGAAGCTAAACTGCTGGCTTTAAAGATGGAGGAGGGGCCACGACCCAGGGAAGGTGGGCAGCCTGTAGAAGCTGAAGACAGGGACACACATTCCCCCCTTGAGCATCCAGAAGGATCCAGCCCCGTTGACACTTGATTTTGGCCCAATGAGACCTATTTTAACTTCTGACCCCCAGAACTGTAAAAGAACAAATTTACATTGTTTTAATTTGTGATAATCTGTTATAGCAGCAATAGGAAACTAACACACGAGGGATAAGGAAAGGAGAGGGAGTTAAGATAAATCCCAGATTTTAGATTGCACAGTGGAGCAAACAGTGGTACCATTTTGCCATTTACTGAGGTGATGAGGAATAAAACCAAGAGTTCTGTTTTGACCAAGCTAAGTGACATTTGATATCCAAGTAATCATGTTGGTGGATGGAGGTCTGGACCAAAGCTGGAGGAGAATGAATGGCAAAGACTAGGGAAGAGAAACCAGGACCCTGCCTGCTACAGAAACCAAGATTAGGAAGTTTCCGGAAAGAGGGAGTGGTCAAGTGGGTTAAAAGCAGCTGGAATATGAAGGAAGAGAAGAGCACAAACATAATCATTAGATTTGGCAACATGTAGGCAACATCAGAGGGTGACCTTGACATGAGAAGTCTCGAGGGAGTTCAGAGGATACAAGCCCTGGGCTGAGAAGATGATGATTCTTTGAAGAGGCTTTGCTGAAAGAGATGGGGCCGGGGGGTGGGCAGTAATTAGACCGCAACGTGGCGTCAAGGAAGGTTGTACGTCACAGGAAAGTCTAGGGCATCTGTGTATCCTGAAGGGAACGACCCAGGAGACAGACAGACAGAGAACTGATCCAGGAGAGCGAAGAGATGGCGGCAGGAGCCAAGTCCTGAGAAGGCAGGAGCAGAAGGGGCTGCCGGCCTTTGAAAGGAACTGGAGCCTGTGACAGGAGGAGAGCGTGTAGACTTGGTGCTAGGAAATTAGGAGGTTTCCTAATTGTTTCTTTTTCCTCCATAAAGTATGAGACAAGCTCATGAGCTAGGAGTGAGGGGATGGCATTCAGAGAATGTAAAAGGTCTAAGAAGAAAAAGGAACATGTGAAATAGGCGTTTTGGAAAGTGGGAATACAAACACACTGGAAAAGCGGCAGTGCCTCTGAGGTCATTGGTCACCAAGTGGTCAGCATGGTGAGGGCTTCGTCCAGCAGCACATGGGCGGGCAGAGAGCTGGGATTAACCAGGGTAGGGCCATCGTTAGGCAGTAGGATGGAGAAGAGAAGGGCACATACCTCGACTGGAAAATATAGATTAGTTGTCCCCATTCCTGTTTTAAAATGTAAATCATATCAGGTTACTCCTTCCCTCAAAACTCTCCAATGGCCCCTCTCACCCAAAGTGAAAGCCAAAATCCTCATCATTTATTACCCCAGCTCTGACCTCCATCCTGTCACTCTCACATCCACGCTCTAGGTCCAGTGCTCCGCACGTAGTCGGTGTTCCACACATATTTCTGGAATGAAGCAACCAATAAGTATGTCCCCTCTTCATGGACAGGGCCCAAACAAGCACCTTAGTCTCTGGAGACTCGGCTCCCCGCAGCCCCTCGGGGTGCCTGGCATGGAGTCGGGGCTTGATCGTTGACTGAGACCCAGACCCTCCCATTTCTACCTCAGGGCCCCATTGCTCCCGGCTCCACTCTCTGTTTAAATCGTGGCCCCTGGCTATTTGGAACTCTTGACCGAAAGGCAAAGATGGCAAAAGTCAAAGATTAAGGAGCTCAAAAGAAGTTGGCAGAAATGATATTCTGGGAAAATCTTGGTAGTCGGAATCTGGGCTTCGTGCCAAACCCTCCTCCCCATCTCCACACACAATGCAGAAGCTGGAAGGACAGGATGGGAGAGTAAAATGTGGGAACAGAAGACAATACTTCCACTGCGATGGCAGAATAGACGAGTAAATTGATCTAACACACACACACACTTCCCCTACAGAAACCTAGCCTAAGACAAGAAAAGGTAACTTGAAAGTCATTGGCTTGGAGCTGGTTTGGCCTGTCCCCAGACCTCAGCAGGGCAGGAAGTGACTCTAAGGGGCAGGGGGGTTGTTATCAGGCCAGCCCAGAAGGCTTGGAAATGGCTCTCTCAGGAAGCCAGCTCCACACAGACAAGTTAAACGCACACCCACACAGTCAACAAGCATCTCTTGAAGATTCAAAGCCCAGTCCAGTCCCTGCCCTCAAGAAGTATGGTCTGAAGGGAGACAGGTACCACCGAGCCCTGCATGGTGGTGTGGAAAGACCACCAGGGACACCTAGAAGTGTCAGAAGCAAGTGAGGTCCGAGCTGTGCCTGAGAAATTTCTCCAAGTAAGGTAGCATTTCTCCAAGTGAGATTCTAGGGGGAAGGGAGACGGGATACAATTGGCATGTGTGGTGCTGCAGGGGCAGAGAGGAGGCCACCGCAGGGCGTGGCATCTAAGGGCCTGAGAGAACCACTTTACCAGGCCTCCAGGCCCAAGCCTCAATGGAGTGCTGACTCCCGTGGCCTGGTGGGCCCAGGAAAGGAAAGTGGCATTTACTGCAGGTCCCTGGACTTGGCACCCCAAGCAGTATCACCTCACCAACTGGACACTCCTCCAAGCCTGACTAACTTGAGAGAAAACACTGCTTCTCGTTAGACTTAGGCCCTGCAAGGCAGAGAGGGCGGTTCCCCAGGGGAGCCTCTCACAGCCAAGGGGCTGAGCCAGCCTGTATGTGAGGAGAGAAGAGGAACAAGGAGGGGTAGCAGAGGATACCGGAACCCCTGCCTAGGAAGGGCCACACAGCAAGTGTCCACCCTGCAGTTGACAAGAGACACAGGAAGACAAGGTCACAGGCATTCAGTCAGCCCAATCAGCAATCTATCAGCCAGAACTCACTCAGAGCCCCAGGCCAGCCCGAGCCTCAGTCACCCTAGGGATGACACCAAGAGTCTTAGATGTGGGACCACGCCTCGAGTGGACACTCCCTCCCCTGGGCCTCCACAGCCCTTGTCCCTCTACCCACCCTGGCCCTGACCACAAGTATGCCAAGTCTCTCCATTCTATACTTGCGCATAAGGATGGTGTTAGGGATCACTGCATCCCCGGTCCTCAGGACAGGGGCTGGCACACAGGAGTGCTCTGTAGGTTTGGTTGCTCAGAGGCTAGGTTGTTCATTTAACAACTGAGTACCTACTGTGTGTCAGACATGTTACTAGTACTTGGGCTATTGCAGTGAACAAATGGGCTATTGCAGCGAACAAAACAGCCAAAAGCCCTGCCCTCAGAGTGCTGACAGCCCAGTGGTCTCATTCATCTTTGTGTCCCTGTTACACATCACAGCACCCCCACATCCTATCCCTGGCCCACTGAAGAGCTGAATGAATGGCTGGAGGAGGAGGTCTGTGGAGTCTGCCAGACCCGGGCTGAAGCCCTAGTCCTGCATTTACCAGTTCTGTGACCAGCTAACACCGTGTGCCGTCGGCTTTGGGCCTTAGCCACAACTCAGTACACAGGAACCACCCGCCGCACATCTTTGCCGTCACCACTATTATCGTTATCCTCCTGCCTGCTTCCTCTACCCCCGGTGAAGGACTGAGTATCTGGAACTTTCTACTCTCCTTCCACACACAATGCTCCTGATTCAGTCAGGCTGCTTCTGATGATGCTGGTGCCGGAAATTGCATTACCTCATCTACGCCTCAAAACAACCTTTGAGGTGAAGAGTGAGGCTCAGAGAAGTTAAGTAACTCACCCAAGGCCAGAGGAGCAGTAAAGCGTCAGACCCGGGATCTGAACCTGGGTCTAAGAGAGCAGAGCCCTCTGCCTCCCCCTGCACTAGGGGTCCTTTCCCCTCTGCTGAAATACCTCCCTCCGCCTAACGGGGTGAAGTATCATCCCACTGCTCAGGACTAAGGTGGTTCCAGGACAAGCGACTTTCAGTGCTAAAACTGGCAAAACTCAGGCCACCTATGACAAGTCGGTCACCCTAAAGCCACAGCTCTGCCCAAGACCCTGGCACTCTGCCAGGCCTCACCCACTGCCAGCTAAGCCCACCCTGCCCTCAGCGCCCCAATAACCCAGCTGCACCTTGTAGCCTTGTAAGTGATGCTGTCACTGTTCTCTGTGGGCTGCAGGGTGACATTCTGTCCCAACACTTGGGCAATCATGTCTAATGTCTAGTCCTGGAACTCCCTGTGCCACAGTCACCTGGGCACCACTAACAATCCTGCTCCCTGAACCCCAACCCCACTAACACCTCCTGAGGCAGAAGCTCAGGCCCAGCCTGGGAATCTGAGTGGACAACCAGCCCCCAAGGGACTCAGCTCCCCAGAGGTTGAGTGATGCCCCGAGCTGTCAGCCACCTGTGGCTGGTGAGCTGCTCACTCTGTTTCTTCTGGTGCAGGGACCACACACAGCAGGTGCTCGGTATACCTGCTGAGGACTGTGGTGGAGGGCTGTAGCTTCCAGACCTGCCTGATCACACACATCACCCCAGACTCGATTTTAAAACGCAGATTTCCAGCTCCCATCTGAGACTGAGAGAATCGCACCCCCCACAGAAGGGAATCCACAATGTCCAGGCTCCCTTAGTTCAGTGCTACTCAGGGCGTGTCCACAGACCAGCAGCATCGGCATCACCTGGGAGCTTGTCAAGAATGCAGAAGCCCAGGTCCTGCCCCAGACCTGCTGTATCCACATCACTAGCAGTGGGCCCTGCAATCTGGGTCCTAACAAGTTGGCTTGGTGACTCCTTGACGTGACAAGTTTAGAAAAACATTAGTGTAGTAGAAAGAATAATGGAACCAGAGTCAGAAGTGGGCTAGAATCCACTCAATGAACATCTCCAAGCCTCAGTCTACTTAGACTCTGAATGAAGGAGAATTACAACCCCCGACCCCACTCCTCATGCAGCTGTTGTGATCATTAACCGAGATCCATGTAAAAGTTCATGCCCAGATCCGGCACAGAGCAGAAGCTCAAGAAATGCTTGTTCATTCTTCTTCCCTACTGGGACTGTTTTAACACCCATGAAGTCAGGGAAATTAAGGTTTAAGAGGATCAACTGATGTGCACAAGGTCACTTGGAGGGCAAGTGCCTGGGGATTCTGACTCCACGTCTGGCAGGCCTCTGACAGGACGAAAAATCATCTGTTCTGCCTAGTTCTGGCACCTCCACCACCCACTGCACTTGATGAACAGGGAGAAACCCGGGGGGCGGCAGGGGATCCAGCCACACTGTTAGGTTTCCTGTGGCTTGTGGCTGCCCTTTATATTTTATGTGGCACCCCTCTAACCCGTCTGCCAAACACTGCTCAGCTCGTCTTGGTGGCTGATGGGGTTGGTTTTGAGAGGTCTCAGAAAACCTCTTCCCTCTCGCTGGCTTCTCAGATGGAAAACACTGCCTGTCACACAAGTCAAAAACCTGCAACCCTCCACCATCTGCCAAGCATGAGGTCACCCAGAGGGGCAGGAATCCACCTATGTGAGGTCAAGGTGAACAGGAGCACAGGCTATTCCTGATGGAGTGCCCAGTGCACAGCTGGCCAGGCAGCTTGGGGTGCTCCCGGTAAGAGAGGAGGTGTACCAGTTAGAATGCCTTCAGTGGCAAAGCAAAGACCGAACGCCCAACTCAATGTGGCTTCAACCAGAAAGCATTTATTATCTCACATAACAAGAAGTCCAAGGAAGGGCCGCTCCCGGGGGGAGCCACCATCAGTTCATTGATGTAATCAGAGACCATGTTCTTCTTGTCTCTCTTTGCTACCCTCCATGGGTCGACCTTACTCCCCGGGAGCCCTCATGGCCACAAGATGGCTGCAGTTCCAGGCCTCAAAAGCAGGAACAACAATTTCCAGAGAAAGAAGAGACCATTTTTCTTCCTCCCTAAGCATGTATGTCACTCTCAAGCATGAAGAAATCTCTCCCAGAAGCCCCCCTCCCACCCTCTGATGTCTGGCTGGACATTGGCTGGAACTAAGTCACATGCTCGAGCCTCAACCAATCACGGGCAAGGGAGTAGACCCACTGCGGCCAGGGCCCGCCTACAGTGAAAGGCAAGGCACTTATGGAGGCTGAGAGTTGATAGGGGCTCAATGAGGAAGGAGGACAATGAATGGAGGGGGAGAATGCTGGATTGACAACCAGGGAGCCTCTGGCTGGCCCCAACTCACTTGACACCACCAGCCCCAAAGGTAAACACCAGTCCATGCAGGACACCACTTCTCAGGGAGGAGTCATCCCTTGCACTATGGCCCTCACTTCCATTTTGGAAGGCCCCGCCTAACTTTCTTAGGCCTGTTCCAGTTGCTCGGAGGCCTCCACTTGTGAGAGTCTGTGGGTCAATTCAACACAGCACACCAAGTACAGACTGTAAGCCTGAGGGCTCATTAAAGATTAAAGCAGAACTATGGCCCTCTGTCCTCTCGAAGCTGACCACCTTGGTGAGGACACAAGGCACACGCCAAGATAGGCGATGTCAGGGAGGGGAGACAGCCCTGACCTGAGATGGGAGATGATAACACCCCCACCATAGGACGGCAGCTCATATCCACGGAGGGCTTGCTCTGGGCAGCCACCCACCGTGCTAAGCACTTTCAGGTAGTTTTATTTTTTTTCCTCATTTGGTCTTTACAAACACCCTGCAAGTTTGGCACTGTTCTTACAGGTTCATAATCACTTATCCATAATTTCCAAAATCTAGAACTCTCTAAAAGCCAAAAGCTGGTTTTTGTTGTTGTTAACTTATTGGGCAGCAAAACCTCAACTGAACCAACATGAGGCTATTTATAGTCTCTCCCTTTTGCAATGCCTGCTCATATGTTTTGATGCAGAAATACTGACACGTTTTATTATGAAGTGCTGCCCCTGACCCCACTGCGAGTGTCACATAATGCCCAGTCTATGTGCCATGTTCTGAAAAATTCTGCATTCTGAAACTCATCTAGTCCCAAGGGTTTCAGAAAAGGGATTTGGGAAATGTGTCTCCACTTTACACATGGGGTTTCCCAGGGTGAAGAGACTCTCTTAGTTAGGAAACAGCAGAAACACACTTGGAGCTCAAGCAACTGCACTCTGGGGCCAAAACTCTGACCCACTCTGCTTGCTTCTGCCACTCGCCAGCTGGTGGCTTTAAGGAAGCCACTTCCCTCTCTCTCTATGTTTTCCCATCTGTAAAATGGGGAGGGGAGGCTGGACTAGATCAGTGGGTTTGAAATGTGGGGTTTTTTTGCTGAGGAAGATTCGCCCTGAGCTAACATCTTTTGCCAATCTTCCCCCCCCACACACCTTTTTTTCCCCATGAGGAAGATTAGCCCTGAGCTAACATCTGTGCCAGTCTTCCTCCATTTTGTATGTGGGTTGCCGCCACAGCATGGCTGACAAGTGGTATAGGTCCACGCCCGGAACCCAAACCTGTGAACCTAGGCCGCTGAAGTGGAGCGTGGAACGTAACCACTGCACCATGAGGCTGGCCCCCAAATGTGTTTTTTAAGGCATATTAGCCCTTCCTTCAAAGGAAACCTTAAGGAAAATGTCACTGGTCCCATGAGTGGGATCTGCCCACCCAGCCACCAGGCCCCAAGAGCATGTTCCCAGAGGGGTTCCTCGACAGCACAGCTTGAAACCTGCTACACAGTGTGATCTCTCAGGTCCCATCTGGCTCTCACACCGTATGGCTGTCTTCTCTGAGGAAACAGCCTTTTCTGTGAAGGAAGGACAGCTTGATGGACGGGTGGGCTTCTGACCTACAGAGAGGACTCCAGAGCCAAAAAGCATGAGCACAGGTGGAAAGACAAGAGCAAGGTGTGTGAGAGGGTCCAGGAAGCCAAACTAGCCACGGGGGCGGGGGTGCGCCAAGGTGACAGGAGGACATGCTGGAAAGAACATGCTGGAAAGGTTGGCTGATCAAGCGGATGAATGTCAGGAATCCTCCTCCCTCCCCACACGGAGCTTGAAATTCCTCCAAACGGGAGGCCAGGGAAAAAGCAGAGCAGTCCCAGCCCCACTGTGTGTAGCCACAAGGTCACAGTCCTTCTGCCCTGACTGCAGTGACCACGAGCCCCCATGCCCGGCTCAGCGCCATCAATATGTTATTGTGGAATAAGTGAATCTTCTGAATCCGAAAATCAGGGCACATGGTCTGCCACAAAGACATGATCTTTGTGGACAAGAGGGCAGCAGGACAGAGCGTTTGAAAGCAGGACAGCTGCCCTGGGAAGGCCAGGATGGAGGGTCACCGAGGTCTCACTGGTGCCCTTCCCCACTGTCTGGGGACAGTTTGACTCCCAGAAGTCTGCAGGACCCTGGAAATATCCAAAGAAGCCATTCTAAACAATAGTGCCACCTCTCACTCCACAGCAGACTCAGTCAAACCTCAGTCTTCCTTCCAAGGAAGCCCCTCAGGCTGGCCTGGGGTCCCCTGGTCCATCATTAATGCTCCCTCTTTGGGAAGGCTCCAGAGGCCTGAGGGAGACCAAGGAGCGGTCCAGGAGCCCAGCTCTCCTCCAGAAGGGGAAGCCACGGGGCTGGAGGCAAGAAGGCTATCCGTGCCCCTTCATCCAACAACGGGAATATCAGCTACCGGCAAATACAAGACCTTCACTCCCACTCAATGGTCTAAACACATTTTGTAACCAAACTTTGCCCCAGAAATATTCTTGTTTCAGGCACCATTTCCCTACCTACCAAGAGGAAATTAAAATGCCCAAAATTACACCTAATCAGAAGGGTCATGATCCTTCAAAGGACAAACTACCATTTGGGGCCTAACTATACTAAGTGAGCTCAATAACTGAGCTGCCTAAGAAGATTAACAGACTGGGGGAAGGGAGGAGAAGCAGACACTGTCTCAGAAAGGGAGTGGCCGTCTGTGGGGCTGGCACAGGCCTCCAAAACACCTGTTTCTGTCATGACATATGTGGGCATCCTGACCAGACACAAGCTCAGGTGTGTCCTTTCTAGGTCTCCCACTCTCTTTTCTTCCCAACCAGGTGACACACAGGACATGGCCTGCCTTGCCCAGGGTTACACTGAGTCAGCTGGAAAAGAGTGAACACCAATTTTTCCACGTACCAAAGTTTACATATGTCAACTCGCGTCATCCTCACAGCCACCCTAATGGAGGAGGTATTAGGAACCCTGTCTTACCAATGAGCAAATGCAGGCTCCAAAAGGTTAAGTAATGGGCTCGAGGTCACCCAGCCAGCTACAGGTAGAGTCTGAATTGAAAGCCAGGTGCCACATCACTGCACTTTTTCACATAGCAGTGAACTTCACCATTGGGTGGCTGGAGGGTGACATTCCAGGGCATGAGGGTAGCTGGTACTGCCCTCCCAGGGGCCACCAACATGCAGTTCTCCATCATAACCTCTGACCCCCTCAGGCTGCCACCTGAGCTCCAGACCAGGGCAGCTCAGACTTTCCTGTGCCCACGAATCCCCTGGACACCTTGTTAGGATGCTGATTCTGACCCTGCAGGTCTGGGCTGGGGCCCGAGAGTCTGCATTCCTCACACGCTCCCAGAGGATGCCCAAGCTGCTAGTCCCCTGACCACACGGCGGACAGCAAGAGCCTAGACTGGAGTGGAATTTTCTCCCACCTCCTTACCTTGTGGGATCACCCTCTTGCTGAAACTCACCAGGACCTGGCATTTGGCTGCAACACATTTGGTTTTCTCGGATGGAGTGATTAACATGGGGACTGTGGTGGGATATGAGGCAGAAGGATTCTGGGTTCTGTTTTCTGCTTGGCATTTGCCCTTTTCTTCCTTATCCACCTCTTGGCAAAACTGTCTAAGCCAATTTATCTCAAAGGAATCCGGCTGGAGCAGCATGCTCTGAAAGTGTCCATTATTCAGAGCCCTTAATGGGGAGGGACTGCCACGCTCCTTTCCCATTAGAAGCTAATGCTGCTGAGTGGGGAGGCCGCTGCATTGAGAATCTAAGGCATTGAGAATGAGTGATTTCTCTGCTCGGAACCCTCCCATGGCTCCCATCTCACGCAGAGAAAAGCCAAAGCCTTAACCATGACCTACGAGGTTCTGTGATCTGGCCCGGCCACCTTGCTGCCCTCATCAGGCCTCTGCCCTTGAAGTCCCCTCCCTGGAACATGCTTCTCCACCACCTTAGGTCTTAGCTCAGACATCGCCTTCACAGTGAGGCCTTCCCCGGCCACCCTATCTAAACTAGGAGTCCCTGCGCCCCCACCACCCCACCCCCAGAGCACTTCTCCCCCTCCCCCTCTTTATTCTGATAGCACTTATCACCATAGACATCCTGTAAATTTCATTTAACGATTTCATTTTTTATCTGTCTCCCTGCTCCTTCCCCACTAAAACGGGGGCTTCATCAGGGCAGGGATGTTTGTCATTTTTGTTCACTGATATATCCCCGTGCCTAAAACAGTGGCTAGTGCATAGCAAGTACTCAATATTTGTGGAATGAATGAATGAATGAATGAAGGGCCTGCCTCCGAAGGTGCTGGGCTCTGTGGCTAGCCCTGGGAGTCATTAGCCCCTTTGATTCTCATAAGAACCCCTACAAGGTAAGTCTTTTAATCCCCATTCTAAGACGAGGAAACTGAGGCTCAGAGTGGTTAAGGGATTTGGCCAAGGACATCGAGTTAGGAAATGGCAGGTCTGGGACTCTGGCACCAATCTGGCTCATTCCAAAGACCGTGTGTGCTCTTTGCTGCCTGTGGCTGCCTCCAAGGTAACTATCTTAGGATGACAAACATGACATTAACTCGCTTTTCTTATTCTAAGCAGCAAATGCTTTAGCTTAAGGATTTTGCCAAATCTGCCCAGAAATCTAGTGCACCCATAAGGGTCTAAGGAGGAGCTGGTGCCCCCAAGGCCAGGAGGAAGTCACACTGACAGCCCAAGGAAGCCCCTACCAGCCAAAGGAAGGGAAGGACCCTTCTTCAAACACTTGTCTGAACCCCAAAGAAAAGCCACAATAATTCCAGTTTTGTTTCATCTTTTTCTTTGATTTATTTTTTTATCTTCCTGAGCAATCTTCTTTGACCTTTTCAAGTCTGGGTAACTTTTTGCCATCAATGGCTGCTGCTCACCAAGTGGATTCTGGGGCAGAAATCTCTCTCATGAGTTTCCCAAAACTAGACTTGCACAAGGACCCATGGACCACTGCGCCCCATACAACCCCCTCCCCCTCAAGCTCCATTAATGACAGTGGCTTAGGCCACAGGGACCAGGACCTGGGAAGGGAGCCTTGGGGGGCTGTGAAGGTAAGACGAGCCCATGCCACTGAAAGGCCATCCACTCTCTCATTCCAGAGACCACCATAGTTTGTGTCACTCCACCTCCCCTACCTGTCATTCTCAATCACATTACCTCGTCCGCTTTCTTTAAATCACCTCTCACCATCTGAAGCTCTCCTATTTATTGATTTCCATGTTTGCTGTCTCGGAGGAGGAGGTTAAGTACCTGAGGGTAGGAGCTTGGTCACTGCTGTCCACCACTGTTCTGTGCCTGGCACAGGTGGGCACACAAACACTGGTTGAATGAATGAGTAAATAAAGCAGGAAACAAGTGGGTTCTGAAGGAAAAAACCAGCAGGCTCACAAATGAACCCATTTAATCCTAACATCAACCTGCAAAGAAGGTATTATATGCGCACACAGCTGGGAAGTGACAAAGTAGACCCAGGATTGTCCAACTCCCAGAAGAAACAAGAAGATGCTGCAGGTAAGGAGAGGAGACGCAAGAGGACCAGCTGGTGAGCCTTACAGGGAGGGCAAGGTCAAGCTGCCAGCCGGACCCAGGGGGCTGAACACTTTTCCTCAAATGCTGACTTAACTGAGAAGAGTCAACATTTTCCACCAAGCTGAGCCCAGGTAGGTCTGTGCTTCCTCCACGCCCCTGGGATGATCGTGGCACCTGCATTCGCCCAGGAAATACCTGCCCAAAACAAGGTACCACAGTTGAGAGTGTGCAAAACCAAGTTCTTATTTCGAGGCGCTAATACAAACATAAACCATCCTTGAAGAGGACATGCAACATCCCTTTCCATTTCTGGGTAGTTCGAGGTGAAAATAGTGCAGATGTCCTTTCTTAGAGCAGTATCATTCATTCATTCACTCTCATTCATTTGTTCAGCCAACATGTGCTCTCCCAGCCTCAGGAACCCAGACACGAAATAAGACAAAACCTCTGTCCTCTCACCAGGCCACTGGTGCCTGTGGTTTTGGCGGGCACTAAAAGACACGCAAATATTAACGATACTTGCTTCCAAAACAAATAAGACCACGTGGAGCTGCGCTCTGAAATGGGATTTTGGATGCAATTTTGATTCCACTGGGTAAAGAACCAATTCAGTCAACGGGGTCAGAGACTAACTCCAGGCACCAGGTTCCCACTCAGTGGCCCCCTCAGACCCCTGCCTCCTCTAGGAACCAAACCCCTCACCCATCCAACCCCATTTCCCAACATTCTTCAGCCACATTCTCACCTCTCTCCACAATAGTCTCCCTCTGACTCTATTTCCCCTGGATTCCCAAACCCGACCTCCCTAGGTCCACAGCTTTGACATCCTACTCTCTGAACCCCAAGACACACATCTCAACCTGCCTTCCACCACAACCCCACACACACCCCCAAATCTGAGCTTCCACCTGGAGCCCCTCGAACACCATGTTTACTAACCATATTTCCCAGGGGTCTCTGTTCAACACCCCCATTCGCAGGACCCCTATAAATACATCCTGACTTCCTGAGTGCACCATACACACACCCTGGAATCCTCTACACACTCACATCCATGTCCTAAGGGAGCATCTTCCTCCATCCCCTCCAACTTCTTAGAACCCCAAGGCGGGCCCCTGACCCCCTGGGTCGCGGGTGCAGCAGGCGACTCCCTGAGCCCCCGACACCCCGACCCCGCAGAAGCCCGCCATGCACGCTGAACTCTGGGACGCCCGGCACAAGCGCTCGCCCGCTGGACGCCCCCACCGCGTGATCCGGGGCCCCCCGGCGCCGGACCCGCGCACATCCCCGGCCGCGGCGCCCTGGCGGCCCGGCCGCGCCCCTGCCCGCGCCCTGGGGGCCGGCGCAGCCCGGCGGAGGCCGCGGCGCCCCCCGCAGCCCAGGCCGGCGCCCGGCGCGTACCGTTGGCGATGAGCTTGGCCGACAGCTGCTTGACGAGCTCGGGGAGCCGCTCCCACTGGCACTCGGAGCGGCAGCGCTCGATCTCCGTCTCGAGCCGCGAGCCCGCCTTCCTGGTCGCCATCGCGGCCTGGCCGGGCCCGGCCCGCCGCCCGCAGGCCCCGCAGGCCCCGCCGCCGCCGCCCGGGCGCCTCCGCCGCCGCCTCCCGCCGCCGCCGCGGGCTCGGGCTCGGGCTCCGGCTCCCGGCTCCGCGGCGTAACGGGAGCGCCGGCTGGGGAAGGGGCGGGGAGGCGGCGGCGGGGCCCCGGGCGCCGCGAGGAGCGGCCCCTGCCGGCCAGGGCCGGAGCCACAGCCGGGGCCGGGCCGGGGGCAGCGGGAGGCGCGAGGGAGGGCGAGGTGCGGGGAGGGCGACCTGGAGCGGGGCTGGGGCTGGGGGAGCCCCGAGGTGGAAGGGCTGGGGAGGTGAGGACGGCGCGGGTGGCGGCGGGAGGGAGGGAGGGAGAGAATGGGCGCGGGAGCGGGCGGACCCTCAGGAATAGGGCCTAGAAAGGGCAGTGACCCTGGAGAAGGTCACCGGCCGGGCAGGGCTCGTGGGCCTGGGGCCTGGGATGAGAGGCGAGGGGGAGGGGGAGGCCTGCCTGAGCTTGCCCGCCGTCTCAGGTTTCAGGTGGATCCCTCCGGACCAGGGTTGGCCTGTGCCCCTGAGTAGGCCCCTCTCTGCCCGCACCCAGCCCGAGGTGGGCGGAGAGTCCTCCGTCTCAGGCAGGCCCAGCACCTGCCCAGGGTCCATAAATGTCTGTTGAGTTGAACTGAGCCAGGCAAGGACTGCTACCCGCTCAGATGCCAGCTCCCTTGCCCTCTGAGGAGGACGCACAGTCACCAGTGGGCCTTCCTTGTCTCGGCCCTGTAGCCTGAGAGCTGGGACCAGATGTCCAAGCTGTGCATTGTTTCTGTTATTCCATAATTATGGAGTGATCACTTACTATGTGTTAGGCACTGTTCTAGGTGCTGCGGATACAGCAGAGAACTAAACAGATGAAATTCCTGCCTTAGTGGAGCTTATGTTCCAGTGAGGGGATAAATGAACAAAATAAAGTAATAAACTAGAAGGTAAAAATGGCTATTTGAAGAAACAGAACAGGGTCAAGTGCGGAGAATAAAGAGTTGAGAAGGTGGAGGGTGTTGCAATTTTAAATGGGACAGTCAAGGATGGTCTCACTGAGATGACATTTGACAAAGACTTGAAGAAGGCAAGAGAGAGCCATGAGGATATCCCTGGGGAAGAGCATTCTAGGCAGAGGAAACAGCAAGTACAAAGGCCCTGGGGTCTTTTTGGTGAGGCATATTTGGTGAGTTGGAGGAACAGCAAGGAGACCAGAGAGGCTGGAGTGCACTGAAGGGGAGGAGGGAAGCAGGAGAGCTCAGAGGTGGGGGTAGGAGTTGCCGGTTCAGGGAGGATCTTGTGGGCCATTATAATAAAGACTTTGGCTTTTACTGTGTTGAAATGGGCCATCCATGCAGGGCTTTTAACAAAAGAGTGCCATGGTCTGACCTACATCATAGGAATATCACTGTGGCTGCAGTGCTGAGAATACTGCCAGTAGTTCAGGAGAGAGATGGTGGTGGATGACCCGGGGTGGTAGCTGTGGGGGTGGTGAGGGTGTTGGATGCTGGATACTGCGTTTGAGGATGGAGCTGACAGACTGGAACTCCAGATATGAGGAAGCACCAAGTCATAATAAGCATCATCCCTTCTAGGGGTGCCTGACTCGAGCTCTCCAAGAGTTCTCACATGCAGGTTCGTCTCTCATCCCCTGGCAGCCCTGGGGCTGTTCTTGAGAAGAACAGACATTGTGAACCCCATTAACCAATGAGGAAGCTGAAACTCAGGCATTAATAGATGTGAGGAGGGAAGATGGGGAAATGCCTTCTGACCTGACCGCCATAACCTCAGGCACCCCCAAAGACCTCTGAGGTGATGAAGGTTGACCTGATGGGCCTCAGACACTGTGGATAGCCTAAGGAAAAGAGAACTAGAATGTGAAAGTTTCAACAGGGAACCCTTTGGTGCCCTGGTCCCTTGGTTCCACCAAGAGGGAATAGGAAAAGAGAAGGAATCTCCACAGGAGATATTTCCCTACCCACCAAACCCTCATATTCTCCTCTCAACTCTCGCATGGAAGTCTGTCTCTCCAGACATTTGCCTGGAATGTTCTCTCCCCTCTGGTCCAGGAGGGAAATTCCTGTACATTCTTTGAGACCCAGGCCAAAGGTCACCAAGAAGCCTTGCTCGACATCTGACAGATCCTCTGTGATCCCACAGCAGTGTTATTTCCCTCTGTGATAGGACTTCTAATGATGAACTTCATCATGTAACAACTGATGTTTATACTGCCTCAGTTGCCACCCTGTAATGTAAATTTCTGGTGTCCATCTCTCCGCTCTCCTAGCTGAGAAGTTCCAGGATAAGGCCTGTGTCTTCATGACGCCAGAGTGAAGCTGGAATCCTGACTTGGCGTGTGCTGCCTGGGCAGTGGCCTTTCACCTCTCCGTGCCTTCCATGCTTCAGTTCCTCAGCTGTAATACCTACTACATAGAGTTGGTTGAGAATTAAATGAGGAAATACAGGTAAAGTGCTTAGAATAGAGTTAATACACCGTAAGAGTGCAAAAACTGCAAGCTGTCATTCTGTGTCTCTGTACCCCTTGCACCCAGCCTAGGGCCTGGCACAGTGTAGGCGCTTGAGTGAAAGAGTGAATGAATGAATGAGGCTGGAGATCTCCAAGGTCTAGAACCAGCCTACAAATGTTCTACTTTAGGATTTAACACAACAATAAGTATATGTGACTACATTTGAGGCTTCACCTTCACTGCAGGCCACCCCGAAAGGGGCCAACACTCACAGAGTACTTGAAACTATTTGCTTGAGCCCTGAGGTTGCTGGGGTATAGGGGTTCAGAGCAGAAGCTGACAATCATTGTCAGCCTAACCCAGCAGAGAGAAAGAACCTTCTGGGCCTTCAGTGTGTGGAGCCCGAGAGCTGGGCTGCATAATCTCCGGGCTCATTCCCACGTCTGCGATGTTTTGATCCTCACCCATTGCCCAGGCTGTTCTGGAAGCTGCCACAACAACCCTAGAGACATACCAATGATTGCATGAGAAGAAGGTCCCCAATTTGTTTTCTGGGTGAGTTTACCTGCAGGTGGCACTCAGGGAAATTCAGGAGTAGGGAGTCATTTGTGCTAATAATAGAAATTAAGCCAACATCTTTTTTGCAGGCTTTGGTATTACAGGTTTGACAAGGATGTGAAAAATCACAGCCTATAGGCTGAATCAACCTTGAGACCTGGTGATGCTCAGCAGGAAAGAGGCTAAGTGGAAGATAGCTCAGGAAGTCTGACTACAGGCTAATTCCTTGAGAAAAGCTGACTTTCCAGGAGCAGTGGAGCCGAGCTATAGGCTCAGAGTGAAAGTCCGTGCAAAGAGGGTGCCTCTGTGGTCTGGAAACCTCCCAGTCCTTTTCCCCTGGAAGCCGGGGTCCCCTGTACGACTAGAATAGGAGGAGACACGAGTGAGAGGAGGAGTCAGGGCCTTTGACCTCTGCCCCTAGGTCACCTCCACAGACAGGCCTTCCCTCACCACCCTCCCCAAACCCGCTCCCTGCCATTCCCTTCACTCCCTATCCTCTTACTCCGCCATGATTTTCTTCTTGTCACCACCCGATTTATATTTGTTAGTTTAGTACGTATTGTCTGTCTCCCCTGACTAGAATGTACGTTCCTTGAGGGCAGGGATCTGTGTGTGGTTTTGTTCATCCCAGCACTGAGAACGCTACCTGGCACGTAGCTGGAGCTCGGTGAATACCTGTTGAAAGGATGGATGAGTAGAAGGAAGTTGGTGGGGCTGGGGTGGGACAGGTGGACTCCAGGCCTGAGCATCCCAGCGGACAGGCTCAGAGAGAAGTGGGAATCAGCTTGCTGAAGGAGATGGGTCAGGTTTAATGGGGAGACAGAAATCCAGAAAGAGGAAAGGACCGGGGGCCTCAGTGTCCTAACAGGACAATCACTTCTAACCTTTGACCTCACCACTCGGGGCAGCAGCCCTGTCATCTGGCTGCGCAGCCTGGGGGCTTTGAGCCGTGAGCAGCTGGCAGCTGTGGGCGGGAGCTCCAGCAACGCTCGTGAGGATCCTGGAAACCACGCAGCAGCTTGCAGGCCCGGGGCTTGAGTGGTGACAGCTGCGGTGCCTTGGGACCGTGTTTAATTCTGAGATATTTGATACATAACAAAACACATTATCACCAGGGAGCCGTGTGACTATCCCAGAGTTAACCACCAGCTTGATTTTTGTGTTTATTGTACCCCTGCTTTTTTTTAAGTAGTTTTATCACCAAACTCACTTTCTGCCATAGCGTGTAATATGAGTGTAATATATAACCCCACACATGATATTGTTTGGTTTTGTGCTTCCGAAAGAAGGTGTCATGTTCTGTAACTTGCTTTTCTGCTCATTATGTTCCTGAATTTGTCCTTGTTGCTTGTAGCTGTGGTTCGTTCCTTTTCTCTGCTGTGCAATATTCCATGGCATGACTCTGCCACACTTGAATTATCCATCCTCCAGTTTTATTGTATTTCCAGGGCCCAGGTTTGCTTTTGTGAACAAAGCTGCTGTTTATAAAAGTTGTATCAGTGCCGTTGTTTTGAGCAGGGTTTCTGAGGATGATTCAAGATGGCTCTGTGCCCCTCTCCCCATCTGAAGTACTCTGGGGGTCCCCTAACTTTCTTCCTAAGGGCCGCCTGCTGCTACCTGGAGCCATGGTTCCCACTGTTGGGACAAACCATGGGAACCTGGCTGGGCAACTCGGCTGCTGGCACTGAAGCTGGTGTTTCTAATTTACTGCCTGTTGCCATTTGAGAGGGATAGCCAGATGTAGGAGGCTGGCCGGCTGCTCAAGGAGGGCCTCAGCATGGCATGACCCGCAGATGGAAACCATGTTCCTAGGGTGGCCTTCAGCTTTGCAAGTCCAGAAACATGTGGGTGCTCCAGGGTGTTCCATCTACTCCCACTAATGAAGCCCACTGGAGACCATTGTTCACACTCCATGCCAACTCTCATGTATGATGGAAACTATTTGCCCACTATCCCATACCTGGAGACCCCATTCCCAATGTCAGGATGCATGCAAAGCTGAAATGCTTATTAGGAGGTTGTTTGGTGAGCATAGACTTGGAACCGGAGAGGGGAAAGTCTCAAGAAGGTCATCATCCAGGCTCTGTGGGCTCTGTGGGCTCTGTGGGCTGTCTTAGTCCCAATCTTGAGTGCACCTCTCCATGGCTGAGAATATCCACGTGTCCCAGATCATGAGGCTGGACCAGCTGTGTGAATGTTCACTTCTTATCTCCATCCACGCCGACATTGCATAGGCTTTGGACACCATAACAACAGTCAAGTTGGGTTTTGGTTTAAGCTTACGCGATAGGAATCCCTTATCTTTTTTGTGTGTATGAGGAAGATTAGCCCTGAGCTAACATCCATTGCCAATCCTCCTCTTTTTGCTGAGGAAGATTGGCCCTGGGGTAACATCTGTGCCTATCTTTCTCTACTTTATATGGGACGCCACCACAGCATGGCTTGACAAGTGGTGCATAGGTCCGTGCCCGGGATCCGAACCTGCGAACCCTGGGCTGCCGAAGCAGAGCACGTGAACTTAACCACTATGCCACCAGGCCAGCGCCCAGAATCCCTTATCTCCGTGAGTATTTGTTTCACACTCAGAGTTCTGGGGACACTTTCCTGTTATCCTATATGCCACCTGTCCTACCTTCCTCCAGAAAGGCAAAAAGTGGCCTTATGATAAAATACCCACTTATACGTGTAAATGAACAGCAAAGTAAAGATCAGAAACTACATAGATACAGAGGAGATTATTGTACCTGTCACAAAAGAGGAGACTGTTCCTGAGACTGTGACTAGACTGATTTTTGAGCTTCCTAGCAGACCAGGCACAGAAGAAAACACATGGAGTGGTTGGATTTGAATAATGCAGTTGATTCACACATCTGGAGTGTTAAAGGGCAGTCAGGAACTAGGTAAGCACAAGGGATCCGGTTGTTCCTATGGAGTTGTGTTAGCAAACAGTTGTGAAGCTTTTATTTCAAGCACTGTACTAAAAAAAAGAAGCTAATTCTCATTCTGTGTGAAGGAGCCTCCCAGACACAGAATCTTCTTAGGAATTGTGAGTGATCTTCCTCTGCACAAGGCACTAGCGTGCAAGGTCACCACAAAGTCACCACATGCATGCAAGGTCACCACAGTTCAATTCAGTTCAGAACACTGACTGAGCATCTACTATGTGCCAGACAGCGTTAGGCCCTGGGGATACAGCATCCTATAAAGTGTGATCCCATTCCTCAAGGAAATCACAGTCCAGCTTGGAAAAGGGACAGAGAAGTGAACAGCAGCTCTGCCATTGGACTCAGATGAGTACCAGGGACTGGAGGAGCCCTTGGCTCACCTGGAGGACTTCAGGAAGTCTTCCTGGAGGTGGTAACCCCTGAGCCAAGCCTTAAAAAAAAGGATTTCAGGTCTAGTCTGCTCGCCAACTCTCCCCATCTAACAGAATGGACCTGAGTTTTCAAAAACCCTAAACTCAAAATAGAGTCAGAGCATTCAGACACATCAAGCCCCAGATCACTCCCACCATCAGATGAGAAAAATCTCACAGCTTGGTCTCCTTTCCTGTAGCAAAGCACCTGTTGGTCAGAGAGGTTGGGGATGAGGGCTCATCTGACCTGCTGGCCAGCCAGGGAAGCATACAAACACTTCTGATTGTTTTCTTACCCCCAAATCTGATGCTTGCAGGACTAAAACCATGCTGACTGCACAGACCTTTCCCTGGGGACTTGTGGGCATTCCTTTCCTTCTGGCGTTTGGGGGTCATCCCTGGACGAGAAAAGCAGGAGGCCTGAGTCAAGCCCTGCCTCTACCCCATCACCAGCCGGTTTATGATCAGGTGCCCTCGAATCTCCTCATCTGTTTAAAAGGAGGGCGCTGCTCTAGGAGGTTGCGGGGCTCCCGTCCATGATTCTGTCCTGTCAAAGTGAGAATTGGGTAGTTGTTAGAATGTGAGGAAACCCGGGTTATCCCTTATTGGTATGTGGGTATGTGGGTTCTCCTACAAGCCGGGGTTCCTGGACTGCAACGCGGTTCAGAGCTCTCAGGCAGCAGATGGGTGGGCGGAGGCGGGGAGGGTGGCACTGAACTTGGAGTTACGAGCCCTGGATCTGATTTTCATCTCTGTAACTAACTGCTGCATAAGATCATGCTGGAGAAATTCATCGACTGCGAAGCAAGACAAAACTTGTCAAAATACGTGATTAAAATAAGGGAATAAATGTGATCTGTCAGGTGCTTAGGAAGGGAAGGGGGAGGATGAAGGTACCAGCTAAACCCCGGTAACACACCAGTCAAAGGTCAGCGCGGGAAACCAGTACTTTGGCTGGTTGGAGGGAACACTCAAGTCGGTCTCAGAAAGCCGAGTTTTCCTCCCGAGGGATCTGTTTGCAGACAAGCCCTCAAGGCTTGCAGACCCCGTTAGAACTCAACCTGCCTTCAGCCTTAGGGGGCGGGGCCCGCTCCCGCGCCGGAGCGCTAATGGACGCGGCAGGCCCGGCGCGGAGGCCGGCAGCCAATCAGAGAGCCTCCCGATGAGGTCATGGAGTTCCTCGGCGCTTCATTGGCGGATCCGCCGCGAGGCGTCGGCGCGGACCGCGGGGTGGGCGGCGGGTCGCAGCTGGGGACCCCGGGGAGCCGGGGGTGGGAGGGCGATTCCGCAAATTTTCTCCCAGCATTTATTTACCCTGAGCAGAAGCCACGCGATGAGTCCGGGCCGGTCTCCTCCTACAGGGAGAAACGAAAATGCCCAGGAAAAAGAGCTCTTACCGACCCCAGAGGCTGGGTTTCCCTATTTTGGGGGAACTCTTGATTTTTTTTTGGTGAAAGTGGAGGGTTGGTTTGTTTTGTTTTAATCCAGTCCAGCACACTCATTAATTAACCACTTTAAATATTTAAGGACACCTAGGAAACGTCCACTGGTTAGTCCCCTTTTATTTCCTCATGGTGACACTCAAGGTTGGGAACAAAGACATTTCTGATGTTCTGAAACATTTTAAAGTGATTCTCAAACCCGGGTGTACAGAGAGATCCTGGAATGCCGGTTGCACACTCCAGGCCTCTCCCCTTGTCTCCCTCCTTCTGACTCTGGAACCTGCAGGAAGAAGAAACTGGCAGGGCCAGGGATGTGGACCCCACTTTGGGAACCAAAGTGTTTAAAGCATCATCAGCATCTCAGGCTATGCCACTCTAGACCTATTGAATCAGAGACTCTGAGGTGGGGTCCAGCCATCAGGGTTTTGACAAGACCTCCGGGTGGTTCTGATGCACACTCGAGTTTGAGAACTAATTTAAATCAACTCCTTATTGAGACTGCTTCAGAACATTCTGAAGAGTTACTCTGCAGTCCATTCTCTCCTGCATTCTCAGAGTCTTAGGGCTAGGAAGAGGGGGCCCTAGTCCTATCCCTTCTGGAGTAGACAATTTAGAGGTACCTGCCCTGTTCTCACCATGGATCTCCTGGGGTTCACCGGGGCTCCCAGCAGCTGCGGTGGTTTTGGCTACAGGTAATTGGACCAGAGATGCACCTGTGACCAATCCTTTCCTGAAAATAAGAAATTAATTGAGGGCCGGCCCCATGGCTTAGCGGTTAAGTGCACACGCTCCGCTACTGGCGCCCCCGTCTGGATCCCGGGCGCGCACCGCCTCACTGCTTCTCCGGCCATGCTGAGGCCGTGTCCCACACACAGCAACTAGAAGGATGTGCAACTATGACATACAACTATCTACTGGGGCTTTGGGGAAAAAAAAAGGAGGAGGATTGGCAATAGATGTTAGCTCAGAGCTGGTCTTCCTCAGCAAAAAGAGGAAGATTAGCACAGATGTTAGCTCAGGGTTGATCTTCCTCACCAAAAAAAAAAAAAAAAAAAAAAAATTAATTAATTGAGACAGTCCCTGTGAGTGACTAGACCCTAAGGGTTTTCTTGGTACCCAAGGGCAGCCCTGTTCTGGGAGGCCTGTCTGCAGAAGGAAGAAGAGTGAAGCAGTCGCACAGAGGCCCAGAGATGGGCAGTGGAGAGAGAATCCATTCCAAGATGCCCTCCAGGCCTTGTACTACTGGGCCGCTGCCTCTCTCTCAGACTTAAGTCAGGACACCAGCTGTGGCTCAGTGGACTCCAGGCACATTCATCTTCAAGCAAGGACAACATGATCCCGCCTGAGGCTTTGTGCATGCTGTTCCCTCTACCTGGAACTCTTGCCCCTGTCTTTCCCGTGCTGCCTCATTCCTGATAATCAGGAATGTTCTTAAATGTCACTTCCTCCCAGAGTGACGCTCCAAAGTGGCCCCTCCTTCAGCCACACTCGATCACATTAGCCTGCTCCACTGTCTTCATTGCATGTGTCATCTTCATGCTATCTCAGGTATTTATTTCCTTACTGGTCTGTGGCAAGCTCCTTGAGAGCAGACCTCCTGTAGGTGTGTTCATCACTGGATCTCCAGGCCCTTGAACACAGCCTGGCACATATAGCGGTAGCTCAATAAATGTTAGTTGAAGGAAAGATCACTTTCCCAGACTTCCTGAGGCCCAGCTGCCTTGCAGTCCTCAGGGTGCGGGAGACTCCCCAGCCTGTGTTGTCTGATCACAAACATCCTTCCTAGGAGACCCATGTGGATCCTAATATTTGCCACCCAAGGACTCCTAAGGGGTTCAGCCTTGTTTTACTGATAAGGAAACTGAAACCCAAGTGACTTTTGCAGGGCTCTGTGGCCAGTTAGTGGGGTAGTGGGGACAAGAGAACTAAGATTTCAGGCCACTGCTGCATCCCCAGGGGACTCAGTCTCCTGGCCTTGGGTCACAGCCCAGGGCTCTCCCCACAGCAAGGTGGTCAAGTCAACCTCAGGCCTGTGTGCTTCCTGTTGCAAGCTTTTAATAAATCAGTTTCATTTCAAAATACTGCCCAGAATAGTCCGTGGTCAGCAGAAAGATGCTGACAGCCCTGTCTCTTCTAGGAAGTTATTTTATTTTCTGATGAACTATAGTGGGAATGGATGGTTTGAATGTCTGTTGCTGAAGGAACATGACAGGTATTACACTGCTCCTTGCCTCACCCAGATTTCTTTTCTAAGATGTCCTGGAGTTAGAGCCTTTGGTTTGCTGCAGTCCAGGGAAAACACAGTCCTAACTGCTGTGTGCAGAATGTTCTTCTAAGGAACTCTCCCAAGGAAATGGGACCCTTGCACTTGGCCTGGGACCTCAACAAATGTGTGTCGAATGGCTGACTCAGCCATGACCACCTGAGTGACTGTTATCAAACTCAGAGAACATGATGGTCGGGGAAGGCAGCAGAAAGAGTGGACTGAGATGCACTTACTCATGGGAGGCAGAATGGCCATTTGTCATGTTTTGTGGACACCTGGGATCTTTATTTCCTTTCCTGTGTTTGGAGAATCCCCCATCTGATGAGGCAGAACCTTCCTCCCACTGGAGAAGCTGAAAATGCCAGGCACTCACTGTGCCAGACTCCTTGGTGGCTACAGCAGGGGCGGGTGACCTCGGCTCTGCTGGACAGACACCACTCAGAGTCCAGGGGCAGCTGCCTCCCAATTCTGTTGAGGTTGTCCAGGCAGCTGTGGGTGGAGTTGGTGCACGTGCGCCTGGGTGTCCATGCCCAGCAGTGGCGCAGTGGTCTCTCTCCTTGCCAGACCAGTCCTGAGGAGGATTGCCAGCCTCTGTCACTGGCTGCCCAGTTTCCCAGCCTCATCCTCGTCCTCCCAGAGACTGTGGCCCACTTGGGATTAATTCCGTTTCTGCCTGAATGAGCCAGGGTTGGTTTCCGTGGCTTGTAAGGGAGAACAGGACAGAGAGGGGAGACCTCCTGAAGGAGGGCCAGGCACTGGAGCATGAAGAGGGTGCAGCCCAGGCAGAGGACATGGCTTTTGAGCAGGGAGAGACGCCATGGCACCTTGTCATTCAGACCAAGTCACAAGTTGTGTGGAGGGAAGTGAGTCACAGCGGCTCGCAGTGTCCTCCAGCTCCTCACAGGGGTTACAAAGGGTCACGGGAATCATGAACAGGCTGGAGGGACTTCCTCCAAGGCTGGCTTCTTTCTCTTTGCTGCTTTTCGAGCTTTTCACTCAAGAACGTTGGGCTTTCCCCCATGGAAGGTGGGAGGGGGGCTAGGAGGGAAAGGTTAGACTGCCTCAGCCTCATCATAGGCAGCTTCTTGGGTTTGATTGGGAAGCCTCAGGGTGCTTCCTCACCTCGAACCCAAAACGCTAAGTCCTTCACCCAAAGTACTGTTTTAACTAGGAGTGGACTTGCTTTTTACAATGAAAGATAAAGCTTAAAACAGCCACCCCACCTCCTGCGCAGCTCTTACGTTTACGCGTTTGATGGGAGCAATGAAGTCCAGCGGATGGGCCCTCGCAGCTCTGTGTGCGTTAGAAGGGGCTCGTGGGCCCCAACCTCGGGGGCACGCCACCCCTGAGCGGCTGAGGGGACCCTCTAGTGGGGCTTCACCCCTTGTGCAGAGGCGCTGAGGCACACTCAGGGGCCGGGGATCAGGTCCTTTCTTGGGAGAAGGTTTGAACAAGCAAGAAACAGCTCAGATACTTGGACCTGGAGGAAGAAGAGGAAGGAAAGGCCTCTAGAGGGTGGAGGCAGGGGTCCAGCACCCCACAGATAGGCCTCCCTCCCCTGTTGTCAGAGACTGGGCTGCGGGTCTCTCATCTCATCCCTAACCCCGGTTTAAACCATCAACTGCCGCACAGTCCTGCGTGCAGGTCACCGTGGACAGGCCCAGGAGACATCTGCCCACACAGTGGGGTTTAAGGAGCACAATCTGGAAAGAGTGGAAGCAGGACATGGCACTCCTGTGGCACTTACCATCCTGGGCCCTCAAACCAGCGCCAGTCACTGCTGCCTTCTGCAAGTCCTCGGCTCTGGGCATCAGCTTCTCAGTGCGCCCCGGCCCGGTGGGCTGTGGACTCCCGGGCACTACGGGCCATGCCTGAGTCCTCCGGGTATCCCCACCTCCCCAGGATACCCCGCCCCCCCCGGGCTCAACAGGTCCTCATCAGTTCACCCCTCCATTCAGTGGAGTGTCTTTGGAGAGCCCCCATAGGAAGGAGAAGGAAATCCCTGCTGAACTATGCCTTCCTCTTCACCAGGCTCATTTCCTTCCCCAAGAGGAAGGAGCAGTTGGCATTTCCAACTCTCCCATGTTGTTTGTTTCTTACGCTTCATGCTTTTGCTGTAACAGATATCCACAATCGCTCTTCTATTAGAAGCATTTGGGTATTTGCTTCTCTGAACAGACTATGAGTCTCCGAAGGGCCAGGAGTGGGTCTTGGTCCCTTCAACATCTTCCACATCATCTGGTCCATGGTTGGCATGCCATACAGTTTTTGAATGAAGGGATAGTCATGGAATGGAATTGTCATGCTCAGAGGCCACCTACCACCCTATAACATCTGTGTAGTGTGTTAGAATGTGTGATTTTAAAAAAAGCTTATTGAGATATAATCACATAGCATACAGTCTCAATTTAAAGTATACAATTCAATAGTTGTTAATATATTCACAGAGGTGTGCAACCATCACCACATTCAATTTTAGAACATTTTTTCACCCCAAAAAGAAACCCAGGACCTATTAGCTGTCACTCCTGGGGCCCCCCGCTCCCCAGCCCCCGGCAAACACAAATAGATTTTCTGTCTCCATGAATTTGCCTATTCTGGCCACTTCATATAGATGGAATCATACAATATGTGGTCTTTTATGACTGGCTTCTTTGATTTAGCATATTTTCAAGGTTCCTCCATGTTGTATCATGTAACAGCATTTCATTCAATTTTATGGTTGAATAATGTTCTGTTGTGTGGATACCACACTTTATTCATCTATTAATCAGTTGTGGACATTGGGCTGTTTCTACTTTTTGGTTATGGTTAATGATGCTGCTATGTACATTTGTGTGTTGATTTTTGCGTGGACATGCATTTTCATTTTGCTTAGGTACATACCTAGAAGCGAAATTCCTGGGTCATATGGTAACTCTATGTTTAACCTTTTTAGGAATTGTCAAACTGTTTTCCAAAACAGCTGCACCATTTTACGTTCTCACTGACAATGTATGAGGATTCCAATTTCTCTACATCCTTGTCAACACTTGTTATTGTCTGTTTTTTTGATTCTAGTCATCTTAGTGTATGTGAGGCGTATCTCATTGTGGTTTTGATTTGCATTTCCTTGATGACCAATGATGTTGAGCAACTCTTCATGTGCTCATTGGCCATTTGTCTATCTTCTTTGGAGAATTTAGATCCTTTGCCTATTTTTAAATCAGGTTATTTTTCTATTACTGAGTTGTGATAATTTCTTATATATTCTAGATGCAAGTCTCTTACCAGATATATGATTTGTAAATATTTTCCCCCATTCTGTGGGTTGTCTTTTCACTTTCTTTATAGTATCCTTTGAAGCACAAATGTTAATTTTGATGAAATCCAGTTTATCTAATTTTTTCTTTTGTCATGTGTGCTTTTGGTGTTGGACTTAAGACAACGTTGCCTAATCCAAGGTCATGAAGATTTACACCTATGTTTTCTTCTAAGAATTTTGTAGTTTTAGCCTTTACAATTAAGCCTATGATCCATTTTGTATTAATTTTTGTATATGGTGTGAGGTAGGGACCCAAATTCATTCTTTTGCTTGTGGATATTCAGTTGTTCCAGCTCATTTATTGAAAAGACTCTTCTTTCCTCCATTGAATGATATTGACCTCCTTATGAAAAATCAATTGGCCATAAATGTAAGGATTTATTTCTGAACTCTGAAGTTTATTCCATTGATTTATATGCCTATTCTTATGTCAGTATCATGGTGTCTTGATTACTGTAGCTTTGCAGTAAATTTCAAAATTGAGAAATGTGAGTTCTTAACTTTGTTCTTCTTTTATAAGATTGTTTTGACCATTGAGGGTCCCTTACATTTTCATACTAAAATTTGGATCAGTTTGTCAATTTCTGCAAAAATTCACAGCTGGGATTTTGGTAGGGATCGTGTTGACTCTGTAGACCAATTTGGTGAGTATTGACATCTCAAGAATATTAAGTCTCATCCTGTCTGCTTCTCCTTTTTCCTTGTCTCTGCAGAGTTGCTATTGTTTGAAAGAGACCAGGGAGCTGGATTTGCTGAGTTCCAGTGGCCCCTGGGGCATTCAGTTCCTGAAATCAGAGAAGAGCTTTGCTTTTTCTCTCAGAGACCCTTGGGGATCAAGGCTCAGCTCCTGGCAGGATCATCTCCTGTGTGATTGCCAGAATTCCTGGGCCCCGGTCTGAATGCAATTTCCCAGGGCTTCTTTCCCACCCAGGCGTGATCAGCAAATGCTCCCTGCCTGCCCAGGGAGGTGTGGGAGGGCGCTGAGGAGAAACTGCACTGACGTCATGATTTCCAAGGCCAGGCCTGAACTAGTTCCTGGTGGTTAAGAATGTTAGGGCCGGAGGCAAGTCCTTAGAGAGCAGAGGGTCAAGCATCACAGAGAAGGAAACCAGGCCAGGGCCTCAAAGAGACGCCGCTGCAGTCTGGAAGTGAGCCTGGGCCAGAATGAGACTAGAGCCCCGGGCTCCCAGTCCCTTCTTCCGTACACTGCACCTCTCTGCTGCCGCCGACAGGCCGTTCGTCCCAGATTTACTGAGTGTCTCCTGTGGCGCTGGGGACAAAGCTTGATGCTGGCGACATGCAGTGGGGAGCGGACAGCTTAATGGGGAAGAGGCACATCTGTTAGATGGTTATATATTCATTTACTTATAACTGCTGGTTATATTAGGAAGATGTGTGGGATGCTGAACAGGGCTCTTCAACCTAGCATGGGGTCCAGGAAGGCACCCCAAAGGACACTGGTGGTCTGAGGGCCCTGGGCTGAGGAAGGGCGGGGGAGGGCTCCTGTTGGGAAGGAGTTGAGGAGTGCTGGGGGAGGAATGAGAAGAGCAAGGAGCTCAGGGGGCCAGGGCCTGCCCCACACAAGGTGCAGAGGTGGACAGGACCACATGGGCTCTGGGGCTTCTTCCTAGGAGCAGCCGGGAGCCACAGAAGGGTTTCAGTGGGAATATGACATGATCAGATTTGAATTTTCAGATGGTCATTGAGGTGATGCCCACCTCTGAAAGCCCCGACCCTGGCCCACCTCTGCAGCCAGGCCCTCACCCCAGGAACCGCCACCCAGCAAAGCCTTTGGGGAGGCCAGCTGCCCTGCACCCCCCCCACCCCCCGGAAACAGATTCGTGTCCCTCGTGTAGAAACCATAGCCCAAGCTCCTTTCCTTTCCTTAGGAACAGGAGACATGTAGATCCACTCTTAGTCCTGAGTGTCCTCGGCTCCCAGAGGCACCCTGGTCTGGCTGGCTGGCCGTCTCTGAGCTGGAGACCCAGCACACCAGAGCACACAGGGGCTTTTCTGGGTTGGCTGGCCCCTAACTTGAGCCTGGGAGGCAGAAGGACCATTTTCTCTCAAGCCTTCTCTCCACCTCTCCGAAATTTCAGGAAAGTTACAGAGCCACCCTCTGACAAGGATGGAGCGCTCAGGTCAGCGTGGTCCAGCTGCAGGGGCAGAAGGATGCACAGCTCAGGCACCTTCTCCTTTATTATTAGTATCTGCACAATGTGAGGGATGCTGTTGGACAGACAAAATCAGCTCTGAGTCCCATCCCTTTGTCAAGAAGCTCAGTTCTAAATTACCACGCTCCTCCTCTGTGGCCTGTTTATTTGAGGTGTCTGTATACAAGGCTGGAATGATGTCTGTCTTTCTCTCTCTCTCTTAGGAAAATTTCTAAAAAAACAAAATATGATGTCAGGGTGAAGCAATCTCTGAGGGTCTTTTCCCCAGACTATGAGTAAGTCACTTAATCTCTCTGAGTCTCAGTTTTCCTGCTTATAAATTTTTCTTGATCCCAAAGTGTCTCAGAGTAGCAGTGTCTGGACACCCCATATGAACCATCAGCACCCCATCCTGGTCGGCGGCCGGTTATGCAGCATCCAGAAACTCAAGTGCAGGGAGACCCTGGGCCTCCCCGGATCATCCAGCAGGTTTTACTGGATGGTTTCACGTGGATGCAGATGAGCAGGCCCGGAGCTTCTGGGGGGCTGTCTGTGCTCCACGACATCGCAGGGGAGCTCAGGTCCCGGCCTAAAACCCCAGGCAACATTCATTTACCAAAGGGCAGTCATCAGGGAGTAGGGTTTTGTTCCTTGGTTTGAAGTTGGTTGTTTTTTTGTTTGTTTGTTTTCTGGGGTTTGTTTTGGTGAGGAAGATTAGGCCTGAGCTAACATCCGTTGCCCATCTTCCTCTCTTTGCTGAGGAAGATTGGCCCTGAGCTAACGTCCGTGCCCATCTTCCTCTACTTTATATGGGACGCCGCCACAGCATAACTTGACAAGCGGTGAGTAGGTCCACACCTGGGATCCAAACCCACGAACCGTGGGGCAGCTAAAGCGGAGCGCACACACTTAACCACTATGCCACCGGGCCTGGCCCTGAAGCTTTTTTAAAAAATATCTTTGGAAGGGAAACTATAAAACTGCATAATGACGCAGGAGTTTGCCAGTTCTTCTTCCATGCTCCTGACAATAGTCCGAGTTTGATCTTCAGGTGTTTAACACGTAAGATCAGATGATGTTTATGAGCTCAAACAGTGGTCTTGATATCAGAGAGAAAATAGGAAGGCTTATTATTTCACACACGGACTGTGAGAAGCAGATCAGCTTGCTCCCACGAAGGCTGGCCCCGGGTGCCCCTGATGAGGGTTTCTCAGTGTGAATGTGTGGCCCCTAATTCCAGTGACTACCGAGTCACTTCTCAGAAAGTAAGTTGTGCCAAGGATTGGGAGAACGTGTGCGACCTCTGACTGAGGCCATGAGGGATGTTCTTTGACGCTGTAAAGGGAAAGACAGTGGGCTCCTGCATCGAGACTGATCGAATCAACACAACTCTGCTGAAATTTGCATTCCTTTCTTTCTCAAGGATGGAAATTAATATTTGGCATCTATGAGCCTTTTTTCAAACTTGTCTAAGAATAAAACCCTCATTGTTGGATGCATGTCTTCACAGTAAATAGCAACATTATTCCATTATTCTGCAACACCACAGGGAATGTCCAACCCAGAGTGGGTGAAGGGGAGGGAGCAAAGAGGAGCTTCCAGGGTGAAGAGGCCTCAGAAACACGAAGCCGGTCTGAGGTATTTCATCCTCGCCTCTTTACCTTAGAGCACAGCAGTGTTTTGACCTGCTGGAACAAACTTTGAAAAGATCTGCATTTCCATTTTTCCTCCCTTGGATTTCACTGAATTCTATTCCTTACAGGGTTGTTAAGCAGTTACTAAGTATTAGGATGGTGCTGAATTCCCTCCCTCCCCCTCCAACCAGGGAAACAAAAGAGGAGGAAGATGGCCCCGTCCTCTTGGAGTTTGAGATCTGCTGGGGACACAGAAGGATTGTTGAAAAGGCCGGACAAGAAGACACAGCAGAGCGGATGAGCTGGGTAGTGGCCGTCGTGTTATTTCTGCCCCGCGTCCAGTCGCCCATCTTCTGGTTCGGTCCCATTGAGGAATGACCTCAGACCAGCATCCTTCGGGGCCTGTCGGGGGAGATGCCGGCTGTCCTCTAGCCCGGCCTGGGCACGTGACCGCAGGCAGCTCGGACCCTCTGCCCAGGTAGCTGAGTCTCGCCTGGAGGAACACAAGGATAGAGAAAAGGAAACACACTCCCACACGCTCACTCACACGCCTCTGCAGACTCTGCTCAGCACGGAGGCCCAGATGAAACAGTCCACCACCTCTTGTTCCCCAGACCCCAAGGGCCAGCCCAGGCTCCTGCCTGTTCCAAGCCGGCTTCTTTGTTCCTTTGGCCTTGTGGTTCTCCTGGTTCCTGTCACCCATTCCCTTTGTGCTTAGAGGTAGTTTTCGTTGCTTTCAAACAAAGAACCTGAGCAGAACACCTGGCAAACTATTTTCATGTCCTTCAGAGTTGGAAAAGCTTAGGGAACGTGACTAGCGCTCAGGGAGACTGACAGAACTGTCCAGAACCCAGACCCTGGCAGAGAAATGCCAGCCCTGGGGCTGTGAGCTCTAAGAACAGAAGGAAGACTGCCCTGAATACAGAGAGCATGGAAACCCTTCTGTGTTGGTCAGATGAACAGAGATCTTAATATCTCCTCCCGGGTCTTCACCCCACCCCCTGCATGTTCAGTATAGGACATCACACACAGTGGGACTCACTGCTCAGAGTGGGCCTGTGGAGGGATTCAGTTCCACAGGTCACATGTTCTGCCAGGCCCATGAGCCCCCAGAGGCCTGATGGCCTGCATGAGTGAGCACACACAGCTCCTCAGTCAGAACTTTGTATCATCTGCTCACTCACCCCGGGGATCATCTGGGGTAAAATCTGAATCCCTGGGTGGCCTCCTCTCACCATCCAACATGCTGAGGGTGGACTGCCTCCCTTACTCGTTGTTCTGGGAATGTTTTAAAACGAGCTGGAACAAAACAACTGGCGTGCCAGTCTGTTGCATGCAGCTCTCTCTCATTGTACCTCTGTTCCTCTTCTCCAGGTTATGTACTCGAGAACTGGCTGCTCTTTGCTGGTGGGGCTAGGCCTACGTTGTCCTTTCAAAAATCACTATGAAATATTTCCAACATATGAAAAGGCTTAAGGAATCCTACAGTGAACACCTGCGTGCTACCACTAAGCTCGAGAAATAAAATATTAGAAATACAGTTGGAGCCTCCCGTGCAAATGCCTGCTTAGAGAGCCCAGACTCTAACCCAGAGCTTTGTGGCCTGCACAGAGGCTTGGGAGCAACAGCAATTCAATGTGGGCCACAATCAAACACAGCTCTGTGTCTGACTGGGTCTAGAAGATCACTGACGGTTATTATCCATATCACTGTATTTTTCTGCATCCAAAGTGTGTCACCAGCAGCAAGATCAACACAGGCAGGCCTGTGTTGACTTCGGCCCACTGTGCCCTCTTCTCATCCTAAAAATAACCACACAGTCGAGGTGGGGGGTATTATGTCATATGGCCCAGGCCATGACCTTCGCCTCTGCCCAGATCCCCTCAGAGCCACCATGCCCGACTTATTCAGGTCGCGCTGGCTCCTCCCACTCTAGGCTCCCTCTTCAAGCTGCGTAGGGTTTTATTGGCCTTAGAACCTCCCTCAATGTTTGTCATCTATCAATAACTACTATAATTTTTGAGCACTCTGAAAATAGCAGACACTTCATACAGAGTTTACAGTCTAAAGAATTACCCCAGGGAATGTTCTAGTCTTCTGTAGTGTGAGGGCCTGTTACAGAGAGAAATTGACTAAAGGATTACAATAACGTTATCCCTATTTTGCAGATGAGGAAACTGAGGCTTACAGAGGCCTGACCCTGCAATGGTCAGAACTCGTGCAGTATTGAGCTTGGTACCAAACTTGCTGAGAAGGTGGGATTTGAGGGGGAGGTCTGGCCCAGACCTTCTCCCAAAGGCTGATTCTGACGTTCTGCCAGGCTGGTCCATCCACTGTTTTGGTTGTTTTTTAGCCACTTGTGGTCACCCCACATTGTTGAATGGAGGGACCAGGGTGGCCTTCGTCTGTGTTTCCTGTGAGTTCCCTATCAGGACCAGCTGCAGCCTCCGACTACCACAGGGTACAATTTGGAAAGTACCGACTGGTGGTTTTGCTCAGCTGTATCATCTGTGACTATGACAGTCTGATAGAATTAACACTAATAATATTTACTAGAAATATCCATGGATGCTTTACATACATTATTATCTTACAAAAACGAGATTCTTGATTCAATCTGAGCATGTGGTTCAGCGTCATTTGCAGCCAAACATTCTGCAAAGTAAACACGCAGATGCGGCAGCAGCAGGCCAGACCACCATCTGTGGGATATCTCGGGTGGTCTGAGGTTGTCCCCTCACCTCTACATGGCAGCTTCATCCCAGCCTTTGGTATCGCCTGATTTTACACTGGGGATTATTTCTTCTTTGTCTTATAAATAGCCAAACACATGCCTGGGTTAGCTGTTAATCCACGGGGCTGGCTCTGAGATTTCGGAATCACGTCTCTTTCAGTTTGCCGACAGCACACATTGCATAGCTGACCAAGGATAAAGAAACACAAAATGTGAAGTGCAAGTCCAGTTTCGAGTCTGTGGCTGGATTTGATAATTGATCAAAGAATGGAACATGCTAAAAACAATACCCGCAACGCAATCTTGTTTACGTTATCCCGTTAGCACCTCCTCTTGGCCACAGGCCACCACTCTGGTAATTCTTTGTGGCGAAAGTAAACTTCTTCCATTTGGCCAGGAGGCTTCAGGGCCCATGGAAGGGGATAGGAATTGAGAATAAGGGCTCCAGAAGCAGGAAGGTGGGCTCTACTTTCCAAGAAATAAAAACAGACAAAGAGTACAGAAAGAGCTATGTCACAAAGTTGTGAATGACTAATGAACAGGCTTCTTCCTCAGCAAATAAAAAATCCACTGCTCTTTTTTATGCATCCAGTTTCAAACAAAGCCTTAGAAAAGATGTCATCCCGTTTGAAACTTGATGCAAAATATAAACAAATAGTGCACCCTACCCAGGCCAGGTGCAGGGAGTCCAAAGTCCATTGTAAACCAATGAAGCTTTACTCCTGGGCCAAATGATGACCTAAGCTTCTAAGTTGAGGACACATTTATTTCACTCCCAAATTTTTGTTTTAGCTGGTTGAGCTCAAGATCAAAATGTCTTAAGAAAAGCTCTCGGGGGCGCTGTTCCCAAGCAGGGCCACTCCCAGAAGTAGGTGGGAATGGGGAGAGATTTGCTCATCTAAGGCACTGGGAGATGGCACTGTTTTCTCCCTGGCTTGTAAGAGGAGACTCCTTTGTGTTGTGTTCATTTTGGTGTGAAGTAAAGCTTGTCTCCCCCAAGGTCAGTAAAAAATACATCTTCCCCAAATGGTATGAACTACCAAGGGGGAATAAAGCAAGAGCCAGGAGAGAGAGTACAGCGGGGAGCCCATACAGCGGAGTCAGCTATCACCTCATGGCCAGATCCACGGGGCTGGGGTGTCCAAGTTTCCTGTTGCTGCTGTAACAGTTACAACAAACGTAATGGCTTAAAACAACACAGGTTTATTTTTTATTGGTTCTTTTTAAAAACAGATTTATTGAGACATAATTTACATACCATTCAATTCACCCATTTAGAGTGTACAATTCAATGGTTTTCATATTCACAGATATGTACAACCATCACAATATTAGAACATTTTTTTTTTTTTTTTTTTTTTGTGAGGAGATCAGCCCTGAGCTAACATCCGCCAATCCTCCTCTTTTTTTTTTTTTTTTTTGCTGAGGAAGACGGCCCTGGGCTAACATCGGTGCCCATCTTCCTCCACTTTATATGGGACGCCGCCACAGCATGGCTTGACAAGCAGTGCGTCGGTGCGCGCCCGGGATCCGAACCAGCGAACCCCGGGCCGCCGCAGCGGAGCGCGCGCACTTAACCGCTTGCGCCACCGGGCCTGCCCCCACAATATTAGAACATTTTCATCACCTGAAAAAGAAACCCCATACTCTTTAGCCATCACCCCCTTATATCCCTAAATCCCCCAAACCTAGGCGTCTATGCATCTAGTTTCTGTCTGGAGCTGGGGACAATGGCGTGCTTCCCTCTGAGTCACACCCCTGCCTTAGGAGCTCAGTGGTTGGTGAGGCTGGGGGTGGGCAGCAGCCTCAGGTCTTCTAGGCTCGCCTCTCCCAGCATGGAACCTCTGCCTCAGGAGCCAGGGCAAGGCAGTCAGGGCCCCAGGGTTCTTAAAGCACCACACCCAGAGTGGAGCCTTCAAGCTGCAAGTAGGGGCTGGCTGGAGGAAGGGAGCCCCCCACTCCCATCTGCACTTGCCCAGAACTTGACCGCAGCAACAGGTAGTTGGGACAGGATGAGAAATGCTGACATCCAGGCTCTCCGGGGGAGACAGCCCTTCACTGGGAGCTGGGGGAGAGGGAGCCCTGTGTTCTTGGCTAGAGTAGAGTTTCCATCTCACTGAGCTGGAGGTCAGAAGTCCAAAATCCATCTCACTGGTCTAAATAAGGTGTCAGCAGGGCTGTCTCTTTTTGGAGGCTCTTGGGGAAAATCCATTTCCTTCCCCTTCCAGAAACCACCTATATCCTTAGGTTTGCGGCCCCTTTCTTCATCCTCAAAGCCAGCAGGGTAGCATCGTCTGTACTCTCTGACCTCCTGCCTTTCTCTTATAAGGACCCACCTGGATAATCCAGAATAATCTTTCAACTCAAGATGCTTACTTTAATCCCACCATCAAGGTTCCATTTGCCATGTAAGGTACCGTATTCACAGGTTCTAGGATTAGGGCGTGGCCCTTTTTGGGGAGCAGGGCATTATTCTGTCTACTACAGGGTAAGAACAGGAGAGAGACAAAGTGGTGGCCTCTAGCTCAGAGGCTGGTGCTTTTGCACTAATGCCCATCATGGCTCATTCACCGACCCTGACAGGGAGCAGGGGAAGCTCCCTGTACTGTGGGGCTGCCTGGGGAGTGTCTCTCCCCAAACACTCCATCACCACCATGCTGAGGTTCCATCTTCACTGGTACTGTCAGCAAAGACTCTGGCCTTGGTCTTCTTCTGGAGCCGAGATATCAGTAACTACCATTTATTGAACACCTACTGTGCCTCAGACATTGTTGTGCTAGGAGTTTTTAACCATCTTGAATCTGTAGGACTACCCTTTGAGGAGATAGTGTTATACTCATTGTAGAAATGAAGAAATTAAGGCTTAGGAGTGTAACTAGCCCCCATCAAATGATTAGTAAAATGGAGGAGTAAGGATTTGCACTTGCAGAGATGTTAAAATACACCCACAAATCCTTCAGTACCCCTCCATTCAGAAGGTAGAGCCTTATCATCCTCCCCTTCAGGATGGTTGTACTTGGTTGCTGGCTTCTAGAGAATGAGATGTCTGTGACATCTGAGATTAGGACATCAAAGGAATTGTGGCCTCCTCCTTGATTTCTCTTAGATCATGAGCTTAGGAGAAGCCAGTTGTCATACTGTAAGGACACTCAAGCAGCCCAATTGAGAGGCCTAAGTGGCAAGCTACCTGCTGAGTGAGCCATCTTGGAAGCAGATCTGCCAGCGCCAGTCAAGCCTTCAAATGATGGTAGCCCTGGCCAACATCTTCATCTTGACTGCAACCCACGAGAGACTCTGATCTCCACCAGGACAATCCAGCTAAGCCACTCCTGAATTCCTGACCCATAGGAACTGTGAAATAATAAGTGGCTATTGTTTTAAGCCACTAAGTTTTGGGGTTGTCATGCAGCGATAGGTAACTAATACCGCACCTAAACCTGTGCTCATTCCATCGACTGCTGCTGCCTCTGAAATAATCAAATTAGGTAACAATTTCTTTGAAAGACGGAGGGAAGCGGGCTTTGAGGGATGTAAGGTGGATGAGCTTCAGAGCATAAAAGTGAGGGATGAGTGGCTAAGGTAGCGGGAGGAGGGTCATTTCTCAGGGGGGGCTGAGTCCAAGAAGATTGGGTGGGTGGTAGCCAAGGAGACCAGGGAACCAGCTGCCAAAAGCTGAGGTAATGAAGACCCAGGCATTCCCTCTCTATGATCTGCTCAGGGGCTGGTTTCTTCTGGAACCCTCAGATCACATGACAGGGGTTCTAGGAGCAGAGTGATGAACGGGCAACTAGAGGACAAGACCTTCAGAGAATGCAGTGCAGAGGGAAGCTTCCTCTCCTTGCAGAGCAGAGCAGACAAGTGCAATTAAGAGAACAATAGAGAACTCTGAATTCAGTTATCTATACACAATTTTAGTACAAGTAAGTTAATTTGAGTCATTCTTCTAAAATGCAGAATTACTGATATACACTGTAGTGTTTCTTTAATAATCTTAATTCCAAAAAAACAACATACATAAATCCTTCTCTCCTCACCCCAAAAATACCCCCACAAATCCAAATCAAAGAGCAAGTATTTGGACATTGACAGGTTTATTCTTTTCTTAAAGCTTGAACAAGTACATTTTTACGCACACAGAAGTTGGTAAAAAGTAAGCCCTTACTGCTTTGTTAAAAATAAAACCCATACATAAAGCTTTCCGGCAGAACTCCCAAAGCAAGAAAACATCACATTTCTACATCCACAAATACATCCCTTTTTTGATACATGTGTGTTTTCCAGTCAACACAACTCATTCAGACCTGGGGACAAAGGGAAAATTAACTTTAAGACCACGAAGGGGGAAATACAGGGCTCTTATCACTGTGAAACACAAGGAGTCACGGAATCTTGAAAATGCTCAATAAATAGTTCATAGAATAAAAGTTCTTAATTCCATATAATTTCCCTTTAATCAATGGCAGTACCAATTATCACTAAAATGAAGCATTCTAAGAACATTACAATAACTATGCATATTTGCAGGAACAAAAGAAACATGAAACATTTAGCTCTTCTCTATAATCCCAGAAGAGGGAAAGTTCAGCATAAATTAATACTTGAAGATTCTAGCCCAGCTAGAATTAATCAATTTCCAAAAAAAAAAAAAAAATCTATCATAAAATATTATAAATATGGGACTCAGGAAAGCAGGTAAAGAAAAGTTACTACTTCCTAAATGCAAGAGGTGTCAAGCAAAAAAACCTCACTCCCTTTAGGGAGAATAACACTCGATTAATACTAATAAAAATAATGGAAGGTAGCATAGAAGGCAGATATAAAATAAAATTGATCCTTGATGTGAGAATGATTTTATTTCTTGCATCTTAAGCATGTCTTATGTTCTTCTAGAGAGACTTAGAAAAAAACCATGCAAATAAAATCCTAATTACATACCAGTTGAGCGACTTTGTCAAAGGTTTGCCCCAGAAGAGCTTTTTCAAAGAGGTTAAAAACTCATTCTAATTACCATCCAAATTGATGTTTACAAACAAAATAAGAAATCATCTACTCCCAAAGCAAATTCCATCTATAGACTTCATTTAAGAGCATTTTTGCTTCTTTCTTGAATAAAAAGGGAGGATAAGGTGAGAGCAGGAGGGAAGAGACAGATATGCAGGTAAAGAACCTCATGACGCCAGGCAGAATATGGCAAAGACCAACAGAAGAAAAATGCAAGCCAAGTTTCCTCAAGTAGACTAGCTCCCTCCCTTGAAGAAGAAAGAGGACTTAGTCCAGCGGGAGAACCCGCACAGGCACCTGGGGTCTGGATATAACAGATGCTCCCCAGTATTTAGGGGATGATGAATTAGCTACTGTGTATCAGGCAGCGAGCAAAGCCAGCAACCAAAAGATTACAAACACATCTTCCCAGCCCTTCTGAAATGGGAAACAAAGTTTTGGCCAGAAATGAACATGCACCCATATGTCTGAAAAGAGGTTTTAAAAGGGGCACTGACTACAGGTCTTTTATTTTAGAAACATATCCAGTCTGGCTGGTGATTCTTTTGCCCAAAAGGCCACCATGGACTGCTACATAGCTGATGGGACTAGCCAGCAAATAGCTGTTTAAAACTGTATAAAATAGTTAATTTGGTGGCTACACGCAGATCACCATAACTACAGGGTTTAGAGTCTAAGGCTGATTCATTTTAACATGGGATAACCTGGACTGTAGCAAGATCAAGCACAGCTTCCCTTAAAAGGTGGGAGAAAGCAGAAGGAACACCATGGTGAGAGAGACAGGGACAGACTGAGAGAGAGAGAGAGAGAGAGACAGACAGACAGACAGAGACAGAGAGAGTAATGAAAACCAAAAGAAAAGATACAATTAAAGTGATTTACTTTGTTGATGTGAATTTGGGCCAGTTAGCAAAACCAAGGTACTATCATTTGCCAAACATGGAACGCAGGGTGGAGTTAAACATAAGGCTGTATGATGTCCGCAAACCTGACACGTGTGAAAATTGACATGTTTCACAGCCTTCTTCCCTGGCAGCTGGCGCCACACTAGAATGCCGTGGCTTTGGGAAGTATGCTCCTTAGAAGGAAATATGGTTTTAGGACATTCAGACACTGTTCTGTACTCTGGGGTCCCATCAGCTTCCCTTTCCCCAGAGCTGTTGACAACACTTACCAGGCATTGACCTGAAAGGAATGGCTTCTAGTTTCAAAAGACCATTAAATAGGAGATAGTAATCAGTCCAGCTGCCATGGTAAGACAAGAACAGAAGTTTTGGTTTCAGTCCATTTTAAAAATAGACATCCTTTCCCTCTCCGCTACCATAAATGCTAAATGGAAGAAGATACAAATAAAAAGAGAAGAAAATATTTTCAAATTATTAAGAAAATAGAGAAGACAACCCAATCAGTGTGGGGGGGGGGGGACGGACCATGCCTCAAACAAAAACAAAACAAAACCCAGAAAATATTACAAACCTAGGCGCCTTAACTGAGGATAGTGTTCAATACAAAATGCAAAATGCTTGCATCTTCGAATGTAACTAGTTTCAAGTTTTAGGAAATTCTTTAACAAAAGGTACATATCAAAGTAATGATGTAGCAACACACCCCCCCCCCACTTCCCGCAAGTTTTCAGGAAGAGGCCGCACAGCACCTGTGAGTCACGTCACCAGGAAGGAACCTTGCTTCCGGTAGGAAATTGCACGGGGTGACCTCTAAGCTCCTGAACTCTAAGATTCTAGGATCTGCTAAAAATACCGCTCTGATCAACTGCGCAGCCCTCTGGAATAAACGAAGTCAACTCAAATAACAAGACATTCTACAAATTAGCTGAGTGCAATAACATATCCTAAACTCACTTCAGACCTATCACATACACCACACATTTTTACTGATACTGTTTCATGACCATAAATATTAAAAATCTGTTTAATTGTAAACCTACTTATTTTCAATTTCCACTTCAAAATGCTACTTGACATTCACTGTACAAAACCAGGCAAAGACACTTTTAAAATTAAAATGCCACATAATGAAGTCTTCATTATTAAAGAACTGCTACATCTATGTTCTGCTCATCTTTGGGACCAATGAACCTTCTAGAATTTTTTTCCTCTTCTTTAATGGATCCTTCAGCGTGCTGGCGAGGTGGGGAAGGACAAGTATAATCACCCCCATTTTACAGATGAAGAAATAGAGGCACAGAGAGGCTGAGTGCCTTGCTTAGCTTGTGACCAGTCTGGAAATACAGTACCCAACTGCCTTCCCACCTCCTTTCACGAAATCATGAGCAACGCTAATGGAGAGGGTCGCACATAATACATTTTACTCTTCAATCAGAGCCAAGAGTTAAGCCAAGTGAGGAGGAATAAAGTGAGCTTTTTGGGTAACCTGTTTTCTTTTAGAAGACAAATGTGCTTTTCTTAAGATGCTGATAAGTATAATTATTTTATTTTATTTTATTTTTAATTTTATTTATTTTTTTTCCCCAAAGCCCCAGTAGATAGTTGTATGTCATAGCTGCACATCTTTCTAGTTGCTGTATGTGGGACACGACCTCAGCATGGCCGGAGAAGTGGTGCATTGGCGCGCGCTCGGGATCCGAACCCAGGCCGCCAGCAGCAGAGCACGCGCACTTAACCACTAAGCCATGGGGCCAGCCCTGATAAGTATAATTATTAAAAACTGAATGCAGAGAAACAAAGCTAGGGCCCTGACTCAGCTGGACATGGATGACGGGCTGTACGTCTCATGACTCACTGCTTCCTGAGACCTCAGTTCTCACAAAAGCCTCAAGGTAACAACAGTCGACTTCACATCTAACTTCAACACACAGTGTTCCCAATCATCTCAGTGTTCTTTTGAACAAAAAAGAGCTCATTTAATAATATGATATAAAGAAATAAATAGAATGATTCAGTAATAGTCCTGGATATAGAAGCATAGCATTATGCCCAAGCAATTCATCTACAAAAAAAGTTAAGAATGGAAATTTCATCTAAAATGGTTCCTCAAATCTATGGCTCACAAGCAAATCACTAATTTCCAACGTCTAAATACCTTCAAAGGAGCAAATATCTACGTATTAGCTCAATTATGTGAAATCCACCCAAATAAGATCTGATGTGAAAACACTTTCAACGTAAAGTGCTAAGTTTAATGAAAAACAGTCTCTCTGGATGCTGTTAGTATGGCTGGTATGTAACGCTGTGGAGTACTGCTAATTTAGAGATCGCCACATGAGAGGCATATGTGCAACTTTTATTTTCTCCATATTAGAAATATTTTTCTTTAAACAAAAATAAATTCCAATCAGCCTCTTACCAGAGAGGAACATTATTAAGTTTGCAAAACAGTCACAATGAAAAGAAGCCCAGAATATTAGCAAAAAGTGATAAATATGCTCGTCATTCTACATGAGATGAATTCACTATGAAAGAGAACTAGCTATAATGCATCGCTTAATTTGCCTATCTCCCAATATAGGCTTTGAAAAATTCCTCTAAATGCCACAACTTTATAAGGGACCCATATGGTTTCATGATATTTTCTACTGCAGAAACTTCTTAGGTCATCATTTCTCACCTCCAAAAATACCCCAAAACCAACCAAACAAGAAATTCAAAAACCCCAAACCTAGCAGAAAGATTTGACTAATAAAATTAAAATTTCCCATTAAGACAACAACAATTGGGGGTGTGGGAGGAGTAAAGGGCAACATTTGTACAGTGACCGATGGCAACTAGACTTTTGATGGTGAAAACGATGTAGGCTAGACAGAAGTCGAAATATAATAATGTACACTTGAAATTTATGTAATGTTATAAACCAATGTGGCCTCAATAAAAAAAGATATCAACAATGAAGTAGCTAATAAAAAAACACCACATTTATAATGTCTAGATAAAATCAACCAATAAAATGCATTCCTTAATTTTTTTTAAAAAAATACCTACTATCTACAGATGTTTTAAATATCCAAAGTTTAGCACTCTGAAGTCTTTGTATTAAATCAAAATCCTTACCATCTTTAAAGCTATATTAAAATAATCCTGGAACTCTGGAATGTTATCACCGTATCTTTCATTTAAGAAGAAACAAACACAGATATCTCACACCTTTGGTTGACCATTCATACGGAGAGTACTTCATACAGGTGGGGATCATAGCAGAGCAGAGAGTGAATTTAATGAATAGGTCTTACTAATTAGGTGTTTTAAGCCTGTGTGTGTGTGTACACACATATATACACAAACACACAGGTACATTTCACAATATGGAACTATGAAGTAACTAGTAGCAAGTAAGTTAATTGTTAAGTAACTAGAGATAGCATAGTATTTTCTCCTCCAAACTAAGGTATATATTTAGATACATACTATTCATGCCACCTAATTTTAAGTAATTATAATGCAAGTATGAAGATTTGACATTGTAACTTATAATTTAATAATTCCTAAATAGGCTACCAAATTTAAAAGAAAACCGTTTACTAAACCCACCATAATCTGCTAACATTTGAAAAACCATCAAACCAGGGCAGAAACTAATTTTAAAAAAAAGCCTACATAATGAAGATTATACATTAACTATAATAGTCACAGAGTTATCTTTTTAGGTTTCATAATATACATATGGCTCAAATAAGTCAATTTAAACTCTAATTACAATTTTTAAAGACTCGAGTTTTTCACGAATATTTATCCTTAGAAAAAGTTGTCTGGATTTTTAGGTGAGTAGGATTTGATTATTCTGACATTAGAAAGCCAATGCTAGGATCAAAAGCAAGGACACTGAAATACAAAAAATTTGGAATACTTTGATGGTAGACTTTACTCAAATATCCAGAAGTCCTATCAGAATCACTCAGTTAAATAATACCATACTTATTAAAAATAAATCTCTATCATCTCAGCCCATTTTATTTTAAAATATATATACAATTAGACTAATGATACAACAAAATTCTTACACTAGTTCATACATTTTAGGTGTGCTTTATTCTAAATATTTTAAGAAAATTTTTTCAATAACTAGTTACTATTAAAAAATACCTTCAAAACATTTACCATTCAAAATGTACAAAAAGTATTAATTTTATTGTGCTATGATATATTCCTCACAGAAAGCTTTTATGTAAAACAATTTGCGTTTTGAAACAATCTTATTTACATTTGCTGTAAAAGCATTTTGACATTTTCAAAGTCTGACTGTCTTCAGTATGGTTCATCTTTGCTAGGAACAAAAGCAAAGTTTCATTTGATATCTCAGTCAGGGAATAAAAAGATTTATAAGTTCATTCTCATGTTGATAAAACTTTTGCATTCAATAAATATAAATAAATTATCAAGGATAAAAATATTTTAAATGTATCCATCAGAGTGAAGGGAGACAAGACAGCCTCTGACCACTTAATAAAATGGCAAAGTCATGAGTAGCGCAATTTTCTGGTATTTCCATGGTATTATGATTGAGAAAAAGACAACTGCTCCAAATGATCATGAATAAATAATATTTCAGTTAATTGCACCAATGAAAGAAATTTAACATAGGTAGGATAAGAGAGAGATGAGAAAAGCATTCATCAAGGGAAAATGTATGTAAAACAAGAGACTGGTGGTCCCATTATGACAATGAGGCCAAAAGCAAGGGATCAACCTTTAGAGTAGAGCTAAAGTGATGATAACGTGATCTCCAAGAAAACACACAGCACGTCGATATCTATCCAAACAGTGGGACAAGGAATGTGAAAAATAGGGAAAAACAGGATCCAAAGGAGGTGCCCGCTCTCTGTTAGGCTGGAACTTTGATGTTATCTGCAAGAAACAAATTCATTTTGTCCCCAAGAACTTAATTTCTGCTTGTAAGAGAAGATTTTCCAACCATGCTATCAATTATGCTTCAAACAGTGTTGAAAGAAAGGAGAGTTGGGATGGTACTCTCTGAACAGCCAGGGGTTAGAACTGACTTCCTCAAAACAATTATATCCTTTCTAGCTGGTAGTTCTTTTGTGTGTGTTTGAGTATGATTTTTAAAATTAAGGATAACATTCACATAACAAAATTGGCCATTTTAAGTGTACAATTCAGTGGTTTTTAGTTTATTTACAATATTGTACAACTACCACCACTATCCAATCCCAGAACATTTTCATCACCCCCCAAACCTTATCACCTATATACATTAAGCAATCACTTTCCATTTTCCCCTCCCACCATCCCCTGGAAACCACTAATCTACTTTCTATCTCTATGGATATGCCTATTCTGGACATTTCATATAAATAAAATTATATAATATGTGGCCTTTTGTGTCTGGTTTCTTCTACTTTAACTGGCAGCTCTAAACCATTCCAAAAGGCTCTATTTCTAAGGACCCCAAACGGCAGGTGCTCAAGATTCTCATCTGTCCTCTGAGTGCACTCTAGTTTCTATAGAGCTACTTATATGATGATGTTCTAGTTCTTTGATTGCCTTTGATCACATGAAAATGGACTGTAATTGGAAGTATAAATTATCATCTCTGGAACTGACTTTAGAACAGAAAATAACCTGTTGGATAAAGTTTCTGAAGTGGGAAAGAAAAACTACAGAGGAGTAAAATTCTTGATTTGACCATAATATCTTAACAGTGACATGTACCCAGGTTATATTTTTCTCTTGGTAACAGTGACATGTAGGCTGTTCTGGAAGACTGAGAACACCAAGCCATTTTTTAGTATCTCAAAGCATTTAATAAGTGCTTTGTAGCATGTGAAAACTGAAGTTAAAATGAGAAACCATAAGCAGGCTGATTCTCTATCAGATCTCATGCTGACATTCATAGAAAGATTTCATTTCAGAGCTAAGTTTGTTTTTCTTAAGTCAGTTCCTGGAGTTTTAACTCAAACTGTTACATAATTGTGCTCCAAAGTGAGTTTTTCATGTGTTTTTGTCTGTATGATGTAGAAACTCATGGATAGGGAATTAAGCATAATGTCATAGCTTCCAAAAGGTGGGCCAAGTATTGATGTATTGTGTGTGAACTGTGAACTGGGTTAATCTCTGCAGAATTTTTAAAAAGTCCAAAAATATTTGTATAAAATAGGAAGGTGTTGTCATCCAAAAAGTCTTGGCCTCAGTCTGTCTCTCTCACCCACATGTAACAAAAGTCTTTAATTAGTACAAATAGGACACAGAAACCATTTCTCTGACGAGAGGCTATTAAGTCTTAAAGCGGCAGAGATCTTATTTACTGTTATATTGCCCGTGTCTAGATCAGAACCTGGTCTGAAGTAGGAGCTCAAAAATGTCCAGTGTATGAAGGAACAAATGAATAAACTTGGTGCCCTCCCATGTGAACCTGTGACAACCAAGTTATCACTGTCGGGAGCAGGCAGAACCTAAGGAGATATAATCCCTGAAAGAAGGCAAGCACCCTGAGGTTAGCTCCACATTCACGGTGACTTCTCTGAAGGCAGTGTGACTTCACGGCACAGGAAAGTAAATTCCTAGCAGAAAGCAGCAATCCTACTTGGCTGAAGAGACAAAGGTTGACGTTTGGGCTGCCAAAGTAGCTAGGACTTGAGAGACAAAATCCCAGAGAGGAGGAAACCTCAGGGAAGTGAGCCTGAAATGCTGGAACAGTATCTCCTTGAGTTGTTTGCCAATTCTAAACGTACACACACGGTGAACACTCCAGACCCCCAGCAAACAGCAGCGGTTGGGAGGCTAAAGAGCCAAGCAGAGCTTTTCACAGATCTTAATGCTGAGGAGACAGAGGTTGGAGGTCAAGGCCACCAGGGTGAAGCGGTCCTGACAAACATCTCAGATTTTCCGTTGAGAACCTAGAGAGGTCATGTGTCAGGAATAAGGACAAAAACTGAAACCAGCCCTAACAAAGTCTAGAATCAACCCTCAATAGGATTATGGTTATCTGCCTGTACTTTACCAACCTGCCAAATGAAAAAATAACAAGCTTAGGAGGAAGATAACATCATGCAGAGCCTCTACAATCTTTAATATACAACGTATGCTATTCAGCCAAACTTACGAGGCATCCTAAAAATCAGGACCAAATGACTGAAAACCAAGAGAAAATATATATGGACAAGAGAAACAACCAATAGGTAGTAATTCAGACATTGGATTTATCAGACAATAACTTTAAAATTACTTTGATTAATGTGTTCAAGAATATAGAGGAAAAGGTGGAGAATTTCAGCAGAGATCCGGAATCTATAAAAGTCATGAATATTTTAGATCTGAAAATACAATACATGAAATTAAAATTAAAATTCATTAGATCCAGAACTGAGGATAAATGAATTGGAAGACAGGTCAGTGAAAATTATACAGATTGAAGTACAGGGAAAAATTAAGATGGAAAACACAGAAAAGATACATATGGAACGTGGTGAAAAAGTTTGGAAGATTTCTAGAAAAGAGGAAAGAGAGAAGTGGTGAAAAAGTTTGGAAGATTTCTAGAAAAGAGGAAAGAGAGAAATGGATTGGAAAAAATTATTTGAAGAACGACTGGTTAAGAACTTCTAAAATTAAGGAAGAACATCAACCAATAGATTCAACAAGTTTACTATCCTTAAGGAAGATAAAGAAACCACATATAGATACATCATAGTCAAATGTTAAAAACCAAAGACAAAGATATAATCTTAAAAATGACCAAACGAAAAAGACATGTTACCTTCAAAGGAGAACAGTAAGACTGATGGCTGACTTTTCCACAGAACTTAAAGGATGGAATGACATCTTGAAAGTGCTGAACCTAGAATTTCATACTCAGTAAAAATATCCTTCAGAAATAAAGGCAACATTGAATTGTACACTATTTAAGTGGGTGAATGGTATGATATGTGAATTTTATCTCAATAAACATGTTACAAAAGGAAACAAAGGCAAAAGGTTTCAAAAAACAAAAGTTAAAAGAATTCATTGACAGCAGCCCTGGCACTAAAATAAATACTAAAGAGAATTCTCCAGGAAAAAGGAAATAATTACGGATATAAATAAAGAAAGAAAGGCAGGATGGAATGAAAAACATCAGAAAGACTAAATACGTGGGTAAAGAAAACTGAATACTGATGCTTCAAAATAGATGGCAATGGTAATTAATAATAATAAAAAATAATGTGTTGTGAGGTTTAATATATATAGAATATAGATGTAAAATACATGGCAACAATAACACAAAAGGAAGGAGAGGTAAATAGATTTAAACTGTGAAAAAGTTCTTGCATTGTTGGGAAGTGATAAGGTACCAATTTAAGGTAGACCGTGGTAAGTCAAAGATGCATGTTGCAATCTCTAAGGTAACTGCTAAATGAATTTTTAAAATATTTCCAACAAACTAACATAGTATGAAAAAAACAAGTAAGAAAGAATACTTAGTTTATTCAAAAGAAGGCAGAAAATGAGAAATACAGGAACAAAGAAGAAATGGGACAAATAGAAAACAAACTTTGAGAAGGTAAACTTAAAATCAGTAATCAATAATCACATTAATGTAAATGGACTAGATATTCCAATTAAAAAGTCTTCCCACAAAGAAAAATTCTTATCCATGTGGCTTCAATTCATGGTGAATTATTTTAAACATTTAAGGAAGGAGTAACACCAGGCTTATACAAACTCTTCCAGAGTATAGAAAAAGAAGGAATGCACGAGGCCAGAATAATCTTGATACCAAAACTCAACAAAGACATTAAAGAGAGGAAAATTATAGATCTATCCTTCTTATGAATATAGACTCAAATTTCTTAGGCAAAATATTAGCACTCTGAATCCACTGACACATGAAAAGAATAACACATCACAACTAAATGGGATTTATTCTAGAAATGCAACATTTGAAAATCAATTAGTGTAATTCATCACTATAAGAGAATAAAGGTGAAAAACCACACGCTCATCTCGAGAGGTAGAAAAAGCATTTAATAAAAACTCACAGAAAACTAGGAGTAAAAAAACCCTTAATTTAGTCAATAGTATCTACCAAAATATTTACAACTAACATCATATTGAATGGTGAAATACTGAATTCTTATTTTGAGTTCAGAAACAGGTCAAAGAGGTCCACTGTCATCTCTTCTATTCAACACTTTGCTAGAAGTCCTAGTCAGCTCAATAAGGCAAGAAAAAAAAATTGGAAAGAGAAAAATGAAACCATCATTATTTACAGAAGATATCACTGTACACGTGAAGAAATGCAAAAGAATCTATAGAATTATTAGAATTAAAGTGAATTTAGTTAGGTTGCTAGATGTGAAGGCAATATACAAAAATAAATTATATTTCTATATATTAACAAAAAAGAATTAGATAATAAAATAAAAACATCAAAAACCCAGAAATAAATCTAACTTCTATATGTAAATCTATACAACATTGCTGAGACAAATTTAAAAAGACCTAATAAGGGAAATACCAGGTTTATGAATTAGAAAACTCAAAATTGAGAAGATATGTATTCTCCTGAAATTGATCTATATATTGAATGCAATACCAATTAAACTCTAATAACTATTCCTCCCTGCCCCTTCCCGGGAAACTGACAAGCTGTTTCTAAAATGTATATGGAAATGTGAAAGGTTAAGAATAGCTAAGACTATCTAGAAGAACACGACAGTTAGAGGTCTTACATTACCAGATATGAATACTTTATAAAAACCGCAGTGTACTGAGCTTTTCAATACCTTGTGCTATGTCAAGTGAGGACTCACATGGAAACATATGAACTTTGGCTACTATCTCACATCACATACAAATATCTGTGCTAGATGGATCATAGGCCTAATGTGAATGGTAAAACAATAAAGATTTTAGAAGAATATAAGAATATCTTCATAATCTTGGAGTAAAGATTTATTATACAGGACACAAAATCATTAACCATAAAATAAAAGATTGGTATATTGGACTTCATAAAAATTAAGAATTTCTGGTCATCAAAGGACACTATTTAGAAAAGCAAACCAAAGAGAAGATATTTATAATAATATATCAGACAAAAAACTCATAACCATAAAATGTAAAGAACCCCTGCAAATCAATAGGAAAAAGACAGACAATCCAATAAATATGAATAAGTGACTTGAACAGGCACTTAACAAGTGAGAATATCCAAACGGCTAATAAAGATATTAAAAGGTGTCCCATACATCATTACTTCTCAAAGAAATGCACATTAAAACCACAATAAAATACACACTTGCCAGAATGGCTAAAACCATGATGAAATAGACACTTGTCAAAATGGCTAAAACTAATAAGGCTGATGGTACTAAGTATTGATGAGGATGCAGAGCAATTGGAACTCTCATATATTGTTGGGGGGAGTGTAAAACGGTACAACCGCTGTTGAAAACTATTTGGCAAGATATTCTACAGCTATACACACCCATCCTATGATTTGGTAGTTTCATTCTTATGTATAAACTCAAGAGAAATGAGTGCACACGTCCACTAAAAGGATATGTATAAGAATGCTCACGGCACCTTTAGACATAAAAGCTAAAGATTATAAACAATCCAGATGTCCATCAACAGTAGAATGGATGCTGATATACTCATCTAATGGAATACAACTCAGCAACGAAAAAGAGTAAACTATTGTTATTGTTACATGAAACAACATAGATGAATTTCACAGACATGATGATGATCAAATAAAACCAGACACAAAAGACTACTGACTGTATAATTCCACTTACAGGAAGGTCAAGAACAGGGAAAACTAATCTATGGTGACAGAATTCAGAACAGTGGTTATGTCTGAGTATGGACTGGGAGCCTCACCTTGATCTAGATGATGGTCTGTGGGTTCACACACGTAAAAACTCATTGACTTGTCCACATAAGATCTGTGTACTTTACACGTTATACAGCAATAAAATTTTTAAAAAATATGATCACCACTTATATGCAGTCTTAGTGCTCCATTTGGACTGGTCTCTTTGGCCACAGAATGTCAGTGGTCTGGGCAAAAGGCAGTAGGAAAATTTGGGGAGGGGGAGGGAACCAGAGAGAAGAAAGTTATCACATGGGCCTCCTAGAAGAAAATCACCACCTTACAAAGCTTGTATAGACATGTTAAATATTTAAGTTCATTTATCCACACAGTAGACAAACATTTTTAAAAAGATTTACCTATATGGTCATTGAAATAGCATTTTTGTAAAGCAGCCCTCTGTTCATACCAAATGTTTGTGTCTCAGAGTTAGAAGGCTACTCACTTTCTCATACAGCATCATTATTTCCTTATTCCTAAATAATTTTTATGCCAAACTTTTCCCTTCTCTGCCTCAATCAAGTCTTCACTTCTCTGATCTTAATTACAAGCTGTACATGTTAATCAGTACATGGACACATTAAGAAGTAGCAAGGGAAATATCAGTGTAGGGATATATTAATGCGTGTGGTCATACAACCGGAAAACAGAAAAACAATGGGAGAAAAAGTACTGCTGCTGCAGGCAATGAAAATGGCACAGATGGCGGCAGACAGGAGGGCCATTCATCTGAGTCATGGCTTGACTGTACTCAGATTCTTAACTGTCCACATAGAACAGAAGAAAAACAACATTTTTCATCTTTTAAATCTTCCGTTTACCTTCTAGTAAGACAAATTCTTATATAAATTCTTTATGTCAAGCTGTGGAAGAATTTACATATAGTTACATAGATTATTGCGGCTTAGATTATTTTCAACCATTTTTCAATTCCACACCTAAGGATACATACATACCATTTTAGATAGAAGTATACCACCTATATATTAAAATGTCGGTCTTCTGAAAATTCCTCTAAGTATGTGTATACGTGGTTTCCTCTTCTCCTTTTTAAAGAATCATGCCAGTAAAATTTTTAGGGATATTTTAAAAAATTTTAGTACTAACGCATTAATTTTATATATGATGTAGCACCTTTATATGTCCTTTCTTATTCATCAAAAGGATGAGAATTATTGTACATTTAATCTCTCCTTTTACCAGTATTTATAATTCGAGTAAAAAGGATAGCATTATGGTACCTAAAATAAACTGTTATGAATAGTCAAATGTCTACCACAGCAACAGGTCTTTAATGAGGATAATTATCAAACATCCATCCCACAACACAGTGCACATTTAACATGACCAGCCTCTTACAAAGTTAAAATAAAACTGCAGTTAAGAATGTCACATTCCTCAATCTTACTAGATTTTAAAGCAAAGAAAACAACAGTAACAACAACTTTCCAATCTACCTACAAGCAGAAATGCCAGAAAATAAATCTACAGTATTCTGTTCATACGATTTAAATTTGCTTTTCTAAGTCATGACATTTTTTTGTTCGTTTTCTTCTTCTTTTTTAATATAGGAGGACTTCAAAACATACATGAAAAGATAAAAACGGCTCAATATGGGAAGGAACAAGAAGGAAACTGAAATTTGTTTTAGTAAAGAGACAAATTTTATAAAATCACGCAAATGAAAAATGTTATGCAATGGAAAAGAATCACGGGAGCAACACAATGCTGAGTATTATCCCAGTTTCCTGTGTTCTGGAGAAAAATTGCTGTATTAAATACTACCTCGACCTATCTAAAGTATTCGACTCCTTATGATAACCTCAACAGCATTCTAAGTAGAAAAATATTACCAAATTTCCTTCCACCCGTGCCAGCAGAAATACACCAGGAAAATTAAGCCTGATGAATAACTACCAAGAATTGTGTCTTTTAATCCAAGTCTCCTTCTAAATACAAAATATCAAGCTTTTCACCATGTGGTCAGAAGTAATAATGGAAAGGAAACGGTTGAAATAAACAGGAATATTTTGCACTAGTATGCTGAAGCCAAGACAGACATATTTGGGAGCCACTTTGGTTAATGACTCCTTTTTAGTCTAATAGCAGGGAAATATAAAATACTGGCACTCGCTTCCTTCACAAACTCATGAACTAAAAGGTGGACAACAGCCTTGGGGGAGTGAAGCATCAGATACTTAATGACGTAACAGGGAGCCGGGCATACAAAGAAAAGGGCTCAGAAGAACTATCTAGAAAGCTCAAAAGTGAGAAATGCTGAAGATGAGGACTGAAACGAGACTAACCGAATGTTCTTAACATGAAAACTGTTGCCCCTTGAAAATACACTTTTTCCCCCATATAAACAAAATTCAAATAACCACTCTTAAGGAAAATGTTCTAAGGAATGTCACAATTTGGAGTTACTTAACAAGACTGTGGATAAAACCTTTATGTGGCTGTAGCAGCTATTTTCTTTGGGTAGATTATACTTAAAACAGTCATTTGATGCATATTTCCTCTGTTATCTTATGATTACTTTTCCATTCTTTGAGTTTTACGATAACTCACATTTGAATTCCAAATTTCATTAGAGGCTGCTACATTCATGTTAGTGCTAGAAAAAAGTATCAAAGGAAGAGGGGGGGTATAAATCAATTAAAGGCCAGAAATTGGGGTGTTTTGGTGTAAGACATGTGAGGGGCCAAAAGTCATATAATTTTAAGATATTTCATTATGTTACAATAATTCATCTATAAGATGATTATTTTGACAGTGTTAAGTGGCATATCAGAATTTAACTTATTTACTGAGATCTTAAAGAATATTAGAAGCGTGGTAACACAAACATCCAAATCATGTTCTTAGTATGATCATTGGGAGAATATCCAAAGTAATCAGGTGGGCTAAAGCACATATAGGGCCAATGATTTAGAAATTTTCACCATTTTGAGATACCCTGTTATTAATAAATATGACAATAATGGGTGTTTGAAATGGTGGCAAGGTGAATAAGTAGACACTAAATTGTTTACTTTGGTACAGAATTGGAGAACATACTCAAAAAATAAAGTGAAATACAAAATGAATTCCCTTATCAAAAAAAAGTCCCTGCTATCCTAGTAGGCTTCTTTAAAATAACTTACTTTATATTTAAAAGGTAGCCTTTTACATAGTTATTTAAGAAATCAGCAGTGATATTAAAAAAATTAACATGTAGTTTTTCATGGGTAAATAAATCTGCAACTCCAAGACAGACAAGCATGTTGCAACTAACTCAGGAGACCTGATTTTCTGTTCCAGTGGTTCAGTGGTTTATTATTTTATAGAGGTTTGGAAGAATTAATGAATTTCAAAATAGCAAATTGAACTCATTCAGCCACAGGATCTGACACAGTAATTAGAAGAAAATGGTCTTTTAAAATTCCTTTCCTCTACAACCTTCCTTTTCTTATTCTTGCCTCTCGCTTAGCCATATATAAAGTATATTATATGAGTTAGGATTGATGATAGGATAAAAACAACATACAATAAAATCAATAAGGGAAGAAGAAAAGGGGTGATTTGGCTCAATTCCCCAAATCAATGTTATAAAGAGAATTTAATGTATATATTTGTTTTTCTTAGATCTACTTCTCTTTTACTCCTAATACCAAAAAAGAGTCCTTTCACTTAACATTTTCATATGAAGTATTTTTTAGTTTATTTTTGATGTGACTAAATGAAAGCTTTGTGAATTTTAAAGTGCAATTCACTTTACACCAACAGCCTGCACACAATTTAACTGCTGCAGACTTAGCATCAAAGGCTGCCTTTTCTGGTATTTACAAGTAGGGTGAGGATGAAGACTTGTGAAGAGAGGGCACCACTCTCTTTTCTGAGCTCTTCTCAAAAGCTCATTCTAGATTATTCAGGGAGGTTCATCAGTTGATGGATCAGCCTTCTCTTTCCTTCCTCCTCTTTCTCTGCCTGTCTTTTTACCCATTTCATTTTCTGTCAAGTCCTTCAGAAGAAGATGTAAGGAAAATAAGAGAAAATGAAACCCACCAATTTCTAATATTCACAGTGAGTCAATTCCATCATCAACCGTTAGGGTATATTGACCGTTTTTCTGGATCATTTTCCATCAGCAACAAGTCTCTTTAGTTTATGCTTTACAACTAGTATTTTCTACTGGGGTGCACAGTTTTAGAAATGACATGAAGAGCTAACTTACACATTTCCAAATATATTCAACATAACCATAGATCTAAATGGACATTTTCTTGATTATTATAACTCTGTGCCTGACGGAATCACATTTTGTGAATTAGCTACAGTTTGGTAGTAATTCATGAAGATTTCCCATCATTACTAGGAATGATTGAAGGCTGGAAGTACAAAACTTGCATTGACTCAATGAGAATGATGTAGCCATCTGACCTACTTTGTTAAGTATTTCTAATAACCATTGTGGACAAAAATGTAAACAGAATAATACAATATTTTGAAAATATTTTAATATTTGCCATTTTTGTTGCCTGTGCTATTAATATACACATTGATTTAGTAATAAATATACTATTACATACAGTGCAATATTTTTAGTATTCATAACTTGTTGAAATTAATGCTGCTATTATCTCAAGAAAGGAATAAATAAATATCATGCCCAAATTCCAAACTAATGCTCACGAGGTTATCATTAACAAAAACTAGAAAATAAACAGGTTGGGCATTACCTTTTTAAGCATGATTCCTGTAAACACAGCAAAGATTACTTTTCTCAGCCCTGACACTTCACATGATGGCTTTAAAAGAAAATACAGCATACAAATCCTATCACTTCTTTGTTTGCATAGGGAATGAATTAATCGTATTTCAAAATGCAGCAATCTTTAGTGAAATGTCTTCATCACATTGCACTTATTTTCAGAACTTTTGAGCAATAAAAATGCTCTGCATAAGTTTATAAAATATGCTTTCTGGATTTAAAATTTAACAGAAAAATTTCAAAACAAGTCATAGTTATGATTCTAAAATATTATGTACATAATATCCAACTACAGGAGGAAATGCCTCACTGTAGTACAACACAGTGTACAAATATGAAGCACAGTGTTTAAGAGAAATTCCCTTTAGGTTTTCCTCACATCCGTGCCTAAGTGGCTAATGACTACGTGCTACAACATGTCCCATTCTACTTGTTGCATACAGAGTAGAAGGTGGATGTGAGGATAAATTAAAGTAGATAATGGAAAAAATGGCAAAAATACAGTACATATGCTTTAAACAGTGCACTTTATAAAATAAGTTGCTTTATTCATATTCTTTTATAAAGTGCAATATTACTTAGAGACATGTACCTTAATATTTTGCAATGACCATTAAAACAAATTGCCAGGAAAGAGCAGTGCAAAATTAAAAACATATGTAGCTTAGCATGCATCTCAGATGGGTCCCAAATATAGAGCATGGGACCTGAAGTTCTTATATCCTTTTTTTTTTCACTTTTTAGAAAAAGATTAACAATAGCAGGTTATCATCAGATGTAACCATAAAATAAAAACAATAAGTTAAAATCCTCTCTCAAGAAATAAGTATATGCCACACATAAAATTCATTACAGAATCTTTTTGAAAACAGTCAGACCTTTTTCTCTGATAAATCACTGTTCAAAGGGTGCAAATCTGTTAAAAACCCACATTGTCCACAAGGTGAAGCAAAAGGTGGCATCATCAGTCTGAGTAACTCTCTTGCTGGCAGACATCTGAGAAACTTGTGACTTATTTCGTAAGCAGCTCAAATCTAATCAGTCCTTAATTAAATTGACAGACACCTTTGCTCCTTCAAGAATAGTCCTGTCGGCATCAGGCTAGGTCACTAAACAGTATAACGTGTGCTCTATTCACAGTAACGTTCTGTCCAGTGCTTTCGGAAAAGGATAACCAATTGGGTTTTCCTGAAAAAATTCCCTAAGAGGAAGATTCCAATGAGACCAATGGGACACATTTTTAAAAGCAGAAAACATTGCCTCAGGCATCTGCTGAGGGAAGGAAAGGAGCGATGGATCATCGGTTACATTCCTACCATTCCTGCGCTACTCAGTCCGAGAACTGGAAGAGGGTCTCTGGGTTATTGCTGTCGGCAGGGTTGCTGGGCTGCAGAGTCTTTGTAGGTGTAGTTTTACCGTGAGAATGAGAGGAGGAGGAATGAGAACTTTCACTGGAGCTGCTGCGCGTCTCCGTGCTGGTGCTAGTCTTTTTCATTTTCCTTCTCTTTGCCAAAGGGGCCTTATCCACGTTCTGAAGGCAAAACCCCTCTCTCTTGTATTTGTTAAAGGCCTAGAGGAGAAAGAAAGGGAAGCCCCGTGAAGGTAAAAGGACTGAAGATTTCTTGGCAGTTATGACTTAGAGCAGAAGACAACCTTCGGTTGGCAACCATGGCTCCAAGTCATTTTGGGAACAAAGTCCTTAAAACCATTGTATCCAAACCTCTTGGCAGGGCACAGAAGTTCATGAGAAAAGATTTCTGAGGGCTCTGTTTAATTCAAACCAGCTAGGCTGTCCAAGAGTCACAATTCTAATAAATCTTTCAAAAAAAACAAAAAACATTGACTGACTGGAAATTCCTAAAGAATATTAGCAATCTAAACCAACCCTCCCGCCCCATTACTTTTACTAGTTCTGTGTCTGAGATTTAAAATTCTGACCACAAAGTCCCAACACAGAGCAGACTTGATCCATTACAGGCCCCTGCTCTCCGACTCCAAGTCAACGTAACTTGGGAGTATCTTGGACAGGGAAGCTTAGCTCTATAAACCTCAGCCCGGCTTCCTCCTCACAGCAGCCTGTCTCTGCTTTTCTTCGCCTCAAGCTTAGGCATTGCTGCGGTTACCCCTGACAACCTTGGATCATGTGTCACTGAGAAGATCTGGATCATCTGCTAGAAATTCTTGCAGTTAATCTCTTCACACCTCAACATTCCCTAGTTCATTAACTTTTTAATCCATTTCTGCAGCTGAAGAGGAAATGCTATCCCTTCTTTCTCAAGATAATCCCCTCAGAGGTAATTTTATTTCTCCTGAACTCATCTATTCCTTATATGATTATCTTATGTATTTGCATCTTCTTGGCACCAATATGCAGAATCTCCAGTTACTGCTCTGTAGTCTCGGCCTTTCAAATGTACCATCTATACTGAATACCAATTAACTTACTTCTTATCCCTCACAGTCTCCAGGACATGTTATGCACTAAATAGTTGTTGAATGAATGAACTTTCACATGTGCCTTAGTTCCTCAGGTTTATTTATAGGTTTTAAAGAAAACGATTTAGCTTATTTGAGAGAAAAAAGTTCTAATATTATGCATATTGTTTTATTACCTACTGAAAATTTTCAACTATTCAAATATCAGACTACTGCCTCATCTCACAAACTCATTCCAAACATGAAGTAAGTATTTTGTGGGTTAGCAATGACTCTGGTCCCCCATGCACTTTCTGTTTATAAATGTGTTTATATCATGAAGGGATTTATAAAAACATACCTAAAATTTAAAGAACACATTATTTTAAATGTATTACTAAGAGTGTGCCTCTGAAGTTATAGTAAGAACACCTGATTCCTTTTCAAACTGCCTCACGTGCGCAGGGCACAGGGCCTTACATGGAAGGTGGCTTTCACACAGGTATGCACAGCAGCTCCTGAAGATCCTAGAATGTCTGGAGTCATCAGAGGATTTGAGGACAGCTGACTGCCATCTTGAAGCCATTCGTTGTATCTCAAGCCAGACATTTTAAGCCTCTTATTTGGATCGACTGTGAGAAGTCCTGTGGGAATAAATAAGATATTTTTATTTTATGATTTGTCATTTCAAACATCGTTTAAAATCACCCTCAGACATAAATCTCAATTATGTTCACATGATACAATGGTTCAACCTCCTACAAAGATGATTACATTTTCATATACATTTAAATCCCCTAGTGAATACTGGATGCTAACAGTAAAGCCCACAATAGCCTATTTCTAGGAGGCTGTAGGCTAACTGCCTGTTCAATCAGAAGGCAATAACCACCCAAAACAAAGACTCCCACAGTGACTGGGTAAACTCCAGACGAACACAGAGCACCCAGATATACTTCATTCAGGTACAAATACCTTCTTCAAGTCAGGGAGTGTAGCAAGGGACTTGAGATACAGAGATGGAGACAAAGACACAGACAAAAACCCAGCTATTATGACACCAGGGGACAAGAGCAATAGGAAAATCCACATGCACATGTGTTAGTGGGCCCAGGGGAAGGGCTCACCTAGGGAGGGTGGGCACCCTGGAAGGCTACCAGAAGAAGGGTCCTGGAGGATGAGCAGAAGGGGGCTCGATGAAGAGGGTGCCCCAGAGATTCACAAGAGCACTGTAAAGGCAAGCAGGAGTCCGAAAGCTTGGCACATTTGAGGAATTCAAGTGTCCTACGATGGCAGAGTGAGGGTGACAGGAAGTGGAGGCAGGCAGGGCCAGGTCATGAAGGGCTTTGAATTTTGAGTGCTCCACTCTGGAGTCTGACCTGAAGCTAAGAGGGATTCTCAGAAAGATCTTTAACAGAAAAGAGGCATGATCACATTTGGTTACCGGAAGGTCACTTTGCCAATCGATGATTGACAGGTAAAGTCAGAGGAAGTGACATTCTAGAAGTCACTACAAAGGAAGGATGGATGCAGAAGGATGTTGCAGGATTTCAGGAGGGAAATGATGACAAGAACTAAGGCAATGGCCAGGTGAATGGGGAGGAGGCGATGGCCAGAGGGATGCTGAACCTGCAGGACTGTGACTGGCTGTGGAAGGTGAGGAAGGTGCAGGTATCTAGGATGATGTCTGGCTTTCTGTTTTGGTGATCTGGCTTCTTGGCAGTGCCATCGTCCAGAAGACAGGAGACGGAGGAGGCACATGTTTGGGGGAAAGGAGAGTAAAAAAGTACAGGCTCGTTTTGGAGGTGTTGGATCGAGATGCTGGTGGATCCAAGTGCTAGTTCGCGCCATGGCTGTGGAGAAGATTATTAAGGGACAGTGTTCTGATGAGAGGAAAAGAAGGCTGAATAGAGTCACCTGGAAACCTTTTAGAACACACGCGGCTTCCTTGAGCAATTAACAGACAAATATATGTGTAATGGGTCTGATGCCACTTCAATCACTACACATCACATAAAATGTAAAGTTTCATTAGATTCTTACCTTGGATCAAATCTTTAGCCTCTTGGGATACATTCTTCCAGGCTTCTCCTTCAAAGGAGAAATCTCCCTTTTTAATTTTCTTCATGATTTCCACTGCACTGGTACACGTCAAACTTTTGTCATGAGATTGGAATGGAACTTGCCCTGACAACATGGTATACTATCAAGGAAAAAAAAGGAACAAAACAGAATGTCTGCCAAAATCACTGTCAAAGCCACCTCTAGTATTACCAACTTCATCAGCATAACTTATCAAATACTACAACTAGCATTATTGGGTTTAAAAGATTACGTGACTTCTATCACTGAAACAACTAAAGCATTTCAAAGACTTATAAATAAAGATGACTGGCTTATTATGATATCAAGATCTAAAACCATTTTTATAACTATATTCAGAACAAGAAGAATAAAAAGGGATAATCCAACTGCTTCAGAAAAGATGGTATTAATGTTAACAGAAAACCGAGAGACAGCAGAACCTTTTAATAACTATTTTTTTCTATCCAATTCCACACATCCTTTCCCTAGGACATTAACTATGGTCAAGGACTTTAGAAGATTTTTATTTAGGCCTTCTTATTTTGTTTGTAATTACCTCCATTTTATTTTTCTCATTATAGTATTAAATATAATGAATTCTCTACAGTCACCTTATTTTATTGTAGCCATGTGTTTGAAAATTTGTTTAAGGTTTTTGCCCTTTAAGAAGTCAACAGCAAAGCTGAAAAACTAAGGCTTGCCTTTGTAGCAGAGACTGGATTTTTGAAAAGTGATCCTTTAAAATTCCTGGACGGTTTTCTGTCTGCTCACTGAGAGCCTCACGGGCTTACAGAGGTGGAAGGCAAGCTGCAGGTGGTGGTGGACTGGCTGGTGCTATGAAGGGACTGTGTTTGTGCAGAGACCAGAGAGAACCACCGCGTCGTGTGAGAAGAGGGTGGAGGTGTCAGCGGGAGCCTGCTCACCGCGGCTGTTAGTTAGGAAGGGACACGAAGAGGACAGTCTCAACCCCAGCCCTCAGTAGGAGGTATGGAGGCTACGGAGGTGTCCCAGTGATGGAGAAGGAACGTGCCATTTTTCTATTCCGACCTTTGTCTGACAAGCCGGCTCACTCTCAGGACGGCAAGACGGTCAAGCAGCGCTTACACACTGGCTCTCAGAAAAGACGGAAATTCTCAGACAGGATAATCAAAATAACATAAAAAGGAAAACCAGCAGATACAATAAGGTAGGCAGTCAACAAAACCTGAGTAAGAAGGGCAGAGGATGGAGGAACAAGGCCCAGACAGAGAGGAGAACCTGACCCCTCTGAGGCCACCAGAGACTAGGGGGCTCTGGGAAAATGTGGACTTTCTGACAAAGAAGGTTGTGTCTGACAGAATAAAAACTATATTCTTGAGAACGGAGAGTCTGAAAATAGAAGACAAGGAGAAGAAACTTCAGTTTCTAATTTGGAGCAACCAAGCAGGAAGATATTTGTTCTAAGGAGGGAAATGCTAGGACATCTGAAGAACGAAGACAAAACAACTTAAAAAAAAACCCCGAAGCCTCCCTAAATCCTTGGTGTGGAAGGAAGGCTACAGTTAGACATGACTGGACTAGGGCTCACAGTTGGGGTAACTGCCCAAGGATACACTGCAGCCGTTTCCTACGGATCCCATGGCCTCTCCCTGCCCCTTCTCAACTCCTTCCCTCCCTCATCCTTCGGGCGGACACAGAGTAATATTTACACGATCTAAATCTTATCCCAACTTTCCCCTTCCCAAACTCCTTCACTGGCTTCCCAACACTTGCCCGGCACCTTTCAAGCTCTGACTCGCGCCTGCCCTTTCGGCCTCAGCCTCTGCAATTCCCATGTTCCAATCCCACACTCTGAACCAACAGCTCTTGTGCCTCCCTAACTTTGCACAAGCTACTTAGTCTCCTTAGAATGTCATTTTCTTTGTTTAGCTGGCAAAGTCCTGCCCATCCTAGGGTGTAACTTTCCAGGATGTGTGACAGGACCTCTGCCCTCTGTCACCATTACTCCAGAGAGAAGACACAAGGTACAGAAGGGGAGAAATGAGCTTTAGAGTCAGACAGGCCTGGCTTCAAACAACTGCTTTTTTATTTACTAGCTTGGGCAAATTAGTTAACCTCTCTTAGACCATTTCTTCATCTATAAAATAAAAGCAACAAGATCCAACAATCCATTGTGCTTGGTAACAGCAGTGGCAGCTCAATAACACACCCACTCTCCGTCCTGGCCTCACTTTGTTTCCTTTGCTCCTCTTTCTCTGGTTGGACGGCAATAGGGACCCCATTGTTGAAGGAAAGCAGGGTGTCAGAACAGTGAGTCATGCAACTTCAAAGCCCCTTCCTAAAGGTCTGCTTTCTGGGTCACTGCTGGCACTGACTACCTTAGGCTGGGTTCCCCAGAAAGCACAGTCGGAAGCAAAAGCTTATATGCAATTATGTTATTAAGGAGCACAGTCCTTGAGGAAGAGGAATGGAGGAGAACGGCAAATGGTGTACACACCAGGGGAAGGGCAGGCCCCGGCTAAAATGGATCAGCAGGGACTGGCTGCCATGCTAAATGTGGTACAAGTCAATATGGCTCTGGCATTGATAAGCACCTATTAATCTAGTCAATGGATTCTTCTGGATTCCCCTCAACAGGAAAGATCAAAGCAGTAAGTCTTTGTGTGGCAAGGACAGCACTCACTGTCTTGCCTGAGAGCTATGCTACCTCTCCTGCTCTGTTATAATATGGTCTGTGGTGATCATCTTGACATTCTAAAGAACCCTGTGCTGGTTCTCTATATCGATGTCTTCATTAGATGAGACCTGGGAAGCAGGAACTAGCAGGTATCCTAAATGCCCTATAAGCCACATGAATGCCAGAGGGTGGGAGACAAACTGCACAAACATTCAGGGGACTGTCACACGGGTAAAGATTTCAGAGCTCCAATGGTCAGGGGCACAGAGGCATTCCCCTCTGAAAGACAAACTGCTGGACCTTGTACCACTGCGAAAGAGGTCCAGGACTTAGTGGGCTTCTTTGGAATTTGGCGTCAGCATATACTGCACCCAAGAACACTGTTCCCATCCATTTATCCAGTGACTTGGCAGGCCACCAGTTTTAAGTGGGGCCCAGAGTAAAGAGGGTTTTGCTGCAAGTCCAAGCTGTAATACAAGCTGTCCTGCAACTTAGGCCACAGGGTTTGCAGATCTGATTGGGCTAGAGGTATCTGTAAAAGAGGAGAATGCTGTGAGGGGGAGTCTGTGGCCACTCCAACAGAAGAGTCGCAGACCAGACCTGAAGGATTCTGGCGCAAGGTCATGCCTTCTGTGGTGGAGAACAACTCTGACAAACAGCTCCTGGGATGCTACTGGGTCCTAGTAGACTCTGAGTGCCTAAACAAGCCATACCAAGAGCAGTGCATCGTGCGCGAGGATCAGCAGATGCACTGATTCATAGTCAAGGCAGCAATCCAATGTACCACATGACATGGCACACTCAGAATCAACCCTAGGAGGTCCAGAAGGCGTGAGTAAATTACAAGCATAGGTGTGTGTCATCTATCTCTGTTGCACCAATGCTTTTTCTTTAACTCAAGCCTATAGCCTCATTGAGGGGGGCTCCCTATGATCAACTGATGGAGGAAGAAAGGAAATTGGGCCTACTTGACAGATGGGTGGGCACTCTTTCACTTGGGTGCAGCTGTCCTGTTAGAACATGAAAAGCTCACTAAAGGCACCAGCTCAAGACAATACCCTGTGGGGTTGGAGCCCTGTCCTTGAGGATTGTGCCAAACCAATGGCTTGTCCATTGCTGCTGGGTCCCCCACGTATAGATTCTACGGGTACATGACCCACCTACAGAATTCATGGTTTTGTCTCTGCAAACTTAGGGTCTGCTCAGTTAGAGGTCTTGGTTCCACGGACTCAAGTGATCAGGTGCACTGATAACAAAAGGTGTCAACCCAGTAGCATAGCCTCCCCTCTCCCTTTTTCCTTGCGTCACTCCCACTTCCCTGGGATTATGCTCCCTAGGAACATGATAACCATGAGCTTTAGCTTCAGGTTCTGCTTTCTGAGGAACCCAGACTAGAACATCTTTCTATTGTTGATGACCATTTGACTTGTTTCCAGTTTGGGGCATTTTGAAACATGCTGCTATTTATCTTCGTGTACGTGTCTCTTGGTAATAAAAAAACACATTCCTGTTGGGTGTATTCCTGAGAATGGAACTGCTGGGTCACTTGGTCTGTGTATGTTCAGTAGACACTGCCAAAGAGTTGGCACTACCTCACTTCCTGACAGATATGAGTGTGGCTAAATACAAGAAAGTAACCTTTACAAATACACTTTTCTTGCTTTCTGATGTGTAAGAATGCAAGACGCTGTTGGGTGGAAAAACTAATTCTTCATCCTTGTAGAAAACTTTGTAGAAAAGATCCCTTCTCTGGAAGAGGTAGAATTAAACAAACTTTAGGCTCATTTTGACTCCAAGATCTTACAATTTTAGCTGATTATCCAGCAGTCGACTTCTGTTAAGAATAATTTTGTGTCTGCAAATGGTGTGGCAAAAAAGTATCTACATACATAGAGATATATATCTATATACATATATGTGTGCCCATATATATGTATTATGTATGTGTGTATATATGTATACATGTATATATGTATACACACATATAAACACATGTGGAGAGAGAGAGTATGTGTAAATGTGCATGCACACGAGGGAATTAGAAAAGCAAATGTGGCAAAATTTTCTCAAATTTTCTGTAGGTCTGAAAATTTTCAAAATAAAATTTTCAGAGAAAAGTAAAAAAATAAGGTTTCCAGAATAAAATACTTGGAGGAAAAATGTTTTAAATGGAACTATATGCCACCCCACGAGTTATGTATAACACACATACCCATGAGAAGGCATATAATCCTACCCTACATTTTCTAATTATGGACTGAATGTTTGTGTGTCCCCAAAATTCATATGTTGAAGACTCAACCCCCACTGTGACTGTATTTGGAGACAGCGCCTTTATGGAGGGAATTAAGCTTAAATGAGGTCATATAGATGGCGTCCTGATCCAATAGGATTGGTGTCTGTACAAGAAGAGGCACCAGAGAGCTTGCTCATTCTTTCTTTCCAAGCACACACACCGCGGAAAGGCCATGTGAGGACACAGTGAGTAGGGGGCCATTTGCAACCCAAGGAGAAAGCTTTCACTAGACACCAACCCTGGTGGCATACTGGACTTCCCAGCCTCTGTAATGGTGAGAAAATAAATTTCTGTTGTTTAAGCCACCCAGTCTGTGGCATTTTGCTATGATAGCCAGAGCACACTACGATACTGTGTAAGCTCTATTTTAATTAAAGTCCTGTATATTTTAGACAGGGACTGCACATCCATGAGGTAGACTGGGTTGTAATCAAAGCCACATGACAGTATATGATGCATCTTCCTGGAGTATTTATTTTACTCAAGGCGGGTAACATAAATTATTTTCACATTAAAATATCCACATTCATGTTTATTACAAGCTACATGCAAAAGAGTCATAGATTCTAAGGCAAATCAGGAGACTCCAAATAAATTCTGTGCTTGCTATGGATGATTCAGGCTTTGTATCTAGATCCTCTGGAGATGGGCATTCATTTATCAGGAAAAGTCACAAAGCATTCTTTTTTTTGACAGTGTAATGCAGGTGTTACCTTTGTTTCTCATCTGTAAGTACTTCATTATGTATCTCTAAAGGGCAGTGACTTCTAAAACCTACAACCACAACACCATTATCACACGTAAAAAAATTAGCAGTAATTCCTTTGTATCATTCAATAGTCAATGTTCAAATTTCCCCAATTGTGTTATATACATTATATATATACATATATTATAATTACCTCTGTATGACTTAGATTTAGAATCTGAATTTAACAAATAGAATTTAAATTAGAATTTGCTTGAATCAGAATTCAAGTAAGATGCAAACATTGTTTTTTAAGTGTCTTCCAATCTATAGGTTCCCAGGCTATTTTCTCTTATAATTTATTTGCTGAAGAAACTGGGCTGTTTGTCCTATAGAACTTCCCACAGTCTGGATATTATGATTGTACCCCTCTGGTATCATTTAACCTGTCCTTTGTCCTCTGTTTCTCTTAAAAACTTGACAACTACATGTGTAGAGAAGCACAGCTTCTATCCATGCCATTATACACAGTTATTTCCATAGATATGGCATCTGGAGGCTCTAAAATACCTGTCTGTGTGTCTAAGACTGTCTTTTAAAACCTTAAAAGGCATGATGGTTATAATTGGCCTATATTTAAAGTAAGGGCTCTTTTACAAGGGGTAATCTTATATTATTACTAAAAATAAAAATTTAGAGTAATTTTTTAGGAGAGTGCTACTAATGAAAATGTAATCAACTTAAGTCCTTAAAACTCTTAAATCTACAGAAGTTATTTTTATTAAAAAAATCTTATAAATATGTAATTTAAATGTGAAAATTATAAATGATGAATTAAAATTGCTGAGAAGAAAACCATATAAAGCTTAAAAATAAAAGAAGAACCATCCTGCAGGGACAACTGGCTAGTCACTGGGGAAAACAAACTGACACCAAAATAAACCCCAGATGGAGTCCAGATTTAAGCATAAAAATAAAATATAATTCTGGAGGAAACTTTAGGAGAATATTTTTATAATCTGGGTTGGGTAGAGGTGGATGACAATCTGACATCAAAGCCAGATATCATAAAGGAAAAAATTGTATCTTACTACATAGAAATAAAAAAAAACTTCTCTATTTAAACCCTTCTAAAAACCCAATTAAAATCCCACATTATTATAACCAAAGTTTTCAAACAAAGGACAAACCAGAAAAGACATTTCCAATATTAATGGCAAAAGACTAAAATCCTTAATAGAGCTTTAAAAATCAATAAGAAAAATTTCCCCATAAGAAAACGGGCAAAACTCATAAACAGCAAGTCATAAAAGAGAAATTACAAACGTCCAAATAAAAGATGCTCAGACTGAATATTCATCAAAGAAACGCATGCAAATTATAACAACAGTAGGAAATAATTTAAGATTGAAATTGATAGTATCCGATGTATTTGCATTCAGTTGACGAAAACATGGTATGGCAAACCTTCTAGAAGGAAATCTAGGCATATATGTCAAAATAAAGATGTGTATACCCTTCAACTAGGAATCTATTCTAAGAAAATAATGAGACAAATGCAAGCACACATGTAAAAAACATTCATTTGTGTAGTTTATCATTAGTGAAAAGCTGGAAAATGCTAACTGCTCATTAGTAAATAAACTTTGGAGACTCAAACTACACGTATAATATAATCTCATTTGTTAAAAACCCAAATATATATACACATATAGAAAAACCTGCAGAAAGATATAAAGCATACAGATACGGTGGGGGCGGTGAATTAGAAGGCACGTGAGAGCCTGTACCACAGCATCTCTGTATGATGAGATTACCAGTGATTTCACTTTGTTCCTTATATCTTCCCGTATTGTCTAAAAATTTCTCTCTAAGATTAGGCAGTACAAATTACATGCATAAAAAAATAAAGCTATTTTGAGAAAAAAAACATGCCACAATTTCTCTAGCTTAACGTTCTGTTTCTGATCGTGGCAGCCAAGGACATTTTGTGAAAAGGATGCTTACTGCGATTACTATAAGTTACTGTAAATAATTATAATTTTTTAACTATTAATTTGTTAATTTATCCTAAATGATATTCTCTAATTACATTTTTAGTCTGAAAATCTCAGAATATTTTTAAACAATTTTCTATTAATGAATCACTTTGCTATTTTCACATCCTCTCTAACATAATAGGCACATTTTTTGAAAATATACTATAAATAAAACACAGCTGCCTTAAACATTTCAAAATAAACCAAAATAAAAATTCCTACATTTTCTCCAATGTAAGTTTTAAGAAAAGGAAACAGTCTTCTTTCAGGTCTTTAAGTGGCTGTACAGAAAGGAAACGAATTTGCCAATTTTTTCATGAATTTAAGAAAAACAGCAAAGAGAGAGAGGGGTACAGAGGACATCCAAGAACTGACTGGGTTTAACGGTCTACTGAAATGAACTCACCAAAATGACGCCCAAGCTCCAGAGGTCACAGGATTCGTCGTAGCCGTTATGATTCAAGAGCTCTGGGGCAGCATAATGAAGGGTGAAGCACGGTGTCTTGAGAGGCTGATTATCAGGTGGCTTTAAGCGTGCAAACCCGAAATCAATTACTTTAATTTCCAAGTTGTCATTTTCATCAGTGAACAATAAATTCTGCAAGACACAAACACACTTAAATTAGTGTCTCATTAAAACGTCATGGGACTTGGTGATGCCATTTATGTAACATCATCTATCCACATATTGATACTGGATTCAGACACAGAGAGAGGGTCTGGGAGCCGGATGTCAGTGAACTGCTGCTCTCTGCTTTATACCTTTTGGTATTACTTCAATTTGACGATGTCATGTGAAATGGTTTTCGACTGCACTACATCTCTTCTGCTGTCAGACCCTTCTGCTATCAGACCCTTCTAAGGTCTCCGCTTTGCCCTCTGACTGCCTTTGTCTTCTACTTCCTGTACCAACCTCCCTTATCTACTCCTCATTTAGAGAGGGGTAACCACTAAACTGAAGTTAGACCTTTATATATTTCCTCCTAGCATTATTTACTTTTCCTTCCTGGCACCTATCACCTCTGCATTGTATGTTAAATGTCTTCATCCCCATTAGACCACAAATCCATAAGGGTGGGGGCTGTGTGTCCACCTTACTTATGACTCTATCCCCAGAGCCTGGTGCAGTCACATAGTAGGTGCTTTGGTAAATATCTGTTCATTGAATGAAGTCATAAATAAAATAGTTATATAATATCTAGTGTAGCCTATTAAAGAAGACACGATGGAGACATACATTACATTTCACAAATATTTTATCCAAAACAGTTAATACTTACAACATTTTTTGATGCTTATGGGTATTATCCCTCAATCATGCAGAAAACATTGTGATTTTGAATCTTTCATTGCCAGGGTTTCTCAATTATTAAGTAATCAATAAATCAGGTTATTACTCATATTACCTGAGTAATACAGGTTTTACTGTATTACTTTTGTATTTATTGCATGTTTAATAAATGCTAACTGTACTGATACACAAATCATTTTTATTAGTACAGCAACCCAGTACCCACAGTAAATGAATCTGATTATACTGTCTTTAGACATCCTAACAAAATGCCTTTATGATCATTAAATTATTACCCAGCTCTGGAATGTCATTTGCTTTGTTAATATTATTCTAACTGAAATAAAAGACATCATAGAAGGTTTCATTGCAACAAAGAAGAAAAATCTTCTAAGCCTTCCATTCAAAAGTTAAAAATGAATAAAGTGGGAGGAAAGAAAAGCAAAATAAAATTAACTGAAAAGTTTTCTTAAATTTTCTATCATACAATGCTTCATCCTGAATTTCTGATGGAATTAAAATGTGGATATAATTAAACGTAAGGTTCACTACAACTGAAGTCTCAGCTGGGGTTCACAGATGGGCGCTTGGGAGAAGTCTTCAAGCAAATGACTCCTGAGCTCCTCTGCAGCCTAAGGCATTGTGCTACATAGAGAGCAGAGGGAAGCACACGTGGCCCGTCTGCATTGAGCCTAAGTCTTTGGAAATGACTTCAATTCATTCTATATTAAGACTGGCGAAGGACTTGCTTAATCTTAGTTCTTGAAATGGAGGAGACGTGGCACACCCCTCTTGTCTCCTCTCCCAACACTCCAAGTGGAGCTAGGTGTGCATGGTTAGGAATGGTAAGAAGCAACCATTCAAACTCCTTCCACCCTCCTCTCAAGTTCTGCCTGAAACTAATTTGATACAATTTTTCTTAATCTTTCAAGAGTATGGGGACCAGTTTGAAAAATACAAAGCAGCCTACTAAGAATGTCAGCCAGCTTCTAAATTTATCTGATTCTCATCTAGAATTTAGGATTTCGTCTGGGCAGAAAATGAATGCCACATACATATCTACCGAAAGATATAGAATTAGATCTTAAAATGCCATATCAACATGAAAGGGATTAAACTTTCAGTTTGGAAATAATTACTCTCCCATTTAAAAGTCAAAGTGAAATCTATTTTATTATGAAAATTTTAGTACAAAGGCATATTTTCATTTCTCCAAAATATATTTTGATTTAGGACTATAACTGTAGTAGACTGTCTTAAATAATCTGACATTCTTCATTTCAAATGACTATTTGAAAGAAAAGCTTTATAACAAGTAAGAAGAATTAAGCTATATAAGTATCTTTTTCAGTAAAATAGGAAGGCAAATTTAAATTCTGCTGGAGAGGATGGTTGCATCATTTGAGACTCATGAGACGACAGATGGCCAGTTATCAAAGAATAAAACGTGAAAATGAATTCTATACAGTCACGGAACAGATCTTTTCAATTAAAAAAATTACATGCTTGTTCCTTGTCTGTCAAGAAAACATTTAAGTGGTGTGCTTTCACATTTAAAAATAGACAGCTAATCTCCAATGTACAGAGCGCCATATTTTCAGTGGGTGTTATGTAGGAGAGTGAGAACTATGATGAAGGAAGCAGAGGGGTAGCTATCATAGTTGCAAGTTCATAAAACACAATTCACTTTTGATTAATTACTAGTAATATGAAGAACAGTAATAGAAAGTACACAGACTGAAGTTTAAATACTTTAGGAATCAATTATATTTGAATGCATAGAATTTCATCTAAAAAAAATCTTCTTCCTATCAATAATCCAAGATCCTTAAATAAAAGGCAAAAATGGTGGTTTTTGGGGAAATATTCTTTTGTGGTCTAACATAAAAAATAAACAGCAAATAAATCATTATTTTAAATATACTTGAAAATGCATTATAATCACATGGTAATTAAAAATGAAATTTTATTTTAGAGAGGAAATATGTATAATTTTGCATATGGTAAAGGATGATTCATTGTTATTCTCTTATAAATTATTGGGTTTTGATATTTAATTCTCATTGTTATTTTGATAATTTTCTAAAAGGGAGGAATTTTCATATTTTTGATTCTAAAAGAGATCATTCTAGAGTTAGAACCTTCTTTATTAACATTTCGAAAGAAGAAATATATAAAAAGCTGCTACTTCTGCATTGCTACACAGTTCTATAAATACAGTACATGAGCAAAGAAAAGCACATATAAGGATGGCATAACTAATTAAACCAAGACAATTCTTTATGTGTAAATATTTAGAACAGAATTCTATACATTCCTGTTCATGAGCTAATCAACTTGATTACAAACGTGAAAAATAAGCTTTCGAATATATCATCCAAAAAAACCCCTCTAAAATGGTATACATATAGAAGGAATATTATTTTCTGCTACAAAAATTTCCATTGCTATTTTTAGTCCACAACTATTGCATGAAGTATTTCTTCCATAAAGGGCTGTCACACTTACAAATATAACCTTGAGATGATCAGCTGGCAAAAAAAAAGACAAATTTATTTGAGACTGAAATAGATAAAGAAAAATCCAAGAAACATGATATCTGCAAGTATCTATTTAGCAGAAAGCCCTGAAAGTAAAAATATAAAACAAACCAAAAAAAGCCCATACGTATTTGAGGGATATTTAATAATGATGCTAGATTGAATGTGAGAGAACACGTTATTTGATACCTCAGGTTTCAAGTCTCTGTGCACCACTCCCACATCGTGCATGTGGCTTACGGCTGAGACCAGCTTCCGCATGATGTAGCTGGCTTCGGTCTCACTGAAGTGTTTCTTTCTCTTAATTCGTTCAAACAGCTCTCCGCCATTCAGAAGTTCCATCACTAGAAAAGTGTGAAGCTGGGAAAGAAATAAGGATAATGTGGAGGATGTTAAGGAAGAGGAGTAGAAGTTTATTAATGTGGAAAACATTTATTGACTATTAACCAGCACCAACAAATTTAAATAATCTCTCGTTAAAATAATCCACAGCGATCCTTGTATTTTAGAGGGAAGAGTTGAAGGAGAATGTGGCTGTTTTAGAATTCTATTTTGGTAATGGAAAATTTCAAGTACTGCAGTGAAATCTTTATATATCTCCTCCTTGACTAATTCTTTCATTTGAATTCCATTCCAATTCCTCTCTATCAAGTTTACATATCTCATCGCTTCTCGGCCTTTTGGCTAAGATCAAGTGAAGTTTACATATCTTTCTTTGTAAAGTGTGACCTCGTACTGATAATAATGTGAAATTGGTTGTTTTAAATAATATAGAAGATTACTGACATGAGCAAGTGCCCAGGGGAGGGCTGACACACTCATTTAATGGCAAATTTACCTTAAAAAGGCAACGTTTGATGATGTCACTTTAAACTTCCCGTTAGGGCTCAACAGATTAGTTTCAGGGTTCCGGTTAATACCCAAGGCAAATATCCATGACTCACTGTGGGTTTTTTTTAAATAATTGCTTTTCATCCTAATGGTATTATCTTAAATAGTTTAAAAAGTTATATATTTACTATGTTTTACATCCATTTCCATAAAGAAAATAACACAGGAGCTATCAAAAAGCAAAGGAATTATATCAGTTCCCAAATGAACACAATCGGTTTAGAAAAAGATATCCAGTCACTACTTGGATTCAGGTGCTACGCGTTACAGCACTGTCACTCCACAAACAAGATGAAGTATGTTTCCCTTTGAATTAGCAAAATCCAGAAAAATTGCTTCTTAAAAAGACGATTACAAATACATCATCCTGCACATAATAGGCAAATTCTAAAGAGTGAACAACCCTTTTAATAAGAGAATTGTTCCCAGGCTACTAGAGATCAAGCTAATCTGAATTTTGACGTCAGACAAATATGGTCAAAGTTGAACATCTGCTACAAGTATATGGCAGTAAGATTAAAAAAAAAAAAAAAGGAAGGCAATACCTATAGTGGTTTAAAAGACAGGTTTTAGAGTCAAACCTGGATCTGAATGCCACTTATGCTGAATGCTACTTACTTATGACCTGGGGGATGTTACTTTACCTCTATGTACTTTAGGACCCTTACCAATAAAATGTAAATAACAGAGAGAAAATGTATGTATGGTAGTTTGAGCAATGGCCCTCTGAAGATGTCCATATCCTAATCCCCAGATCCTGTGGATGTTACCTTACATGGTAAAGGGACTTTGCAGATGTGATTAAGGATCTTGAGATAGGAAGAGCATCTGAATTATGCACAGAGTCAACAGTATGAGATGGGACTACGGAAACAAGAGATTGGAGTGATGTATGAAAGGGTCACAAGCCAGGAAGGTGGGCAGTCTCCAGAAGCTAAAAAAGGGCAAGCAAACGGATTGTCCCTTAGAGCCTCCAGAAGGGAACTAGCCCTGCTGATACCTTGACTTTACACCAGTGAGGCTGATTTTGAATTTTTGGTCTTGAGACTGTAAGATGATAAATTTGTATTGCTTTAGGCTTGTGGTAATTCGTTACCCCAGAAATACGAAACTAATAGAGCAGTAAAGCACAAAATGAACTACACTGCTGCACAGCCCAATGCTGAAGACCGACTCTCAATTAATTTCACACATTAGTTGAAGACTATGTGGATTTGGGGATGATCTAGGCAACTGTGTCATCATCATGGAAAAAACAACCCAAGGTATCAACAACTGAATATTATAATGAAAATATATTTATCATGAGACAATTTATATTCTAGTATATCTAGTAACTCTTGAACACAAACACAGCAAATAATAAATTTAACTTGTGACATAAATAAAAAATTAGGGATGCAGTTCCTGAGGTCCAACATCAGCCCAGAGGTCAGAGATCGAATGTCTTTGCCAGGATGTACCTAGGGGCACAGCTGCAGACCCAGAGAGGGGAGTGACCAAGGCCATCCACCAATCCCTTGATTGATAAGTGAATCACCTTCAACAGGAGACCGTCCAGGCTCTTCTTAAGCACCTCCAGTGGACAGGGCACTCACTACCTCCACTACAGCTGAGTAGCCCGATGAGGTGAAGGCAGCAGAGGAGCAGGGACAGCAGTTCTCCCTGAGTCCTCGCTTCAAAGATGCTCCTTTTCTGACTAAGAATCAAAGAGCAAGTAGATGATGATGTCATTTTTGGGTGCTCACTCACCCGATGTGAAAACCGGCTGCTTTTGCCTCCCTTAAGGCAGGAGAGCAAAGTAACTAAAGGTTGTTCTGAAGTTGGACCGCATCGGTTCAGACGCCAGCGTTACCACTTACGAACCGTGAGACCCTTTACGTAACTTCTGTGAGTTTCAGTTTTCTCACCTCATGGAGTTACCATACAGATTGAATAAGATAATACACGTAGAGTGTCTGACACAGTACCTGGGTCACAGAATGTAGGCAATAACAAATGGCAGCAGTTACTATAGTTATGATGCTACTGCTGCTGCTGCCTGGTTTCACCATCATGTATCATTTGGGGAAATTTCAACGTGGTAGAGAACTGGGCCACAGCTATCCTAGGACGTGGATCTTACAGCAGCTCTATGGAGACAGCCCAGAAGTGGGGACCAGGTTTTCCCTACTAGATTTTCACTGACTTGCTATGTGACCATGGACAAGTCTCATGACCCTTCTGGATCTCTGCTTCTTCTTTGGTAAAGTTAGGGCACACCACATCCAGGATTGGTTTTAGCTCTGGTGCCTAGGATATTGTCTTGGGTAGGACTGTGTCATCCCACCCAGTCCCAGGGGGACAGAAAACTGTAATGGAGTAATTTCTGTCATGGAGGGTGGCAGTGGAGGGGCTGGGGAGAAGATATAGACCTGACACAATGGTGTTTCTCCCATATCCAAAGTCACATGCCTCTGTGTTAGGTTCCCGTTGGACTGGGAGGAGAAGAAGTGGGCAGCATGACCTGGTCTGTGGTCTGAGCAGAATTTGCCACCCGGACTAAGAAGATGAAAGGAGAGTATCTTTGCCCTTCTGCTTCCTACTTGTTCTTTAGCTTGCACTAATTAGGCTTCAGGCTCTCTAAGTTCTACTCCAGAAGTAAAAGGAAAGTTGAAGTTGAGAATCACTGAGTACTGAGGGGTATGTGGTGATTAAGCTATGGTGGGTAGCAGCTGAACTGGCAATAAGCACAACGCAGCCGGGGGCAGTGCTATTGGGCCCCTGCCCTCTGTCCTCCTTCCATGTCATATATGACTATTGCTGAGTAAGAAAAGTAGAAGTGAAAGGACACATCCATTTTGGAGTGGGTAAGCGTGTGTGTGCAGCGGTTTCTCTGCCCTCTGTAGTGGTTGGTGATGTCCCATATCCCTGACTCTGACGCAGCAGCACCAACAAAACTGGTGAAAACTAGAGCCTTGTATGTGAATTAGTATGCGCAGAAAAAATTGTGGAATACCTGATCATGAAAAACTTCATGCAATTTCACAATATTGGGATGTCCTTCACAGAGTTTCAGAGCTGTTATTTCTTTCTGAGTATTGGCTTCCAACCTGCAAGATGAAGCAATTAGCTTCTATGTATCTCTTCACCACGTTTTTATGTCAGTATTGCCCAAACCCTAATTTTGTTTTTATTTACAGTGTATTCAGAATATAAGTGTCAAAAAATCAGAGTAAGGCTTCCATAAAAGTAATGAGTCATACTACCCACCAGAGCAAGTATGTATTATTCTCGAGAAAATGATTATTTCTGAGTCAGAAAAGAGCTCATCATAGGAAGAAATGGATGCCCTACTTGTCTGACCATTTAGTAATAAGAATATATAATCATGGAGGTAATTAATAATCAGTTAGCAAAACAACTACCTGGCTCTCAAACCCATTGACTAGGACGAACACATAAGAGAGACTGCCAACAATGGCCATACCTTTTGCTGATTATTTTGACTGCAAATGCCTGGTTACTTTTTTTGTGTATGCACTTTCGACAAATTGAAAAACTTCCTTCTCCCAATGGTTTGTCCTTCAGATCTAGGTCATAGTGTTGATAGAACGGAGAGTCCTGATAAGAAACCAACATCATTTAACTTAAGAAAATATTAGTAATACACAGGGATAAATAAAATTGTAGAGTAACAGAAAATTATTCATATTAACAAATATGAATGGAATACGTTTATAATCTTTGAAAATTCATCTTACTTTAGCTCATTTCTATTTTCTTCTATATTTCATATAATTTTCTATCGTAAAAAGAAGCTCATTCAAATTGATGTTAATAATTCTCTAGGGCAAATATTGCTATTTCCATTAATTCATGTTTAAAATTACATTTAAGTCAAATAGTAGTCTATTAAATATACCGGACTTGAGAAAGTCAATTAGTATTGGTATTTAAACCCTAAATACGTCATTTAACTAGCCACATCTATATACCTTCATCATCGCACTCCTAGCAACATTTGTAGCTCCAGGACGTTCAACTCCCATGTGAAACTGAAGAGGATCTATGACGGCCGCGTTACGCTTGAACAGAATGGAGGGAGCAACAAAGGAATAGCCCTAAATAAGAAAAGGGAAGAGAAAGAATCAGAATTTGCAATTTTCCAGTTTAGCACAAACTAGATTGTAATAATTTTCCTCTTAAATCAAGAAAAAAGAATGAAAACCACAAATATTTAAGATGAATCTAATTTTATTTTATTTGTTATTCAAAATGCAAAATTATTTCAAATCAATATAAAAATGCTTTTCAGAAGGAGATAATGCCATCTTCTGGCAGAATTAAACCAATTCAAAATTAAAGACAGAGAAACACTTCCTCCCTATTCCACCCCCCCAACATCTGACTCATAGCTATGATGCTTTTGCATTCCTGATAAAAGTTCACTTTTAAACACAACTAACTTCTCAAAAAAGGTAGAGTTAAGGTATTAAACAAAGTGGTCCAAGTGCTACTGTTTTTCAAGCTAGAAAAACAGCAAGTTTCATTACAGTTATTGTCTAATTCAGCTTGACTCTTATATTTCCTTAGACTAATCAAATTTAAAATTGAGTTTAGAAAAAGAATCAAGTGAAACGGCAGAATGATGTGCTGAACCAAAGGTGGTATAATGATGGATGAGTAATCTGTTCAAGCTAGAACATTCACTAGTTCAATGACTATTTCCTAAACATCCACTATGTGTCCAGCCAAGTGTTAGCCATTAGTGTCACTAATGTTCAGACAGTCTGGATGGTCAGATTAAACCATACTAAGTCTACTTATGGGAGTCAAAGAAGTGAAGCTATGATGCTATTTAATAGTCAGAATATTCTATCTTAAGTCTGAGAAAGATCCTTTTCTAAATATAAAATCCTTTCTGAATCTTTTTTTTTTGTGTGAGGAAGATCAGCCCTGAGCTAACATCCATGCTAATCCTCCTCTTTTTGCTGAGGGAGACCGACTCTGAGCTAACATCTATTGCCAATCCTCCTCCTTTTTTTCCCCCAAAGCCCCAGTAGATAGTTGTATGTCATAGTTGCACATCCTTCTAGTTGCTGTATGTGGGACGCGGCCTCAGCATGGCCGGAGAAGCAGTACGTCAGTGCGTGCCCGGGGTCCGAACCCGGGCCGCCAGTAGCAGAGCATGCGCACTCAACCGCTAAGCCACGGGGCCGGGCCCTTCTTTCGGAATCTTTATGAGTTGGAAAGCAGTTAAGGTTATTCACTGAAGATAAAAATTAGATAACACTGTTTAAGAATTAAAGAACATTTTATATGAATAGAGGTAAAATAAAGTAGTACTATATTTTCTGTAAAAGAGGCTGAACAGAAATAAAATTTCAGGTATAAACTCAACACCTGTTTATATCAAAAATAAATACATAAATGGGCCCGGCCTCGTGTTGTAATAGTTGAGTTTGGTGTGCTCTGATTCAGCAGCCCAGGTTCACGGGTTCGGTTCCCGGCGCGGACCTACACCACTTGTCAGCCATGCTGTGGCGGTGACCCACATACAAAACAGACGAAGACTGGCACAGATGTTAGCTCTGGGCTAACCTTCCTCAACAAGAAGAAAAAAAAAAGGAGGAAGATTGGCAACAGATGTTAGCTCAGGGTGAATCTTCCTCAGCAAAAAAAAAAATAAATAAACACATAAACAATATCTGCTATTTAACAAACCATAAGCTTCAGTTAACAATTTGCAATATCTCTGTATTTAATAATTTTGAAGAGATTAGAGAATTCTGTTTTTTAGATGCCAAAAAATACTTTCATATGGGAAAATTAATCTTTTCTTTCAAAGCACATATGGCTGATGTACAAGTGCACACTCTTGGAGATTACCTGGAAGAGCCTCTCGGAGCTCTGGGGCAGTGCTGCAGGAGAGTAGGTGGGATCCATTTCTGTGAACTCTTCTGCAAAGTTACTCACATCTAATTCATCTCGGATGACTGGCTTGAATGGTGCGGGCACTTTTTTGGCAGCTAAATCATCCCAATTTATTTTCTAAAGCAGACAAAGAAAATTGGTACAAAGTAGAAATAAAGTTGAAACATTTTCCAAGAATAACAAAGGTAGACTATGATTTTAATTGATCAATGAGGAGAGAGGCACATATTTCAAACCAATGATTAAAAAAATATATATTTTTTACAAGCATGAGCACATTTTCTGGCTGCAGCTTAGAGCTCCAGCCACTGCTGTGTCTCAAAATGAGACCACTTTCCATCCCAGTAGGGTCTTACCTGGTCCTCTGGGGGCACCAGGACACCCCGGTTTACCCTTAGGGACAAGAGAAAAATTACTTTTGTCATGAGACTCCTGAGAAAAGTTTTAGGCCAAAACAAAACAAAATGAAAACTAAGCTCACCTGTAACAAAGGGCTTTAAAATGCTCTATGGATATGAATATTACCTCAAAAGGAATATTTCTATTTTCTAGAGGCAATGTTAACTAGCTCTCCTCTTGTACTTGGTTTTCCTTGTGGTCATCTGGACAGATTAGAAGATAAACTCACTATAACTTATACATTTTTAATGTCTATAAGTCTAAATGATACTATGATAGTATGAACTGAGGTAACCATTCTTTTCTCATTCAACTGTATTCAAGCATTTTAAACATTGCCTCTTCTTTTCCCCATGGGATAATCCAAGCTCCCTTTCCACCATGTCAGTCACTTAACTGTTTGATAAACTGCTCTGTTTTATATTATTCAAATTTAACTCTCTGCTCTGTTTTCTTTGTGCCCCTTCTGTCACTTAAAACAATCTCAGATAATACTTACTGAATTGAATCCTACAGATAGCCAATGAACACATTTCTTCGAATCATTGATAATAAGATAAACCATTATTTTATGTACCATTAAGAAAGAAAAAACATTACCAATTAGAATAGTAAGATGTCCATTGTAAGATGCATACTGATTTCAGAGACAGTAAAACGTGAAACTTGCACTTCTTGGTTGATGACATTCAGTAAGTTTGATCAACTAACATAAAATGTTTTTATTATGCCCTCTTGTGGAAGCAATGGAGATAAAATCATAAAATTACAGATTTTCAAATTTTTCAGCTAGAATGGGTTTTAGAGATCATTTAGTTCATCTCCCTTATTTGATCCGGTTGGAAATTGAAGCCCAGAAATAAGAATGAACCTTCTCACTTAAACATTAGCTAGTGTCAGGGTCAGTCTCTCGACCTTCTAGTTAGTATTCTTTACTCTATGTGGTTGTGATGTTTTCCATTGTAAGTATATGATTTGTGCTTGGCTATTGTATATACATTAAAAGAAAACTTCTAGAGTAAAGAGGTAATTTAAAGAAACATGTTGTTAGCAGGAGAACGTTCAGATGTAGAACATTGAATGCTTTTATGATCCTCTCCACCTCCACTCCATTTAGTTCGTTACAACTAGAATTCTGGTCTTTCTTCAAGTGTCCCTGTCACTCAAAAAGTCAAGGCAATTAAATAATCTAAAATTACTATTCCAAGCTATAGAAAAGAGAAATTTCTCTAATATGAAAGACATATTGTAATATTCACAAGCAGGGAACCATGGAGAAAAAGATCCTACAAAAACATGATAGGTAGTTTTTTGCTTGAATACTTTCTTGAATTTTACTTTATTGTTAATTTTTGAGCCAAACTTCTGAACAAGTTATTTGAAACAGTTTGTTCAAATATGAACCTTTCTAAGCCATATTAATCTATGAAATACACACAATGAGAAATTAATTTTATTCTAAATGTATTTCTCACTGTGTTACTAAACTTCTGTAAAATGTACAGTAATATTATTTAAAACGGTTCCACTGAGAGAGTGAAATAAATGTGCTGTTTTTGAGCATAAAAGTATAGAAAGATCATTCTTATTCTTAATCACTATTTGTTTTTGTATATTTAAAAAACAACAAAGGGGCCGGCCCGGTGGTGTAAGCAGTTAAGTGAACGTGTTCTGCTGCGGCGGCCTGGGGTTCGCTGGTTCGGATCCCAGGGGCGCACCGATGCACCGCTTGTTAAGCCATGCTGTGGCGGCATCCCATATAAAGTAGAGGAAGATGGGCACGGATGTTAGCCCAGGGCCAGTCTTCCTCAGCAAAAACGAGGAGGACTGGCATTGGATGTTAGCTCAGGGCTGGTCTTCCTCACAAAAAAAAAAATAAATAAAATAAATAAAAATAAAAAACAATAAATAACAATATGAAGCTTACTCTACAGCAGAGTTTTTTCTTTGTTTTGGTATGCTATTTTAATTTGTTTGGTGATAATAACGTAAAAACTCAGTTTGCAGAACAAAAATAAAACTTGGATGGTCCCTTTAGACCATAAATATTTAGGTCATGCTTGTTGATACGATGAAAGAATTTAAAACTCATAGCTCAGAGTTTTAGAAATCAAGGTCATGGTATCCCAGGTTGACCATTTAGAGTGAAATAACAAGGCAACTTACTCAATTTAACTTTTTTTTTCTAGTTCCTAAAATTTTGGTATTTTTTGGACTAAATTAAGCCAACTAAGTTGAGCAGATGTGTTGGTGCTCTGTGGAATGGTCTCATTAGGCTTTTTCGGAATAAGAAAAGCATTGTCTCAGGTACAAAGAAGATAAATGAATAATTCTCTATATATTATAGCTATGTCACTGAGAAATAGGTACATTTTGAATTTTCTAAGATTTCTCCTGGGAAAAGAAGAAGAGATGAAATTACCATCTAAAAGGTGTAACACAGTGGCAGTAACAGTTCATGAACTGAGAGAGAAGTAAAAAGTATAAGTAAAAGTCTCCTCAGTCCACATGCCTGAATCTTGAGATCATAAATGGAAACCACTACTCAGAAACTCTAATCAAAGAGTATGTAGAAAATTGAATGCCACTATGATCCTCCCCACTCCCACTTCATTAAGGGAGAAAAAGACCAGTTAGGTCTCTACAAGTAGAATTCTAATCCTTCCCAAAGGATCATTGTCATTTAAAAAAAAGTATATAAAATAAGCAATGTACACGAAAATAGTGAAAATATGACCCCAAAAGAGATCAGGTTCACTCATTTCACCAAGAACGCCAAGCACCCTGAAAACAGCAGGGTATATAAAACCATCTGTTCAATAAATTTCACCTGAAAAAAGAGATGTTCTTTGATTTCATCTGCATCACGTGGACCACATCCCAATCTTTTCTTGGGATCTTTCATCAAAAGACGCTGAATTAGGTCTTTGGCTAAAGCACTCATTTTTGGGGGATACGGAGGCTCACTTTTTAATATTCTCCTGTAGGCAGATAAAACTTGCTGTTAAAACAACCAGAGAACGAAGTTACAGTGATGGTATACTTAGCAAAAACAAGTATAATACAAGATACTCTGAAATGGAATTACATGTGAAAAATGAAGAAAAAAATAAGAGATATTATGAAATCAAATCTCTGAAATAAGCAGAAACAAAAAGTATTGGATCATTTTTCAGTATAAGTCAGTCCTAATGGGAAGCCACCAACCCAAATACTTAATTGGGGAAAAAAAAAAAAAAAGAAAGGCTTGGGGCTAGACGATACCTCCTACCTATGGACTAGACTCTACGACGAAAGATTTGACACTGGAAATAACTCTTAATAAATTCAGGGAAGTGAATTCAGCACACAGATTAGAAAGGACAAAAGAAACCCCAACTGTTCCCACCTCACTTCTTTCCCCGTGTGCCAGCGAACATAAGGGGCCAGCGGGAATGCAGAGGGAAGGAGACTGAGACCAGGAAAGTCAGAACAACCTGGATATGGCTCAACTCCTGATAGCTGAAAATGAGCACCAGAGCTGGGGCTTTTCAGGGGGTGAAAGCATCAGCTTCATCATCCGCTACGATAAAACAGGCAGGCAAGCCCTGAAAGTCTACTTACTATGGAAACTAAAACATTAAGAGAATGACGCTTCTTGATGAAATGTTTGAATTTGTTCTAAGGTCACAGAAGAAATCAATCCAATCCAAACGTACCTTTGCCCCACTTAAAAGCCAGATCAATAATTTAATAAAAAAGAAATAATGGAAGGGATTGATTGAAATTAAGAAGCTTAACAGAGTATACATGGAGATAAACAGTTCCTTCTTTATTTGGATTTGCAAACAGATCCCCTGTAGGGCATTAAAACATTAATAACTGTTATGAAAAAAAACAGACAATAAATTTATAAGAGATAGTATTGTGTGGTGAGTAAGAACATGGACTTTGGAGCAGATTGAGTTCAAACTCAGGCTCTGCTGCTTACTGGCTGTGTGACCTTGAGATAGTTAATTAAGCTCTTCGTACCTTGGTTTCCTCAACCGTAGAATGGGATAACAACAGTACCTTCCTACAATGGGCATTATGATGCTTAAGTGAGTCAAGACATGATGTACAGTGCTTAGCGCAGCACCTGGAAAGTAGCAGATGCTTGACAAATGTGAGTGACTAACTGTTACACTCTCTCATTCTAAGGCACCCACAGAGAAAACAAGACACAGAGACTGTAGCAAGTAGCCATTGAGGATCAGTGAGATGAGAGGGGAACTGTACTGTTCCCCTAAAAATTTCAGCAGTGTCGTTCATTTCAAAGCTAATTTTACTTCTAGCGCTCCATCCTGGGAACCTAAGAAAACACTGATAGAACAAATAAAAAAATAAGTAGGACCCTCTTTTGTTTTTGACTCGCTAAGTATTCTCCCATTGCTCACTGCTCATCAGGGTTTTCCACATTAGAGATAATCTTCTCCTGAGATCAGGTGCCGACATATCGGAGAGAGAAACCAGGAGCCCTGTTTCTCAGGGAAAAATAATTATAGGATTTTCCATTTTCTCCACCTCCAAAAAAATGTACTTTTTGCAGGTAAGAATTTTTTGTGTAAAAGGATTGGGCTATAGATACACTGCTGCTGACATTCACTTGTGCTGAACCAAGGTGCAGAAATAAGCACTTTGGCTGACATCATCTGAGGGTACTGACTGTGCCATCTGCTACTTCTTAAACCATAGTCATCCAACGTTTCGTGGAAGCCGACTCTGGACCAGGCCCTGGGGAAGGAATGGTCAGTCATGTTGAACATTGGGGGTTCTCACAAAAGGAGGGGCATCGAGAGAACAGTGAGCACTCGAACACGGGGGTGGCCCCACTGAGATGCCACGACTGGAAAGAGGAGAAGGAGACTACATGCACAACTCGAAGAGGTGGTCTAGGCACACACACAGCAGCACGGGTGTGCACCCAGGTGTGTGGCAGGTGTGCGTGCAGAGAAAGAGAGTTCTAGGTTCAGGTGAGGGAAGGATCAGATCAGGAAGAAACTGAGCAGAAATTCCTTCAGATTTCTGCTGAAAACAGTGCTTATGAGGGAACATGGAGGACAACCGGTGATAGCCCCAAACCCTTCCCTTTCCCGAGTGAAAATAATATGGCCAGACCAGCAGGAGTGGACCCTAGCAGGTGATGATGAACATCCACCCCAGCTTGGTGAGGTGAACGTGGAGCCATGCAGGAGACAACACAGAAGGCACGCTACTTAGGCTCCCTGTTGTCTTGGTAAATGGAGGGGCACAGGGTTTCCTCAGCCTGTGGACAGGTTCTGAAGACTAATCCTGCTAGAAGACTGCAGAGCCAGTTAGAGGACCAGGAAGTGGGGGTGGGGTGGTGAGGAGAAAGGGCTCACAGCTTATACCTTGTCTCCACAGGAAGATGATCTCGGATTCACCTTCTTATACTGTTTCCTTGAAACGTACAGTGTCAGATGAAGATGAAATGTCAGCTGTGCCCAGTTATTGTGAAGTCACCTCTGAGAGGTGAGCTGTGCCTGGCCTAGAGATGTGAGCAGGCAGGTAGGCCCTGAGGGTTTTCTTACCCAAGACTAGTTAAAACACTTCCAGCAAACTTGCGCTCCTATGTGTTACCTCTTATCCCCAAGGATGTGGGGGCTTGGAAGCCATGCTCATGTGAGTTATAAGATACAGTTCCTGTGTTGAGCTTCCCATGCTGGGGTGGTCCACATCCACCCACTTGGTCCACTACTGGTGGAGTGCGTCCTTTGGGGGCTGGGAAGCTAGGCCTACCTGGTTGGAAGAAGCCCTGATGAAGATGCGTTTGATGTTGTCATGCTGATACACTGTTTCCTGACCCGTATCCTTCTAGACAGCTAAGAAAAACTGGTGCCAGATTCTAGGCTATCATGCCCTGAGAGTATGAACATCAATCTGAGCCCCAGCCCACTGCGCCTATGCAGAATGGGCACTGCAAAAATGGGGAGGCAGGTGGAGGATTCCTGTGGGACGCCTAGTCGTGACAACACTAGAGCATCCTGCAACAAGGGCAGAGGTCATCTCTTCCGATGTGCTTGATCTCTGAATTGGTACTAACCCAGAGTTATTCCTTCTTGCTTCCAGATCAAACTTGGAGCCCTCTGTACAATCAGAACAGGCTCTGAGTTGACATATTATGTTATACACTTCGCGTGTATGCTGTTATTTCATCCATACAACAATCCTATCAAAAGGCTGCTATTATCCTTGTTTTACAGATGAGGAAAGATTCCTTTCAAAAAAGCAAGAAATAAACGTATGAATTAAAATTTCAACCAGATATTTAGGACATGGATAATTTTAATATTGCAAGAATAAGCACATAACACAGCTAAGAAAATTTTGAAAAAGCGAATAATTGGGGAGGATTTGCCTAACTATATATTAAAATGTATTATAACACCAAATTGTAAAAGCGAGGTGCTAGTAAAATAAATTAACAGCCATATCAAGTGAACAGAAGAGACAACTTGAAAAATACCCAGGCATATACAAAAACTTACACTGTTTTTAGAAAGGGACCACCCACCATAGGAAAGGCCGCATTGTTCGACAAACGCGTTGGGGAAACCAGCTGTTTGGAAAAGAAACAAACAAGGCAAGAGCCTTGCCTTATACCACAACCCCAAATAAACTCCAAATGGATTGAGGAATTACACGTAAAAAGCAAAATGAAATAAAATTAAGTCTATAATGATATAAAAATGAATATAAACTTTCTTCCTATTCATGAATGTTAAGTTTCTAAAACTCCTGTGGTAAAAGAAATTCACAACAGATTAGCTTCAGAATTTACCGATTAAAGGATAAGGGCATCAAGATTAAAACTAAACCTCTGATGGAGAGATGGATGGATAGATGGGTAGATATGTAAGAAGCAAGGATGGTAAAACAGTCTTGGGAGAATCATGTAGTGAGTATGCGGGTGTCCATTGCAACAGATTTCTGAAATTTTTATAACCAAATGTAGTGGAAAAAGTGAACCTATGCAATTCTGCACGTGTGTTTTATATGTTCACTAAAATATAACAAATAAAGAACTGCCCCAATAAGAAAGTATCAATGCCCTTAGTACAACAGTACTAGCAATAATGGGCAGTGCTCACCTCGTCACCTCACTAAGACCTTTGCTCAAGTGTCCCTTATCAGAGCAGCCTCCTCTGACCATCCTAACAAAAACAGTTGTTTCCCCCACACTCTTTATCCCTTTCCTTTGTTTTATTTTTCTTTGTGGAATTTATAGATTATTATATATTTATCTATTATTTCTCTCTCCCAATGGAAGCTCTAAGGGAGTGGGGACTCTATTTTTTTTTTTTTTTGGTGAGGAAGATTGGCCCTGGGCTAACATCCACGCCCATCTTCCTCTACTTTATATGTGGTACGCTTGCCACAGCATGGCTTGAGAAGTGGTGTATAGGACCGTGCCCAGGATCTGAACCTGAGAACCCCGGGCCGCCGAAGCAGAGCACACGAACCTAACCACTACGCCACTGGGCTGTCCCCGGGATTCTCTTTTTTAAAATAGCAGTTTTGTTCACTGCTTTATTCCCAGAGCCTAGAACACTGCTTAGCACAAAGCAAGTTTTCAACAAATATTTACTGAATCAATAAGTGTCTAATTGTTTTCCATTTACTATACCTTGCTCACTCAGGATCTTTCTTCCTCAGTTTCAATATATGCCTGCAGATAATTTGTTTGCTTTTTTGCAGATGCATGCATTCTCGTGGGTTATTTCTACTTGTCTTCCATTTAAAAGTTCACAGTTTTTCCTATTTCGTGACTTAATGTTGCTGACTCTCACTTCCTGGTTCCCATGTGGTCCCAGAATTATAGAATTACTTAAATGCCTGCCTGAGTTAGCAAGAGTTTTCAGTAAGCTTCATTTACTCTAAATTTTTGTTCAATACTAGGGGAATAAGGAAAGCATATTATGGTGGATCTACTCAATGATATATTATACAGCCATTGCAAAATCACGTTTCTGAAGAGTCTGTAATTAGAGAATGCTCATAAATTTAAACAAAAACTGAAAAATATGAAATGATATTTTTAGCATGGGCACATTATACAGGTGAAAAAGATTAGAGAGAAATATTAGCAGTGTTTGTCTCTGCGTGTTAGTACTATGTTTTCCCCTTATGCACATTTTAAACTATAATGAACATTACTTTTAGAACAGGAACAATTAAGTGAACTTCAATTACAAGGTCACAGACCCACTGAGAGTTCACAGACTGGCAGGGAGTCTTGAATCTCCCTCTGTCTACAGGCCCCTGTGGGTCTTTTCCCACCCTCTGACAGGCATTCCCTTCTACCCTCAGCCTATGCAAACCTCGCCTGTCCTCCCAGCCCCAGCCCACGTGGCTGGCTCTCCATCACGAATGCTTCCCGGACATTCCCAGTCCTCAAGGGACCATGGCACCTTTGTAGTTCCACAGCATTCTTCTCCCCACGCAAACATTTGTGAAAGCTCCCCAATATTGTGAATTGTCATCTATTTATTCCATATCTTCCCAAACAGTATGTCAGTTTTCTCAGAACAAGAGCTATGCCCTTATATTTTTCTTCCTCCTTAGGAGTTAAAAATTACTCAACAAAACCCCACAGATTAATGAAATCAATCCCCCTGTTGTCTGTGGGCCAGGACTTCCCAACCCTTTACCTGAAATAAGCATCTGCCTCACTAGAAAAGGAAACAGCAGCATGGAACTGTTACCCATGAGAGAGCATGAAGCAACTTTCCAGTCACTTTGCACTTGACCCCAGTCCCACCTCCCAGTAGCTCTGAGTCCCTTGGGCAAGATAACCTCAGCTCCTTCGTCTGTAAATCAGCACAGGCTGCTACCTCCTTTTCAGGGTTGTAAGGATTCGAGGATATGATGTGGGTGACTTCTCGGCAAGAGGTTGGCACACAGTGGGGCGTGAACAGTGTCCACCGTGGGGCTACTCCACAGGAGTATGCTTTCTCTGAGCCACGAGACTGGCTGCCCGGGGGACAGTCCCACGCTGTCACTTCCCTCTGGGTGCTACTGAATTCTTCCTTGATTCACCTAACCTGTGTTTCCCTAGGCCACACCAGTTGGGTCATTAAGAATAATAAAATGAGATTCTTTACCTGCTTTTGCAGAATCTGTGACTCTACTCAGCCTCATCCAGCAATTCCTGGGAGTCCCCGCGCACGTCTTATGTGAGCTCTGAATACTCTTCTTCACTCTCACGTAAAGCATCTCATTTCCCTCTTTTGCCTAGTTCCCCCATCCTTTCCCACCAGCCTGGGAAGCCACCTGAGAGGTTATCATTCCTGCCTCAGCTTCTGGTGCAGAAGGGAGAAAATCTTTGTCCCTTATGAGGTTAGGGGAGCCACAGATGGATGCATGATCTTATAAAGATTTTGGTGAAAAGAGCTTTCTTTTCTTTTCAACTTATAGCATCTTCTCCCTAAAAATGACAGATCTGACCTAGAACTGCCCTTCCTCTCTCAATGGCTAAGGTCTTTGCGAGCTGAGCTGGTCTGCCTGGGCTCCTCTTCCTTAGACTCTTGTACACTTAGATTACTGGTGGGTCTACTAAACCAGTTTATTGGACACACCTGAACGCATCTTAACATCAGGGTGAGCACAGTTTAGGCTGAAGCTGGCATCCCATTACACTCACTATGGCTTTTACTGGGAGATCTCTTTCCAGTTCCTCTTCCTTTCTCTACTCTTCTGTAGCCCAATGCTCTTGAAGCTTTTACTTCTCCACCCACTCTATTATCTCTGTTAGAGTATCTTTCCCTAAGGGGCAAGATGATAGAGATAGGGGAGGATAGAGAACCCATACCTTCGGGGCTCCTTGGGACCAAGTGGCTGCACGTGACAATAAACTACGGCAGTGTCTGGAGTCAAGAGTGGATTGCAAGAAATTTCAAAGAGACTGCTAAATGGAAAAGAGCCAGAGGCAGAGAGCAAGAGCCAGAGTACAGCGCCAAGACTGCCATCCAAAAGGATGAGGCCCTCCTGGGGAGGCCACGGAGAAGCACAAGCACATAAGGCACAGCAGGTTACTCCAGAGACCAAAATAACTGGTAGAGTCGTGGACGTAGAAGGCCAGCTCCTTCCCTCCATGGCCTTTTCTGGTAGGTGTGAGCTGACTTGTAGACTTCAGGTGGATGGGAATAGTGGAGAACTGGCCAGGGTGGTGATCAGAGGTGGCAGTAAGGTGCCTACACAGGGGCCTCACTTGGAAACAACAGAGGCCAGGTCTCAGGTGGGAGCAGTGAGAGACTAACGGGAAGAACAGGAAATGGTAACCCTTCTGATGGCATCTCTGATGGATCCTCTCCATGGTTGGAAGGATTCTCTCTCTGTTTTATTTAGGGCTCTGACCTCTATACCCACTAAGGAGTGCTTCAGAGGGCAAATTAATAATACAGTACGATTCAGCTGTACCCCCACATGTTATGCAAGTGAAGGAGGAAGAAACGGATGTAAAGTATGATGAAAGGAACTAAGACAGAGAGCTGAGGAACTGAGTACAAGGGAAGAGTCATTTCACCCTGCTCCTCTCCTTGCTACACCCCTCCCACCACTGGACTCCAGTCAGAAGCTGTGGCAACTGCCTCATGTAGAAGAATGTGTAGATGAATAGCTATTGTAACACACGGTAACAGATTTGGGGGTAACTGGTCAAAAAAACCCTAGAAACATAGATGCTGCTATTTGGTATAAAAATATCTAAAATGAAGAAGAAAAAAATGAACAGCATACTGGGAATCAAGAAGGCTTTATAAAACATGCTGAAACAGATTTTATCATAAAGCTATAAGAAGTATAAGAAAGCCAAGGAAAAAATAAATATAATCTCTTCTTAAAACAGGGTAAGAAATGATACTTGTAATTATTCCATACATAACTCTAAAAGTAAGACATCTATAAACAGAAAATTTTTAAAAATACAAATGAGCTAATTCAAGGTGTTAGGACTAATCAACATGGATAAAATACAAAAATACAACAGAATTATTGTCTTGATCTTTTTTTTAGAAGACTATAGCATGTCACACAAAATCAATGTATTAAAATAATTATGCAAACAGAAACACTCCTTGGGAGAACAAATAATAAATAAATTACCTAAACCAAGGGTTGGCAAACTTTTTTGTAAAGGACTCATGGTACACAGACTTCTAAGATGGTCCCCAATGATCACTGTCTCCTTGTTTTCATGGCCTTGTGTAATCCCCTCCCCTTAAGTGTGGGCTGGACCCAGTGGCTTTCTTCTAGCGAATATTATTCACTAAAGATGACAAGATGCCACTTTCATGATGTGGTTACAAAACACTCCATCTTCCCAGTAGATTCTCGCTATTGCTCTCCCAGCTTACATACTGTGATGAAACAAGCCGCCATGTTAGATAGGCCCACATGGCAAGGAACCGAGGGCAGTCCTTCAGCCAACTCCTAGCGAGGAACTGAGGCTCTCAGTCCAACAACCCAGAGAAACTGAATCCTGCCAACAACCACATGTGCTTGGAAGCAGATTCTTTCCCAGTTGAGCCCTGAGATAACTACAGCCCAGCCAACGTTCTGATTGTAGCCTGTGAGTGACCTTGAAGTGGAGAAGCTGTGCCCAGATTCCTGATCCAGAGAAACTCTGAGATAATAAATGTATGTTGTTTTAAGCCACTAAGTTTTGAAGTAATTTGTTACTTAGCAATGGATAAAGGATAACTAATACAAGGCCAGACAATAAACACTTTAGGCTTTATAAGCTATATGGTTTCTGGGGCAATTATTCAACTCCGCTGCAGTAACACAAAAGCAGCCAGAGATGATATGCAAATGAATGAGCATGGCTGTGTTCTAATAAAACTTTACTGATGGACACTGAAATTTGAATTTCATATAATTTTCATGTCATAAAATATTGTTCACCTTTTGATTTTTTTCAACCATTTAAGAATGTAAAAACCATTCTTAGCTCACAGACCACACAAAAACAGGCAGCAGAACGGATCTGGCTTGCAGGCTATAGTTTGCCAAGCCCTGACCTACACAGTACAGCTAAAGCTGTTTAATGTCATTATTTTGATGACATTTAGACCTGAATTTATTTTTATTTTTTGCTGAGGAGGATTCACCCTGAGCTAACATCTGTTGCCAATCTTCCTCTATTTTGTATGTGAGCTGCCACCACAGCATGGCCACTGACAAGTGGTGACACCACTGAACCACTGAACCCGGGCCACCAAAGTGGAGCGCCCCGAACTTACCCACTAGGCCACCAGGGCCGGCCCAGACCTGAATTTATATAACATTATGTTTATACTAGTACAATGTTTATACTAGTTTAACTAGTTTAACTAGTATACTATACTAGTTTATACTAGTACAATGAAACACATTAATAAAGCGAATTTTATTAATGGATAATAAAATACCAAATAAACATCTCCTGGCAAATATTTTCTACATTTCAAAGGCAGAGAAAGTAAGACAAAGAAACAACTCTGTCAGAAATGATGGAAGAGCTGCAAATAGAACCCGATTCCTAGGTGAGGGCATATTCAATCACCATGGTTTGCAAAGCCCCAGGGAAATAACGGTCTCCTCCTTGGAGGGGCAGGCAGCAAAACTGATGGAGACACCAATGACTGGGTTGACACCTTCCCATGCAGCAGTAACACATACCCTAAAAGAAGAAGTTCCACACAGAAAGGCAGTAAAAACTAGTGGGAGACACACAAGTAAGAAAAGCACATGCTATATACATGAAATAAAGATAAGAAACAGACTCACAGAAAAGCTCAAGAGCAATCATTTAAATCTATAATTTTGATAATTTAATATTTGTCCAAAATGATACCAGGATGTGAGGAATCTGGAAATGATTTCACAGGAACAGTTAAAAGAACTAGAAAGGTTTACCCTAGATAAAACTATCTTCAAATACCTAAAGCAATGTCTGGAAGAAGCAACAGAACTATTCTATGTTCTTTAGAGGACGGGACCAGGATTGACATGCAGAGGTTAGAGGAAGCTAATCTCAACTTATTTTAAGGGGGAAAAAATTCTATACAACTAAAGTTGTCCAATAATGGAAGGGGCTTCCTTGAAAATACCTTATACAAGAGTGCCATCCAATCATTGATGACACTCAGGCACAAAGGAGATGACCATCAGGGAAACTGATGAAGGGATTCTTACATCATGGAGAAACTTTTCTTCTCATTCTAAATTCTTATCATATTTTGAAATTCGATATACCAGAAAAACACTTTGGTTCTGATTTTAGGCTACCTGCAGACAAGGACAGGCAAGCAGATAACTTGGATAATACATTATTTTGAAGCATCTCAAGTAAAAACTATAGAAAGTATGCCGAGTTCAGGGAAGATCACGATGATTAAGGAATGGAAGAATTCACTGATGAGAAAAAGCCTTGGCTAAATAAGATATTTGTGGACAAGATAATGATACATTTATCTGAATGGTGCATATTTTAAAAAGAACAGACTATAAAACATTTTACACCAGGAAAGACAATCACAACAATTATCTTAAAAGGAAAAGGTAATGTAGGATAGATAATTCAGTTTTTACACCGTTTGTAAATTTTGGTAACCAAACCAAACCAAACCAAAAAACCATGGAATCATCAGTTAACATCAAGTTTTAAACAAAATTATTAACAACTTGACAAAGTGAATAAATAACTAATTAAAGGGAAAGAATCCCATTTAAATTCTTGAAAAGGTTGCTCATGTTTTAAGATTTGAGACAGTCTGATTCAGGCTCTCCTTCTAAAACCATAATGCCAACTGATTGATCTAAAGGCAATAAAAGTGATTTAAATTTGAACATCACTTGGTTCAAAATATTCCTGCCATCATAACATACAATACACTCTCTCTCTAGAGGCAGACCCTATGGTGGAAAGGAAAACTATAAAAAGAAGATTGCTTGTGTATGTGGAATCAGAAAGAAGGGAATTAGTGAAAGGAGCCACTATTTAATCTTGTCAGGCTAAGGCCACCCTTTGCACCTGTTACCATGACACGTATGACCTTGCAAAGAACCCAAATTTTCAGGACTATGGCCAAGGTTTCCTATAATTCTGAGGCATTCTGAAAGTCTCAATAAGACCATCTAAAATAAGCAAAGTCATATTTAGAATTTTTAATAATAGGCATGATTTTAACAAGAAATATTCCTAATTACCTAACTTTAGTATTAAATAAACTAGAATAGTGAGAAATTATTTACTTTCTAACTTATCCTGCAAAGGGTACACTTAAAAAATTTAAGTTTTATTGACATGAAATTGATGTACAATAAACTTCCACATACAAAGTGTACGATTTGATAAATTCTGACAAAGGCATGTACACGTGAAACCATCGCCACAATCAAGAAAATGAACACACTCAACACCCTCCAAAGTTTCCTTGTGTCCCTTTGTCATCCCTCCTGCCCTCTCCCCAATCACTTCCCACACTTGAGCCAGTTTACATACCCAGAACCTCTTGAATGAAGGGGAGGGTGGGCTGTCTTGAGAAAGGACCCCGAAAATGTATACTGGTAATCTTTCTCCTAGCCTTCCCCAAAGGGAACTATGGCCTTTTACCAGAGTCACTGTACATTGGGGAAAAGGAAATAATCAGACCTTTCAGGGACTACTGGACACTGGTTCTGAACTGACACTAATTCCAAGTGACCCAAAATGTCAATGTGGCCCACCAGTCAGAGTAGGGGCTTGTGGAGGTCAGGTGATCAATGGAGTTTTAGCTGAGGTCCATCTCACAGTGTGTTCAGTGGGTTCTTGAACCCATCCTGTGGTTATTCCCCCAGTTCCAGAATGCATAATCAGCAGCTGGCAGAATTCCCACATAAGTTCCCTGACCTATGGAATGAGGGCAATTACAGTAGGAAAGGTCAAGTGGAAGCCATTAGAACTGCCTCTACCTAGGAAAATGGTAAACCAAAAAGCAATACTGCATTCCTGGGGGATTGCCGAGATTAGTGCCACTGTCAAGGACTTGAAAGATGTAGGAGTGGTGATTCCCACCACGACCCCATTCACCTCGCCTATTTGGCCTGTGCAGAAGACAGATGGATCTTGGAGAATGACAGTGGATTACTGTAAGTTTAACCAGGTGGCAACTCCAAGTGCAGCTGCTGTAGCAGACGTGGTTTCATTGCTTGAACCAATTAACACACCCCTGGTATCCGGTATGTAACTATCGATCTGGCATGTGCCTTTTTCTCCATCCCTGTCCTTAAGGCCCACCAAAAGGAGTCGCTTTCAGCGGGCATGGCCAACAACGTACCTTCACTGCCCGGCCTCAGGGGTACATCAACTCCCCAGCCCTATGTCATAATTTAGTTTGCAAGGCTCTTGATCGCCTTTCCCTTCCGTAAGATATCACACCAGTCCATTACATTGATTGGTGATTATGCTGATTGGATCTAGTGAGCAAGAAGTAGCAACTACTCGAGACTTATTGCTAAGACATGTGTGTGTCAGAGGATGGAAAATAAATCTGACTAAAATTCAGTAGTGATTTCTAGGGGTCCAGTGGTGTGGGGCTTGTCAAGATATCCCTTCTAAGGTGAAGGATAAGTTGTTGCATCTGATCCCTCCTACAACTAAAAAAGAGGCACAATGCCTTGTGGGCCTCTTTGGATTTTGGAGGCAACATGCTCCTCACTGGGTATGTTACGCTGGCCTATTTACCAAGTGACCTGAAAAGCTGTTGTTGAGTGGGGCGCAGAACAAAAGAAGGCTCTGCAACAGGTCCGGGCTGCTGCTCAAGCTACTCTGCCACTTGGGCCATAGGACCCAGCAGATTCAACGGTGCCTGAAGTGGCAGTGGCAGATAGGGATGCTGTCTGGAGCCTCTGGCAGGCCCCTACAGGTGAAATGCAGCACAGGCTCTTAGGATTTTGGAGCAAAACCCTGCCATCTTTCGCAGATAACTACTCCCCTTTTTGAGAAACAGCTCTTAGTCTGCTACTGGGCCTTAGTAGAGACTGAACACTTAACTGTGGGCCCCCAAGTTACGTGTGACCTGAGATGTCCATCATAAACTGGGTGTTATCGGAACCATGAAGCCATAAAGTTGGGAGTGCACAGCAACTGCAAGTGCTACACACAAGACTGGGCCTGAGCAGGCCCTGGAGGTACAAGTAAGTTATATGAAGAAGTGGCCCAAATGCCCACGGTCCCCACTCCTGCTACACGGTCTTTTCTCTCCCAGCCTGCATCTATGGCCTCATGGGGAGTTCCCTAAAATAGCTGACAGAGGAGGACAAGACTCAGGCCTGGTTTACAGATGCTTCTGCATGATATATAGGCACCACCTGGAAGTGGATAGCTGCAGCCCTACAGCTCATTTCTGGGACACCCCTGAAGGACAGTTGTGAAGAGAATTCTTCCCAGTGGGCAGAACTCTGAGCAGTGCACCTGTTTATTCATTTTATTTGGAGGGAGAAATGGCCAGATGTGTGATTTTATACTGATTAATGGGCTGTGGCCAATGGTTTGGCTGTATGGACATGAGTAGAAAATTGGTGACAACGAAGTTTGGTTGACAAACATATTTGGGGAAGAGGTATAGACAGATCTCACTGAACGGGCAAAAAAATGTGAAGATATTTGTGTCCCATATGAATGCTCACCAAAGGATGATCTTGGCAGAGGAAGATTTTAATAATCAAGTGGATAGGATGATCTGTTCTGTGGATACCAGTCAGCCTCTTTCTCCAGTCAACCCTGTCATCACCCAGTGAGCTCATGAACAAAGTAGTCATGATGGCAGGGATAGAGGTTACGCATGGGCTCAGCAACATGGACTTCTACTCAACAAAGTTGACCTGGTATGGCCAACGCTGAGTGCCCAATCTGCCAGCAGCACATACCAACACTGAGTGCCCAATATGGCACCAATCCCCAGGGGGATCAGCCAGCTACCTGGCAGCAGGTTGATTACATTGGACTGTGTCCATTATGAAAGGGGCAGAGTTTTGTTCTAACTAGAATAGACATTTATCTACAGATATGGATTTGTTTTCCCTGAACGCAACGCTTCTGCCCAAACTACCATCCGTGGACTTACAAAATGCCTTATGCACTGTCATGGTATTCCACACAGCACTGCTTCTGATTAAGGAACTCACTTCACAGCTAAAGAAGTACAGCAATGGGCCCATGCTCACGGACTTCACTGGTCTTACCATGTTCTCCACCATCCTGAAGTAGTTCGCTTGATAGGACAGTGGAATGGCCTTTTGAAGACTCAGTTACATTGCGAGCTAGGTAGCAATACTTTGCAGGGCTCAAGCAAGGTTCTCCAGGAGGCTCTATGTTCTCTGAACCAACATCCAGTATATGGTGCTATTTCTCCCACAGTCAGGATTCACAAGTCCAGAAATCAAGGGGTAGAAATGGGAGTAGCACCACTCACTGTTACCCCTAGTGACCCACTAGCAAAATGTTTGCTTCCTGTTCCCGTGACTTTATGCTCTGCTGGCCTAGAGGTCTTAGTTCCAGGGGAGGAATGCTTCCACCAAGAGACACAACAATGATTCCACTGAACTAGAAGTTAAGACTGCCACCCAGCCACTTTGGGCTCCTCGTGCCTCTGAATTAACAGGCAAAGAAGGGAGATATGGTGCTGGCTGGGGTGAATGATCCTTACTACCAAGATGAAACGGGACTCCTACCCCACAGTGGAATTAAGGAAGAGTATGTCTGGAATACAGGAGATCCCTTAGGGTATCTATTAGTATTACCATGTCCTGTGATTAGTCAATTGAAAACTACAACAACTCAGTCTAGGCAGGAATGAGGGTTTGGGTAGCCTCACAAGGTAAAGAGCCACAATCAGCTGAGGTACTCGCTGAAAGCAAAGGGAATACAGAGTGGGTAGTACAAGAAAGTAGTTAAAAATACCAACTAGGACCCCGTAACCAGTTACAGAAATGAGGACTGTAATTGTCATGAGTATTTCCTCCTTATCTTGCTATGAATACATCTGTGTGTGTATGTGTGTATAAACAAATACATAAATATTTTATATATATATGTCTTTGTTTTCTTTCCTCCCTTATTCCCTTATCATGTGAAATAAGATGTATTGACTTTCTATCATGGTATTCAAGTATTGTTAATTTTATACCATAGTATTTAAGTCACGGGATTTCCAGGAGAAGAGTGAACATCACTCAAGGACTTTATGTCCTCTTCTGGGGAAGGGGTTAGTGGGTTTTCAGTTGTAGGTGGGATAGTGGTATCATGTTAGGTGGAATTATGACCTTGTTATTGTCTTTATTTGGAGATTAAGTCGGTTTAAGGCGATGCATATGGCTGCCAAGTTGACAAGGGATGGACTTGTGATGGTTAATTTTAAGTGTCACTCGACTGGCCCACAGGTTGCCCAGAACAAATGTTATTTCTGGATGTGCCTCTGAGGGTGTTTCCGGATGAGATTACCATTTGAATTCCCTACCCAATGTGGGTGGGCACCATCCAAACCCCAGAGGGCCTTAATAGAAAAAAAAAGCAGAGGAAGGGAGGATTTGGTCCCTTCCTGCCTGCTTAACCTGGAACACAGGTCTTCTGCCCTTGGACTGGGAATTACACCACTGGTTCCTCTCCTTCTCGGGCCTTCAGATTCGGACTGGAATTGCACCACTGTCTTTCCTGGGTCTCCAGCTTGCAGATGGCAGACTGTGGGATTCCTCAGCCTCCGTAATTGTGTGAGCTGATTCCTTATAATAAATCTCCTTCTATATACATACATTCATACATCCTATTGGCTCTGTTTCTCTGGAGAACCCTGACTAATATAGTCAGTCTCTTTATATTTAGCCATTCCTATGGGTATAAAGTGGTATCTCATTGTGTTTAATTTGCATTTCCCTAGAGACTAATGATGTTGGTCATCTTTTCATGTGCTTATTTGCCACCCACAGATCTTCTTTGGTGAACTGTCTGTTCAAATCTTTTGCCCATTTTTAAAAACGGAGAGTTTTTTTCCCTGAGTTTTGAGAGTTCTTTATATATTCTGGATACAGTCCTTTATCAAATATGATTTGTAATTTTATCCCAGTCTGTGGCTTGTCTTCCCATTTCTCTTAACAGTTTCTTGCGAAGAGCGGAGGAATTTAATTTTGATGAAATCCAATTTATCAATGTTTTCTTTTATGGATTGTACTTTTTGTGATGTATCTAAGAATCTTTGCCTAACTCAAGGTTACAAAGATCTTCCTTTAGGTTTTCTTCCAGGAATTTTATAGTTTTAGGTTTTACATTTAGGTCTATGATCCACTTTTAGTTAATTTTTCTATATGAAGCAAAGTATTTATTGAAGTTCATTTTTTTTCTCCATACAATAGCCAATGGTTCCAGCATCATTTGTTGAAAAGACTATCTTTTCTCCACCAAAGTGACGTTGCACCTTTGTAAAAAAAATCAGTTGCCTATATCTGTATGGTTCTATTTCTGGACTTTCTGTTCCAGTTCACCAATAATCTGTCTATCCTGATACGAATACCACAATATTTTAAGTATTGTAGGTTATAAGCCTTGAAATCAATTTTGGTATACCTTTTCAAAGGTGATTTGGCTATTCTAGGTCCTCTGCATTTCTATATGAGTTTTAGACCCAAGTTGTCAATTTCTACCCCAAAAAAAAAGCCTGCTGGGATTGTGATTATGTTGAATCTACAGATCAGTTTGGAAAGAAATAACATCTTAACTATATTGAGTAGTTCCCTGACACGTGTGTGCTTATCAATACTTAACTGAACACTTGAGGGGTACCTTCTGCAAATTGCTGGATCTCTCCCTCTCTGCAGCGTTCTCCTCTCCAACACTGCTCTGCAAACTCGAGCTGCTTTGGTCTTCCTGGACTTTCAGCTCCATCTCCTCAACTCCGTCTGGGTTCTCCCTCCCTGCAGCTGCAGCCTGAACACTCTCAAGGCAGGAAGCTGGGCAATCACAGGGCTCACTTCATTTATAGTCCATCTCTCAGTGTTCACTGTCCTTCACTGCTAGATGCTCAGTGTCTTCAATACTGTTGCTTCATATATTTTGCCCATTTTTAAAACTGTTTCAGGCAGGAAAGTAAATCTGGTCCCTGTTATTCCATCTTGCTAAGAAGTAGAAGTCTCAATTTTTAAGTTTTAATGTCAAATCTGTTCTCAAAGTTATAAAATTCAAGTAAAAACAGGACAAAAACATAGCTAGTAATTAGTATAATGTTTCATCACTGTTCGTTTATTTGTTCATTAACTCATTTCACTCCCGAAATATTTCTTGAATTCTGCATGGGAAGCATGGTGCTGGCACCTGAGTGCACAATGCAGAGGTTCAAAGCCAGATGTGCGTGCCCCTTGCTCTCACAGAGCTTACAATCTAGTGGGACAGACAGACATTCATCAAATAATGATAAACAAAAATGTAACACTGCAAGTGTGATAACTGCTATGAAGGAAAGGTATAGAATAATGCCAGGATAACCTATAAGGGGTGATTTTACAGTATTGGTTTCTATTGAGCCTATATCCACGAGTTGAAAAATATCACTACTGTTTCTTTATGTTAAAGTCACAAAGAAATCACATTATGTATGCAGTGGGAAAAAAGTATTCATTAAATAAACTCAATATATGATATACTTACTAGGTTAAGACAATATGCTGAGTGCTTTGGAGCACACAAAAATTATGACACTATCCCTGTGAAACTTAAGATCTAATCGGGCACATAAAATATAAAGAAATATAAAGGTTATATATCTTCATCCTATATGAATATAAATGTAAATTTATCACAAACATCATTTCATCTATCCACATTTAATAAATTATTTTTTCCATCAGCCTAATTGCAGAAATTTGACCAGTTCCTTTGAGAAAACAATACATTTATTTTATTAAGTCTTACCTAGATATCTCAGCTTGGGAATTCTTCTCTCCATCAACAGTGAAAGGAGATGCTCCAGTTAGTAATTCATACATTAGAACACCTAAACTCCACCAGTCAACTGCCTATGAAACAATAATAATTTCATTTTATAGAATATGGACTAACATATATTTTATAAGAAAGAAAAATGAACAAAATCAAGCTATATATTTGGAAAACGTTTGAACGAAAAGATTTTGCACATAGCTTTCTGTGCAAGGAGCATTAAATTAGCACGTGCAAGAAAGACATTTAGAGAACAAATATCCGGGTATCCTCAGACCAGAATTGAAACACAGCAAAGTCAGTCAAGGGGCTAAAAGTGTTTTAACTATTTCCTAAACTAGTAATGGTTTGACTTTGGTTAACTTTTAAAAAATTTTAAATTTAAAATAAATTTTTAAAATTTGAAGTAAGTGAAACCTTCGGACTTATGAGAGGAGAAAAAAAGTACTGATCAGTATTTTTATTAATTATTCAGCTCCAATAAATACTATGAAATTATTTGAATTCAAAGAACAAAAATGAAAAAAAAAAAATCCCATCTAAAGCTGTTTTTTTTTTCATAACCACCTAAATCAAATCCTCTTAGAGAACCTATCACATAAATCTAAGAGTCTTCATTTGTGGCAAGCATGAAGAGATTTCAAATAATATAAAATAAAATGTGATCTAAATTGGAAACAAATTTATAAATGCAGGTACCTGAACTAGAAGTATAGTAAATTATATACAATTTAGAGAATCTTGATATATTGAAAATTAGTTCTTTCATAATTAGGCAAATCAAGATTTCAATAACTGTTGAATATATGAGCTTACAGCAATGAGATATTAACTGGATGCTAAAATTTTAAACTCTCCTGCTTCTAATTTCAGGGCCAAGGTTTCAGAGAGATGACGCAAAATTTCTGGGCCTAGAGCTATTTTAAAGAAAATACGTAACAACGACATATAAAACAGGATCAGGTAGCCTGAAATCAGAAAAGGAAGAGTCGGAGCCAGGCATGGTGATGAGCACTTTGCATATATTATCTCACTTAATTAACTCAAAGTTGTTGAGGTGATCCATGAACAAGAAAGAATATTTATTGACTAGCTGTATTCTGGACCTCAGGTATACAGAAATTCTAGGAGTAATATAAGGTTTTATTTCCTAAAATTTGGTTCTATTAGGTCTTAGAAAGTAATTTTCAAATTTTTAACAGTTATAAATTCCTATCAAATTCCCTAAAAGTTCCAAAGAATACCATGAAGCAAACTAAACCAGCAATTCAATTCTTTTATTTCTACAAGCAGTTTTACTGCTCTCTGAGTCAGGACCCAGAATGTTTTGCTGTTACATTTGAAACCACGCTCTTAAATTGACAGAGATCTACAATCAGATTCCCTCGTCATGGCCTGAAACCAATTCCACACAAACTTGAAGAACAGGCTTTTAAACATATGATTAGTCATTAGCAAGGAGACCATGATTCTCCACACTTAAGATATCTAGACTGTATATATGGGATTTTGAAAGAGGATGAGGGAGAGGAGGAGATGAGGAGCAAAAAATAGCCAGAATTCTTTATTTGGAGAAAGTTATTAATAAAGCAAAAGTATTGAGAAAGAACCGAACAAATTTGTACCCTTTAATATGGGAAGAAAAAATATGTGACCTAGATTTTATGACATAACTACTTAGAAAGTCTTTTCCATAATCTTCATTTTGCACATACAAAGGGAAGTGAGGAGGAAAAAAGGTGAGCTTTTTAGAGGGCTTAGGAAAACAAACTTTGACTATCTTGAACGCAGGATTTTTTTCTTTCTCCAGGGATCGTTACAATGGTTATTTCTATTGAAGAGATAATGAACGAAATCTCTAGTTTCTCTACAAAGTTAAAAGCAGAAATTGGGAATAAGAAAATATGAGAGATTCCCTTTTCAATGATCTCTCAGAAAGCAAATATCAACTAACGGTGAAACACGTGGCTAAATGTCTCTGTACGTTTTTCTAGCAACAATCAGTAACGCCAACAAGCACTGTCCAAAATCATTCAACGTGACTCAGACAGGAATCATGTGCACCGTTTATGCTTTCAGTGACACTTCTGTATTGTACTGTGGCTCAGCTGTGTCCTAAAGGATCAGGTCCCATCAATAGAAAAATAATGATTTTTGTTTTAAATGGAGTTACAACTGGTGCTCTGCTCAAGATATAGACTCTTTTAACAGAAATAAAATAAAAATTATTTGGAGAATTAGTTGATTTTGAGGTTTCCTTTAACAAGAGTGTTACTCTACAAAACAAAAAACTATCCTCACCAATAAAACCTGAAAAAAGGGAAGGCTAGAATGTCCTAATCTATTACCTTTTTCCTCCACAACACTAGATATCATAATGTGTTCATGCATACATATAAAGCTAAGGAGAGAAAAAAATGCAAGTAAGACAATACCAGAAAGAGGGCTCTGTTGAAGAGACTGTACCCAAGTTATTAACTAGGATTCTTACTATACATTTTATAGAAAAATATAAAGAAGTGTCAAAAATAGAACATACCTTGTCATGTCCTGAATCTCCCCCTCTGACAATATCTGGTGCCATGTATTCAATAGTTCCACAAAAGGAATACGCTCTTTCAGCCTTAAACAATCAAATAAGCAAAAAAGGATTTGATTTCAAGATAGTATTACAGGTGACAAAAGAAGAAAGTTAATACTACATGTCAGTGGGTGAGATACACCACAGTAGCAAAGTAGTGTAGAATCTACTTGACAGACCCTCTTCTCACCAGGATAGACCATCACCTATGTAAAATGAGTCCTGGCTAAATATCCTGTCAGAAAAACTTCCCATGCCTGAAACTCTAACATCATTCATTCACCCATCCACCCATCCGCTCACCCATCCATCCCTCCCTCCCTCCATCCATTCACTCTTCTTCTTTTCTGCACATGTGTATATTTCCATTATTGATCATTAACCATTCTTTTTGTAAGAATGCAAATAGTCCTAGTAGGGTAACATGGACTGCCTACTACTTTAGTATGGATGACTTTATTCCCCACTAGGCAAGATTGGGAACTCATTGGGAAACTTGAAGGGGGAAGGAAGACCAAATAATTAGGAAACCCAAAGAAGAAAAGGATGAAAAAAATTTTCCTCCCTTACCATCTTTTCTAGGTTTGGCACTAACAATGGTATGTTTAGTGATGATGAGCAAAACTGTCTTTAAAAAAAGACTGCCTCTTAAAGACAGTTGTTTCTCTTTTGTAAAACTTTAAAAAGGGCTAATATATCAACCTGAAAATTAATTTAAAAAACTGAAGTAATTTTTAAATAATCAACTGTGTCATATGACTCATCCCAATGTAATACAGGAGAGTACATATCTAAATTGTTAAGCAGATAACATTAAATAGGGAAAAAAGGAATTCCTCTTTAATAATATACATTCATATGGTTATATCTGAAACTTTTAAAGGCACTTGGGTGCCATCAAAATAGTTCACAAAACTATTGTAGAGGAAGCTTTTCAATTTACACTTGACCCTTCTTTCACCAGCAATGTTTCAAGAAAAATAAGCATTCCTCTTATTTAGCAACTTTAAACGTAAAGAACACTACTCTAGCAATGTTACAGAAGTGGCAGAAGTCCCCTACTTTGTTGGCTGAAAGTTAAGCCCAGAGACAACGAATGTAATGAATTTATTTAAACACTGTGGTAATAAATGTATTAAAACTACTTGTTTTTTATATATATATATATATACATATATATATATATATATATATGCACACATATACACACACACATATATATGAAAATAAAATTAACATGGTTTATGATTCATTTCTTTCTTTTTATGTGCTACATATATTGAAAGATTGCTTTTCCCCCTAGAAACTAAAAGAAATAATTCAATTATGCTTAGACCTGCAGAAAATTTTCTTGTTAGCTGCAGGAAAAAAACGTGTGTATCAGGAAGCGTTCATCTGTTACTGAATTATTAAAAAATACTACAAAATTACTTTTTTAAAAAACCCCAAACTTCATAAAACTAAATAGTGATTTTAGTTAATATAGTATTTATTATGGAATAGCCCCCTTTTGGATTTAATTAAGCAAAAATCACTGTATAGCTGACATAAAGAAACATAAAAAATACTAAGTCATAGTATTTGTCATTTGATCTCACCTTAAAAGATACCTTTAGGGCTGGCCCCGTGGCTTAGCGGTTAAGTGCGCGCGCTCTGCTACTGGCGGCCCGGGTTCGGATCCCAGGCGCGCACCGAGGTACCGCTTCTCCGGCCATGCTGAGGCCACGTCCCAAATACAGCAACTAGAAGGATGTGCAACTATGATATACAACTATCTACTGGGGCTTTGGGGAAAAAAAAAGGAGGAGGATTGGCAATAGATGTTAGCTCAGAGCCCGTCTCCCTCAGCAAAAAAAAAGAGGAGGACTAGCATGGATGTTAGTTCAGGGCTGATCTTCCTCAAAAAAAAAAAAAAAAGATACCTTTAAAGCATTATATCCTAAATCAAGTTTAGATAAGGTGAAAAAAAATTCTCCAAACTGGTTTATGAGTAGAAAGATAATAAGTTTTAATCTATTGCTTCTCTAGAATTTTATTTATTTAGAAAACTAGTCTTTTAGCAAATATAAAGTTTCATTTCCCTTTATAGGCAGATCCATGTCACAAACCATTCTTAAATTATGCATATTTCTTTCCAAGTATGAGAAATGATTAAATTTTACAAACTGAAAGTCATGAAAATCTGTACTCTCTTCTTCAAAACATTAGATATTCATAAGTTTAGTGTAAAAAGGGTATGAAACATACAGATCTTATTGATTAATGAAAGAAAGGTCTGACAGTGACCACCACTTCCCATGTCTCACTTTACCTGACCATGAGAACTACGCCGCTCAGTGCTTTACTGTCTTGACACAGAGGAGGCTCAGAACCACATAAAGTGCTCAAAGATACCTCCTCCACCTTTCTCCATGTGATATTTGAGCTCTCTTTTATTTTAGCTTCTCTGTTTTTTTTTGGAGGGGGGGTGAGTAGGTAGTGTCTACATTAATAAATAATTAATAGATAATTATTTATTTGATACAAATTCCAGGAGACAGAAAAATTAAAGCTTAAGTGTTGGGAAGTTCCAGTTACTGAGGAATAAGAGTAAACAAAAATAAAGCATTTCTTAAGTCTTGCTGTTATTTTAAAACATTGCCATTTTAGCCCCTTGCAATTCTGTATCGCTTCCTCTTCCTCTGCCCCAATGGAAGTGTACTAACTTGCAGTATACTAACTTTTAGGCAACCCCAATTTCCTAAGAGTTTATCTTCTATTTGTAAAAATATCCCCAATTTTAACTTTGAATTTGTGTTTATCTGCCTAGGAAGATGCATGTCATCTAGAGTATATACTGAATGCCTTTCAAATAATTCTACCAAGAAGACAAACTGATGAGATATGACAAGGGAAGGTCTCTGGTGGGGGCAGGAAAGATTTTATATCTGAACTATGATATAAAAAGGCTAGGATAACATAGCTAAATTCTATTATGACTACTGTTTATTATTTGTTCAAAATGTCTTTACAGTAATATTTTTCTCAAGGAGACAGGCAATCAATCCATTTAGCATTTAAGTCCATACTGTTTAATAAACAACATTACTTCCTAAAGCTGCCACAGATTTAAAAGATTGTGAATGAGAAAACAGTAAAAGCAGCGTGTGCACCATCCTGGCAGATAATACAGAGTATTCTTGTGCTTACGTGATCAGCTGATCAAGGAAGCTTCAGTGTTCCTTAGAGAGAAGGATCAGATAACATTGGACAAAAAATTGGCTTTCTTCTAAGGAAGGATCCAAACAGGAACTCAACTGCCAAACTTTCAGGCATTTCTCAATAAACACTGGATTAAATCATTCCTAGCTTTTATTTGTCAATATTTTATCCCGATCTTATCTGCTTAAGATAGATAAATTTGTGACTTAAATGTAAAATTACCAATGAAAAGAAGTTTTTTTTTTCCCACCCTGTATTTTTTCCCATCTAATTTTAATAAATCTCCTTACAACGAATATCTAGAAATGTTTGATTTTAAAAAAGAAGTAAATATTGCACCGCTAATCATCCAAGACCAGGCTCACAAGAAAGAAAGGGGAATCTCTAGGTGCCAGCCATGAAGAAGGTTCTGGAAACCAGTGAAGTAGGCATATGACCTATGCTGCAGCAGCACAGAGGGAGGGAAAGTAAGCTGTTACAGGTCTCAGCAATTCAGAAGCTTGAGTTTTAATACTCTTGTGAGGACAAAAGATGAGGCTCTCAGCTCAAATGAGGTAGGCTGGAATTACCATTCTCTTGTAAACCTCAGAACCTAAGAAAGCTGAACCGTCAGCAAAAGCAAAGTCTAGAATAAACTCATCCACTAGCACAGGTTTGCTTCTGCCTGGGCCCTAGCTTAAAAGACAAACATGCCTCTTGTAAAATCAAATCTCTAGGTTTGTGCCTCTTGTAGATCTGGGGCCTGAATTTACTCTCCCTCCATTGTATGGGAAGGTGAGAAAGTCTGGTCCAACATAGCGATGTTCTGGAACACATGACAGAACCAGAGACATTCTCACAACTTACCTGGCCCAGGATTCACACAGATAAAGCCCTTGAGTCTCAAAATTACTAAATAAGTGAACTACACTCCACAAACACAACAATAAGAAGGATTACTTGAAATACTAGAAAAACAATCTATAAAAGACTAGTATGTTGTAAAAGATGAAAGACATAAAGGAAGGAAATAGCTATAAAACAATATAGCAGCATAGAAAAGATTAGAAGATACGAAAAAGAATCAAATAAAACTATATAAATGAAAAAAATACAGTAATAAAAATAGGCAGATTAAATAGAGTAGACACAACTAAACAGAGAATTTGTAAACTGGAAGATATATTTGAGAAAATTATCCTGAATGTTGCAAGAGTCTCAAGCAGACTAAATTACAATACATCCATAGGCAGTGAATTTCATTTCTTAACTTGAGTGGTGGTGATAAGAATGTCTGCCTTATAATAATTCACTAAAGAAAAGACTTTTGTTTTCTTATTTTATTTTATAATACAAAGATATTTTTAAAAAACTAGTCCATTCCTAGATGTATTTATACCCAGCTAAATTATCACTGACTGTGCAGGACAAAATAAAGGCATTTTACGACAAAAATAGAGTTTATTATTCACTGATCCTTGTTAAAAAGACATCTAAAGGATGTACTCCAGAAATAAACTGAACTCACAAGAAAAGAGTAAGATGTAAGAAGTAACAAGGAGCAGAAAAAATAAGGAAACATAAGAAAAATCTAAACAAGTATTGAGTTTATAAAATGAAAATAATAATTACACAATAATGATTAATTTGGGGAAATATAACACAAGGTGGAACTAAAATAATAAGTAACAATTATATATTAAATGAGATGGATAATTGAAGCTAAAACATTCTAATGTTCTTGTAGTAGTTATGACAATCATAGACATAATGGTTGATTTTAGACTCTAAGTCAGTACATAAGTTAAAAATTTCAGGGTAATAACTACTAAAATAATAGAAATAGAATACATGTAACTTCTAGACCTTCAGGGGAAATGAGATAAAGAAATCTTAATCATTTAAATAGACGACAGGAAAGGAGGGGAAAAAAGCAAAGAGAAATGATGATTAAAAAAAAACACACAGCAAGATAAGAGAAGTAAATAAAAATATATCAGTACTTATAATATACAGATGTAACTCACCAGTTAAAAGATAGAAACTCTCTGGATCAAAAACAAAATTCAGCTATATGTTATTTACAAAAGGCACACCTAAAACATAATGACAAAGAAATATTGAAAGTAAAGAGATGGAAACAGATATGTCAGACAAGCACTAACAAATGGAAAGCTGGAGTACTTTTATTAATAGCAGGAAAATGAACTTTTAAGGCAAAAAGGATAATTACAATTAGGTAGGGTCATTATATAATAATAAAAGGAGCATTTCACTAGAGAAAGAACACTATTCCAAGCCTGAACAGTCTCAAAATTTTTTGAAGAGCCTTAAACTATATAAAGCAAAAATGGAGAGATCTTTAAGAAGAAATAGACAAATCCACAATCACAGTGGGCATTTTAACATATCTCTTTTATAACTGACTGATCAAGCAGGAAAATAGTGAAGCTATGGTAGATTTGCACAATGTTCATGAAAATATACAACTTTATATCTAACACACAATCTTTTCAGGTATACATGGCACCTTTACAGAAATTAACCATGTAATAGGTCATAAAGCAAATCTCAGATACCAAAGAAATAAAATCATATATATTTTGTTCTCCAAACAGAAAGCAACAAAATTAGAACTCATTTCCAAAAAGATAACCAAAAAAGTCTAAGTATTTGAAAACTTAAAAACCAATTTCTAAATAATTCATGGCCAAATGGGAAAAAACACAATGAATATTAGATTATTAGAATAACAGTAAAAATGTTATATATCAGAACTTGTAAGATACAGTAGGAAAGGAACATCATCAAAGAAACTGAAAAATGAGATGCTTGACAAAAGCTGTTTCTTGGAAAAAGACTTATAAAATGGACAAATCTCTAGCAAATTGAAAAGAAAAAAAGAGGAAAGTCACAAGTCAATAATAGTAGTAATTTAAAAGGAAACATTATTGCAGTTACAACAAAAAAATAGCCTCATTAAAAAACAGGCAAAGGAGACATTCTTCCAAAAATGACATACGAATGGACAATAAGCATATGAAAAGATGCTCAACGTCACTAATTGTCAGAGAAATGTAAGTTAAAACTACAATGAGATATCACCTCACACTCATTAGGAGGACCACTATCCAAAAAGCAGAAATAATAAATATAGGTGAGGATGTGGGAAAATCGGAACGCTTGTGCACTGTTGGTGAGAATGTAAAATGGTGCAGCCACTATGGAAAACAGTAAGGCAGTTCCTCAAAAAATTAAAAATAGAATTAACATAGGACTCAGCAATCCCACTTCTGGGTATATATCCAAAAGAATTGAAAACATGATCTCAAAGAGATATGTGTACACCTGTGTTCACTGCAGCATTATTCACAATAGCTGATAAGTGGAAGTAACGCAAATGTCCATTAGTGGATGAATGGATAAACAAAATGTGGTATATATACATAATGGAATATTATTCAGCCTTAAAAAAGAAGGAAATCCTGTCACATGCTACAACATGGATGAACCTTGAGGACATTATGCTAACTGAAGTAAGCCAGTCACAAAAAGGTAAATATGTACGATTCCACTTATATTAGGTATCTAAAGTAGTCAAATTCATAGAAACAGAAAGTAGAATGGTGGTTGCCAGGCGTTAAGAGGAGGGGAAAATGGGGAGTTTTTGTTCAGTGGGTATAGAGTTCAGTTTTGCAAGATGAAACAGTTCTAGTGATCTGTTGCCCAACAATGTGAATATACTTAACATTACTGAACTGTACAATTAAAAATGATTAAGATGGTAATTTTTATGTTACGTGTATTTTACCACAATTAAAAATTTTTTTAAAAGATTCCAAGAATTTAAATCTTAAAAGATTAGTAAATTTGGTTATATTAAAATGTCAAATCTGATAATGGCAAAAACACCATTAAACAAAGTTGAAGACAAGTGAAAGACTTGGAAAAGAAATTCACAAAATATATCATTATAAAGGATGGTTATTTAGAATATTTAAAGAACTCCAACAAACAAATAACATCAGAAAAAAAACCTGCAACACAGAGAGAGAAAACAGAGAAACTGAAATGTATCTCAGTAGGAAAATGGATAAATAAACTGGATAATTCATATAAAAGAATATCAGACAGTAGATAAAATGAATGAAACAGTTCATATTTATCAACTTGGATACATTTCAAAATTAACTCAAAAAACAATCTGCAATATGGTATGCCATTTATGTACATTTTAGAAACATAAGCTAATAGTATATATTGTTTATGGTTATACACATATGGAGTAAGGACGCTAAAACAAGATGAAATTCAATCCACTACTCACTCTTTGTCTGTACTCATGCAGCTAAATGTGGTTGGAGTAAAACACAGAATTAGGTTGACCAAGTTCACTTTAAATTTATGGTCCTGAACCTCAGGTGGGCCTTTAATGAATGCTGCCCAGCAAATATGCTAGTTTCCTAATCCATTCACTCTCCCACTGTCTTCACTGCTTATTTTATACCTTCTCCTCTCTCCTCCAACCTCCAATGTCTCCTTTCCCTTCCTCACTCTCAGCGAGAAAACAGAAGCAATCAGAAAAGACCTTCTATAAGCTCCCACCACCACTTCTTGACAGCCGCCACATCTGCGCCCAGTAACTCAATCTTCTCCTGCGTTTCTAAGGATGAACTGACCAAGCTACTAGCTAAGGACTACTTCTCCACTTGTGCGCTTAGTTTTCCTTCTCAAAGACAGTGTTCCAGCAATTTGCCCCCCTTTTTTGTGTGTGTGAGGAAGATCAGCCCTGAGCTAACATCCATGCCAATCCTCCTCTTTTTGCTGAGGAAGACCGGCCCTGAGCTAACATCTATTGCCAATCCTCCTCCTTTTTTTTTCCCCTTTTTCTCCCCAAAGCCCCAGTAGATAGTTGTAGGTCATAGTTGCACATCCTTCTAGTTGCTGTATGTGGGACTCTGCCTCAGCACGGCTGGACAAGTGGTGTGTCGGTGCACGCCCGGGATCCGAACCCGGGCCGCCAGTAGCGGAGTGCGCACACTTAATTGCTAAACCACGGGGCTGGCCCCACCCCTTTCTCTCTTATTTCATTATTATTCTACCTCCACTTCCTTTTCAGGACTGTGCCAACCAGCATATGACATCTGTCATTTCTTCCACCTTAAAAAAAAAAAGACCTCTCTTGACCCCACTTCATCCTCTGCTATGCTCTCCACACAATTTCTCTATTCCTTTTCACAGAAAACCCCAAGAGTTGTCTATATTTGTGGATGGCAATATGTCTATTCCCATTGTCTCTCCTCTTAGGTTTAAAATGATCCAACGCTCAGTCTTCAGTCCTCATCTTACTTGACCTAACAATGGTATTGGACATAGTCAATCATTTTCATCCTTGAAACATTTCTTCACCTGGCTTCCAAGACAATGTACTTACCTGTTTTCTTCCCAACTTCCCAGTGCCTTTTTCTCAGTCTCCTTTGCTGACTCTTCCTCCTCTCTTGACTCTTTTAATGTTGGAATAGCCCAGAGTTCAGAGCTTTGTCCTTTTTTCTTTTCTATCTATACTTACTCTGTTTGTATGCTCTTTAATTTTCATGATTTTAAATATTACTTATATATTGTTAAATTCTAAATTTGTATCTCTAGACGAGACCTCTCTCCCAAATTCCAGACACTGCCTAAACATCTGTTTGTATGTCTAATAGACATCTCAAACGCAACCTGTTAAACTGCACTCCTCCACCCACCCCAAACTTTCTCCCCACAGCAGCCCACTCCATATCAGTTGACGGAAACTTCATCTTTCCAACTGCTCTGGCCAAAAACCCTGGAGATACCCTAGATTCCTCTTGTTCTCTCACATTCCATATCTAACCCATCAAGAAATTTCGTTAGTTCTAATGTCAAAATATATCTAAAATCTGACTACTTCTTACAACCTATCCTGCTACCCCATGGTCTAAACTAATACCGTCTCTTGCTGGGATTAATTCAACAGCTTCCTAACTGGTCTCCATCCTTCTAGACTCGTCCCACTACAGGACTTTCACACCTGGCAAACAGAATTACCCTTCCAAAATAAGTCAGATTATGTCACTCTTCTACTCAAAACTCTCCAATGGCTCCCCATTTCACTGAGAGAAGCCACAGTCCTTAGAATGTTCTTCAGTGCCTGCATGATCTGTACAATCCTTCCTCTGCATGATCACCACCATATCCTTACTTCCTACTCCTCTGACCCTCTCATTCTATACCCCACACTGGCCTTCTCATTGTCCCACAAACAGCCCAGGCATACTCCCACCTCCAGGGCCCTTAACACTGGCTGATCCCCGTACTTAGAAAGAAATCTCTTTCCTAAGATAGTGATATGGCTCATGCTCTCACTTCCTTGGTGTCTCCACTTACTGGTCACCTTCTCAGCGAGGTCTTTCCTGATCACCTGATTTAAAAGTGCAACCTCTTCTCACCTTGATACTTCCTATCCCTCTTGCCTATTGGACCTGTCTTCCTGCAACTTACCACTATCCAACATATTCTGTACATATTTTACTTACTTGTTATCGTCTGCAGCCCTGTGTAGGGGAGAAATGTTTGTCTATTTTGTTCATTGCTAGATTCCTAGATAGAACAGTGCCTGAATCATAGTGGACACTCAATCAGTATTTACTGAATGAGTGGGAAAAAACCACAAAATATTCATAACTACATATGTGAATAGTGGCTGCACGGATTCTGTTATATCATTTTCCCTATTTTTATTGTATTTTAAATATTTGATATAATATAAAAGATTTTTAAAAATTTGGAAAATATAAATATTTACTAATAACATTTATGCAATGTTAGTATTCCAGGATTTCTTCTGCTAAATTCCCCTTACGGGTTTGAAAGGCCCTGATACTTTCTTTCTTAGAAAATAGATTAAAATAATCTATTTATAGATTAATATACTCTACATTAATACAGAATTAATGTGACTTCTAAATATAGCATTCAAGTCAATAAAAATTATATATTTAACATGAACAAACGCAAAATATAATAGAAACATTTCTGTGAAAAGAATCTCAATTCAAAAGTTGTCCCTGCTTGCTCTGTGACATAATTTACATTAAACCTGCCCAGTGAACTTGTGCACTGAACCTGCCTTAAAATAATAAATAGTATTATGAATAAATCTTACCAGAGGCAATAATTTCCACCATAAAAAAAGTTATAGGGGGATCTGTGAGGCAGACACCTGAGGACAAAGCTATCTCTGTCCTCCCCCCACTCTCCTGTCCAAAGGTAGAGGATCTGCTCTGATATCTGGCAGAAAAACAATTTACAGACGGACTGAAGCTAATGTGTTAGTATCCGAATACTATGTCATACTGTTTGAGTTGAGGAAAAACTGGGGCAACAGAACACTGTGACTGGTTTCTAGGTCTCCTGCTTTCCTAACACTTCCATCTCAACGTTTACCTTAAAATAATGAAAATTATCCTAGAGTCACTGATTCTAGGAAATGACTGACAGGACTTATTTACAGAGACCTGATAGGTTCTTCAGGGACACATGCAAATGAAAAGAATCATGAATATAAGTCACTACAAATCAACCAGGAAGGGAGACAGAGGTAACTAAAAAGTTGCCTTAGAGAGCTGGGTTATCTGATTCCTAATGCAAACATGCTCTTTATGGATCCTGAACCTCACCTGGGCATCTTGAGATATGTACATTATAACAGCAGAATCCTGCAAATGACATTATTAACTAGGCATTTATTAGAGAAAAAGATATAATTTAAAACTTTCCTACAAATAAGAAATTAAGGGAGAATAACTTAAGATTCTCATTCATATATTTTAATTTTGCTCTCGATAATCAGAAACCTGAATTTCTCTTATAAGTAGAAATTGATATTTATATAGTGCTTTACACTTTAAAAAGTACTTTCAAGAGCATTAACTCACTGTGTACATATGACAATCCTATAAACTAGATATGACAAATACTATTTTACAGATGAAGAAACTAAGGCTGAGAGGGGTTAATGACTAAGTGACTTGCCCAATGTCACATACTCAGGAAGTGGAGAAACGAACAAGATCCTCTAACTTCAGTATGTGTTCATTCTACTACACCAAAATGCCTCTTATGTGTTCAAAGAATTAATTAGTGAATAACATTAGCTGAACTGAGAAAAGGTTGCATTTTTCTATTTTCTGGAAAGAGAAAATACTCACAAATCCATAGGCCTTTTCCTTTTAAGTACAGCTACCATGGCAGTGGGTTATAATTAACTTAGCTACCTCTGTTTTAAATGCCGGGCATGTTATTTTTCTTTTAGTTTTATGTATCTACCTGAGGATTCATGCTAGTAATCTGTTGTGAAAATTTCAAACACTCAGTGTTAAATTATGAAAACATAGAATGGATATACCATATTTAAGTACAGGGTAATTAACAACACATGAATGTACCATTTTGACATTATTTGTTTATAAATAGGTAAGAACAGATGCCCTTTTAAAAAATGTCTTTAAAGTCTTCAACATTAGAATCATATACCTAATACCTAGCAGATTGTGTGACTCACACTAAGAACTCAACAAATACTTGCTGAACTGTACTCTCAAAAAATCCTATGAAGGACATATACTAGCCTGCAGATATTTAGAAATGTCTTCTTTATTCTCAAAATCTCAAAGGATTTACCAAATTCTGTGGTTGAGAAAAGAACATATCAGTAAAAGTATGAAATGTGTAAAGTGTTCATTATCATATAACGATTTTTAAGGTTTCTAAAATAAATCAATTTTATCCTGTATACAATCTAGTTGAGCATCAATTTTATCCTGTATACAATCTAGTTGAGCAAACTATAATCTAGGAACAAGTATATGAATATTTGACAAATACCTGTAGAATATACGCTCATTAAGGCAAGGAATTTGTTATATTCACCACTGCATCTCTAGGGTCTAGCACAATACCTGGCACATAGTAGGCACTCAATAAATATTGGTTGAGTTATTAAATTAACAAGTATACAGAGAGATGAGTATTACACCACGAACAGAAACTTCAAACATATATAAAAAGTAAATTCCTGTAAATTAAGTAGAAACAAATTTCCCAGACCAAATGAGGGCTAATTTGTAACGCATAAAATTGTGGTATACTGAAAGAAAAGCAGATGCGGGTGGGCGAAGACGAGTTCAGTTTTGGAAACGTGGAGCTTAAGGAGCCTATGAGAGACTCAAGTGGAGATACACTATAGGCATGTTTGGGTCTGAAGCCCAGAAGAGAGGTCGGGGTTGGCCATAAATATTTGGGAATCACCACCATGATGGGAGAGAATGTAGCATAAAAAGAGAAGAGAACGTAGGACTGAACCGTGAGGAACCCTCAGGTAGAAGACGAAGAGCCTGCAAAAGATAGTGAGAGAGAGAAGGAAAGCCAGGGGAGTGTGGTGTCACAGAAGCCAAGGCGAGAGGCACTTTCCAGTTCAACACGACCAGGCAGTAAAGTAAGATGAAGACTAAAAAGTGTCTAAAATTGAGGTCAATAGTGACTTCGGCAAAGAACAGTTTCAGTCAACTGGCTGGGGTGCAAGCCAAATTGGAGTAGACTAAGGAGTGAGGGACATGTGGGTAAGTGAAGAGAGTGTGGAGACAAATATTGACAAAGGAGGACAACAGGACAATAGCTGGAAGGCAATATGGGATTCTAAATTGTTTTTCTTGTTATCTATCAGTTTTTCAGTCAGTCCACCCATCCATTCATCTCTCCATTTTTAAAATTTTAAGACAGGAGAGACTAGGCATGTTTAAATGGTGATAGAAAGGGGTCCAAGAGGAAGACAAAGAGTTTGAAAAGGAGAGAGGTCAGTTAGAGATACAGATAGGTAATCTCTATGTATAAACTAGAAACCAAGGAGGACACTCCTTAAATTGGAGTTTAAATTAGAAACCAAGGCGGTAGAATGGGGATGGACAAAAAAGAAACTCATTCCAAGAAAGATATTTTGATATAAGTGAGTCGGGCTGCCATGTGAAATCAAAAGGAATGCTAGCCAATCAAAACAGAAATCGTTTGATGCGAATATTTTTAAGGTGGAAAGGGTCTATACAGGGAAACTTGCTAGGTAGATGCTGGATGGAATAAGGGGAACAAAGGGCCAGTAGGTCAAGTTTTAGGGGACTCAGAAAAGGACAGTTCCTACCCGAGCCCTGAGAGTTAAACTTGAAGCTCAGCATGACAGTACGTCCTCTACAGCTAAGAGGGAGAATGAGCTGATAGTCTAAGGGGAAAAGAGATGAAACTGTAAAGCTTATACACACAGCCATAACACCTAACTATGTTAAACACAGCTAGGCTGTACTCAGTGAGTAATAAGGGAATCTATAAATTACTTCTCTACTAGATTGAACCCCAATATTTCATTTTTGCACCTAAACAACTAAGTGCTCAAAAATTATGGCATCTGATGAGAACTCCCTTCATTCCCTTGAGGAACAGCTGCTGACATGACTAGCAGAAAACACAAGTCTCTCTTGTGAGGAATGACCTGGCTGATTTAGTCACACAGCACTTCTGACTAATTTATATTACTGTATTAAAACCCAACAACTCTGACCCATGTTTGATTTTTGTTTATTTTTGTTTCTGTTTCTAACATTTTGCTGTCCCCCAGGGCCAAAGTCTGCCACGTGATCAGCCACGCTTGTCCATAAATATAAGATCCATTAAGTGATTCTCTTCATTGCTGCATTAGCAGAACCTAGCCTAATGTGAAGCAGGTAGAAGGCCCTCAACAAATATTGATGGAGTGAATGAGCAAATGTATGAATGGTTCCATGGAGAGAAGAAAAGGTGATCATTAAACCCCTCCATGCAGGGGGTCCTTTACATGCCAAGGACTCTGTGGCAGTCTGTTGAAGCAGATGGGCCCCTTCTCAGAATAATGTTTTTATTTTTAATTATTTATTTTTTGTGTGTGAGGAAGACCAGCCGTGAGCTAACACCCATGCCAATCCTCCTCTTTTTGCTGAGGAAGACCGGCCCTGAGCTAACATCTATTGCCAATCTTCCTCCTTTTTTCCCCTTTTTCTCCCCAAAGCCCCAGTAGACAGTTGTATGTCGTAGTTGCACATCCTGCTAGTTGCTGTATGTGGGACGCGGCCTCAGCATGGCGGGAGAAGCGATGCGCTGGTGCGCGCCCAGGATCCGAACGCGGGCAGCCAGTAGTGGAGCGTGGGCACTTAACCGCTAAGCCACAGGGCGGGCTCCAGAATAATGTTTTTAAATACATAGTATGACAGAGGAAACTAATTATATTGAAATCAAAATATAAAAAGAAATTATGACATCATCACAAACAGGCTTCTGTGGCAGTAGGCTGGGCTTGTCATTGTCACAGGCATCTCTGTAGGGAGATCTGGCTGGGCCAGTTCATTGGCAAAACCACCAACTAACAGCATCTGCAGATTTCTTGTTCTCAGTTTCTCAGAGAGGAATCCTCCAAACTCCTGTCTAGGAAGCCACCGTTCTCAGAGTGAGGTAGGAGAAAGAGGCCATGGGAGCTCCATAGTTCAGTGTGTCAATTTTCACATCACCCACTAGTTTCCATATGGTGTCCTCAGCCTCAGCTGTGCCTAACGTCCCTGAATCCAGTCTGTCTATTTAACTTTCTCAGTCTTCCATGAGGGTAAGGAAGGCACAGCTGCCTGTGTGAATAGGGTAGACATGGGATCTGGGGGCTACCTGTTTCTGACACAGACTTCCAACCAATCCTCCTGTGTCCTGTATCCTACTTTGAGGGATACCTGGTGCCCCCAATTCCTAAGCCTTTTTGGGGGTCAGAGGTACAAATTAGCCTGCTTTGGGGCTTCTCACATTATTGGCTTAGGATTCAGCTGTGATCAGGGATGCTAAATCGGTTACAACTAGTATTTCTGCTGTCCATCTTCCAAAATCTGGTTGCTATTTTCTTCTCTCCCTTTGGAGTGCACACCTATTTTACTCCTTTACTTTACTTTTACTAGGGGTTTAGTGAGGAAGCAACGGTAAACATATTTCATCTGTCACATTTTACTGAAGTTGCCACTAAAATTTTTACAAAGGAGAAAAAGTTTTAAAAATCAAACTTTGAAGTAAATTCCTCAAAAATTCATCTAATCTATTTTATAACTATGATTTTTCTATCAAAGATAATCAATATACTGCTATAACCACAGCTCTACGAAGGCAGACACCATTTCTATTTTATTCATCACTGTATTATCCAGTACCTAGCACAGTAGAGTTGATCAATAAATATTTATTGAATAAGTGAACTGAATGAAAATAGATATGATAAAAAATTGAGATCTTTAGTTTTTATAATTTTGGCACTTATCTAATTCACCTAGGACTGCTTTGACAATATTTCAAAAAGCAAATAATCTGAAATAGATACACCTAATTTGGAACTCAAGAATGATGTGTTTCATAACAACAAAGTCCTTTACCACAAAAATTTTACTTTACTACAAAAAAAATTTTACTACAAAAAATTTTTACTATAGTTCTTTACTACAAAAATAATAATCCTGTTTTTTTTTTTTTGCTCATATGAACTAAAATGACAGCAAGATTATTAAAGAATTAGGTCTAGTAGATCCTTGCCATTCTTGCCAAGTGAATTCAAAGGGCCATCATGACATGTCCTACTTTGTAATTACAATGTAAACTGCATGTGCTTTGTTTTGTAATTCTCTATTGGCTACCATCTAAGCCATAACTCTCCTAAAGGCACCAAAGGGTTATTTAAATTTTTCAGTTACATTTTATGGGGAAAGTTAATGCATAGTTTTGTTTTAAACTGTGGAATTCTGATATATCCATTAAAGGTTTACTGCAACTCTAACAGGATGGTTCCACGGTCATTTTAAACTAAAAATCTTTACAGTCATTCATGTCAAAATGTTCCTCCCCGCAAACCTGCACAGAAATCCATAATCCATATGGTACTATCCCCTTAAATGCTTATTCTATAGCTAATTTTTCATCATTGTTTACATTCTCTTATTACTAACTTCAAATTAAAATATAATACTCACTTCATCAGCCACAAACTCCTTACTCAGACCAAAATCTGTCAGCACCACATGGCCATTAGAATCAAGTAGAATATTCTCAAGCTTAATGTCACGGTATATAATCCCCAACTGTAAAAACAAACAAATATGCATTTTAAAATAATTTCTAAAAAATAAATTAGGAAAATCTTTCTTATCTACCTTAAAAATAAACCCAAAAAAAGGCATTCTCCTGCTCTTAGTCACTGGCCAGGGCAATGTAAATTCCTCCACTGCGGGTTCATCTGCTGGGTTCCCCGGACCTCTCTAATCATGTCTTCATTCTCTATATAATGAGGGTCCATTCCTGTTGGACCAGCTTCTGTATGGTCTCTCTGTCGACTACTGCTTCTTCTTGTCTCTATTCTTCTTGGTATATTTCATCCTCACTCCGGATGATCTTCAGGTGCTTTCTTAGTCAATTCATGTCCATCCCTTCCCAAGGGGTTCAGAAGGCTTTGCTGACTCACAGGATCCCACACTGGTCATTTTCTTGTTTGTATTCCTACAGCACTTATATTCACATTGTACTTACCTAAAAATAACTGATATTTTCTAGGTATTTCCTATTTGTCTTGATATAACCATAGGCTAACTCTGTTTTTCACTTTTTATGCATTTATCTAGTATCTAGCATGGTGTCTAGACCATGTGTCAAATAGGTGTGTCAAATAGGTCATTAATAAAGGCTTGTTGAATAATAGGCTCCTAAACATAAAGGTTGAAGACTGTAATTTAATTTTAGTTGATCTTTAGTTCTAAATGAGCAAAGTAAATCAATTAGGTAATATTTATATATCCTTCCATTTTGTTCTGCAAGTAAGTTTTATAGCAAAATACTTCAGCTATTACTTTAGCTGTATAACATAAATAAATCTACCCAAGTCATATAAGAAGTTCTTGATATATGTGAATTCCATGTTTCATGTTATGTCAGCCTGAATTAAACGTTTGTAAACGTAGAAACACTGCTTTCCTCAACACTAAGTATATGAGAAAGCAGACTGTTAATAATCTTAAGACTGAAATAAAAAATTACACAAGGAAAAATACTAGGCAATTTTCTCCCAAGAACTTGAGTGCCCCACAAGAAAGAGAGGAAGGATAACATCTACAGCCTACTGCACAGATATCTGACTTGAAGCATGATAAGCATCTAACCAGTAGGACATTTTTTTTTTTTTTAACAACCTCTCTGGAAAAGATTTTAGGAATAAATCATTTACCATCTGCTTTACCTCATCACTTCCAAGTAAACTCCCATTTTTGTCTCTTCCTGGGAAACTCAGTGTTAGTAACTATATCAAAATTAATATTACTGGCTTTGTGTTATACTTCTTTGTATTTATCTTTTTAGGGTAGTAAGATTAAGAGAAACTTAGCTGAGCTCTGATTTGCTATATAACTGTCACTCCATGTCAATTACATTTATATAATGTTTCTGATTACCTTGGTTTAATAACAATGAATGTTCATGGATTTTCCTTTAATAAACAGAATTAACAGAATTAAGACTTTCAGACAAATTAAAAGCTAAATTTACTAGCTTACCCGTCAGAGCTCTGTATTTTATTTGTTTTTACTCTGGTGTTTAGGGTGATTTCCACTACGTTTTTATATTATAAAAAATTACATCTAACACCCCTATCCATAAAACTCAAAGATTTTTTCAGCCTAGTCCTGGGCCCAATTTGGTTCACGTACGGAGAGGTCCTAACTACTTCATATCCCACAAAAATGATCATAGGCATGAAGCTCGTCACCACAACAACAATTCTACCAAAAGGAATCCAGCTGTCTACTCCTACCCCTTCGGCACAGCTCCCTACCTTACTGCTCCTCTTTCCTTTCTCTCCATGGCATTGCAGCCCTGTCCCCTCGGCCTTTTCTGTTTCTCTCCTGCTCTTACACATTTTTCATTCACTCCGCATAAGATTCTTATTCCGAACCCAATCTCCCTCCACCTGCCCAGTCTTGTTTCTGTTCTGGGCTAGGTCTACCCTTTTCTTGATCCCTTCCTTCTTTTCTTCTATCTTACCATCTTTTCTCACAGTCTCTCCCATCCATTGCCTCCATCTTGCAATTCTGATCTCCCTGCCCCTATAAAAACTTCATCCTTCTTCCTTGCCTTTTTCCTTCAGTTCTCTCTATTCTGTTCTTTTCTCTTTTTGGTGAGGAAGATTGGCCCTGAGCTAACATCTGTTGCCAATCCTCCTCTTTTTTCTTGAGGAAGATTGTCACTAAGCTAACATCTGTGCCCATCTTTCTCCACTTTGCATGTGGGATGCCACCACAGCAGGGCCTAATGAGCAGTGCATTCGTCTGTGCCTGGGATTCCAACCTGTGAACCCTGGGCCGCCGAAGGGGAGCGTGCGAACTTAACCACCACGCCACCAGGTCAACCCCTCTATTCTTTTCTATGCTCCATAATCAGCACTTTGATCTCTGTTTATCTGTAATCTAGTGTAGGATCTGAATACATGACAAAGAAGAATAGAGGCTTTATGATGTACCTGTGTCATCCTAATTTATGACCAAAGTCATGCTGGTCTCCTTATGGTGTCAGACCCCTTTGGTAAAATTACTCTAGCATTTTCCATTTCTAAGGAAATACACACAAGTCTAGTTTATATAATGATTGTTTGCTTCCACAATAATGCTTCCTCATTACGTTAAAAAAAATTTTTTTTAGTCAAAAGTTTTCAGATCAAAATTAATAGTATCAGAAATAATATTTTTAAAAAAGTTTAAACTGATATTATAGAGTTCAAACAGCATCACAGACGTGAATTCCATTTAAAGTCTTTAGTAACTGAGTTCCTACTACATGGAGGCAATAGAGGAGGAGGAAGGGAAAGGGAGCAAGACAGGGCCTCAGTGACCAAAAACAAATGGAAGAGAGAGCCAGAGTGGGAGGATAGCTGGGTAACGCAGGTAGGCGCTTCTTTCAAACAACGCATCTTCTCCAACCTAATCAGGAAATACACCTGAAGACGGGCAGGCAGATTCTGCAGTGGAGTAAGTCACAATTAAGGAAATACACATTACGATTTGTGGTTTCATCTTAAAGACTATTTTAAGAATGAAAAGCTTTTATTCTAATGATACTTTGTAATAAGCATTAGGATTTTGCATGAACAAAACCAAAAAATTGCTCAGGTTCTACCTTTTTGATCTACACCACAGGAACTGCAAAAGGAAAGCAGCTTTTTAAAAAGGGAACGATGAAACTAAGAAAACTGGTAACAGTCTGTAAGTGTGCTTTCACCATCTCCACTAAGACAATGACGTGTAAAAACATTAGCTCTTTTAGCCCCATCATTACCCAGTTAACAGACTTTTCAAAAAGAGAAATCCCAAAGATCCAGCCTCTTACCTTGTGGAGGTGTTCGAGCGCAAGCACGATCTCTCCCACGTAGATCTGCACCTCGGGCTCTGTGAAACGCTCTCTTTGAGAAAGATGAGTAAAAAGCTCTCCACCATTTATATAATCTAAAAATGAAATATATTTTTTTCTTTCTTTGACTTACGTTCATAAACTAAAGGAAGTATTCCCTTTTAATTGCTTTGGATTAACCATAAGGCCCTGATTTTAATATATTATTTTTTGTACAACTCTTACTATATAGTATACAGTTTCATATAGAATATATGACTAAATTCATATAGTAATACAGTTTCATAAGATAATGACTACCCTAAACCACAATCAAATGAATTTGCATAGAGCATTGCCATTAAAACTATTACACGAAATCTGCATATATTTAATTACATTTCCTCAAACACAGTATATCAGAAGCCTCTGCCATCAGCACAGAATACTTGGATGATGTTTGGAGTACCAAAACATCAGCCACGATGTAACTAAAATAAAAAATGAAGAGAACAAAACACAAAAATCCCAGGCTTTCCTTTGTAATAGCTGCCAGTCACTATTTTAAGCAGATTCCCTATTTTCCAGAACCGTCTATGTACCCTTCCAAAAATGTATATTAGGCAGCAGGTAGCCTTCTTATTGCTCCACATAGCTCAAAAGTAAAAGTAGCACAACACGGTCTAATCCAAACACCTGAAACTAGAAGATTCCCATTTCCCTTTCAATCTGCCCTATTAATCCCAAGAGGAATAATGAAACACAAAAGGTTACAGCGAGAAATAAATTAGGGAGCTTAATAATAATTTACAAAAAACACAATGATGTTCGTAATTGGCTCTACTAAGACATTTACTGATAAACTGACAATAGTTTCATCAGAAACTAACCATTGCTACATTAACACACAATATTTGTTTCTCAGAAACAATGTACACCTAGAAAATAGTCAGAAATGTTGAAAGATTTTCTCCTAAAAAATTTGAAAGCATGTATACCAAGCATATTCACTTGTCAAGTTTACCACAATTTGATAAAAGAACAAGCAAAATCTTCACGAACTCACAAATTTTTGTTTTATCTTGACCATTTAACTTGAAATTCCAAAAAGCAGATGCAACAGAATGAAAGAACTCTAATAGCTGGTTGTTTTGCAATGTATTTTACACAGTGCACGCCAGCAAAAAGCATCGCCCTTCTAAAGCTTCTGTATTTTGCCAAGAGGTTTTAATTATATCTTAACACAAAGCTAATTATTAAAAAGGTATAAAGGAACATAGCATTCCTGCAAACTAACAATGAATTTTTCCTACCTTTAAGTAGTTATTTACTAAAATCTAATACTGACGTTTATGCACAAATGGTGTCCACAGTTAGCCATGACACAGAAATAGGCACCCATAGGTCAGCTGACCAACTCCTACAGATCCTTGAATGTCCTACTCAATTATCTCATCTTCACTAACCACTCCAGCAGAGTTGATCACTTCCTTTTACGTTAACCTTTGTACTTATTGAAGACTTCTATCACTACAACTATCTTGCTGTATTGAAAATGTTTATTTGCATACTTGCTTTCTCTATCAAACTGAGGTTTTTAAAGTCAGGATCAATGTATTCATCTCTACAAACCCAATATAGTTCCTGCATGCAGTATGCACTCAATAGATGCTTATTGCATTATTAATTGAACAAATTCTTTACATTGGAATAAACATTAGAGTCTCTGAAAAAATCACTTAGAAACTCTAATGCAAGTGCGTTAAAAAAAAAAAATCCAACGTACTCCTGTCTTTGAGGCAATCTGATATGGTCCAAAGGATGTGGGCTTTGTAATCAATAGACCTGGGCTAGACAATGGCTCCACTATGTCCTGCATTGAGCAAATTAAGTCTCTCTGAGCTTGTTCTTTATCTGTACAATGGGAATAATAACTACTATGGATTATTGTTGCTTGGAACATAGACAATGCTTTATTTTCCATTTTCTGGGGATACTGAGAAAAAGTAACTACAAAGCTAAGAAGACAAACCTAAAACAACATCAAGTAACCTACTTCCTACTTTTGGAATAGACTAGCAGCCCAAGGTGATGACTTGACTTTCATAACAAATATGTTTTATTCGTAGGTACATGGCTGCATACTTTACAAGGTGAACAGCTAACTCCATCCAGTGGTCCAGGTTGTTAACAGTGGCAAAGTAGATACGGAGGCTGCCAGGGGCTATAACAGCAGGAGGTGTGGTACCTGGAGTGTTATTATGGGGTAAGTGCTATAATCAATGGCAAGGATTGAGGTTAGTGGGAATTTCTATAAGGTAAGCACTTGATGCTCTCAGTCATTATAATTTTAGTTGTTCTGTCTGGCGTGTAGTGGTATCTAATTATGGCTTTAATTTGCATTTTTCTGAATAATAATGATATTTAGCATCTTTCTATGGCTTATTGAATATTTATGTAAATAAAAATAAAGTCAGTTTTTTTGGTAAGAACTCCACAGCTCTCTGTTCTTATGAACTACCTCTCCCTCTGGGGAAATCTCTGAGCCATTGCCCTGGAGCTGGGAGGAGGACAGTGGCCCACTTCTCTTGGAGTGACACTCCTGCTTTATTAGCAGGGTGCTGGGTGAGGACAGCAGTCTCTGGTCTTCTCAGCTTGCCTCTACCACCATGGAACCTCCACTCTACAAATAAAGTGGGGTGAGGGCATCAGAACTCCATCTTCTCAACCTGCCACACCTGAAATAAAGCTTCTGCCCTTTGAGTGGGGGCTGGGTGGAGGAAGGGAGCTCCCAACTTCTCAGCCACATTTACCAGGAGTGTAGCCTATATAACACGGAGCTGGATGGACGGGAAACGCTGGTGGCCTGCAATCTCCTCGTGAGACACCGCATCCCTTAACTGGGAGCTGAGAGGAGAGGGAGCCCCATCGTCCTGGGCACACCTACCCAAATGGTGCTTCTGTCACACAGGTAGCAGGTCATGGCTCAAGTGCCACCCACTTTTGCTGTTCTTACTGCGATTTAGTAGATTTTCTTGAATAAATGTTTCTTCATTTGCTATACACCCAACCACAGGCCAACTTCCAGAGATTTAAAAATTTTTTTTAAATAACTTTTACTACTTATTAATTGGTTGATTCCCTAGAAAGCAGGTCCACGGAGCTCCTCACACTCCCATTCCAGGAGAGAGCTGGTTCTTTTTTAAATTATTAATTTGAAGGCATTCTTGTATACTGTGGACACAAATCCTTTGTCAGGTGTATGTATGGAAAATATTATCTCTGAATCTGTGGTTTGCCTTGAATTTCCTTACAAGTGCCTCTTTCTTTTTGGTTTTTTTTTTTTTTTGTGAGGAAGATCAGCCCTGAGCTAACATCCATGCTAATCCTCCTCTTTTTGCTGAGGAAGACCGGCTCTGAGCTAACATCTATTGCCAATCCTCCTCCTTTTTTTTTTCCCCAAAGCCCCAGTAGATAGTTGTATGTCATAGTTGCACATCCTTCTAGTGGCTGTATGTGGGACGCGGCCTCAGCATGGACGGAGAAGCGGTGCATCGGTGCGCGCCTGGATCTGAACCTGGGCTGCCAGTAGTGGAGCGTGCGCACTTAACCACTAAGCCACAGGGCCAGCCCACAAGTGCCTCTTGATGAGCAGAAAATATTTAATTTTGATTAGTTCAACTTTCTTCTTCTTTTTTTTTGGTTAGTGTCTTGAGGAGTCTTCGCCTACCCCAAAGTTATAAAGATATTCTCTTATGATTTCTTCTAAAAGCTTTATACGTTTAACTTTTATGTTTAGGTCTGTTTCAAATTAATATTTGTGTATAGAGCAAAGTAAGGGCTGAGATTCACTTTTTTCCATACAGACATCCAGTTGTTCCAGCACCATTTGACTCTTTTCCCCATTGAATTGCTTTGGCACATGTGTCAAAAACCAAATGACCACATAAGCGTGGGTCTATTTCTGGAGTCTCTATTCTATTCCACTGATCTATATGTCTCATACTATACTGTCTTGACTACTGTAACCTTATAGCAAGTTTGAAATTAGATAATTTAAGCCTTCCACATTCGTTCTCCTTCTTTAAGACTGGATGGGCTATTCTAGTTCCTTTGTATTTGCACAGGAATTTTAGAGTAAGCTCATCAATCTCTACAAAAAAATCCTGCTTAGATTTTGATTTAGACAGTTTTGCATCTATTGTTCAATTTACAGAGAATTGACATGTTAACAATATTGAGTTTTCCAACCCTTGAATATAGTGTCTCTATTAATCAGGTTTTCTTTAATTTCTCTCAGCAATGTATTATAATGTACAGAGCAAATTTATTCCCAAGTATTTTTTTTTTAAAAAAAAAGTTATACTGTATAAGATACGTTAAAATTTTATTTTCTAGTTGTTTGACGCTAGTATACAGAAATATAATTGGGGGCCAGCCCAGTGGTGTAGCAGTTAAGCTCACGTGCTCCACTTCGGTGGCCCGGGGTTCAAGGGTTTGGATCCTGGGCACAGACCGAGGCACCGCTTATCAAGCCATGCTGTGGCATCGTCCCATATAAAGTAGAGGAAGACAGGAATGGATGTTAGCCCAGAGCCAATCTTCCTCAGCAAAAAGAGGAGGATTGGCAACAGATGTTAGCTAAGGGCTAATTTTCCTCACCAAAAAAACCATAAAAGAAATATAATTGCTTTTTTCATTTTTATTTTGAAACAATTACCAATTTACAGGAAAAGTGCAAGTCTAGCACACAGAACATTTTCATGAACCACTAAGTAAGTCGGCAACTTGATGGCTCATCACTCATTTATACTTTCATTTCATACCACAACATAACCATTTAAAAATCAGAAAATTAACATGAGTATATTATTAACATCTAATCCTCAACCCTAAATTCAAGTTTTCCTGGCTGTTCCCAAAATATCTTCAATAGCAAAAGGTTTCAGCTCAGAATCAAGTGTTAACCTTAGTTCACTTATCTATTTTCTTCAATCTGTAATAGCTCCTCAGTCTTCCCTTGACCTTCATAACCTTGACACTTTTGAAGATTACAGGCATGGCAGACTGCCCACAATCTGAGTTTGTCTGATGTTCCTCCATGATCATACTCAGGTGTGCATCTTGGGAGGAAAATCATGGAAGTGACACTGCCTTCTTGCCGAATCCTCTCAGGTGGTGCATGATTTCAATTCATCCTAATAGTAATGATGTCCACTTTATCACTTGATTAAGGTAGTGTCTCCTTGGCTTCTCTACCATCAACTTACCTATCTCACCTTTGTAATTAATAAGAAATTTTGGAGAGGTACTTTGAAACTATGTACCTATCCCAACCCACATCAAATATTCAATTTATTCACTTCTATCTGAATGGATTCACAGTTTCCTATTTTATTTAATGGGTTAAAATTCATGACTATCATTTATTTTTTTTAATTTGTTTTTTTATTGATGTCATAATAATTTATAACATTGTGAGATTCCAGTTGTACATTATTATTTGTCAGTCACCATATAAATGCGTCCCTTCACCCCTTGTGCCCACCCCCCAACTCCCCTCCCCCTGGTAACCACCAAACTGCTCTCTCTGTTCGTGTGTTTATATTTCACATGAGTGAAGTCATATAGTGTTTGTCTTTCTCTATCTGGCTGATTTCACTTAACATAATACCCTCCAGGTCCATCCATGTTGTTGCAAATGGGACGATTTTGTCATTTTTAAACTATCATTTATTTTTGATTCTGGGAATGTAGTCCTTACTCCTAAGGAATGGCTCTTCTAGAATTTTGTTGAAAACCTTGTGGTGTTTATCAAGTCCACGTACCTTGGGAGGAATTTAACTCCAAACTCTGTCTCCCCTGAGGCTGGAGCTGCTGAAATCTTTTTGTTTGTTTTCTTTCGCTTTTTATTAAGAATTTACTGTGCTTCTTTTTTTGATAGACTAGCTGAAATAGAACTATTTCAGTCGTGGTGTATGCTAATTAAATAAACTTGCTGCCTGAATTGACTGAACTGGCTTCAGAAAATGATCCCAGTAACACAATATCTACATCTCACTATAGCTTCACCTTAATTTATACCAAAAGCACATTCTGAGGCCCTTACATTAAGTTTTAATTCAATAACACTTTCTTCTTTTTTTTAATTGTGGTAACATTGGTTTATAGGGGAGCTGCTGAAATCTTTACTCAGCTCCTTCAACTTCCAGCTCCTGCTTTTGTCTGGGCTACTGAGATTCTTGCCACACGCATTTACTGTTGAGAACTCAGCCAATCCACATGGATTTTTGAACTGCCTCACTTGTGGCTCCCTTCTTTCCAGGATCCCTCTCTTCCACAATTTGTAGCCACTCTGTTACCCCAAACCCAACTCTGGACTCCTCACCCTTTAAGATTCCCACCTCTGGACTCCATGTTGACCTGTTATTGTGCATATCCTTGGAAAGAAATATTTTCAGTAGTTAGAAACACAGGACTTTGGTGTCAGCAAGTCCAAAAATGCTAGCTGTACCATTTATCAGTTGTGTGACTTTGAGCAAGGTGCTTAATCTTTCTGAATCTAAAACAATTTTTATAAAAGGAAAACAATATATCTTCCTAGGGTTTGTGCATTTCATTCAACAGATACTTGAGCCCTTATTATAAAAATTCTAGGCACTGCATACACAGCACTGAACAAAACAGACAATAACCTTCATCCTAGCGAAGCTTGCGTTCCAGTGGAAAGAGAGAAACAAAAGTAAATTAGATACTATTAATATGCTGGGAGATGATGATTGTTATGGAAAAAATAGCACGGATAAAGGCAGACAAGGGAGTGCCAGGGTAGAGGTGAGGAACGCACTTTAATAAGGGAGGTCCGAGTACGGCTCACCAAGGTGACTTCTGAGCAGACTGTAAGAAGGTGAAGACATGAACTAAGCAGACAGTTGGGGGGAAACTGCTGCTGGCAGAGGTAACAAGTACCAAGATGCTGAGGCAGGAGAGGGCCTGGTGTATCTGAGGATCAGGAAGGAGGCCAGCATGGCTAGAACAGAGGGCATGAGAGAAGAGTAGTAGGAGAGCCAAGCTCACAGAAGTAACCGAGTTAGGGCACTGGGCAGCTTGTGTAGGGCCTTGCAGACCATTACTGGGGCTGTTCTGTATGCCATGCACTGCACAACATATTGTGATCCAAGCGAACAGTGGCCCCTGGAGCGGGGCAGCACAGAGGTTCTGGCCATCGTAAGGATCTGATCTTTTACTCTGAATGAAATGGGAAACCTCTGGAGGCTTCTGAGTATAAGAGTGGTATATGACTTGCATTTTAATAGGATCAACGACTCTGGCTGCTGTGCTAGGAACAGCAAGGGTGGATATAAGGAGATCACTTGCAATAAAGAAGTGAGAGATGATGGTGGCTAGGAGGAAGGTGAGCAGCGGTGGTGGGAAGGATCCAGCCCGACCCAAGCACCTGAGAGATGGAGCTGGTGTTACCTCAGATGGGGAAGGCTGCACGAGGAATAGGTTTGGAAGGGATGATCCAGAGTTCGCTTTTGAATGTGAGGAATGCAGTGTCTGACAGATAGTAAAAGCTCAATAAATGGTAGTTATCCTTATCATCCTCATCATCTTGAATTATACATTCTAAGACTAGTCAGAGGTACAAGAGAGCCCTTCTGGAACCATTTCAGGAAAAGGAAGATAGATTTCTTGTGGTCAGTTTTAGAGCATTAAGAGGAGGTTCCACGAACCATCCTGCAAGTGCTTTATGTAAACTCCTTGAAATCATGTGCAATTTTTTCAAGTAGGCACAGGTGCATTCTTCTGAGAAGAGAGAGTCCACAGCTTCTATCAGATTCCCCAAAGAGTTGTAAGCCAAAAAAAGTTTAAGGAACATCACTCTAAAGACAGCATTATAAATCTGAATGGAAAAGTCCCTATCAAGTTTATTTACAAACAAACCAAGGAGTGCTGACTGCCAGCACATGGAAACATCTGCAAGGAGTGTCTGTAAACTTCATCACCACAGCACACACACTGGTGTCGCTTCTCCTGGGCACTGAGATCGCTTCTCCCTGACTTCTGCCCCTGCTTGGCATAGCTGTCCTGGAGCCTATTTGTATTTAGAATTGGACTGGTGAGGTTCAGAGCTTAAAAAAGTGACGTGGAGCAAGGGGTCTTCATTTTCAACAAGATCTCTGACTACTGAGGATGTGCTGGAACTGCACCTCTGGTGTCTTTACACCTCTGTGTTTATCAGGGGATCTAACAACTCTGTGAGGGGAAGGTTGGGACTTGCCCTTGAAACTAAAAACAACTGAGGCAGAGAAACAGCAAATAAAACAAAATTTAGAAAAGACCATAGGGATATTATTAAATATGAGCTGAATTATAAAATTTGTATTCTCTTGAAAGAGAACACCGAGATCAGGAATGCAGGCAGATTCTGGGAGCGAGTTAGCAGTGGCATAAATACGGTCGGTGACTTCATGAAAACCCAGACACTGACTGACATCTGAGAGGGGTCTTCTTCTCAGCTTTGTAACTCAAGGAACCCCCTCCCCCTGCCTCCATCCCTTTCCATTTGGGCATAAATTACATTTCTTCATGTAAAAGACTTATTTAAAAGCTCAGACTGAATAAAGTATCTGAATAGAAATTGTCTACTACTAGAATTATTTAAGGTCCACTCTGCCTGGTGGGCTCTTGGTCCCTGCCAACTTGTCTACCCTGAATAATTTTCCTGCCAAAATTATGGATTCATCATGTTTCTAGAAATTAGATTTCTCAAGTCTCTGCCAATTTCTTCCACAACAAATTGCAAGCATGAGGGTTTTTTTTTAAGCCAATGCTGACTGTTTTTATTCTCTTTATGATAGGAAAACTGCCAGAAATAGCATGAGAATGTTCAGTTTTTGTTGATATTCCGGAGGCTTTTTGCCTCTGTGGACATCCAACCAAAACAGACTAAGGGGTGTTGACTCAATATACACTCCTGCCTACTGCTGTTTGCATAGAAGCAGCATCTTAATAACCCCAGTTGTCAGGGTAAGTGGTAAAGGGCTGCTGACAGATAAGAATCAAGTGATGTAAAACAGGGTTTCAGCTGCCCTCCTTTAAAATCTGTATCTTAACACAGCTCACTGCTTTTGAGCCTAGACAAAGAAGTAATAACAACTAGAGATACTGGGCACTTTCTGTGTGCCTGTTCTATTTAGATATGATAATGGGTTGATCCTCATAAACAATGCTCGGAGGTAGGTACTATTATAATAATAGTATAATCCCCAGAGAAAATCGTTAATCTCTAGAGAATAGTGAAACTCAGAGAGGTTAAACAAATTATCCAGAGTTGCACACCCTGTGAGTGGGAGAATAAGGATTACGAGCATGGGCAGTCTGATTCCAAAGACAGTGATTTTTTGTGCTGTCTGACTCCAAAGACAGTGATTTTTTTATGCTGTATTAGAATTGCCCTTTTCCCCCTCCTGACATGGTTGTACCGTCACTAGGAGCAGCCTCATGAGGCAGTTGGTCTTGCTAATTACTGCCTTAAGATCAACTGTTCTGTCCTTCAAATATTTAAATGGCTTAGAGCCAATAATTCTACATATTCAGTCGTATAATTTTGCTACCTTACATGCTTTTCACAATTTAAGTTTTGGAGGGCTCGTCAGAATGTCACAGTACTCAAAAGTATACTGAGAGGTTTTTTTTAATGGCCACAGTAAACAATGAGTTTCAATCTTTTTTGAGAGTATACCAAGCTAAAATTATCACTGACATATTTACGGCACAGAACTTAAGAGAGTCCATTTATATCTTGTAGGAGTGGACCCAGGGCTGTTTTCTCAAAAAAAGTACTTGGCCTTGCCTGTAGGAATATCTAGCCTTATAGAAGCCTTCTTAATTTTTCCTAAGAGGTTATCACCTTAATCTACCTGCCTGTTAAAGCAGACAGATCTGAATTTGGCAACACAGAAGAGCTACATTCTAGGTTCTTGCCAGAGATTAGAACCTCAAATTGTTTGCAGTCCAAATCTCATAAAATGTTCAGTTGTGAGAAATGATACACACAAAGGATAATACACATAATCTATACATCCTTCTTGATATGCTGTAATGACTTTGGACAAAGAGCAGGAGAAAGTTACAAACTTGGAAAACACTGTTTTGGAAAAATTATAGTCTGATCTTGTTCCACAGGCTTACATTATAAGGCATAGTGTCATGAAACTTGGCATTATCTTTAGTCAAGGAAGGCTGGGGAAAACTGTCTGTTACATCTGGGTCCTATTAAAAAAGGTTTTCCTAGGTCACAGTGCCTTATCTGTGGGTTTTATTTATTTTTTTAAAACTTATTTTGATACAATTTCAAACTTAGAAAGAATATTTGCAAGAAAAGTACAAGGAATCCCCATGGACTCATTATGCAAATTTACCAATTGTTTACATTTTGCTTCATTTGCTTTAGTATTCTCTGTGTTTTTATATATGTGCATATTTTTCCTAAACCAGCCAAGAACAAGTTGAAGACACTATGCTCCTATCCCTAAATCCTTCGGTGTGCATCTCCTAAGAAAAAGAACATCCTTTCCTTCAACCATAGTACAATTATCAAGACCAGAAACTTTATGAAAAAAATACTATTATCTAATGTACACCTTCTATTAAAATTTTGTTATTTGCCCCAATAATGTTCTTTGCAGCTACTTTTTTCCAGTCCAGGATATAGTTTATGATCACACAATGCACTGGATATCATGGCTTTTTAGTGTGGACCCTCAGTGTCTTTCTTTCTAGATCTTGACATCTTTGAAGGGATAGCTCAGTTACTTTGTGGACCAACCCTCAATCTGGGTTTTATCTGACGTTTTCTCATGATTAGACACAGGTTATGCATTCTCGGAAGGAATATCAACGAAATGATGTCACCTGTCTTACAGAACATCAGGAAGCAGGTGTTCTTCCAATATCGGTGTTAATTTTGATCACATCATTAACTGGAGTGACTAAGGTAGTGTTTGCCAGGTTTCTCCACTGTAAAGTTACTATGTTCCCCTTTGTAATTAATTAATTAATTTGTAAATTATGGGGAGATGAATTGAGACTATGTAAAAATATCCTATTCCTCATCAAACTTCACCCACCCCTTTTAGAATCCAATGATGATTTTCTGACTCCACCATTCCTTCTCTAGGTTGGTTGGCATTCTCCCTTAAGGAAGAGCTTTCCCTTCACCCCACTTACTGCACTTTCTTACTTTCTGGCACAACAAGATGTTCCAGTCTCATCTTGTACTTTTCTAGGCTTCATTTTAATACAGCCACCACTTATGGATCACTATCTGCCATGGGTGGTACTAAGCACTTTACATCCATCATCCCATTTAAGGCAAACAACTCCAGGTAGGTGGGAAAGCAGAGGGTCAGAGAGATTAAGCAACTTGTCTACCAGAAATATTGAAACCCAGAGTTGAACTCAAGTTAGTACTTAAGTACATAACAGGGAAAGAAAAACGCATGTTCACAGAGGAGTGAGTAGATTATTCAGATTGCCCGGAGCACACTAGTGGGAGACTGGGTCTGACTGTTTCAAAAGTCTGACATAGAGTTTAGACTACATCCCCTTCAAGTAAATGGGAGTCAGTGGGAGACTAAGCAGAGGAGTGATCCAATCATGGCTATGTGTTAAGAAAACTAATTAAATAATAATCTAAAGGATGGATTGGAAATGAATTGACAGAGGTCAAAAAGTAGACATTACAATCATCTAATTATCTGCTATTAAAAATAATGCTGCTTAGGGGCCGGGTTGGTGGTGTAGTGGTTAGGTTCGTGTGCTCCCCTTTGGCAGCCTGGGGTTTGTGGGTTTGGATCCCAGGCACAGACCTACACACCGCTCATCAAGCCATGCTGTGGTGGCATCCCACATATAAAATAGAGGAAGATGGGCACGGATGTTAGCTCAGGGACAATCTTCCTCACCAAAAAAAATAATAACAACAATAATGCTGCTTCTCCAGATCACCAAAGAAGTCAATACACGTGGGCTGACCTGTGTGGAGAAACGAAGTCACGTGGTTCCTCCACATACCAGCTGTGGCCTTGAGCACCTCTCTTGAATCCTTGAGCCTAGGACACCTCATCCATAAAACAAAGATGACAATCCACACCTTGAAGAGTTGCTTGCAAAGAATGAATGAGATAATATGTGGAAAATGCCAAGAGTACTGTCTGCTATCAAGCAAGTATTACAAAAACTAAGTATTACAATAGAAAACATTTCCCATCTTCATCTCAAACCCCTTTGTGATTTTGGACACAAGAATCTAGGATATTTCTGGCCCATAGCCGATCTTACTTTATATTGACATTCTCATTTTTATAATAATTAGAACAATAATAAAAACAAAATAACACCACAAGAAACATCCTTTTACATACATTTTGTACACTTAGGCAGGTATAGATTAGTAGGACAGATTCCCAAAATTGGATTGCTGAGTCACAACATACTTACATATTAAATTTTGATAACTGCTGCCAAGTTTTTATAAGTACTTTCCACAAAAAAAGCTATAGCCATTTATATCTCCTACCAACAGTGAATGGATGCCTTAAAAAAAAAAAGTTCTCACTAACTCTTGTTATTATTATCATCTTTAATTTTTACTAATCTGATAGGCATTTCCAAGATACAGAAATTTTTAAGGTGTGGAAGAAAAAAGAGGAGAAGCAAATCTGAGAGTCTGTAGCAGCTGAACTTGATATATTTTCAGTGGAAGAAGGATAAGTGTCACCTCAGACAGGCAGAAAGACGGTGATGGGGCTGTAGGGTTGAGAAGTAGTAAGAGGTTGGGAAAGCTCACATGAGTTCACAAGAGAGAAGTAAAATGTTTGCTAATCTCTGTGAAGTTTCATTGAGACTATCAGCATGAACTTCATGCCAGACCCAGCTGACACATTTTGGAGACATGAGGAAAACTTAGAAAGCTGGTATTGGAAGACAAGTTCAGAGAGTAATCAAAGTGACTGCCATGTCAGGCAAGAAGGAAGGTTAACAGGGCTAGTGATTCTAGTGCCAGACCAGGCAGATTCCAGGCTAGTAAGGATGCACATGAAACCCAAAGGAAGTGGATGGAGAGGTACAGGAAAGACTCAAGGGAAGGCAGCGTTCAAAGAGGATTAAAGAACAGGTTCAGGGTGTGTGAAAAGGTAAAAAATAGAAGATTACGGTTAAAAAAGAAATCTGACTTTGAGTTCTTAGAGGTGGCGCTGGTTTCAGGGATGAGGCCCAACGTGTGGCTGTGCTTATGAACAGCTAAAGACAAGTGCAGGTCATAAGGTCACAGGTCAAGGAGGGCTGGCATGGTGTGTTTCTGGTTAGCAATATGGCTACTAAAACTGGGGAAGGGGATGGACGGAAACTAGAAGAAAGAGAAACCACACCTGATGAGTAAGTCATGGGAAACAGCAAGCACATGTCCTAGGAGTCAGTTACAAGCGTAAGGGGTTAGAAAAGCTCCTTCAAAAACAAAGCTCTGTTGAGAAATGATTTTTTTTTAAATGATATTTATCATCACTTTGTTGAGTGCAAGCAGCAGAATGGGAAGATAGATGCTTTTCTATGAAAGGGGCTGCTGGAGAAGTGACATCCTCCAAGGGCAGGAGGTTTCACTTAAGAAGAAAGAATAAGGAAAGCACGCTCGGCTAAGATTTGGGAGCTTGTGCACATGGGGTTCTCCACAGAGCACAATAGAAGAGGTTAGTAGGAGAAGATAAGGAAGAGAATGAGGTTTAAGTAGGGGAAGAATAATTTAAAAATTTCTAAAGATATTAAAAAACCTCCCAAGTTTCTAAAATAGTAGATACATAGCAAGTTAAGCTTCACAGAGAGTAGGGTCCAGAAACAGATTCATACCTCTCTAATGACATATTTTACCTTTTATTCCAGAAGCTAATTTAAATGTATCCTGCCAGAAAGTGAAGTTGAAATCTGGCACCAATGAGGCAGATCAAAGCCCCAGGGCAATTTTCTCCCTGCCAGGCACAGGGTCTAGCACTAGCAAATATAAAGCATTCACCATTATTGGTTGCATGAAATGAATAAACATGTAAAACCTGCTTACGGACTGTGACAGCCACATAGGAATATTAGGGTAGATTCTTCCTCTCAAGTTTTAGTAACAGTAAAAGTAGAAAGAAATAGTTAAATATTGTAATCACTAAAAACTGCAACTGAAATGGGCCAATGGGCAGCAGAAAAGAAGGGAAGAAGGAAAAAGGGAATCAATAATAACCTATTAAGAACATCTTTCTTGATGGATATGTCTCAAATTCTGATCTCTTCTCCTCCTAACAAGGTCCAGAATGAGTCTTAAGACTTACTCTGTTCATAACTGAAGAACAGAAGGCGACCATCTATAGTACATCTTCATGACAAAAATTATAAACAAACAAGTGAATAAATCTCATATGTTCTCAGAAGCTGTGAGGCTTCTCACATTTCATCAATGTGACTCTTCCAAAAAAACATTTATCAATTTATAATTATATTGAGATTTATTTACAGTCCATACAATGGAATACCTCATAAGATGCTTGAATAGACTACTGGTTCCTTGATTAAACTAAAAGGAACTTCTTATATGAAAATGATTATATCTCAGTTCTTTTGTATTTGCTAAATAATCTTCTTTACTTGTAGAATGGCTCATACTCTACATCTGTAAATATGAATATAAATAATTCCAACTCCCACATAAGACTGTCATGAGGATTAAATGAGCTATTAAGAGTTACACCTGGGCCAGACATATAGTAAGCACTTATTAAATGGTTACTATCAACTACTGCTATTATTTACAGACATCAACTACAATTTATAGAATTGAAAAATAATGCCAAGTTTAACTGTAATGATTTAAAAATAAAATTCAAGTTTATGGTGTCCTGACATCTATTCTCTCAATGTAAGCATAATTTCAAGGCTTATAAATGTTTACTATATATTTCCATAAAGGACTACAAGGGTCTAATTAGTTTTAGTCAGTATTAAGCTAAAGAGAAATTTTCTTATATAACTGATATTTTAGTGCAATCCCTAAGTTTTAAAATTGCAGAGATATCTGGTTTTTATTCAAGTGCAATTAACTTGCTTTTAAAGATTTTTATGTGACAGTAGTTGGAGTGCCAGATGAAGCACTCTGTTGCTGTGTCTCTAAGAAGAATAAAAATAACACAGAAATCACACAAACAATGTGAAATTCAAAAACACAAAATCTCTCCCATTTTAAAATACACTACCGTCCTCCCAAAAATCCCACATGTCCCATCTTCTCTTTCTCTTCCTTTCATGGCAAAATTTCTTTAAAGAGTGGTCTACATGCCTGATCTGATGCTCCTTACTTACCCTCTCTTCACTTCCTATTGCTGCTCTAATGAATTACTACAGACTTGGTGGCTTAAAATAACCCAAATTTATTATATGTTGTAGATTAGAAGTCTGACATAGATGTCATTGGGCTAAAATCAAGGTGTCAGCAGGGCTACATTTGTTCTGGAAGCTCTAGGGGAGAGTCTGTTCCCTTGCCTTTCCAGCTTCAAGAGGCTGCCTGCATTCCTTGGCTCTGGTCCCTTCCTCCATATTCAAAGCCAGCAATGGCAGGTAAGCCACTTCTCACACTGCATCACTCTAACCTCTTCTGTAGTCATATCTCCACCTGACTCTCTTTGCCTTCCTCTTTTACTTTTAAAGACCTCTGTGATTACACTGGGTCCACCCAGATAATCCAGGATAATCTCTCTATTTTAAGGACATCTGACTAACAATTTTAATTCCATCTGCAACCTTAATTCTCATTTATCATGTAACCCAACATATTCACTGAGTCTAAGGATTAGGATGTGGGCATCTTTGGGTGGCTGTTGTTCTGCCTCCCACAGCCTCTATTCATTCCTTAATACATTACAGTACAACCTCTACCTCTGTAATACCACCACTGACTAAGGTTAAAAACAACCTTATGTTACCAGAATCAATGAGTACTTTTCAGTCCTCATATTACTTGACTTTTCAGCTGCACTTTGCAAACCAAAAGAAAGAATATCTCAAGAAGAACAAAGTGAGACTGGCACAAGAACAATTCCTGTGGGTCCAGCCCAAACTGAGTTCTCCAAAAATTTTGTTGTGTTAAAGCCACTTAATTTGGGGGTGGTTTGTTATGTAGAAAAGGCTAATGGATACATTAGTAAGTGGTAGGTCATGCTTGTAACCAAGTGACTTGCTCAAGATGACACACTTAGTAAGTGAAGAAGCTGGAATTTAAATCCAAGTCCCTGTGAGTCCAGAATCTCAAGGCCCTGCATTATCTGACCCTACAACCTTGCTGCTGCAGGACTCCACACTGTATTCCCCTTTACCTTTCTGCAGTCCTCCAACGCTCCACAGAGCTTCCTGTCTTCAGGCTACCACAGACGCCGGTTGGAGCCCTGTGCCTGAAATGTTCCTCCCCATCCCTCCTGTAACTCCTCCAACTTCTATTCTTCCTCTTAAATTACACTTTAAATGTCACTTCTCCAGGAATGTCTTCCCTGATAACCCAGAATAGACTTAGGTCTTCTTATTATATGCTCTCATTAGTACCCTCTGCATTTCCTTCCAAATACTTATGTCAAGGATAATTACTAACCATGCACTAATTTGTTTATTGTCTGTCGCTCTTTTAGATTATAAGGCCCTAAGGACAAGAATTCTGTCTAGGTTGTTTGAATCTATATCCAAGCACCTGGCACATCGTAAACATTTGTAACATGAATGAAGAGTTTTAGAACTGACAATGTCTTGATGCAGTTCACCTATTGTATCAAAGGGGTCAATATCCCAAAGAGTCCTCCAGGAAACCTCCACAATGAACTTGAAGCTACATATCATCTCTCAGATGAGCCATCATTTATTTTTCCATTTTTGAGTCCTGTAAGGGCTCCTGTGCTTCTAAACTGGCTCAGTATTAGGCCCAGGGACTGTGGAGACAAGACTTCACCCAAAAGTTTGGGTGAAGTTCATGTCTAGAGAAGTAACAAGTTAGAATGCTCAAGACTACTCTACCAGTGTGCAGTAATTCTAGTGCTGTGACACTGTAATATGTCCTTTTAGAAAATAATCTAAAATTGCAATGTTACAATGCTAGATTCTTTATTGTTCCCTTTAAGAAAAAAAGGATCTTTTTCTCTATTTTACTACAATGATGTACATGTAATTTAGGTCAAACTTTTTTCATATTAGGGACACAATTTGTGTCTCATTTCAATGGCACTTAATTTACATAGATATTTAATAATAGCAAGTAGATTTTGTTTTGTTGTAAGGTTACTCCGCCCTCAATCATACTTCCTTCTTGGATTTAGGATAGCGTACTGAGCACACGCTCAAGTGTGTGTGTGCGTGTGTGTGTGTGTGTGTGTGCGCGCGTCATCTCTGTGTCTAAATAGGAAGGTGGGTGGAGATTGGAGGTGGGGGAAGTAGCCTTTAAACTAGTAAATTTCTTTTTCAAAACAGTGAATTAATCTTAAGAACCTGAAGTGAAGATCTCCACAAAATTTCCAGGATTCTAGCAACTCCCTATGACAAAATTATTCATACAGTTCTGACAATATTTTATAGGGCTATTGTTAACAAAACTGTATTGTATATTTGCAAGTTGCCAAGAGAGTAGATTTTAAAAGTTCTCATAGCAAGAAAAACAAATTTGTAACTATGGGAGGTGATGGATATTAACTAAACCCACTGTGGTAATCATTTCACAATATATACATATATCAAATCATTATGCTGTATGCACACCTTAAACTAATATAATGTTGTATGTCAATTATATCTCAGTAAGACTGGAAAAAATATATCTTGTGGGATTAACATTAGGGTAAACAGCATCTGCTCTCAATCAAAATTATTACTTTCTAAGTACATTTTATTTAATTACATTTCAAAACAAAAAAAGTAGATGTTCAAAGTCATTTGTAAGTATTTGCAACAACTTTTTCTATCCGCACTATGAACGTTGCTGTTGAGAAGCCATGCTATTCAAGCCCTAAGAACAGGGAACAAATTCACGTTGTTGAGAAGGAACATACGTTGTCAGTTGGTAGAGGACAGTTTCAGCCACTCAAGACCTCTGCACATGTGACTTGACTTAACGTTGAACCCAGAAACCTCTCCACCATTTGTAGTTTATGTGCTTCTAAATCCTACACCTCCTGCTTTCAAGGAAAGATTCTCTGTTCTGCTTTCACTCTCCAAACACCTACTTATTTCTAGTAAAAGTCTGACTGACCTCTAGTCATCGAACCTTTTTATCTCCAATTCCCTCATTTAGTATTTCTCTCTCTCATATTTCCTCCTATGGAGGCACCTTCCAAAGAGCTAAATGCTCTTAGTCCCATATTTCTCCCATGATTCAGACCACCCTCCCCCCTGCCCCAGGCACTGTTACTTGGTTTTCTTTTATTCTTTTTTCCTACAAATTTTTCTCTTCCTTCAGATATGCCTCACATACATTAACTCCCACACAGTCTGCTTCTCATTTCCACCTACTCTTCCTCCTCCAGACCACCTAAATCTCTCTCGATTGCTCCTTTTTTCTTGTCTTGTACCTAGAGTACAGTCTTAACATGATGTACCACACACACCTGAAAGTAATTTCTTTTTAATGTCCTGCCCAAGTCATCTCACTTTTTTTTCTTTTGGTTTCAGCTCAACAATCTAATAGTACCTCCTGTGAATGCATTCCAGCTTATCAAAATCATTACAAAGTTCTGACTAAGACATATCTATTTATCAGCGTTGTGAATCAGTCATATTTACTTCAAAGCAAGGAAGCTCCTTAGTTACTGTTTTGCTATATATTACAGACTGCAACGGATCATGACCATTCTAACTTTACCATCTCAGCAAGTATTCTCACCCTTGCAACGTCTGAGATGAAATTAATACTGGAAAGTGAAACTTTAATGTTTCAAATACCTTTTAACTCACATTGAAAGGATGACTCATGATGACAGAACTGTCTACAAGGCTGGGGTGGCATTCGTTACTGAGAACGCTCCTTAGCATCACCTTTATAAATACCTTTGTGATTTGCTTCTTTAGTGTCTTATGAATTCTACTGATTAATCTGACAGTTTATACAGTCATAGATCAGCTGGTGTTGTGATAAAATTACCACTAACAGATCAGAGAACACCAAAAGAAAAATTGTTTTTTACAGATTATTTTCCACATAGAATTCCCTCCCACTGTTAGTTGAAATGAATACAAGTTTTAAGAGACAGAGAGAATAGATGAAAAAATTTTTATATTTCTTGTTGTAACCATGCAGAGGTACAGAAAGAGTTATAAAAGGAGGTATGGTCTCCATGTTATAAGATTTGGAAAGGCTAAAAAATATATAAAGGAGAAAACCCATCAAATCCATATGATGCCATTAGATATAAATTAAAACAGAATCTAAAAAGATATTAATGATGTAGAATTAAAAAAAAAAAACAGAAATATGACATAACAGATGGGTTTACAGGAGAGGTCAACAAATTATAGCCTAGAGGCTGAATCTAGCCCACTACTGCTGACTCCTGATTGAGAGGATAGCAAAAACAATATAAACTAATGGAAGGTAATTACAGCTAAACAAAGCATATCGTAGGAAACAATCAGATATACTCGGTTCTGATAGAAATGCTATACTTCCTATCTGGCAAATGTCAAGGGTAAGCATCTGTCAAGATAATACTAACACTAGAATCCCCTTATCATTTGGAGAAGCCTGTGCCAATCATGCAAATTTTATCCCAAAGGAACAAGCCTGGTCAAGAAATCTCCAGTGAGCATGAATTCTAGTAGGAGCATGATGCCAGCCTAGACCTCAATCTCCACATCTACTCCCAAATCATCTTCAAGAATGGCAAGAATAATTATAAACCTCCATGACCTACCCCCTCAGCAAAACTCAGAGACAAAGAAAACTCATGCACACCAAACAGCACGCTGTGGGCAGGCTGAGCAAGAGCAGAGCAGGACACAAGCAGTGCGGGAAGCTGACAAAACGCACGGTAAGACAGCAGGACACAAAACAGCTGAGAGCTATTGGATACGGTAGAAGAGAAGACCCCATTTACAACAGCAACAGGTGACAGAATATCTAAGATTAACTTAAGAAATGTGGGTAGGAGGAAAATGATGAAACACTCTCGAAGGTCTCAGAAGTAGATTTCAGTATATGAGAAGATATACCATGTTCTTGAATAGGAAGAACCAATACCATAAAAATGTCAATTCTCCCTTAATTAATTTTTTAATTTAAAACAATCCCACTAAAAATACCCTAACAATTTTCCCCCCTAGAACTAGACAATTTGATTCTCAAGTTCATTGTGAAAAATAAACAAACATGATGGGCTCCCATAGAGCTCTGAAAAATAACAGCAATGAAGGATAAAGGTGGACTTGCCTTGCCAGGTATTAAAACATACTGTAAAACTTTGATAAACTAAAACAGTGTGGTAATAGCATATGATTCAACAAACCAAACAGAACAGAGAATCAAGAAACAGACCCCAGTGTATATGAGAATTTAAGATATGAAAAAGGTAGCACCTTGAGTCAGTGCAAACTTGGACTTTTTACTAAATGGTGCTGGGAAAACCAAATAGCCATCTGAAAAAGAATAAGTTGGATATTTATTTCATGTTATATCTAAAGAAAAACTCCACACGGATCCAAGTTCTCCATGCAGTAAATAAAACTATACAAGTTTTATTTATTTATTTTAAAAAAATCAGTGAATTCTTTTATAACCTCAGAGTTGAGGAGATCTTTCTATGACTTAAAATCGATAAGCCATAAAAAGTTTTTATAAATTCCACTACACATAAATTTAAAATTTTATGTGGTAAAAATATTATGAAGTCAAAAGACAAATGAAAAACAGGGAAATATTTATAATGCATATCACAAATGGTTAATCTCTCTAAGAGCTCATAGAAAATTGAGAAGAAGAAATGGGCAAAGGGTATAAATAGATAACTTTCAGAAAAAAAAACAACTGACCTTTTAAACATATGTAAAAATGTTTAGCCTCACCAAGAAAAAATGCAAATTAACGCTACAATGAGACACCCCTCCTCACCTATGAGATAGGCAAATATCCAGAAGTTTGACAATACGCTCTGTGGAGAAATAGGCACTCTAATATAATGCTGGTGAGTGTAAAATGGTGCAACGCCTATGAAAGGCATCTGCAAAATTACAGATGGCAAAAATATAGATTTAGCAATTTCCCTTCCAGGAATCAAGCCTACAGTTTTTTTCCTATACAAGTGGGAAATGACATATGTGCAAGTTATACCCTGAAGCAGCAAAATAGAAGACTGGAAACAACCCAAGGATCTGGTCATAGAGAACTGGTTGAGAACACTATGGAATACTATGTGGGAATAAAAAAGGATGGGGAAAATCTTTATGAATTGATTCAGAGTGATCTCTAGGATACACTGTTAAGTGAAAAATGAAAGGTCAGAACAGTACATAGAGTAGGCTACCTTTGGTTACAACTAATGGTAGCTGATATCAGGGACCCTGAAATATACCACCATTTGAGTTAGCTTTTTAACTTCTTACTTTAAATACCGACAGTTAAAGGGAATGAATCTTGCTTTTCCATTAGCAACTGTATTTCAGGATAACCAAAGAATTACAGTGGATGAGATAAAGCCATACTTTACACACGAATGTCAACCAATAAATATAGAAGAAATGATAGATTTAGAAAATCACCATTTTGCAACTTACCAAGAAATAGTTGATTTGATCAAGGAATTATCAAGTGTTAAATGTTAAAACCATTAAGTGTCAAAACACCTCACATATTATTTTAACTTCTAAGGAAAAAAACATAACTCTATTATAGAGGGATCAGACTGTCATCTCTGTAATCGAGTCTTAGCATCACTAACAACCAGATAATAGGTTTCTCTTGATGTGACATAAGATGAAATATGCAACATCATCTATGGTATATTCCAGCTAAAATATTTAATGTTAATCTATCAAGACTTTAGATCTAACTTTCCAACTACTAGAATTCGGTAGAGAGAGGAATAAACTAAAAGATACTACAAGATATTTTTTCAGATGAATGAGCCAAGGATATAAAAAAGGCAATGTTCCAAATTAAGAGACTTCAAGGACATAACAAGCAAGTGAGTGTTCCTGGACTGGATCCTGGTTGGGACAAATCAGCCGTAAAGGATATTATGTGACAATTAGTGAAATCTGCCTCTGGACTTGTGTGGTACATCGCCACAGATTCTTTACAGTCCCGTCATCAAGAAGTGAAGTCTAGGGGCCCGCCCGCAGAGTGGTTGAGGTCGCATACTCTGCTTCTGGCGGCCCGCGGTTTGCAGGTTCAGATCCCAGGTGCAGACCTATGCACTGCTCATCTAGCCACGCTGTGGCAAGCGTCCCACATATAAAGTAGAGGAAGATGGGCACGGTTGTTAGCCCAGGGCCAATATTCCTCAGCAAAGAGGAGGATTGGCAACAGATGTTAGCTCAGGGCTAATCTTCCTCACACACACAAAAAAGAAGTGAAGTCTATTTCCCTACTCGTTGAATCTGAGCTGGTCTTGTGTTGGAAGTGAGGCTGTGTGAGCTCCAGAGCCTGGCCTCAGGAGGCCTTACAGCCTCTACCTTTGCCCTCTTGGTGGTTTCATGAGCTGCCCTGAGACTGCCACATTATGAAGCTGATCTACTGCACGGGACGATAGGGGGCCACGTGGAGGAGAAGTAAGGTGCTCCAGCCAACAGCCAGCACCAATTGCCAGACATGAGAGTGAAACTATCTTGGCCCTTCAAGCCCAGCCAACCTTCCAGCTGACCACCACATGAGGGGCCCAGGCTAAACCAGCAGAGATCTGCCAGGCCAACCCTCAGAATCATGAGAAAACAAACCACTGTTTCAACAGCTAAGTTTTAGAGTGGTTTCTTATGCAGCAATAAATAATCTGTACCACAGGGTATTAAATGAAATGAAAATTCACTAACCAGGAAAGGTACACTCCAACTGAAAAAAAACTGGTTACAAATTATATGTACAGGACAACCTCATTTAATAAAACATACATGCATGCAAACACAGACAAAAAGATTTAGACGGATATATACTGAGTAATAACAAGGGGATATACAATGAGGTAAACTCTGGGTAGTGAAAATGTTTTCCTCTTCTTATCTTTGCTTTCCTATATCTTCTATATGCCTATATATGCTTTTGTAGTAATAAAATAGTTTTCAAAACATATCATGTTCTTAAAAAAGGTCTATAGTGTTTACCTATTCATCAGACAAAGAGGTCAGCTGGATCCCTGAAAAGCTCAACACGTAAAATCTTGCTATTAACCTCTAATAGGTTAACAGTACACTAACAGTACACTAAAAGTACACTAACAGTACACAAAAGTACACTAACAGTACACTAAAAGTACACTAACAGTACAGAAAAGCTGGATAAAGTCCCTTTAGGGACAGTTAGGGCTGAATTGCGTCCCCTCAAAATTCATATATTGAATCCCTAGCCTCTAGTACCTCAGAATGCGACTGTATTTGGAGACAGGGCCTTTAAAGAGGTGATTAAGGGGCTGGCCCAGTGGTGCAAGCGGTTAAGTGCGTGCGCTCCGCTGCGGCGGCCCGGGGTTCACCGGTTCAGATCCCGGGCACACACCAACGCACTGTTTGGCAAGCCATGCTGTGGCGGCGTCCCATATAAAGTGGAGGAAGATGGGCACGGACGTCAGCCCAGTGCCAGTCTTCTTCAGCAAAAAAAAAAAAAAAAAAAGAGGAGGATTGGCAGATGTTAGCACAGGGCTGATCTCCTCACCAAAAAAAAAAAAAAGGTATTAAATGAGGCCATTAGAGTGGGTCCTAACCTGATCTGACTGGTGTCCTTATAAGAAGGGGAAATTTGAACACAAAAAGCAACACCAAGGGTGTGAATGCACAGAGGGATGACCATGGGAAAAGGCAGCAGGAGGGTGGCCATCTGCAAGCCAAGCAGAGAGGCCCGGAACAGGTCCTTTCCTGACGGCCCGCAGAGGAAACCAACCCTGCCAGCACCCTGATCTTGGACTTCCAGCTGCCAGAAACTGAGAGAAAATAAATTTCTGTTGTTTAAGCCACCCAGTCTGTGGTATTTTGTTATGGCAGCCCTAGCAGACTAAGATAGAAACTAAGAGCACAGCACAATATTTGGAAAACTAACCTAGTGTGCATTTTAAGCACAGCAAACAAATAACTGAACCATAAACAGTTTATAGTAAGCCTTGTTCTAGATTGCTGAAAAGCTTTTTGTCTTTAAACTCAAATAACAACTACAAACATGCACGAAGAGAAATTATATTAAATATACGCATGTGGAGAGGAGGTAGACGGCATGCTTTCTAAATGCACTGCCTCACTTATGATGCATAAATATGTTGTCTAGTCTACATTCTACTCTTGAGAGCTGGCAAAAGAAATGGGTTTTCTTGCTTCGTTTATTTATGGGCCACTGACAAAGAGCAAAAATAATGGAGAATCAAGAACTAAAGAGCAACATTATCAAGAACTATTGCTTTTTAATGAAATACAAAATATTTCTTTCACTCATCTACTTTTTTTGTGTGTGTGAGGAAGATCAGCCCTGAGCGTTACGTCTGTTGCCAATCCTCCTCTTTTTGCTGAGGGAGGCAGGCCCTGGGCTAACATCCATGCCCATCTTTCTGTACTTTATATGGGATGCCGCCACAGCATGGCTTGATAAGTGGTGCGTAGGTCCGCACCTGGGATCCAAACCCACGAACCCGGGGCCGCCGAAGCAGAGCACACGAACTTAACACTACAACACCAGGCCGACCCCTCACTCATCTACTTTTAAATTAAAAATATTATTTACAAAAACTACACTATTTATAATAAACAAAGAAAAAGATTGAGTACAGTTATGGTAAGAGAACAGGAAAAAGAGAGAGGAGAGAGAAAGCTGTGGTGTGGTGGGACCAAGTCTGGCAGTTTGGGTTCTTACTGCTTCTGGTTCACACTAGCTGTACAATCTCAGGCAGGGGATCTCACCTTTATGAGCCAGTTTGTTGTGAAGGGAGAAGCTTGAACAAGATAATCATTTCTCAACCAGTCTCTGTGGACTCCCTAAGGCTTCCTTAGAAATTCCGGTAGGGCGAGGAACAGAAATGAACTGGTAGGGCTTGGTGCCCTGAAGCTCAGATTCAAGTAGAGCTACTCATTTCTATTTGTTTTCCATTTGAATATTTGTGTTTCACTTGAGGGAACGGTTCTGGTGCTAAAAATGTTTGACACCATTGTATTAAAATGGTCTCTGCCCTACAACCTACTGGGTAAAAATACTGAAGGAATATGTATTTAAAAATCATTAAATAACATAGCTGAGCAGATACACACAGGAGACAGAATGAAGGCCCAAATGATATTGACTTGAGGAAACAACTGGCAGATAACATTAATGGGGACTCTGATGGGACAGGAGAGATTGTGGCCTATGTGAATAAAAGATTTAGGATTGTAGTTGACGGTAAGCATTGCGAAATGAGCCTGAAGTGTAACTTCATGACTCAAAAAGTGAATGCAATTCTAGGCATCATTAATAAAAGTATAATTTCCAAAACGAGAGCATTCAATAAAACTGCCAAATATATATTTTAAAAACCTGTTTGTACTACCAATAATCAAAGAATACAGGCAGCATTGTTTGGTAGACTGAAATGAGTCAGACCTGAGTTCCAACCTTCATTCTCAAGCTTATGCAAGATACGTAACTTCGGGAAATGCAGCTCCAGACCTTTGACGTAGCTATCGAGGGGACTTTGGCAGCGTCGTTGTAAGGGTTAGTGTTACTATGGATAATACCTAGCATAGTGCTGGCATACTGGAGGCACCCAAGAAATAGCCAGTGTTTACAGAGCACTACATGAAATTCTATCTCATCTAATCCTCAGAACAGTTCAATAACAGGGGATTATAATACACGAATGCAAATTATCACAAGAATGGGACTAAGATGGTAACAGATGAAACAGTCGATGACGGCAGAGAGCAATACTAGAAGTATCGCCATTTACTTCTAGTAGGAACAGAAAATGGTGCAACTTTTCTGCAAAGTAATCTGGCAATACGCACAGAGGACATTTCCAAAGTTCAAATGCAATGGTTCAACTCTACCTGGGAAAGGAAAGGTTTCAGAAAGTGCCTGTGGGTAGAAATGGGAGTGATCAGAGGGTTGACTGATTAGCGGGTATCTCCATTAATACGCAGGTTGATCACCAGAAAAGCATCTCTAGAAACAGAAGTCTTTTTCTTCTGTTTTATTTTTCCCAATTACTGATTCCCATAAATATCCCCTTGTCAGCCCCAAACTGTATGTTCCTGAGAACTGAAGCAGAAATTGTGGCCCACTTCACCATTCAGCACCTCCTGTTTGAATGGAAGCACACCACCCAGGGAAGCGGCTATTCCTCATGACTCCAGTGTTAATCTTAAGGTTAACAAAGGAATCTGGGATAGACGTATATAAATTCCTTCCGGATGAGAGGTCCCAAATTCAGAGCAATTCCTGATGTTCAAGGAAACATCCACAAAGAGAAGAAATGAAGTATTTTGACTTCCACTCTTATAAGTCCAAAGTATGTTGCCCTTTGACTGCATTACAACTCAAGAATCAAGGAAAAATGTTTTTGTCGAAAGTCTGACAACAATGAACACTTACCTAAAATGAGATGAAGTTTGGTTTCTGTCTGGAAAGCATAGTGCAATGTCACCAAAAATGGCGACTGCCTAATGTGTTCCAGGACTTGTCGCTCCGTCCTCGTGTGCTCTGTGGTTTTGGCCTTTTGAACTATTGTTGCCTTTTTCAAAACTTTCATGGCATACAGCTTTCCAGTATCATGACCACTTATTTTACGAACTAGAAATACTTTTCCATAAGCTGAAAATGAAAAGAAAAATAAAAAGAATTGAAATGCGACACAGGCAGAATGGTAATTTATTGGAAGTTGACAGCTACAATGCAAAAAAAAACACACTCTTTGAATGAAAAAGTATCCTTAGTGCTGTTTCAAATAGTTCTTTGATAATTTTTTCAATTTTATGCTCAAAATATTTCTAGGTCTAACCCTCAATATTTACATATCTAACCACTGCTGACAAAATTATGCTTTCACTCTTTTACTATTATTCTCTCCTCAATATTTTAGCTGTAGGAAACTAGCTGTTATTATGGTCAATTAACCACAATCCAATTCTGGAACAACTAGGACACTTTAGACATCAGATAAAACCTCTAAGTTTTGCTACTGATGTAAACAAATGAAAACAGTTCTTAACACTCTCATACACACATATAAATCAAGTACCTCAAGTACCCCTCTATACTTATTTAAAAAAAAGTCTAAAGCAACATAAGCTGACATTATATAAACAAAAGAGACTTTCAGATCTAAAGACCCTAAATTGCAAGCAATACTGACAGAAGCCCCTTTATATCTCTGGGCACTAACTCATGGCTTGGTAGGTCAACCTTGTCACATTTCCGTAAGTACAGGCTCAGTGGGCAAATCTTGTGAGTGGTGCCACTCCCCCACGTGGAGAACTGTGGCCGTATGGGCACTGTGCCTCTCGGGCAGAGCAGGCATCCGCATTTATTTCCTTAGAGAAGAGAGGAGAGGGCAGGAAGAGGTGGGAGGAAGAGGCAGAGGAAGGGCAGGCAAAAACACTGTCAGAGGGAAGAGATGCGTCCCCAGTTCATCCCTACAAGGTATAAATTCTCTTCCCTGTTAAAAAGCACACACCTCCCGGGATGGTTAAGCTCAGTCCCACGTTCCAAGTTAATCACTTGGATCAGACCACTCCGGAGTTAGTCTGAGTTCTGACCCAGACCAGTGCTTCCACACACTCTGCCCACACCTCTACAGCACTTGGCACAGAATTCTGTTCTAATGCACCCAGCGAAATAAGAGAGCTTTAAGGGAAGGCCTCTTGTACCCTGTACGTCATTCAGTTCAATACTTCAGGAAGTAAATTAGTACTGACACACGATATACAGCACGTCAGCGACTGACTGTAATATTCCTGAGGAGGCGAACAACCAACACTTATTAAGGACTCGTCTATGCCAGGCTCTGTGCTAAACATATTCCACATATTGATTCACTTAATCCTTACAACAGCCAATAAGGTCAGCACTTTTAGTAATTTCCTTTTGTAGATGAGGAAATAGGTTCAGAATACTTGAGGAACTGGCCAAAAGACGTGGGTAAGAAGTGGCAGAACTGATTCAAATGCAAGCAGTGTGACTCCAGGAACCACACTCTTAACCATAAATGAATTAAAAAAAAATGATTCTTCACAAATACCAGAAATCAGATGTTCTGGATTTTAATAAAATCAGCACCATAAACATACTGAACACATTCTGGAAGACAGAAAAAGTTCACAAAAAGTTTGTGTCTTATCTCATTGTAAATAAAATAATTATAGATTGAGATTTTATTAAGATTTTTTAGGGAACCAAAAAAGAAAATAACTTTTAGATCCTAACAAATTAACCTAAAGTATAAAAATGAAAAAGTTCATCTATTCAGAAGCATTGAAATGAAGCCAGACAATATTCTAATGACGTGCACTATATCTTCCACAGAGTAAGTCACCATACAAACTCAGGAGAAAGTAAAGTCCTCTACAAGTATGGGGCTTTTGTGTTCCCTGCATACACATGGCACCTACCCTAAATTCCTGTTCTCCAAGATTCCTATCTCCAGGGGGCTACGGTCCTTAGAAATTATGTTATCCACCTATCCTCTCCAACAAAGAAAATTTTTCTACAATATCACTGGAAGATGGCAATTCAGCTTCTTCTAGCACTCACGTTTGTCTCAGCATAGATGTTGACCATGTGGCAGACAGACCCAGGGTGTTCGCACCTCACCTCTGAGTACTTGTCAAGCACTTGAGAGAGATATTAACTCATTCGATTCTTATAACATCCCTATAAGTAGGGAAGGAGGATTACCTCTATTTTACCGATGAAGAAACTGAAGTGTGGAAGAGCTGGGTCACTTTCCCAAGGTCACATTTGCCCATTCGGCCCAACTCCTAAGCCCACACTCGTAGCTGTGCTCCAGCTGCCTCCCTTAAATGAAGGACCTCACAGGCAAATAAATAAGGAGCCAGACATTCAACTGAAGTCACAATACAGGTTAGGTGTTATAGTATTGGAATGGACACAGTGCTACTACTTCCAAGAGAAGAAACTTCTGTGAAGTAGCAATTTTACTGAGTAGGGGGGGGGAATCTAAATATTAGAAAATGTTCCTTATATTGAGTAGAAACAGACCTTTTTATAATATTCATCTGTTGATCCTTCTATACCCTCTAGACTTACAAAACAGAAAATTACTCTTCTTCTATAATTGTTTAAATATTCCAAAACTTTGTCATGCCATCTCATCTAGGCAAAATGTCCTTATTCCTTAAACCAATCTTAAAGTAAATGACTTTGAGACTTTTCACCACTAGGAGGTTCCATTTGTGAGTTTGTAAATATTGTTTCTTTGATTTCTTTCCTGTTACTGTAAAAAACAACTTATTTTACTCCAAATAAATGTGAGGTAGCATGGGATTCTAATGCATGTGGTCAAATAATTTAAAATCATCCTTATTGCCATGTTATACGCTATCTGGTCAAATAATTAAGTCATCCTCCTTGCCAGGTGATGATATCCAGAAGTTTTCCAAAAATATGAGCTAAGGACTACATATCCTGCCAATACAATTATTTTCATCTATCAGAAAATGTCAAGGAAAAAAGTATGATGAAGCTCACAAATCTTTTGTTTTTACTTTTATAATTGCCATAATTAATTAAAGCTACAGTACTCCTAGTGCATGGTAAGTGTCAACAGATGCTTATGTCAACAAAATTCAAGGAGTGCCTTACTACGTTCCAAACAATGAATATCTCAGACAAACAGGATCTTATTTATGAGCAGGCTGCCTAACTAAAACATAGTTGCCTCCCAACAGCCTTGTTTTTAAGCAGCCATCAGGCTGCTTATCACATTGCCAAAGGGGAAGAAAACACATTCACTATTGGAGAGACCTGGAAGAGGCCACCTTCCCTAGTTAACCTGTTTTGCAGATTAGTGCAGAGGGAGAAAGTGAAGTAGCCCTTCTGTGGAATAGTGCCATCCACTCCAGAACCACCTACATGTTTTCCAATATCTTGAGGGGCCATTGAAACTGAAATTGGTGGCAATATTATTTCCTTTTAGTTTGCAACTAGATGAATGACTGATTGCTTTCTAATGCAGCCAACTCCTGGCTTTCATTTGTTATGTGTGTGCTGACATCATTAAAGAATTCCCATTTTGAAAGCATCTTTTGGAAATTGCAAAGGCTACCAATGGTGAAAACTCTTTTGGCTAAAAAAGATAAAGAAGAGTACTTCCTGCTCAGACGGAGCCCCTAAAATGGATGTTTGGCAACACATCCGGATTTGCTGCTTAGATGAACAGACTAAGCTTCATGCTTAAGTCTTTCATTTCTGCATCAAAATGCAATGGCTTCAAGTGCTCTATTAGCAATCTTCACAGAAGTCTTGTATACTGCTACGAATCTTATCAATTTCATCAGAGCCGGGTCCTTTTCAAAATACTTTGTCAAGAAATGTGAGTAAAAGAGGATATGAAGTTCCCTGGTTTTCCAGTGAGCAGTCTTGCAGCACTTGGCTGAACTTGAGGTAGAGGTTCTACTTATTTTGAGGTTGAGGGAAAGTAAATTCTAAGAATAAATGACGAGAAGGATTAATTCCTGACTTAGCTTGAGTCATCTGTGACCATACGAATGAGATAAATCTTTCAATTCTAGGCCCTACAGACATCGTTTTGGATTCTGCTGAAAATTTGTGTGTTCTTTTAGCCAAGCAGCCGTTTCAGAAGAGAGAACTGTATCAACACAGCTATGTAAACTTTCCCAAAGCTGGAGAAAGACTTCCCTAGGTTGGAGGAAACTACAGATATCTTATGAAGGTTACTTCTGTTCAAACTAAGATGTGGATTTATAATTCTATTCTACCTGACATAGACAGCACAATGTTGACAAACCTTGTTGACAATGATCTCAATGGCTGGATGATAAAGAAAATAATGTAAAATGAACTGAACGGGCGTCATGGGGAAATGTCTAGTTCCTTAGAGTAGATCCTGCCTCAATCTGCATTTCCAAATGTGGTACTTTTATGCTATTCGCCACAATTATCAGTGTGAATCAGGCTTTTTTACCACTTGCTGTCATAATAAAGCAAAGTTAAAACTGACAGTTTTAAAACAAGATGACGTTCATGCCGCTATGCAAAAAACCACTGCACAATTTCAACTACTTTTTCAAGCTAAACAAAAGCAGCCTTCTTGCTGAAATTTCTTGTGAGCATAATTAAATTGATCTTTTCACTTTATTTATGAAATCTGAATTCATTAAAAATTTTTAGGAAGTAACCTTTAATCTTTGTATTAAAGTGATTAATGAGATCAATTGGTTAAAAAATATTTTTAAAGTCTGTCTGTAAAAGCAATTAATTTACAAGGCCAAAGGATTAAATGAATATAAAATCTGTATATGTTGACAAGCATCATGCTGGGGGGAAAAGTTAAGAATTATTATTGTTCTAGAAGGCATCTGGTTTATTTCCTTCATCATAGTGCTCACCTAGGACATGCTGCTCTCACTGGGATTCGAATGGCTCAACTACTGTGAGATCACTGTTTTCTGTCACTGAAACTTTTATTAATGCTGCTTAAAACTGTATACATCATGCACACTGCTTAGCAGCCACGCGACACTTTGGGTTCATACGGAACTTGTAGCATAAACTACTGTATTTGAACTACTGCTTTTTAAAATCGTATGGCAGAAAGTCTTTTAGTGACTTCTACTTAACTCTCAAGACCACAGCCCCTCCCTCTGTAAAACACACGGCCAAACACTGAATGCCTATAACTAGTTCACACGCCTATAACCAGTTCACCCGTGCACTTGTGTCCCCACACAATTCGGTTGCCTGCTTCACACCAGCCACACTGCCTTACCTGTTTAGGCCTGTTGTACACACTATTCTTATTATATAATTCAACTAAATATTACATAAACCACTGAAATGTAAATGTGAAAGAAAAGAGAAAAATGAGGTTGAATGCTTTGGGAGAACTAGATAAAAGCAAGACACTTAAAAAAAAGAACTGCTGAAAAATTAGGTGTGGGTGAAACAACCATAAAATACCAGGGGAAAAAACTGTGCAAATCTAAAAGGATTTTGTACTCAGATTACTTCAAATGTGTCTGCTTCTCACGCCACTTGAAAGAATCTGAAACTTAATTTTAGATGGATGCATTACAAGTGTGCTTTATGCAAAATAAACCATTGTTTAGCAAGCTATTTTCAAAGAAAGAGTCTTGTACCTATATCCAAAGACTGGCAAGTGAATACATATTTACATGTTTTAAGTGAAAAGTAATACATTCAAAGTACATATTTATATATAACCTTTTAAAATGATTTTCCATTTTAACCAACTTTTTTTTTTTTAACCACACGTACCAATCATGTCATATGAGAGAGTTTCCACTAACTAAAGGATCATATTTACTGCTGCTGGAATTCATCCCTTTCATCCTTCCAGATAATTGGAATCTTGTTAAAGAGTGACTTGGCCATCAACCATAGTACCTGTGCATCCTAGCTTGTTTTCATCCTCAATCTGGTAAACATGCCTTTCGTGCTGTCATCTAAGTTGTTGATAAAAATATAACTCTTCTGGCTCAAAACACTTTATTCCTGTTGCTCTTAAGATAAAGAGCATCCTTCATATAACCTCAAAATTATCTGGCTTCTACCTACCTCTCTCCACCTTCTCACCATCTCATTTAGCTCACTCCTTCAGACCTCCAGCCTTTCCTGACCTTCTAAACTAGGACAATTCCTCTAATTTTATGCTTTCATAACACCATGCATTCTCTGTCATAGAAATTATCAGAAACATGAATTTCTGTGATTGCTTCATTGTCTAACTTCCACTGGACTATAAATTCCACAAAATCATGGACTATGTCTGATTTTACTCAGTTTATATCATTAGCAAGAAACTCTGGAGATGGCACATCGTGGAAACTCAAATAATGTTGAATGTATGAACAAAATGAACAAACAAGCAAGCAAACAGGATAAAACCAAAAAAAGAGCTCTACATAGCATATAGCCAGATACCCTCTTCTCAGATGACAATTCTGATCGAAAGTTGAAGCTGAGTCTAGCAAAAGAAACTAGCCATTCAGATCCATAATACACAGTCATAGCTGGCCAACTCCTTCCCTTTCGGGAAGGGACAATGAGCTTTCATGAAGCAATCATTTTTAATTTTGGTATTAAATCTGATCCTGGCTACACTCCCTGGTGAAAGTGAACTCAGGAAATGTAGCTGCCACCATTCCCAAACAGGAAAATATCTGAACATAGTGACATCTATAAACAGCCACTGCTTTGTAATCTGCCACAACTACCTAAGAACTAATTACAATGCCTGGCCACATCCCTTTCTCATATGTAATTTAACTTGGGGAAGGATTTCTATCTTTCCACATGTGATAGGTCCTGGGCACTGACAATCAATCCACCTGCCTTCTCCTCCCTCTTCCCCTGTAGAACTTCATTCACCCCAAGACAGCAGTGTCAGAAATGGAACCAAACAAGAAATACACTCTTGGAACTCTAAATTTCACTTGTCTTGCCCTTGGACATTGGTATCTTTGTTAATAGGCCAGTCGAATATACATGGTAAGTAATTCTAGGGCAGTATATATCAATGCCGCAGTAAAATCACCATCATTGAAAGAATTCTCAGAGAAGCAGCTTAATTTCAGTGTTACTACAGCACAATCAGTACACAAAAAGCAAACATTCAGAGTTCAACCGTGAAACTGAAACTGATTGGCCATAATTTGGTACTTCTAAAAGACTCACTGGAAACATCTGATTAATTAGACCTCAGAATCGAAAAGAAACATTACTGTCCATCCCAGTACTTCTCTAAAGTCTACTCTGTACTAAGACAGATCAACAGAGAGCACCTCACTTGGACCACAGTAGTAGCTGAGTTCTAGACTTCAGTAAATTGAGGTTCAATCTTCTGTGCGTCACTTTTTAAAGAGACTACATAAGATAAACATATTTTTTCAAGAATCTCTCCATATCTTTTGTTAAAGATGCTGTTTTCATGACATTATTTAATGTCCATGATATAGTAGCTATTTGGTAACTTCAGTGCTTGTTAAAAGTCTCTCTAGACCAATGTTTTTTCAAACTGCGGGCTGTGACTCATTAGTGAATGATGATACCAATTTAGTGGGTCCAACCAGCATTTAAAAAAACTAAAACAGAACCAAATATACTAAAAGTGTTTCATGAAATGTCCACTTCCTCTTTATATATACAAGCACGTGTACGTATATATAAATGTAAACAAATCTGAGCACATGGGAGGAAGAAAAAGAGGGCAGTACCGAACAATGGTTAAAAACATAGACTCCGATGCCAGACAGCCTGGGTTTGAACCCTAGATGTGCTCTTTAGTAACTGTGTGACCTTGGGCAAAATAGTTACTATAACTGTGTCTCAATTTCCCCATTAGGGATAGTAGTAGTTCCTACATCATATGGTTTGGGGATTAAATAAATTAATATAAGCAACTAGAATAGGGCCTGGCAGATAACAAGCACTACATAAGTGTTAGTGGAAAAAAGTGTGTGTGTCTGTATGTGTGTACACACACATAAATACACATATGAGTTGCAATATAAAAATGTACCTATTTCACCCTATGGGTAATAGTCACAAAAGCTCAAAAGTCGCTCTTCTAGATGAATTTATATGCCTTTCCTTTCAAAAATAATACAAATTATGGGGCCAGCCCGGTGGCGCAAGCGGTTGGGTGTGCGCGCTCCGCTGCGGCGGCCCGGGGTTCGCTGGTTCGGATCCCGGGCGCGCACTGACGCACTGCTTTGGCGAGCCATGCTGTGGCGGCGACCCATATAAATTGGAGGAGGATGGGCACAGATGTTAGCCCAGGGCCGTCTTCCTCGGCAAAAAAAGAGGAGGATTGGCGGATGTTAGCACAGGGCTGATCTCCTCACAAAAAACAAACAAACAAAAAAAATAATACAAATTATGTAGGTCAAATAATTTTCCCTTTATCCCTAACTCTTAGTAACCTCAGAGTTAGATTTAAGACACCATTACAATGACTATCTCATCCCAGACTCTATAACACCTATTTCACTTTCCTTTAATCCGGCTTTTGCTCTGTTTTCATTACGTTTTTAGGTTCTCTTTTTGTTTCTATCTTTGAAAACACTCTTAAATCTCTTTTTGAAAATAGGTAAATTTCAAAACATATTTAAAATAAAATGCACTTGATTTTACATATTTATCAAACAGAAGCATTGATTCCTAAATTCCTTTACACAATAGAAATCTTAATTACACATTAAATTCCAAATATTAAAAAAATACATACCTATAAAACTAAGTATTTCAACATAATTTTAAAGTAAAAAAGGAGAATTTGAGCCATTGAATATAACTATTGTTCAAATTAGTCATTGCTTGTAAAATCATAAAAACATAATAGAAGACATAAAAGTACCAGCATTCTAAATTTAATCCAATTTTAGTTTTTAGGTTAACCAGGGCCATTTGACTTATTTGCTTAACTACTTTAACAGTCAAAAACAGCCATAGAGCTGAATCAGGAACACAAACTAGTATATTTTCTCATGGATGGTGACAGCTCCTAAAAAAAGACTTCATATCTAAGAAGGCTGAAAATAAAAAATAGTTATGGGATTAACTATCCGTGGATTCCATTTTTGCATACTGCATTAGCTTGAATAATTAAAGACTAATTGTATAATAATCTTCTAGATCAGCACTTTTTAAGTTTCAGAGAAAACACTAAGACACTACATGCATTAAACCAGCTCATAATTGCATATATGTATGTGGCTCTGGGCAATTCCTGACTATCTCTAGTACGGGTGATCCATGTAAATCACAGGTCATTTCTTACCCCTGATCCCAAATGACTTGAAAACTGAAGACTTTGGTCTAGGAGGAAAGAAGAAAAAGCTGCAAAGGAAACCATGTCCTACTTGAGGTCTAGACTTAGAAATGACTACCCATGGATGTGATTACCAGAGGATTTTACTAAAATAAAAATATAAGAAAACAAGGAAATAAGGATGACTATGAAGCACATTCATAAATCACTCTCTGTTTCTACTTCAATAAACATGCTGTTTGCCTAGCTAAATAGTTATGTTTTAATAGCCAATGTTCACGATCATTTATAGTAGATACAAATGGTGCCCTGCCCGATCAGACCTTCACAGGCTGATGCACCATACCTTAGCTGCTAACAGCCCACAGCTGCTCCCTTCTCTGGAGAAAGGCCTAAGGTAGACAGGAGCCACAACCTCACCCGGGAGGTTACATTCCACCATTCCCTACGCTACCCCTACCCAAGCAGCCTGCAGCCCATGACTAACATGGGTACAAAAGGCTTGCCTCTCCATCCTTGGTCCAGAACCTCCCGTGGGTTCAGGCTGAATCTAGACCCCAGCTTAGACTATGCTGCTTAGGCTCTTCCTCTGCCCTTGCCACTCCCTCATTCTTTCCAAGAGCATTCCTGCAATAAATCACGTGTGCCCAGATCCCTGTCCCAGGCTCTGCTTCCAGCGCACATGACCTAAGATAGCATCAGTAATAAATCAAATTGTATTTACATTAGGGAGACAATGTCAACCAACATCATATGGTATTATCTCTTGATTATGGCATAAAACATCACAAACATTTAACTCTTAAGATTTCCATAAACAATGCAGGCTTACACTGAAGTAATAAGGTATAGTGAGTAAACACAGATGCAAAATTACAAACTTTTTTGAATGACAATTTTGACAATTTAATGAATACATGATTTTTAAAGTACTATTTTAATAGGGACACTTTCCAAACACCTAAGAGAATAAAATGACAAATGATGACTAAGTCATCCTACTTTTTAAAACAGTCTTTTACATGACTCAACCAAAGTTTTTTTCCTTGTATCACCAAAAAGTAGCTGTGACTTTAAGGTGCCTAGTAAAATTTCTACCACCCTCTAGTGGCAAAGTACCCCGGAGAAATAGAAATACATCTTATTTAATAAACAAAATGTGTTTCTGAAAAGTCTGCAGTAAAAAATTTTTTTTAAAGACAAAGGCTATATCCTCTCAGGGATGATTTTCATAGAGCCTGGGACCAATGAGTAAGAATTATCAGAGTCAACATCTCTACGATGGCACTTAAGACTGGGGTAAGCAACCCAAAGATTGTCTATCTACTGGATAAATAAGTATTTCCAGAGAACAACTTGCAAAATCTGTTGTTGATTAGATGACCAAAAATATAAAAAAAATCCACATGATAAGGAAAAAGTGACCTTCTTCGAAGGTCAGTGGCCAGTGACAGAGGTAAGCACAAATGGTTGTTGCTCAGTAGACATTACTAGAGGCAAGGCATTTTGAATTTCTATACTCTGCCAGCACTCATTCCAAGGTTTCATAAACCCAGAAATAATTCTATATTAAATGAAGACCAGGGCCGGCCCAGTGGCTTAGCAGTTAAGTGCACGCGCTCCGCTGCTGGCGGCCCGGGTTCGGATCCCGGGCGTGCACCGACGCACCGCTTCTCCGGCCATGCTGAGGCCGCGTCCCACATACAGCAACTAGAGGGATGTGCAGCTATGACATACAACTATCTGCTGGGGCCTTGGGGGAAAAAATAAATAAATAAAATCTTTAAAATGAAGACCAGATCCATATTATTCAATTTCCATGTAATATATCCTTTTTTTTTTTTAACGCTCACTGCTCTATCCCCAGCACCCAAAACGTACTTGCCTCTCGATAAATACATGTGAATGAATGAATCCCAGGAGCAATGGGAATGAACTGAAAGGTTTTAAATAAAGAAGCGACGGGATCAAATTTGCACTTAAGAAAGACCACCCTGGCTGTAGTGTAGAGAATGGATTAGGAAGGACCAGCCTGAAAGCTGGAAGATCTTTTTTTGTGTGTTTGAGGAAGATCAGCCCCGAGCCAACATCCATGCTAATCCTCCTCTTTTTGCTGAGGAAGACCAGCTCTGAGCTAACATCTACCGCCAATCCTCCTCCTTATTTTTCCCCCAAAGCCCCAGTAGATAGTTGTATGTCACAGTCGCACATCCTTCTAGTTGCTGTATGTGGGACGCGGCCTCAGCATGGCCGGAGAAGCGGTGCGTCGGTGCGCGCCCGGGATCCGAACCCGGGCCGCCAATAGTGGAGCACGCGCACTTAACCGCCAAGCCACCGGGCCAGCCCTGGAAGATCTTTTGATGGTTGTATTTCCCTATTGCTAGACATATTTTAGGCTTTACAATAAAACATTTGTTAAGAAATGACATTCACTTACGTATCAAGCTAATCTGAGATCTTGGTAACATGTTAACGTTAGCTCTTTTAGAAGCTGGGCTCCTTTCCCTTTCAACTATATAAACAGCTCAAGTTTATATAGCATTTACTATGTGGCAGGCAATTGAAATGTTTTACTACTCATTTTATGTATATTTTAGCATAAGATTGTTAACCTAAAATACAAAAAGGTTGTTCTGAACCTAAAATGTTTGAATAGTTAAGAAAACAAAGAATAAGAAAGAAATACAATCTTTTCATTTGACATGTTATTTTTAAGGTAATATATAAATCAACTTCTTAGAAATGCTAATAAAATTTCAACTACCAACATTTCATTTATGAAATATTTTTGTTAGATTATTATTACTAGAAATATAACTTTAGTTGAAATTACTCCCAGATAGCCTAATAGAGTGACTGTATAAAATAACTAACAATCTGTCCTTATGAATAAGTCCCAAATAATTTTGTTTTTCTAATTTAGGGTACAGCTTTACAGTGGAGCTCCCTGTTCAATAAATAACCACAACTGATGGTTACCTAGCAATTGGCAATTCATATCCATTATCTCATGAACCTTATAACAACATTGTTAGATAGGTATTATTAACTTATGCCAACAGGAACTTAGGCTCGAAGAGTTCATGTGATTTACCCAAGGAACACAAGTACGCAATGATAATGCCAAGATTCAAACCTGAGTCTTCAAAGTCATCCTCAATATTCAAGTACTTCACAACTATGAATGCACTAAAATGGAAAGAGGAAATCAACTGAGCTGCACCCATTATAGCTACATGGCAAAATTTATCTTTTTTGTCATAATGACAAAGATCTCCAAAGTATAGGGCCATGTATGATGAATAAAGAAAATTCAAAGAGAATACTCAAGTCTTTTAGTTGAGACTTTCACGCTCTACTTCATTAAGCATCAGATTTACTAATAATGCACACAATGGGTATGTTTGAAGATTTTCTTCTCCTATACTTGGACAGATGTCTCACAGAAAGCAAAATGGTCAAAACGAAGAACGGTAAGGAGAGAAATAAAAACAGAATCATTATTCTCACAAATAATGCAAAATTTCATTATGAAACAAAACAATTCTAAAAGATGAACCAAAGATATTTCCTGGATTTGGGAGTATCAATTTCAAGAAACAAGAGTATAAATTATATGCTTGTTAGACTATTATTATACTTCATACTGTTATGGGTTATCGGAAGCGGGCAGGGCAACAGGGTTGGAAAAATACAGAAAGACGATCTTAAGAACTTACAATCTAGAAGAAAAATAGCAGATATGAAGGAAAATTCAGAGAACCACTCAGTGCTGTATTTTCTACAAAGGACTGAGTGCCACAATTCAGAGAATGAAGCAATTTGGGCAGGATTTGGACAGGCAGAAAAGAGGAGGAGCGCTAAGATGGGGGAACAAGGTAAGGCAGGCATCAGAGGACGGGAAAGTATGCATAACCATGGGGGAGCAAAGGAAAATTAACCGGACTAGAAAGCAGGTGGAATATTGGCATAACTGAGAAAACAGAGCTAAGCCTGAAAGCACGGCAAGAATTTGGACTTGAATAATTAACTTGAAAAAAAGGCAATATTAGTTCTGAAACAGGAGAATAGCACAATAACGTTGAATTTTAATGAGGCTGCATACTATCTATAACAGAATATGTATAAAATGGAAGAGAGAACTTGCAGAAAGGAGACTAGTTAAGAAAACTCTAACAACTATCCATGCATAAGGTAATATGTGTGATGACACGAAGAAGAGGAAAAACAAGGTAAATCCAAGGGTCATTTTGAAAGAAAAATTGCAGGATTTTGTGAGAAACAAAAAATAAAAAGGTCAAAATAGAGAAGAATCAAAAATTTTTTCCAAGGTTCTAGCTTAGGAAACTAATCAACAGATTAACCAAAAGAAACAAGTCAATACTCTGAGTAAAAGAGAGATTTTTTTCATGAATATTACATGTATTTAAGTATGAGATCAAAAAATAAATCTTTCATATTCCAACATTCCAATAAAGTCTTCAAGACACTGGATGAATAGTTTTTTTTCTAGTTCAAAATATATAAAAATTAATTCATCAGAAGAGTTTTCAGTTTCACTTCCAAAGAAAACCTGACATGACAAATAAAGACATCTGATGAGGCTTTCCTATTATTCCAAGTAGTGCTGGAAAAAAAGTTATCTTAAAAAGGTAATGAAACTGAGAGATTAGTAATGAAATTTTTGAATAAAAATTGAGATTTTATTATATTCATAATAAAAGTTTCCACCTACTCCATTTAGTCATCAAAATTGTGATTTTAAATACAGAAATACCTACAATGACATTTCTTAGTTCTTCCATTTTCTCATAAGAGCAAGTATACTGCCAGCTGACAAAAAGGAAAAGTATATCTATAGCTCACAATAGACCAATTATAGGACAACGAAGAAGCATGAACTGAAAACACAAAAGTAAAGCATTACTGGTAAACTCTTTCCTCCCCTTTGCAGAATTATCTTAAAGACCTGTAATCAAAACCTCAATTCAAAAAGTTGAGGTAGATAATGAGACAAAGTATTCAATGTGCTGAAAGAAACTACACACAAGGTTTAATTTTATAAATTTGATATTAAAAATTTCATGTGTACAGGGGCCGGCCCAGTGGTGCAAGCGGTTAAGGGCGTGCGCTCCACTGTGGCAGCCAGGGTTCGCCGGTTCGGATCCCAGGCGCACACCAACACACCGCTTGGCAGGCCATGCTGTGGCGGCGTCCCATATAAAGTGGAGGAGGATGGGCACGGATGTAGCCCGGAGCCAGTCTTCCTCAGCAAAAAAAGAGGAGGATTGGCAGATGTTAGCACAGGGCTGATCTTCCTCACAAAAAAAAAAAAAAAAATTCACGTGTGCAACTGGCCTATAACTTTCCTTTCTCATCTTCTGTATGCTTTTAGAGTCAAGGTTATACTAGTTTTATACAAGGAGATGAAGGAAATAATCCACTTTTTCTGTTCTCTAAAAGAGCTTGTGGAAGATTAGAATTACCTACGCCTTGAATGTTTGGCAGAACTTAAAATTGCACCAAGTGTTTTCCTAGTAGGAAGATTTTTTACTTACCAATTTCTTTAGCGGTTGTAGGACTATTCAGGTTTTCTATTCTTTTTTCAATCAGTTTGGTAATTTACACACTTTAAGATTCATATGCTTGTTAAAGTTTGAGGAACACTACCTTAGAACGCTAACTCCTATCAAGTCTCAAATTATATGCTGTTTTTGTCCAAAATTTCAGTTTTCTTTTTCTAACCCCACAAATTCGACATTATGACTGTGGTTTTACACAGTCAATATTGTTTAGATTTTCTTTGTTCACCATTCCTTTCTGTATCTCAGAAATTCCCCTGAGATCATTTTCCTTCTCCCTAAAACTATATCCTTCAGAAATTCTTTTAGTGAGGACCTATCCATGGAAAACACCCTCAGCTTTCGTATGTATGAAAATGTCTATTTTGCCCTCACTTCTGGAAAATAATTTTGCTGGGTATACAATTCTAAATTGACAGTTATTTTCTCTGGGCATCTTGCAGATTTTCTTCCATGCTCCTATGGCTTTCATGGTTGCTGCTGAAAAGTCATTTGTTAATCTAACTGTTCCTTTTTAAGTAATTCTTTTCTCTCCTGCTGCTTTTAGGGTATTTCTCCGTCTCTGGTGTTCATCAGTTTCTCTATGATGTATCTATAAAAGAATTTCTTTCTATCTGTCTGCTTGGGATTTGTTCTGTTTCCTAAATCTCTGAATTCATATGCTCCATCAATCCTAGTAAATTCTCAGCTATTATCTCTTTGGATAGAGCCTCTCCCCACTCTATTAGGCAAATTTATATCTTCTGTCTGTCCTCTCTCTCTTAATCTCTCTTTTATATATGCCATCTCTTTTTTCTCCAGTCTATATTCTGCATATTTTCCTCAAATCCACCTCCCAATTTGCTAATTCTCTCCTTAGCTACATCTCTTCTGTTAGTGAATCATTCCTTGAGTTTATAATTTGAATTATTTTTTCACTTCTAGAAGTATGATTTGTTCTTTTTCAACTCTGGTCACTTTGTAGCACGTCCTGTTCTTTAATATTAACATCAAATTTCTTTTTAATTAAAAAAACCATATAAACATGTGTATCATATTCCATATCTAATAATCCCAACAGTCTCTGCAGGTCTAATTCTGCTATTTGTTGTTTCTACTTCTTTCACTCATTGTGCCTTGCTTCTTGAATGTTTGCAATTTTTAATAGTAAGATCATGTCTGGAAAACTTTCTTTGGAACTTCTTTAAGGTCTAGGTAAGAGTTTATTCTTCTAAAGAGGATTTACATTTGCTTTTGCTGGGTAATTTGCTTTCAAATATTCAAAGATCTTTACAGAAATCTCTTACTACATGGAACAAGGGCACTCCTTCATTCATTCCTTTATTCACTCATCCAGTAAACATTTATTGAGAGACTACTATGTATAAGGCATTACCCTTGAAAAGTTACCTGTTAAGAAAATTTCTGTTTATCCAAACTCTATTTTCCTGATGATTTATATTACTAAATTAAGAGATGAGTTCTGATGGAAAAAATATAGGCCAAGACATTACAAACTCCTTAGGCAATTAGATTATAACTTAAGTTGAAGCATGTAATATTTTTCTGTCACAGATTTCTTACTGTCTCACAAATTGTTATATCTAACCTGTAGAAAAAGGAAGATAAAAAAGATCATTCTCACATCAAGGATCACTTAAAACTGGAATAAACTTAACAGGGAAGTTATACGAACTTGCATTCAAAATATTTAAGTGTGCGTGACTTTGTGTAAAATATCTGAAAATATAAAATGAGTGAGCTAACCTGAATGATTTAAGCAAGACAAAAAGCATTGATGAATTTCATTCTTAAAAACTAACCCTGGTCACTTCACATCCAGTAGGATGACTGTAATAAAAAAGTTAGAAAGTAGATAATAACAAGTGCTGGCAAGAATGTGGCAATATCGTGCTGCTGGTAGGAGTGTAAAATGGTGCAGCCATTTTGGAAAACAGTCTGGTAGTTCCTCAAGAAATTAAACATAGAATTAAACCATTTGAACCAGCAATTCACAGCTACGTATATACCCAAGAGAAATTAAAACAAGTGCTCACACAAAAACTTGTACATGAATGTTGATAGCAGCATTATTCATAACAGCCAAAAAGTAGAAACAACCCAAATGTCCATCAACTGATGAATGGATAAACAAAATGTGGTAAGTCCACACAATGGATTATTAAGTCATAAAAAGGAACGAAGTATTGATATACGCTACAACATGGACGACGCTAGAAAACAGTATGCTAAGTGAAAGAAGCCATACACAAAAGACCATACACTATACAATTCAATTTATATGAAATGTCCAGAATAGGCAAATATATAGATACAGAAAGTAGGTTAGTGGTTGTTTAGGGCTGGGAAGGATGGTGAGCCTGAGAAGTCACAGCTTAAGTTTTCACAGTTTCTTTTTGAGGTAAGGAAAATGTTCTAAAATTGATTGTGGTAATAGTTGCACAACTCTGTGAATATACTAAAACCACTGATATATGAATTATATCACAATAAAGCTATTAGAATTAAAAACTTGCAGTTAAATAGATTCTGTGGCTATACTATAAATTGCCCTGAAAAAGCTTTTGACAAGATGTCACAAACACTATTTTTAATGGAATTCAGTCACCATAGGACTGTGACCCTCTTTCCCCTTAGAGTAGATACTGCTTTTGAAACAGGAAACAAAGGTAGGGATAAAGGAGAGTATTTTGATATTTTGAAAGCACGCTTTCTCGGACATAGGGTGGGGTGGGGCTAGTTGTTTTTTTTTTTAATACATCTTTACAAATGATCTGTAGTTGAGAATGCACAGTAAAATCTCCAAGCTGACAATTACACTAAACTTTTCCTGATGAGAAAATCCTTAGTTGATGAGAATAAACCATAGGGCATATTCACTGGCAGCTGTAAAGGTTGGCCCTACATGATATGCTAAACCACTCAGGGAAATTATGAAGACTTTGTACGGCAAGGCCCTAGGCATGAAGGCTCATTACCGAATGACCTAAAGACAAACTACATATGGGAACTCAACCATATGCATCTACATGAGTATCCTAGGGCAGTGGCTGGGATTGACTGTGGAAGCCCAGAAGAGAGGACTTTTCTCCCACTAGAAGGTTTAGTACTTTGGAAGGGAAGGACAGATACCCTTATATGGACAGCTGTAATCCATCTTGTCATGCCGATTCCCTGGCTGGGAATCTAGGAAGGTATACAGGCTCCTGAGAGTATGAAGTTAAACTTTAGTGCAAAAGAGAAATGGTCTGTCTTCTGAGGCTCTCTCTCCCCTTCCAGGGAAAGAGCCAATAGACCTGCTGAGGACGGAAAAAAGGACTTAGAAAAACTCTTTTTCACTTTGACCTGAAGGAAGGAAAATGAGAGTAGCAAGTTCTCACAGCAGTGGTGACTGCAGAGCAACCCCTTCTAGGGGGAGAGGTGAAGAGGCAAGGTGCGTGCCTGACAGGACCAGCTACGTAATCCGCCGGCCCAGTGCAAAGTGAAAGCATTGGGTGCCTTGCTCACGAATTATTTAGATCCTCAGAACAATGAAGGCAGGGCATTAAACCAAACATGGGGCTCTTCTAAATGCAGGGGTCTCTGCAACCGCACAGGTTGTACACCCGTGAGGCCCTGACTCTGGAGCAGCAACGACAGTGGGAGCAAAAATTCAGAACACCCAGAAAAGTATAAAGCAGAAAATCAAGATCATCTAAAATCCCAACACCCACTATTATCATTTTGGTGTATAGCTCAGAGATTTTCCTATATACATATAGCTATTTATTCATATAATTTTTTATATTATGGAAATGGTATATTGTATTCTCTTCTGTACCTTTTTTTGAACTTATTACATTGTGAGAGCTTTCAAATATATTAGTAAACATAGCTCATTTCAATCATATTGTATAGATTACAGAACATATAGATCCATGTTCCATTTAACCAAACCCGTACTGCTAGGTTTCTAAAGGGTCTTGAGTTTTCCATTATTAATAATGATGAGCACTGAATACCAACAAAGTTGAGTGAGGATTAAATGAATCAACCATTTGTGAATAAAGCATTTCACAGAGTACTTGGCAAGTAACAAGCTCTCTATAAATGTTAGTGACTTTTTTAATATTGTGTCCTCTGCAAAGACTGAAGTAATTTACATTCCCAACAGCAGGGTAAAAGAGAGTGGTTCTTCTAAATCCTTGCCAAGTTTTAAAATTTTGCCCTCTGTATTTCTTCTGTGAACGGTTTGTTCATGTTCTTTGACAGTTCTCCTATTGGATTCCTTATGCTTTTTAAATTTAAACTGATTTCTGTATTGGGGATATCAATCCTTTGTCATAGGAATAACAAGTACTTTTTTTACCTAAAAAAAAAAAGAAAGAAAGAAAGAATTAACTTAAGACTTACCTCCAGTTCCTAGGACCTTCAAGAGCTCAAAGTTTTCAATCCCCACCTTCTCCGCATGTCCTGTTAAATTAGCTAAAAAAGAAAGAGAAAAAGGACATAATTAAGGGGATCAGCAACAGGAGCGGGCCCACGGGGGCTTCTGAGGTACCAGCAATGTTTTATTTCTTGGCGGATTAAACCAGGGTTCACTTTATAACTATTTGTTAAATTGTACAACTATGTTTTGTGCAATTTCCTGTATGTTATACATTACAAGAAAACATCTTTTTAGAATTTAGTAACTATCATTTGTATCAAAGGGTAACATACAGATAGTGTTAATAGACTCTACTGACCACTATAATCTGAAAACTAACACAAATTCTAATATATAGACAGATATGTAGTAGAAAGAAAACTGGACAGATTAGAAGATGTATTCATTTATTCAACAAATATTTACTGAGTATCTACTAAACGTCATCCCCAGGTTCTAGGCCGCATTCTACCCTCATTTCTGCTCTAAGCACTTAAACTTGCTTTAGTTTGCATCAATCACTTGACCTCCCTGTGTCTCAGTTCCCTCATCTCTGAAATGAAAGTGCTGGTCTCAATGAACGCTAAGATCTTAGCCAGCTCTAAAATCCTAGGACATCTAAATATGTATAAAAATATAAACTCTTCAAAAACATATTCTGTCCTAAATAAGCAAAATTAGGTTATCTTATAAATGAGCATTTTCCAGAGTCTATTTCACTGAATTCTGGTCCTATTATATGAGATGTTAATAGGTGGTATGTTTGCAGGAAAGGCGGGGAGGAGAGTGCTCTGATCAAAAAAAACTGAAAATGGTTGGCTTAAAGTTAAACGGGTTTCTTTACAGTTGAACCTCACAGATCCTGTACCATGAAAATACACATGTGAATCTTCAAGGCTGAGATAATGCATTTGTCAAATTCGTTGGATGACAAAATTATTTTTTATGGTAATGCCTATTAATATTATGTGAATTAGCATCCTGTAGATATGGTTAAGAAAGGCTTGGTCCCAATCCTAGTTATACCACTTTTAAGCTGACAAATTACTTAACTTCTCCGTGTCTCAGATGCCTGTAGTACAGAATGGGGATAATAAAAATACCTATCTTCAAAGTGTATTGATGTCTGCAATTTACTTTGAAACGCATTAAAAGAGTAAGATAGACTGATAGATGAATATAGGTATGGACAGATATGTGATAAAGCAAATACAACAAAATGTTAACTGTAGAATCTAGACAGTGAGTATAAGGTTGTTTAATGTACTATTCTTTCAAATTCTCTGTGTATTTGAAAATGTCTAATAAAATGGTAGAAAATAAAATAATACCTACCTCACAGGGTTGTGATGAGGATTAAATGAGTTAAATTTATACAGTGCTTGCTGTGTGCTATTAAGCATTATCAACTATTTGTAAATAAATTAATGCTTGGGGACTACAACTTTGAGAAAATTAGACCGAACTAAGAACTTCTAGAATTAAAAGTTGCAAAGGTAAGTAATTTCATTGTCTTTCCATAGTTTAACTAAATGCATTAATTAAAAAGTTTTTTAATTGCATTCAAAAACACATAACATAAAATTTACCATCTTAACCATTTTTAAGTGTACAGTACAGTAGTGCTAACTATATACATTGTTTGCAACAGATCTCAGGAACTTTTTCATCTTGCAAAACAAACTCTATATCCATTAAACATCTCCCCTTTTTCCTCTTCCCCCAGCCCCTGGGAACCACTAGTCTACTGTTTCTAAGAGCTTGACTATTAATGCATAATTTTATAGTGGAAACAAATCAGAGTACACAGTCCATGCCTTGATTTCACATTGGCGTAAATCTAAAATGAATACCAAAAACGTAGGTAGACTCTTACAGTAAACACACAATAGCATATCCTCCTATAGTATGTCAAGCAGATTATATAAAAGTCAAGCTCACAGGATACCACCACTTTTGAAACAATGATTTGGGTTTCTTCTAATTGAATGTTAAATTCTATTATTCTATTGTGCAAAAATAAAAAAGAAGTTTAAGACATTATTCAAGAGTCATATGTTAAAAATTATTCCTCCTGATTCTCACTATTAGGAATCATCTTTTATTTACTATGAGATACGTCAAGACCCAGCTTTCCAAAAACAATGTCCATACACGACATTTCTCCCATATCTATAACTAGATAGACTAGGAAGATAAGGAACTACCTTTTGATACACAGCCACTTCAGCTTTTCTTCACTAACCACAGAATTACCTTCATAGGAAATTAAAAGAGGTCACAAATTAATTCCACTTTGTTCTACAAAGTATATCATCCAGGAAACCCTGGCCATTCACAAAGATCTTTCAGGTGATCTGTGAAGCGCTGTTTTTGTTCATAATCGACTACCTTTATTATTTGGTTTCTGACATAAATTAACACTTTGCCTGCAAGGGGAGCTCAAGGCTTCTCCAACTGCCTTTTCTTGTGTGGTGGGGGGAAGAATTGACAGGGCTGAAGATGAAGGGCACTGATACCTTCTGTACTTGATGGAGGGGGGTGGTGGTGAAGGTTTCCAGGTGATGAGGAGGTTAGCTCTGGTTTCTTCAAGGAATGTTCTCTTTAAATTCTCCTCTCTGTGGCTTAGCTGAAAGTTTATTTACTCTTTGTATTGCTTTTCTACCAAGATTGTTCCCAGGTGGCTGGTGAGGTAAGGCAGAGTTTGAGGGAGGTTCTTCCCTCCCTCATCCAAGCCCCAGGTCCTAGGAAAACCCAAGAACGCTGGGCTTGAAAAGACCTTAGCTTTGGGCTTACGAAAACACACTCTTTTTCCACCTCAAGTTTCTCCTCGAGTTTATCTTTCCTGGCCTTTTCTTGCTTATGATGGTGAGATTCCAGTGAATAAGCTTAGTGGGTATCTGCTTAGGGCTAAGGAACCAATAAGTCTTAAGCAGGTCCACACGGTCAATTGCAGCTGACCAAGGGCAAGGATTCACTTTGGGGTAAAGGACCAAAGATCAAGCTCGTCATAATGTATACTCTTTTGCTTTATTTTGTCCTTTCTGTCTTAATATCACTTGGGGACCAAGCAATTGTAACTGCAATAGGGTAGGATACAGAGATCTTAATCCTGACAATAGTCCTCAAAGCTAGAACCTGGGGTTCTCAGACAACATTCCTTTGGCTCATCTCTTTCTACTCTGAAAATATGAAAAATAATTTTTATTTAATAAAATTAATTACAATTTCACTGGTGTTGAAACAAAAGTAATATCATTCACCACTTAACCCTCATTTTTCTTTTCTTATTATTTTGCTTTTGAAGTGCTGAGAAATAGAAGATAGTTCATGGGTCAATTTTTTGCTTAAAGGGAAAATTAACTGACGACATTTGAGCAAAAAAATGTACAGTTAACACATTTTAAGTCTTATTGAGGTATAAATTTACATACAATAAAATCCACTCATTTAAATGAACAGTTTAATTACTTTGGTAATTGTGTACAGTCATGAAACCTCCACCACAATCAAGAAATAAAACAGTGCTATCATCCTGACAAGTTTCTAGTCATTACAGTTTTAAATTTCTAGAATTTCATATAAATGGAATCATACAGTACATAGTTTCTTTGCATTCAACTTCATTTACTTAGCCTAATGTTTTTGAGTTTTATCCAGGTTTCTGCGGGTGTTATTACTTCATTCCTTTTTATTAGAGTAGCATTCCATAGCACAGATACACCACAGTTTGCTTTTCCACTCACCAGCTGATGGACTATGTTGGATGGATTTATGTTGTGTGCAGTTCTGGGCTATGATGAAGCATTTTTGCGGACTTAACGTTTTCATTTCTCTCAGGTAAATACTTAGCAGTGAGATTACTGCATATATGGTATGCCCATGTCTACCTTTATAAGATACCACCATACTATTTTATTAAATTGGCTGTGCTATTTTGCATTTCCTCCAATACAAGGGGTCCAGTTGCTCCACATCCTCTTGAAGATATGGTAATATCAGACTTAATTTTAGCCATTCTAGTGGGTATGAAGTGCTATCTAATTGTGTTTTATCACAGACTTTATTTTTTAGAGCAGTTCTGGGTTCGCAGCAAAATTGAGCAGAAGGTACAGAGATTTCCCATATACCCTCTGCCCCCATTCATGCATAGCCTCCTCCATTACCAACATCCCCCACCACAGTGGTACATTTGTTACAAGTGATGAACCTACACTGACACATCATTATCACCCAAAGTCCATAGTTCACATTAGGGTTCACTCTTGGTGTTGTACATTCTATGGGTTTAGACAAATGTATCTACCACTGTAGAATTTAGTTATCATATAGAGTAGTCTCATTGTCCTAAAAATCCTTTATTTTCCACCTAGTCATTCTTCCCTCCCCACTAACCCTTGGCAACCACTAATCTTTTTACTGTCTCCATAGTTTTGCCTTTTCTAGAATGTCATAGAGTTGTAACCATACAATATGTAGCTTTTTCAGATTGGCTTCTTTCACCTAGTAATATGCACTTAAGTTTCTTCCATGTCTTTTCATGGCTTGCCAGCTCATTTCTTTTTGGCGCTGAATAATATTCCATTGTCTGGATGTAACACAGTTTATTAATTCATTCACCTACTGAAGGACAACATCTTGGCTGCTTCCATGTTTTGGCAATTATGACTAAAGTTGCTATGAACATCCATGTACAGTTTTTGTGTGGACATTAAGTCTTCAATTCCTTTGGGTAAATACCAAGGAGCATAATTGCTGGGTTATATTGTAAGACTATGTTTAGTTTTCTAAGAAATTGCCAAACTGTCTTCCAAAGTGGCTGTACCACTCTGTCTGCATTCCCACCAATAATGAATGAGAGTTCCTGTTACTCCACATCCTCACTAGCATTTGGTGTTGTCAGTGTTCTGAATTTTGGCCATTCTAACAGTTGTTTTAATTTGAATTTCCCTGATGACATAACGATGTGCAGCATCTTATCATATGCTTAATTGCCATCTGTGTATCTTCTTTAGTGAAGTGTCTGTCAAGGTTGTTGGCCCTTTTAATCAGGTTATTTTCATATTGTTGAGTTTTAAGAGTTCTTCATCTATTTTGGATAACAGTCCTTTACCAGATGTGTCTTTTGCAAATATTTCCTCCCAGTATGTAACCTGTCTTCTCATTCTTTTGACATTGTCTTTTGCAGAGCATTAGTTTTTAATTTTAATGAAATCCAGGTTACCAATTCTTTCTTTCATGGATCATGCCTATGGTGGTTATCTAAAAAATCATTGCCATACTCAAGGTCATCTAGGTTTTCTCTTAGGTTGTCTTCTAGGAGTTTTATAGTTTTACATTTTACATTTAGGTCTGTGATCCATTTCAAGATAATTTTTGTGAAGGACGTAAGGTCTGTCTGGATTCATTTTTTTTGCATGTCTATGTCCAGTTGTTCCAACACCATTTGTTAAAAAGACCGTCTTTGCTCCACTGTATTGTTTTTGCTCCTTTGTCAAAGATCACTTGACTCTATTTATGCAGGTCTATTTCTAGGCTCTCTGTTCTGTGCCATCCATCTATCTGTCTATTCTTTCTCCAATACCACATTGTCTCGATTACTGTAGCTTTTTAGTAAGTCTTAAAGTCGGGTAGTGTCAGTCCTCCAACTTTGTTCTTCTCCTTCAACATTGTGTTGGCTATTCTGGATCTTCTGACTCTCTGTGTAAACTTTAGAATAAGCTTATTGATATATACAAAATAACTTGCTTGGATTTTGATTGGGATTGCACTGAATCTATAGATTAAGTCAGAAAGAACTGACATCTTGACAATATTGAGTCTTCCTGTCCATGAACATGCAATATCTCTCCATTTATTTAGTTCTTCTTTGATATTTTTCATCAGAGTTTTGTAGCTTTCCTCATATTAAACCTGTACATATTTTGTTAGATTTATACCTAAGTATTTCACTTTTAGGGGTGCCACTGTAAATGGTATTGTGTTTTTAATTTCAAATTAAAAACCTGCTCATTGTTGCTTTATAGGAAAGCAACTGACTTTCATATATTAATTTTGTATCCTACAACTTTGCTATAACCACTTATTAGTTCTAGGAGTTTTTTCATTGATTCTTTTGAATTTTCTCCATTCTTAATGTGGTTTTAAATTGCATTTTCTTGATGACAAGTGCTGTTGAGCATCTTTTCATGACTCTATAGGCCATTTGCACATCTTTTTTTATGAAATGTCTGTTCAAATCTTTCACCCATTTTTTATAGAGTTGTTTGTGTCTTAACTGCTGAGTTATAAGAGTTCTATACTTTCAGTAAAAGTACTTTGTCAGATATATCTTTTGCAAACGTACTCTCCAATTCTGTAGCTTGTCTTTTTATTTTCTTAACTGTGTCTTTTTTAAAAGCAAATTTTTAAAATTTTGATGAAGTCCATCTTGTCAAATTTTTTGTTTTATAGTCTGTGCTTTTTTGGATCCTGTTTAAGAAATCCTTGCCTAATCCAATGTCACAAAGATATTCTCCTATGTGTTCTTCTAGAAGTTTAATAATTTTAGCTCTTACACTTAAGTCTAGGATCCATTTTGAGTTAATTTTCTTGTACGGTGCAATGTAAGGATCAAGGCTCATTTTTTCTCATACAGATATCCAGAGTTCCAGTACCATTTAACAACAACAAAAAACCCTATCTTTTCACTATTGATTTATATCGGCTCCTTTGTCAAAAGTCAATTGACCACACAATTGTGGGTCTATCTAAGGACTCTATATTCTGTTCCATTGATCTACACCTAGCCTTATGCCAGTAGTTCACTGCCTTGCTTACCATAAGTCTTGAAATCAGGTAATATAAGTCTTCCAAACTTGATCTTCTTTTTCAAGATTGTTTTGCCTTTTCTTATAAATTTTAGAATTAGGTTTTGAATTTCTACCAAAAAAACCCTGCTAGGATTTTGTCTGGAGTATATTTAACTATTAACATTTATTTTAATCTAAACTGCTAGTTTAATAGTCTAATCTATTAACAATTTAATGTAATTATTGATTTTGTTGGATTTGGATCTGCCATTTTATTTTTTGTTTTTAATTTGTCTTTTCTGTTGTTTGTTCCCATGTTCCTTCTTTGACGACTTTTAAAAAAATCATTGAAGTGCTTTTTAGAATTCATTTCAATTTTCACATTGGCATTGTAGCTCTACTTGTTTGCATTATTTGTGTAGTTGTTGCTCTAAGGATTACAATAATCATCTCTAACCATTCACAGTCCTCTTACAGTTAATATCATACCATTTCACATAAAATATAGAAAACTTGCAATCATCCTTTATGGAATAGTTACTATATATTACATGGGGTTTATAACATCTTCTATATTTATATTATAAACTTCACAAGACAGTGTTATAAGGTTTGATTATACGATACAATTCATAAAGAAATTAAGAGGAAAGAGAGAGAGACTTTTGCATTTCTGCAGATATTTATCATTTTTGATGATCTTTCTTTTCCAAGGATCCAAAATTCCATCTGGTATCACTTTTCCTCAGCCTTAAAGAACATCCTTTGACATGTCTTGTAGTGAAAGTGACGAATTTTATGAGTTTACTTTTATCTGAAAAAGTCCTTTTTTTACCTTCATTTTAAATTTTTTTTCAGATATAATTCACATAAAATTTACTCTTTTAAAGTATATAATTCAGTGGGTTTTTTTTAGTATAGTCACAAGATTGTGCCATCATTACTGCTAGCTAATTCTGGAATCTTCTTTATTCTTTTTTTTTTTTCTTTTTTTTTTTGTGAGGAAGATCAGCCCTGAGCTAACATCTGCCAATCCTCCTCTTTTTATTGCTGAGGAAGACTGGCCCTGGGCTAACATCCATGCCCACCTTCCTCCACTTTATATGGGATGCCGCCACAGCATGGCTTGACAAGCAGTGCGTCAGTGCACGCCCAGGATCCAAACCGGCGAACCCTGGGCCGCCGCAGTGGAGCACGCGCACTTAACTGCTTGCACCACCGGGCCGGCCCCATGGAATCTTCTTCATTCTTCAAGGATATTCTCCTTTGATATAAAATTCTGGATTGACTGGCTTTTTTCTTTTCTTCCAGCACTTTAAACATATTCTTCCACTCTTTTGGCATTCATGGTTTCTCAGGTGAAGTCAGTCAAAAAATGGATCATTGCTCCTCTGTTTGAAATGTGTCATTTTTCTCTCACTGCTTTCAACATCTTTATCTTTCAACAGTTTTGCCATGACGTGTCTTAAGTTAGACATCTTTGGATTCATTGAGCCTGGTATTCACTGAGTATCTTATATCTGTAAATTTATGTTTTTCATCAAATTTGGGGAATTTTTGCCTTAATTTTTCAAATATTTGTCTATCCCCTACTCTCCTCTCCTTCTGAGAGTCTAATCATATGTATGTTGAATTATTTGATACTACCTAAGAAGTCCCTGAGACTGTATTCACTTTTTTTCGATATGTTTTCTCTCTGTTCTTCACATTAGTTAATTTCTATTGCTCTATCTCCAAGTTCCCTTACGTTTCCTTCTGACATCTCTATGCAACTGTTAAATACATCCAATGAATGTTTATTTAAAATATTGTATTTTTCATCTCTAGAACTTTCATTTGGTTCTTTTTCATTGTTTCTATTTATCTGATTTCTTATTTTTTCATTCACTGAAAGCATGTTGTTTTATTTCATTGACAATATTGTAATAGCTGCTGTAAAATTCTTGTCTGCTATACCCAATATCTCATTAATCTCAGGGTAAGAGTCAGTTGATTTTCTTTCCTCTTGGGATATGTTCCATTTTCTTGATTCTTCATATATAGGGTAATTTTAGATTGCACCCTTAATATTATAAATGTTAATTTGTGAAGCCTTTAGATTGTTATTTTTTTCTCCAATGAGAGTTGTTCCTTTTGTGTTAGCAGGCAAATATCATGGCTTGGTTGGGCTTAACTTGAACTGCAAACTCTGTTTCTTAGGAGGCAGCTCTAGTCCAGTTCAGACTTTCTGTCTTTAGCTGTGCTGTTTTGAGTTTGTTGTACTGGCACATGGTTCAGAGGTCAGTCAGAGATGTGTGTACACAAAATTTGAGGAGTCCCCTCCTCTGACTCTTCTCCTTCTGAAATTCCTCCATGATTTTCAGTTGTCAGGGTTCTCTTGGTTTCAGTTTTCTAGTTTCCCAGGCCAGAGAGACTACTGTTTTTCCACCAGAGTCCCCAGAGTATGGACTGTACTTAGCCTGAAACTAAAATCAGTGACGAGGCAAAGTTACTTCTTACAGCTTCCTTCCTTCCCTCCTCCAACTGTGTACTCCCCTTTAGAGTCTGGCTGCTTCTGTTCACTCTCAAGTGCCTTAAATAGTCGCTTTTTGTATTAAGTCCAGGTTTTATATTTGTTTTCTGCAAAGGAATTCTCCTCTTATCTTGACATCACAAGAAGCAAAAGTCTTCCTGCAGTCAACATTATAATAGTAGTTTCTACTTTAACTTCAACTACTGCCTTAGCAAGTTAACTTCAAAGAGTAAAATAACATTAAAAAGGTGCTATGATATAGGGCCATATCAGAGATCTTGAACTTAACATCCATACTATACTTTCTTTTAATTACATCTGTTAGGCAAAGTAAGTGATCACACATACAGAAGCGAATCAATAGAAAGCTCTATCATACTTAGGCATGGGGGAAATATTTGTTAATTATAAAGATTTTTTCATTGTGTTAACGACAAAACTCATAAAAGCAAATGGTAAATATGATACAATTAGAATCCTATGCAAAGACTAATACACATTCAAGCATGTGAATCTAGGTGTCTAAATGGTTCTCATTTGTATGCTATTATTTGTCATTGTAATTAGAAGCCTTTGAGCATGCAAGTCTAAAAATAAACTACATTTCTCTTAATTAAATTGTTAACCTACGAGCAAGAGCTCAAACTTCCCAGCAACAATACTAACATTTATTAGAACAAGACTTAAAATATTTACTCATTTTATTTCACCCTAGAGGTGAAATAAACATCAGCCAATTACAGAAATCTTCTGCATTTCCGAGACATTCACTCATGCCTTAGTAAAGGCCAAAATGATATGCTGATCAGATGGTGTGGAGCTATCTGCAAGCCTGGGACCAGACTGTACCAGAAACAGGCCTGTACTATTGAAATAGAAATGTCCATTGTCTTGATTCAAACATGAAAGTAGATGGTACTTTATTGTGGTTGTAGGAGCTCCTTCTCCTGTGCCAGGCATGCCTCTGCCCAACTCCCTGTCTAGTTCTCCCCAAAAGTATGAGAGGTTACTAATGTAATTACTCAAGAGTCCAAAATTCTGATTGGGCAGAGTGAGTAGTAGGTAGAATCACTGTGTTACAAGCACAGTCTCCGCAGGAGGTCTGTTTTTTTGCCTCAAACTTCTGGGCTGGCCTGACTCCCTGGGGCCAAATGTCCAATCTCTCACACTCCTCCCTTCACTATATAAAGTAATTAACTAAGTGGATTTGGAGGGTCTCTTGGGACCTGGTGTTCATTCACTAGTTTGTTCTCCCCTCTAACCTTCTAACTCATACACCTAATATGCTGGTGCCAAGATTATGACTAGATGCGGTTAGGAGGGACATAGGAGTCTTCACTTACGCCTAAAGCCTAAATTACAGGCAACAGTGCTGCTTTTAAGAAGAGTTCTACACTGGTGAGTTGAAGGTTTGCAGAACTTTTATTAAAGTGGTACTTAGTCTCACTGGCTACTGTTCCTTGCAGACAGTTCCCTCATGACTCCTAAGGGAAAAGAATAGATTAGCTGGGCAGAGAATGGCCATTTCTAGATTTCTGGCTATAAGAGCATAATGGCACCAAAACCTCACCCTGACCCCCTAAATCATAACTAAAAGGATTAACTCCTTCCCACAGAAACAATGCCTTATGAAAACTCTTCACAAACATGTAAAATAACAAAGAATGTCAACAAACTTTAAAAACTTAAAACTAGAGCTATTTAATTGGTACACAGCAGTAGGACCATATCAGTTGTTTACATCTGGCATCTATTTTGATGCCTGGCCATCCCTGGTGGTCTAGTGGTTAAGATTCGGTGCTCTCACTGCCATGGCCCGGGTTCGTTTCCCAGTCGGGGAACCACACCACCCATCTGTCGGTTGTTGTACTGTGGCAGTTGCGTGTTGCTGTGATGCTGAAAGCTATGCCACCAGTCTTTCAAATACCAGCAGGGTTACCTATAGTGGATAGGTTTCACCAGCGTTTCCAGACTAAGACAGACTAGGAAGGAGGACCTGGGCACCCACTTCCGAAAAAAATTGGCCATGAAAACCCTATGAATGGCAACGGAGTATTGTCTGATATAGCCCCAGAAGGTGAGAGGATGGCACAAAAAGACCAAGCAAGGCTCCTCTCTGCTGTACACAGGGGCGCTAGGAGTTGGAATCAACTCAATGGCACTAACAACAAATTTTGACGCCCACCTCATATGAGCTGTTAAATATTAGTAAACTTGGACTAAAACAAATATTTTTAAACTTTTCGAGGTCAACTTTAGGCTTATCTATATTGTTAACCAGCTTAGTCTCTTTTCTTCAAAAGCATTTATAGGCTTTTTACATTAATGCAATACCAAGTTTAATCATTTTGAAAGAATAGGTGTGAACAGGCTTAATGCTATCACAAAGCAATTTTAACCAATTTTTTTCTTATTAAAATATTAGGGACTATCCCAGTGAAAACCTTCACTTCTCGATTAGTGTTATTATCCTATAATATATAGTCCCTGGTTAGGAAATCACTTTTAAGACTGAATTTAACTAAGCCCTTTATAAGAAGTCATTGAACTTGTAAAAAAATATTTGCCAAAACACAAATAATTTCAATATTTAAATGATGCCATTTAGAAAACAGTTTGAATTATTAAAAAATAATTAAAAAGGAAAAATCTTGTATTATACAATGAATATAAAATACTTGGTTCTTTATAACTGGATTCCTTCAGCTCCTCCTATAACATCAATATGGTTGTGTGCAGTGTGGGAAAATATGACTGATGTAATTTTTAAAATAATAAATTTAGACTAAAAGGATAACTGTCTTTTCTCCCAAATTTAAATAGCTTTGTTGTTTGTGTGTTTATTATTATAAAACAATTTAGGTTCAGAGTTTTAAAAAAATAGACCAATAGGCCTAAAGTAGACCTTGAAAACCTCCTATACTCCCATCACTCAAAGATAATTACTGTTAATCCTTGGCATAGTCTTCCAGGATTTTACCCACAAATCTATGATTGATAAATGGCGTCTTAACCAAACTTTATAGGCAATTCTATTACCAAATGTAATCTGTAATGCACATTATCTATGATAATTTTTCTTTTTAAGTTGTGACATATTTAACTTGGAACTTCCCACTCTGATGGAGGAAAACAATCAGTAAAAACACATTTTTCATTCTGTTGCCATAGTTTCTGCTAAGCTACACAAATGTAATCGCACAGAGCATGTGCTGAAATCATTTGATTAGATCCAATGATTCACTTGTGTTAAAGCTAAGAAAAGGCTTAATTTAAAAGCACTTTTACAATTAAAGTAGAAATAAAGAGAATAATGCTTTTGAAACCATTTCAAGTAAGTTTCTTAGCATATGACTAAGGCACTCCTATGCCAGATTTTATTCAATGAATTAATCACTTATTAAACTTGCAATAAGCTGTGAGAAGTGTAATTTAATAAAAAGGATTACGGAGTCTGTGGACATTAAGGGGAAATATTATTATCATGTGAAGCTAGTTAGAAATGCTCATTGAGAATATAGGTCCTCATTCACTCATTTAACAAATAGTCACCAAGTCCCTACTAACACCTGAGCAAGATGCTAGGTCTTGCTAAGAACTACAGGATTTGAACTGGCACCTGAGCAAGATGCTAGGTCTTGCTAAGAACTACAGGATTTGAACTGGCAAAGATGAGAGAGTGGCTGGGGAATTCTGGGCTAGAAGCCTAGCTGGAGCAAAGGCATAAGCAGGAATAAGTATTTTCCTAGTAGAGAATAATAAGAGGACTGTTCTAATTAGCTATAATGGGTTCATGTGGGACAAACTGTAAAAATATAACATCAAATAGGTACATGAAACTAGCTGATTCAAAACCTGGAATGCCAGACTAATTAGTTTTAATGAATCCATAGGCAATAACGGCTCTTGAAAAGATGCAAGTAAGGTTTTAGGAAAATCACTCTGGCAGTAGCGTGGGTTAGAAGCAAGGAAAGACTAAGGCTAGAAGATGGTAAGGTTACTGCAATAAACTAGATGTGTGCTAATGAGGGTCTGGTCTAAGTAGAAACTAGAATGAAGAGGAAAAAATGAACCTAAGAATCACTGTAATATTCAGTTCAAGAAACAATCGCTGAACACCTGACTTGGGTACTGAGACTAAAAGCAAACAGGACAGAGTCCCCACTTTCAAAGATCAATTAACTGAACTTCTGTTTCATTTTTTCCCATTGGCCCCATATCTAAAGTACAAGAAATGAAAGTCTGGTGAATGGTAGTATTACTGACAGAATTTTGCTGAAAGCGGAAGTTGAGAGGGAAAGTTTAAAGGGGAACTTTTTGGGTTTCAACACTGATTTTAAAGCGATGGCATGAGATCCCAAAAGGGCTGCCATATAGGCAGTTCTAGACAAGGAACTAAAGTTCTGCAGAGACAGCATGCTGATGAGGTTCAGGACATGCTACGCCAAAATATAGCGCCTTGGCTTACTGGATATTTTAAGATGAAGGAATGTGAGAAACAGCACGTGCAGAAGCTTTCTGACCCTCCCCTGAAGCAAGTCATACAAGGCTCCTGTGAGAGGTGCCCTCCCTCTACCCAGCGGAAAGGAGCTTCCTTATCTCTGAAGACAAGCGACACAGAGGAATCCGAACCAACAGGTTGAGTTGCTTGCTAAGTTTCCCCCAGTTTACTACACTTACCTCATTCCCTTTGTCCATCATACCCTTTTTCCAAGACTTTCCACTCTTCATCAAACCTAATATACAAAAGCTCAGTTTTAACTGTTTCTTCAGGTCTTCATTTCCTTAAAAGGCTCCCACGTCACATAAAACTTATATTAAATAATATGTATGCTTTTCTCTTGTTAATCTGTCTTTTGTTACGGGGGTCCCAGTCGAGAACTTAGAAGGGGAGAGGAAAAAGATATTTTTCTTCCCCCACAATGCACAAAGTTATTAGGAAACGGGCAATGGCTAAAGATTTAAGAAGAAAGCCTTTCAGGAGTCCACACAAAAAGAAGGATGAGTCGATGATGACCAGGAGTCAAGGATGCAAGAAGAAAAAGAGCCAGAGAAATGGCTAGAAAACTAACAGTGAATAGAATCCAAGGAAAGACATAACGTCGATAAAAAATTGATCATCAATGAAGTCAAACTGTGGTACAATGGGAAATATAGATTTGGTCTTTGTCCTAAAAGCTTAGGAATCTCCAGAGTGGTAAGAGTGTCTTTTGTATGCTAATGAGATGACTGGAGGCTGGGGGCCCCTTAGATAGCTTCAGGATGGAAGCTGGTTGCTAGAGACCAAAGATTTCAGCCCCACCCTCTCAGCCTCCCTCCCTCCCACCACTGGGGAGGGGAGAGGGACTGGAGATCGAGTTAAGCACCAATGGCCAATGATTTAATCAATCGTGTCTACACGATGAAACCTCCATAGAAACCTCTAAACAACGGGGTTTGGGGTTCCGAGAGGTTCTGGATTGGTGCACAAATAGAGGTGCTGGAATGGTGGCAGTCCTCGACAGGACATGGAAGTTCCACATTCCCTACCCGCATGCCCTCAAATCCCTTGCCCTGTGACTCTTCCATTTGGCTGTTCCTAAATTGTAATTCGATCCTTTATACTATGAATTAACAAAGCTTGAGCCTCAAGTCTACGCAAAGAGGTCGGGGTGTGAGGGTGAGGAATGGCATTAAAAAAATCCTTAAAAACAATCGATATAGATAATTCCGTTGAAAGAATGGGGATATAAAAGGAAGGAATAGAGGGACAATGGGAAAGAATCATATGAAATTTTTTTCAACATAGAAGGCAGATGAGTGAGAAGGCCCAGGGACAAAGGGAATATGGGAAAGGCTGGAAAAGGTGGAGATGGGAGGGGTGGTTCCTAAGGGAGCAGATCCTTCAGGAAGTCATACATAATGGGATCTAGGATGGAAGAGGTTAGAGAGAAGGATTAAGGACAGGGAGAAGGATAAGGATACGTTAAGGTGTTCAGGATGAAAAAAGATTATAGATAGTCTTTCTAATGGACACACAAGGTCTGTGAAGGGAGTACCAGAGAGGCAGTGCATTGAAGCAGGAGTAAAATGCTCAGAAATCAGCTTGGCTGAGATACACAACAGAGGATGAAATTATATCTACGAAAAGTCACCTTAAGAGATAAAAATCACCATAAGCAGGGTAGCAGGAACTGAACTATCCTAATCAAAAGAACTAAAATATCTAAAGAATGGACAACAAAAGATGGACTAGGAAAAATGAAAAATAAAAAATAAAATGCCAAATTGGGCAAGTGTTTCTAGCACTTTCCAGGGTACAACCTAACCAGTCGCTTGGAATACCAGGTCTCCTAGGAGGAACACCCCTATCCTGGAGATAACTATCACACTCTTGAGCTTCTATGTCTTTAGCTATTAGAATATACAACCAACTCCCTTTTTTCTAATTCCATGCTCACCAAGCAACCCAATTTTAACTTGACACCCTTACCCAAAAGGAAAAATGCACTAAGCAAGCAAAAAAATGTTTAACGTACTTGTTTATTTGTATTTCCCACTGTAAGTTGGTAAAGTGTCATTTCGGTTTACACATCAGTCTTTTATGATTATAACTACAGCTATACGCACAAAATCAGAGCATGAAACCACAAGTAGTATAATGATCCAGCATTGAATCCTATTTGCCACTAGCAAGAAACACTTAGCAATATATACAAGATACTGCAGTAATATACTGTGACCTTGTCAATGGTTTTCTGATTTTTTTTCATTTCATAAGAAAAGGAGAACAATTATAAAAAGCAACATAGTGAGACTTAGCTGTGAATGCAACAGGAAGTAGAGAAACTTACAGCTTGTTGCAGCAGAAACTGAAATAATTAAGCCATGATTTATTATAAATCTATGATCTACAGAATACCATCAAGCTCTAAAAATGTCTACTCAAAACCTTGGCCAATTTTCTTGGTACTTAGATTATTTTTTTCTCTGAGACATTAGCTCATCAATTTAGGAAAAAAAAAAAAAAGAGGGAAACAAAGCCTAACAAGTTAATTAAAAAGTTCCTGTTTTTGGTAAAGAAAGGAGTTTCAGTCCTGGCCTAAAATTCCCTATTCCTCAATGATTAGTTTCATCTTCCCCTTTCCAGCACCTTCGATATTAAAGAAATCTCAACATTAACCTCAAAAATTTCCAAATTCTGGTGTGAATAAGATCATGACACTATATTGTAGACATTTTCCTCTTTTTAAAACTTTTCTTTTATTATGAACTATAACAGAGAAAATCTCAGGGTGAGGTCAACTGTAACCCCACCATCCTAACACTAGCTACTCTCATTTTGTGTGTGTTCATTTCCAGTCTTTTCTTACTATATCTGTATCCTACTTATTAGCTGAGGCTTGTCGGCTCCTTATAATCTAGACTAAATGCACTCAATTCCTGCAGAGCCACGGCCTGTGCAAGTCCAAAGCCTCCTGGTCCCCCAAGGTTTCCCTCAATTACTAGGAGAGCTGACATCCTCAGCACCCTTTGAGGTACCCGAGTACTGTCTGTTCTGCACTGCACCAGTCCAGACACAACACAACTTCCTTTGAGTTCTGTAAAAGACAAAAACAAAACCCAAACACATGCAAAAGACAGTCCTTAGCATACGACACTTCAGTGAAGACTTCTGGAGAAAGGCAGAGGAGTGGCACACACCGCAACAAAGAAAAGGGAACTGGAGGTAGGAACGTTCTTAATCTCTCTCCATCTTCCATCCTTGGCGGAGAAGTCTGTAACTCACCTCTTCCCTAGCCTTGCATCATTTTTCTGACTTTTCCCCTTCTTTTCTCTCTCTCCTTCCCTATTAGAAACAAAACCAAGAAATCTGTCCCCTTGTTTCCTGTCAAGCAGCTTCCTCCACTTCCGACCTCTCAGCCCTAGCTAACATCCATACTCATATCCCTAAGTGAGCTTCATAACAAGACAATGCCCCAGGGCAGTTCCTTCCATAAAAAGGAACTCCGGTGCCCATTGCTGTGACAATACATCTTTCTTCTCCCTATCTATTTCGGAGGTTTTACATAGTCATCATACTCTACATATAACCATATAGTCTACTAACTGAACAAAGATTTTGGACGCTTACTTATATCCGATGTTGTGTAAAGCACTGGCGAGACTGCAGCAGACAAACTCCCTGATGCCAAGCAGCGCAGGGTCCAGAGGAGGCACTCGGGCAAGTGAAGAAGCCCAAGGTGCAAGCACTACTAGCGAGGGATGAGGCAGACAGAGCACCAGAAGAGAACAAGAGAGCATCTCACTCCATCCAAAGGTTTGGGGAAGCCAGGCACTGATGGACAGCAGGGCAGGAAAAAAGCCTGCACACCAGAAGGAAAAGCATACAAAGGCACCGAGAAGACAGAGAACACGGCCTATCTGGGAATGTGCAGTTAGTGCAGACGTGCAGGTGAAGGAAGGGGAAAGAAGGCACCACAAGACACAAGGCAGGAACCAATCCATGAAAGACTGTTTGATTTGAAAAAGTATGTCTTTTGTTCTAAAGGCAGTAGGGAGCCAAGGAGAGATTTTAAGCAGAGGATTAAGATAATTAGTTCTGTGGCTTAGAAAGACCACCAGCAGTGGTGTGGAAGATGAATCTGAAAGGAATTGAGATGGAAAACAGCGAAGCCAATGCACAGGTTGATGCAAGAGTCAAGGCCAGAAACCATAAAGGCTACACTCACGTGCTGAGAGCAGGGAACGAAAGTGAAAATAAATTCCCTAATGTATTATTCACTAACACTACTAAGCACAAAGTGAAAACACTGGAAATTACTAAAATTATTAAATTCTGAATAGCTATAGCGCAATCTTTAAAGTTCAAAATGATAATCCTTCAGTGACCATGAAATCAGAGAGCACTCAGAGTAAAAGACAAGTGAAGACTAGTTTTCAAAACGCTGCAAATGAACTGTATTCATTTGTCAAAACTCACAAATTATATCTCAACAGAAAAAAATTAGGGCTATACAGTAAAAATCATGAAAATTTTTTTTTTTTTTTGTGAGGAGATCAGCCCTGAGCTAACATCCGCCAATCCTCCTCTTTTTTTGCTGAGGAAGACGGCCCTGGGCTAACATCTGTGCCTATCTTCCTCCACTTTATATGGGACGCCGCCACAGCATGGCTTACCAAGCAGTGCGTCGGTGCGCGCCCGGGATCCGAACCAGCGAACCCCGGGCCGCCGCAGCGGAGCGCGCGCACTTAACCGCTTGTGCCACCGGGCCGGTCCCCATGAAAATATTTTTTAAGCATGAATATTACAAGGAAGACATTTTCAGATTCAACAAGGATTTTCTTAATATTTATTTGGGTATTGTTTTGCACACATATCTATTTCCTTAGCAAAGTTAATGCTTGCTTTTTAGAAGTTACATATTTCTAAATAGCAATATAAATCTTCTAAGACTTATTTTTCAAAATGCACACGCTTGTGACACATCTTACACTACATCATCTAGGCAACTTGTTCAATTTTATAAAAATAGATTATTTATTAATGCATTATTCTTAAGTGTTGCAAGTTTTTCTGTCCTGGCTGTAACAGCATGTGATTTAATAGCATATCACAATTTTTTTTTTTTTAAAGATTTTATTTATTTATTTTTCCCCCAAAGCCCTGGTAGATAGTTGTATGTCGTAGTTGCACATCCATTCTAGTTGCTGTATATGGGACGCGGCCTCAGCATGGCCGGAGAAGCGGTGTGTCGGTGCTCGCCCGGGATCCGAACCCGGGCCGCCAGCAGTGGAGCGCACGCACATAACCGCTAAGCCACGGGGCCGGCCCAGCATATCACAATTTAACATGCAGCTTTGTGTGTGTGTGTGCCTGTGTATAGATTTGGTGAAAACAAACTTTATGAATTAAAAATAAGCACAAGAAATGTCTGTGGGACTTCCAAATGAAGATGGCCAGTGGACAGTAGAGAATTTTACTGTAGTCAGATTATTTCAAAATTCACAATTACTGCAAAACATATAGCTTTAAAACAACAATGACCTGAATAGTTCATTTCTTTGCCATGTTATATGACTGAACTTAACATACACAAAAATGTGAAGAAAAAGATCATTTAGGGAACAACATAGCAGATCAAAAGGATTTCACTGACGTTTTTAAAAGACTTATTTTCAAAAGCAAGTTCCCTTTGTGTTACTTTATAAATCATTAGCTTTCTGACAGTTTAAAGACAATTGTGCTTTGAACCCAAATCTAGATACACAAAGAACAGAACTGCACGGCATTCCTTATTCTTAAGGTATACTTTCATTTACAATACAAGTCATGCTTAAGTATTTTGGCCAGCAAAAAGTTAGATAATTTATAAGTGATAAAAACTTACAACCATTACAGCAAGGCAAATATTCCAGCTTCCAAAGTGCTACCAAAATTATTTTTATATTTGTTGATATATTTTAAATTATACCTTCCATGAAAAGATATAAAACAGTTTTTAATAGTCCAAAGTAATATTCCCAAGGATCAGATTTCAATTTGATGTAAGAAAATACAGCAGCACTTTGTTCCTCCTAAGTCATAACCTCATTTTTCCACTGCAATTCTATTGTCGCCTCTGCACTTAATTCTATTGTGAGAAAGTACTTCATCAACACCCTTTCCTTCTTCTATTTTCCAGACTACATACTGCTAACAGTGCTGATTTGGTTTCTATTAGCACTTAAATGTAGCAGCCCTGAATCAAATTTCAGCTGGCAATAATTTGTGCTTACAGCTACAAACTTTCATAGGGTTACTGCCAACTCATTTTTCAAGAATAATCCTACTTTTTAAAAATGTTAATTTTCACTCATAGTGAACTATCTAATTTAATGCTATGAACACTGGGGACCAAGAAAATTAAATTCACCCTGTCTTGTCCCATCCTTCCTCTCCTATCTCAGTTTTAACTGTTTTCTCCACCACAGCCATGCTCCAACCCCAAGTCAGTGATTTAGAAGAAAAAGGTCCAAGAGTGCTCTGGAGGGACTTACAGGCACCAGAGCTCTATGGCAGCATGCTCCCCTGCTGTCCCTCCTTATTTCAAACATGAAGTGCGCAACTCATTCCCCTGAAACCAAGTTGAGCAATTAACGCTTCCAATTTTATGACAAGGGTATCAGCACATTTACGTTGCCATATAAAAAGTTACAGATCTTCTGTGCCTCTAAACAATCACAGTGCTCCCTGGTCATTTAAATTTTTTATTCTATTTTAAAATGATTTCAAAATCCAAAGTTGCAAAAATAACGGACAACTCTCACATTCATAATTAGCAATTTTTAACATTCTGCCACACTGGCTTTCTTATTCATACTCACACATATACACACACACTCACACACGTATTATTTTTCTGATCTACTTCAGAGTGGTTTGCACACATTTCCTAAAAATTCTCTTAAGTAATCTCAGTATAGTTATCAAATTCAGAAAATTTAACATTGACAAAATACTTTAATCTCTGGTTCCTATTCTGATTTGTCAATTGTCTGATGTGCTTTATGATGGTTAATTTTACGTGTCAACTTGGCTGGACCACAAGGCACCCAGATATTTGGTCAAACATTATTCTGGGTGCTTCTATGGGGGTGTTTTTAGATAAGATTAATATTTAAATCAGTGGACTCTGAGTAAAGCAGATTGCTCTGCAAAAAGTTAGGTGTTTACAGCAACATTCCATCATCAAATGGAAGTGGTCAACATGAGACTGGACTCAAGCAGGCCCTGAAGGCACAAGTAAGTGACACGAAGAAGTGGGCCAACTTCCTTTGGTCCCCACTCCTGACATACTACCTTCTCTCTCCCAGCCTGCACCTACAGTCTTATGGGGGTGCCCTAAGACCAGCTGACAGAAAAGACAAGACTCAGGCCTGGTTTACCCAAAAGTGGACAGTTACAACACTACAAGTCCTTTCTAGGACATCCCTGAAGGACAGTGGTGAAGTGACCATGTGTCCAGTTAAACAGAATGAAGACTGTGATTGTCATGAGTATTTCTTCCTTATTTTGTTATTAATGTTTGTGCTATATCTTTGTTCTCTTCCCTCTTATCAACTTATCATGTAACATAAGATATATTGACTTTATATCATAGTCTTTAAGTTAGAGGATACCAAGGAGAAGAGTAAACCTCACTCAAGGACTTCAAATCCTCTTCTGAGGAAAGGGTTGGTGTGTTTTTGGTTGTACACAGGATAGCTGTATCATGTTAGCCAGAATTTGTTATTGTCTGTACTTGCAGATTAAGTACGATTTAAGGAGATGCATATGGGAGCCCAGATATTTGGTCAAACAGTCAAACATTATTCTGTATGTTTCTGTGATGGTGTCTGGATAAGATTAACATTTAAATCTATGGACTCTGAGTAAAGTTGATTGTCCCCTGTGATGTGGGTAGGCCTTACCCAATCAGCTAGAAGCCTGAATGGAAGAAAAAGACCAGCTTCCCCCAAGGAAGAGAGAATTCTCCAGCAGACTACCGTCAGACCGGAACTGGAACATCAGCTCTTCTGGGTCTCCAGCCTGGCGGCCTATCCTGCACTTTTTGAATTTGCCAGCCTCCATAATCACATCAGCCAATTCCTTATAATAAATCTCTTTATACACACACGCACGCACGTGCGCGCACACACACACATATCCTGTTGGTTCTGTTTTTCTGGAGAACCCTAATACATCCTTTAACAGCACTTTTTCCTTGAGTAAAAAATCCAGTACATAATCACATATTGCGTTTATTTTGTCATGTCTCTTTAGTCTCATTTAATCTGGAAGACTTCCTCAACCTTTCCTTGTGTTTTATAACAGACTTTTTTGAAGAATAGAGGTCATTATTTTCTGTTTGTTTGTTTAAATAGAACTTTCTGTTTGACTGAAGTTTCCTCACGATTGAGGTTATGCATGCCCAGCTGGAAGACTACTTAAGTGATGTGTGCTTTTCAGGGTATCACAACCAGAAGCATAAAATGTCAGTCTGTCCCTCAGTGGTGACGTTGGTTTTGATCACCCAGCCAAGGCGCTGTCTAGATTCTCCATTACATAGGTACCAATTCTCCCTCTGCAATAAGCAATCTGTGGGGAGACACTATGCAGCCATGAAGATACCCTGTTCCTCACTAAACTCCTGCATCTAGATTTAGCATCCATTGATGATTCTTGCCTGAACCAATCTTTACCATAACGGTTACAAAACAGTAATTTTCCAACTCTTCCATTCCTTCCACATTTATCAATCAGCATTGTCCTGCGAAAAGGGTTCTCCCTTCTTCCTATCTATCTATCTGTCTATTCATGGATTACTATTTTTTCAACGGCTTAAAATTCATTCCTGTCCTTAATTATTTTGATGGGCAAACTGACCTAGATTTGGTCAGTGTAAGCACCTTCAAGCTGGCTTCTGTATCCTTCTGATATGCCCTCTTCATTTTTTTTCTTTCCTTTTTTTTTTTTTTTTTTTAGCACTTCCTTGCTTTCTCTCATAAATAGATTTGATTCCTTTTAATGGGAAATGGTATTAGAAATCAAGCTCTGGATGCCAGGTGGACTCATTGCTGCTTGCCCTCTGGGCTCTTTCATGAATAGAGCTAAGAAATGTATATTTGTCATTTTATATATACGTAAATCTGCTGTACATACACTTACGCTGTACACGGACTTATGCTGTACACATATGTGGATGTATGTTTCCAAATACTGCAAGGGATGCCTCATTCAGTTGGCTTATAACCATTTGCTTATAATATCCTAATGTAGAAATTATTTGTGTGTGAAATCATTTGACCTTAAACTTATTTGCTGGTTCAAGTCAGCCCAAATGAACCAATAAGCATATGGCCAACTCACTCAGAACAAATAAGAATGTAATGAGCACAAGAGTAATGATATTCTAATGTTGAACCAAAGGAATGTGAATTATATCAATAATGTCCATGTTTCTAGCTAGTATACATATTATAATGTTGAACCAATGGAACGTGAAGTATTTCGATAATGTCCAAGTCTGTAGGTGGTCTGCTAACGCTATCCTAAGCCACTTCTCATTAAACAGTCTATGTGCTCATCTCCCTGTGTCTTTCCAAGAAATACCAAAATGTCAGCAGCTAAAGGACACTTGGTGGCAGATGAAGCAGAAAAAGAAGCCGAGCAATTTGAGGAGTCAGGTCGTATATCCCTTTCCCACCGGGGGAAATTAGCTTAGAAATAAACACTTGAATGTGAGAATGTTTACATGATTTGCATGGTTTCTTAGTTCTGCTTCTGTGAGCTACATCTCAAAGAACTAGATTTTTGCTGTGACCTCAAGTAAAACTGCAACTGAATCTAAAATAGGGAACAAACACATACATATCCTTACGCGCTAAGCATACTTCTGCAATATAAATTACAAATATTTATATATATAATATCATTTAAGGTTTACATACTCTTATTCTATCTGTGGCCCCATCCTTGTTTTAGTCCCAGCTGTATAAATAAATATTAAGTGCTCACCATCAGAGCTTTTCCCCAGTCTGTCTGGACAAAACTCATTGCCTAGTAGACTCCTCAGGAAGACCACTAGTGGAGGGTATTCTTAGAGTTCTTGCATACTTAAAACTTCTTCTGTAGCCTTAATCTTGAAGGCAGTTGGCTGAATATAATTCTTGGTTTGCACTTTCTTTCCTTAAATTTCTTTAAAAAAAGAAGTTGTTCCAGTGTTGCCTTGCTTTGTATGTTGCTTTTGAGAAGTCTGACGCCAGCTAATTATCCTACCATTGTGTAATTTATTTGATCTTTTGGCCTGAAGCTCTGAGAATTTTTTTTATCTTTAAAGTCTAATAGTATTACTAAACTATGTCTCAGAGCTGATCACTATGGGAGCCGCTCATCATATCATTATCAATTTTTCCCAATATCCAGTGGCCATTTCAACATGTAGACTCAAGTCTTCTCTTATTTTTGTAATTACCTTTCTTGGATAGTTTATTTTTCTTTTGTAAGGATTCTGGTTGTACATATGTTACATCTTCTTTGCCTGTCCTCCATTTCAACCACATTCTCTCTGACCTTTTTCTTTCTTCATCTAATTTTTAAAAATTTGTTTCCTTGCTTTTCTTTAATGCCTCTTATTAAATTTTCATTTGAGTCTATTCTTCCTTGGAGACTATGTTATTAGTCTTCATCTCTGATGTGATTCTGTCTTTTCCTTCATTTTTTTTTCTGAATTCAACCAGCTCCCACTGCATTTCTCCCCCCCCCCATTTTTTTTGTCCATTTCTTTCTTAGTTTTTGAATATCTGATTCAAGGTGTTTTTTTCCACATCGCCTAATGCTTATCTGAGGATATTTATTCAGTTTGGAGTGTTCTGTTCCTTTTGCTCTTCTGCACAATGGTTGGATTTAGGGAAGACTTTGCATCAGCTGGAATGTTTTGATTTTCATTTTGTTTTCTTTTTACAGAAGCTTTGTATTGAATTTTTTTCTATTTCTAGGTATTTGGTGCACAGGATTCCTAGTAGAAGAGGGCGTTATCAGTTTAGTGAGGTTCACACTTTGTTTAACGGATGATAGGAGGGACTGTGTATAATTTTTCTTGAATCTGCAAGACCTGTAATTTTCTCCTTTGCTTTCTTTCTCTTCACTGGCCACATTCCCAAGATGCCCATCCCTTCTGCATTTATTCTCCTCCAGAAGCAAAGCTTCTTGAACGTTGCTAACTCAGATCCTGCCCACTTTCAAGCTCTTTTCTTTTTTGTTTTTTAGGTTTTTTGCTGAGGAAGATTCGCCCTAACATCTGTCGCCAATCCTCCTCTTTTTGCTTGAGGAAGATTCGCCCTGAGCTAATATCTGTGGCCATCTTCCTCTATTTTGCATGTGGGTCACCACCACAGCATGGCTGACGAATGGTGTAGGTCCATTACTGTCGACACTTTCTTTTTCTGAGGATGAGTTTTGCCTGTGTTGTCTAAGTTTTCTGTGCCTCTCTCCTCTTTTTCAAAGGGCTTCTTAAGACTCCCCTCTCCTACTCTATGCCCCACAGGATGGCTGCAGCAAGAGCCCTATTGGAATTTGGTGCTGTTTTCCTTCCTCTACTTAGACATAATCTGAAAATTATGGTATGCCCTATCTCCTAGCAAAGCTAAAGGCATGGGTCATATGTGGTTTTGTTTAAGCTTCTTGTTGGTCTTAAGGGTTTTTTTTTTGGGGGGGGGGATGTATATGGAGATTTGGAATCAGGGCAACTGTCATACCCTCCAGACCTAGAATATCTATCTTTGCTCATTGTTAAAGTGTCATTTCGGGAGTTCCCAAAAATGAACAAAAAGTCCTCAAGGCAAACTGGAAGTTTCCAGCTGGGCTGGGGAGTCTCTTAGAGATGTTCTAAAAGTTCAAAACCCTCTACTCCATCTCCACCTGACTCCAAATGCCACTATCCTTTTTCTCTTAAAAAATGGTGAATTCTTTGCAGCTTCATAGTCTTAAAAAATTCTGAGATGTTTCATACAGACTTCCCCTACAGGAATATTTATCACTCAGAATCATCTAAACTATACTGCAGTAACTTATTACCCCAAAATTTCAGTGGCTTAAGACAACAGTTTATTTCTCACTCCTTCTGCCTGTCCATCGTGGGTTGCCTAGGGGTTCTGTTCCAAGTCTTCTTTACTATAGTACCCAGAACCACAGAGAAGCCACCATCTAGACTACTACCAGTTGCTGAAGCCGTGGGAATACAAGCTTTGAAGGGTGTTCCACTGGCAATCAAATGCACCATTCCTGACATCTTGCACGTAACTTCTGATCAATTTCATCAGCCAGCACTAGGCACATGACTCCACTCAACCACAAACGGTCTATCTTGTGCCAAAAGGAGAATCAGAAATTCCTACAATAGAAGCTTCATCTTAAACCTAAAATATCCCTAAATATTTCTGTAAACAGCAATAAGGAAATGTCCTTCTTAGCATGTGAAAGCTAGATTGATTCTTAATATTAAAATCAAAGAAATCATGTCCTAATGAAATGCAAATGACATGCAGTAAATCCAAATAAGACCTGTCAAATACATGTAATATTTTAATCGGCCAAATGACGGAAACCAAAATGCCCTGGAGTTTCCAGAAAACAAATTTAGTTATTGCCAAAGCAAGCTATTGCCAACTTTAAATTATGCGAGATGACTGTGTCCATAATACTCTTATAGGAGAATTTGCATGATTTTTAATAAAGGGAATCACTAATATATGCACACATAGGCTTACATTTATATTCACAGAGATGTTTACCTACATACAGATTTACATGTCATATTAATCACCTGCTTACGTAGCACAAATACATCAGCATATCTGAAGGGGTAGTAAACACGAAGGAAGGCATTTACTTAATTTTTACTTATAATAGTTCTTAATTTGGGCTATACAGCTGAAAGGTAAAAAGGCAAGTTTTAAAGCAGCTATAATATCTGGATAATAATTCATTGATAATCATAAACTTTTTTTTTAATTCCAAGACATCCGTAGTGAAAGAAGATTAACCATAGAAAAAGACTTATTCTTTCTTTGTTGGATGCCTGTAAAAGGGAATTTTAAAGGAATATTATAAGAATAAAAAATTGAATACCCATAGACTCCTCATGGGAAATAACACAAAAAATTCAATTTTGCTTTCCTATTATTTGCTTTATTATTGCCTTTCATTTTCTATAACTATTAAAATGTGGATGAAAAACATCCTAGCTTTTAAAAAGTGGTTTCTACTTTTCTAAGTTGTCCTTATTTATCAAACTGAAATTGACTCTGAAAATAATGGGAGAATAAAAAAAGATATTAAGATTTCACATAGAAAAGGATAGCAAATAGTCAACAGCTAAGCAAAAAGTGTATCTATAAAAATACTGTCTTAATTAAAAATTAAAACCCAGAGGATACTTTAAAATATTTATTCTACAACCATTTAACCAGTTCTAATTACATGTAGGCACTGCACAGAGCTATCTAGAATAGGAGTGGCTTAGAGCCTCACTGCGGAGGTTACAATCCAGGCTCCACTTACCAGCTATGCACTCTCAGACAAGCTGCTTACCCTCTCTCTCTGCACCTCAGTATCCTCATCTGCAAAATGAGCATACCAATAGTACTGGCCTTATAGGATTTGTCATGGGGATAGAAAGAGTTAAAATATTTAAAATTGTTAGGAAATTCAGTGCCTGGCACAAACCAGATATTGTACAGATTAAAAAAGATAATGTATGTACATCATTTGGAATGATGCCACATATACAGTAAGTGCGCTATATACATTAATTGTTGCTGTAATTCATAGAAAGGAAATCATTTATTGACTTCCAATTTCAAGATGGTGAAGAGCTTTCTATATCCTAGTCTTTCAAACAATTGCTCCCAAACAACACAGTAAACAAGAAACAGAAACACACTTTACATTCAGTAATACCCAAAGACATCTATAACCCTAAGCTATGATGCATGAGGATAGAAAACATTTGAAAGAACAGTAAATGACTCAGCAGAGGGGAGAAAGGTCAAGTCAAAATGCCTGCAGAGGAAGCTGTTCACGTGAGCAAGCTGAATTACCCCAGAGGACCCCAAAAAGGCTCAGGATATGGAGGCACCAGTAACCATGGACAGCAGAGGACTGAGAGAAGGGAGGCAAAGAATGAAAACGGGAAATGTCCAAAACCCTTTTAAGGAGCTTTATTCCCCAGGTCCCGACACTCACACGACGCAGGATTAATAATTTCAGGAGGAAAAGAAACAGATTTGAGGGTTATCAGACACAGTGAGGGGTAAGGATGAGGTAGAAGACTGAAAACAAAGAATTAAGTAGAAGTCTACACATCCTCTGCTGGCTCCAGAAAGCAGAGAGCCAGGCTAGTGCTCCCCAAGTGGAAGACTGGAGGATCCTTCTCTGGAGAAATGGACAACCTGAGTAAAAGACATTGATATTGACATGTGGGGTTCCCAGCGAAAAAGCTCTACAGTGTAAGCCTCCAACTAAAAAGGTAAGTATCCCTCACACAGAGTTTTTAACTAGTGTTTTAGTGTGTCACTCATATTAACAGTCAACGATCACCAGACAATTGAGAAAAAAATCCCTCAAGTGCAAGACACCAAAATAAATAGAGAAAAAGAAGGAATTCAGAAGAAAGAGGCAATTCAGGGTACAAGGAAAATAAAACTTGGTAGAAAGTATAATTAATTAATATCCTTAAAGAAATACATTTTAACCATAAAACAGAAACAAGGTGCAATTAAAAAGGAATAAATTAAAACAAGAAGCTCTTAGAAATTTTTAAAATTTGAAAAAAAGAATGTCTGTTAAAGATCTGGATGATAAAGTTAAAGAAATAGGCCAAAAGTAGAGTAAAAATGCAAGGAGATGAACAATAGGAGAGAAAAATACAAAAATTACAGAATAATCTTGGAAGCCTAATATCTTAACAGAATTCTAGAAAGAGTGACTAAAAGAACCAAGAGGAGGAAATTTCAAATATATAATCCAAAAACTATCCCCAGAACTGAAGGAGGTTTAAAGGGTGCACTCAGTACCTAGCATAATGAATCAAAAAGTATCCACATCAACCCATGTAAATGTGAAATTCCAAAATTCCAAACCAGGGATAAAGAGAAGATCCTAAAACCTTCCTGAGACTAAAAAAATAGGTCACACACAAAGCACTGGGAATCAAAATGGCATCAAACTTCTCATCAGCATCATTAGAAGCTACAAGACAACAGGATATGTCTTCAAAATCCCAAATGATAATTCAATTCAGAATTCTACACCAAGCCAACCTATCATCCACATGAGAATATAATGAAGACGTTTTAAGATTTGAAAAATCTTTAAGAAAAAGAAAGCCATGGGATCCAGGAAAAAGGATTAAGCACATCATTCCCAGGATGACAGCAAAGGCAAGTCCCATGATGACAATTATGCAGTAGCTGAGGGGGCAACCAATCCAGATGGAAGAGGACAGAGGGTTCTAGAAGAAATGACTTCAAGAAAAAAGTAGAGCTCCTGGGTTAACTCATCTACAGAAAATCATACTGAAAAGCATTTTACCGAGTTGTTAAAACATGTGGAAACACTTCCACTCACAGAAAAGTAAATGAATGAAAAGACTGGGGTAATTTAACTCAAGGAAAAACAAAAAATTTATACAAGGAAGGAAATAAAGACATAAAACACTTGGCCCAGCAATGAATATTTACAAAGCCATTAAAGATTGAATATGGATCGGGCCGGCCCCGTGGCTGAGCGGTTAAGTGCGTGAGCTCTGCTGCTGGCGGCCTGGGTTCGGATCCAGGGCGCGCACTGATGCACCGCTTCTCTGGCCATGCTGAGGCCGCGTCCCACATACAGCAACTAGAAGGATGTGCAGCTATGACATACAACTATCTACTGGGGCTTTGGGGGGAAAAAATAAATAAATAAAAAATTATAAAAAAAAAAAAATTATATAAAAAAAAAGATTGAATATGGATTCAACCAAAACCGTAATATAACCTCATTAGACAGGCAGGCAGAGAAATACAGGAGGTCTAAAGCTGATGTCTCAAGAGCTTTATAGTGTCATTTAAAATTGGCAGACAATATTGGAAGAAAGTAGAAACTGGGAATGGAACGGCAGATGAGGGTCAGGAACTGACGATTTTGTTTTTGCCTTTGGTATAAGCCTTGTAGTGCTATTTGACTAAGTATCTACCTGGATTAATTTGATAAAAATATTTAAATTAAATAAATAATATTTATTGAGTACTCTTTGTGGCAGATACTACACGCTGGTCCACCTACCACCAAGTTCCACCACCTTCTTCCTTGTCTAGGGAGGTTGGGAAGCTAAATATTCAATTTCACGGCTTCCCTGGAAGAAGGACGGCCAAATGACACCATGTGGCCAAAAACAAAACATACAGAAAAGTCTGTTAAAGAGGATTTTAAAGCCTAAATAGGAAGAAAACACCTTACAAACAGAAAGTGTTTTCCTCTTACCCCACATTGCTGTCTGAACACGGACAGTCAACAGCAAGGACAAAAGTCACACGCTAGGGTCGGCATGAGCAGCAAGCCTCAAAGAGCCGGATTCTTAGGGGCATGGCTGCCTGACTCCAGACTTCTTGTTATGTGGGTTTTTTAAAATACTATTTAGTATTTAAACCATCGTAGTTGAGTTTTCTCTTACCAGTTACTAGGTTAGGCAACTGGGAAACAAAGATGAAGAAAACAGTTTCTCTTCTAAGAAGCTTACTATGTAATAGCATAAACATAACCAATAAACAACCATAATACTAAACAAATGCACTACAGCCAAAATATGGTGCCATAAGAAATCACAGGAAAGAGAGATCACACCCAGTTGAAACATCAGGGAAGGCTTCTCAGGACCCATGGCTGACTGCTATGGGTCCTGCAGAACTGAGGGAGTTTTAACAGAAATGTACATTCCATGTTAAAGAAACAGCACGAGCAAATGTGCAGGGGAAGGACAGCATTTTCAAGGAAAGCAAAGGCTTCTGAGTTGAAAAGACCTAGTTTGAAATCTCAACCATATAATTCACCAAGTTTACGACCCTGGAGAATATATTATATTTGCAATATATATATAAAACTGATAAAGGATTACTATGCAGACTGTATAAAGAACTCCTACATAAAAATAAAGACAAACTACCCAATAGAAAAACAGGCAAAAGACACAAACAAGCACTTCACAGAAGATGAAATCCAAAAGGCCAATAAGATGAAAAATGTTTAACCTCATTATTAATCAGGAAAATGTAAATTTAAAATCACAATAAGGTCACAGTGAAATTCACACCTCTCATAGTGGCAAAGATTTTTTTTTAATCTAACAATAAAAACTGTTGGACAGAACGAAGGACAACCAGATTACCTACACACTGCTGGTGAGAGTATAATTAATACAAATATTTTTTTTAAAAATCAGTACAATCATCCCTAGGTATCCACGGAAGACTGGTTCCAGGACCTCCCATGGATACCAAAATCTGTGGATGCTCAAGTCCCTTAGTAGGTCCTCTGTATTTGTGCATTTTGCATCCATGGAGTCAACACAGATCCAGACCCTGTGGATACGCAGGGCCAACTGTATTATCCAGGAAAGCTGAAGACGTGTATACTCCCACGACTACTAGATTATTTGACTTCTGGGTATATGTCTTATAGAAACTCTTATACATATGCACCAGGAAAGATGTAACAAAAAAATGTTCACAGCAATATTGTTTTCAACAGGAAAAAGAAAACAATTCAAATGTCCCTTCAGAGTAAAATGAATAAATTGTAGTCTTCATACATGTAATAGTTTAATACCATAATAATGAATAAAATACATCTACATGACACAACATGGATCAAGCCAAGAACATAAGGCCAGGTGAAAAAAACTTAAGTTGCAGAGGAATGCATACAGCAGGATTTTATGTATCTACTGTTTAGAGACTTACACATACGACAAAACTATAGAGAAAAGCAAGAGAATGATTAACACAAAATCAAGATAATGATCCCCCCTCTGGAAAGGAAGGGATGAAATTGGGGAGCAGTCTCTAAGGTACTTCAAAAAGAATATTCTTTTTCATAAACTAGGTGATGGATATATAGACGATTGTTGTAGTATTATTCTTGGCACTTTACATATATTTTTAATCTACTCCATAGTTTAAATAATTCTTTTTTTTGAGAAAGATTAGCCCTGAGTTAACATCCATTGCCAATCCTTCTCTTTTTTGCTGAGAAAGATTGGCCCTGGCCTAACATCTGTGCCCATCTTCCTCTGCTTTATATGGGACACCGCCACAGCGTGGCTCAATAAGCGGGGCATCGGAACCTGCAAACTCCGGGCCACTGCAGCAGAGCGTGCAAACTTAACCGCTATGCCACCGGGCCGGCCTCTAAATAATTTTTTTTTAAACCACATGGAATACACTTTGGACAAGAGTCATCCTTATCACCATACAAAAAAACAGAGAAGACAAAAGAAAATACAGATAATTTAAGATAGAGATAAAGAAAATGACTGAAGCAAACACAAAATAACCTTAATCTTTTCAGTCAACTAAGTCGGGGTTTGTTACTAAAAATAAGGGAGGTGGAATTTATTCTCTTGTTCATGCCCTCAAATATCTGAGTATCCACCATGTTCCAGACACTGTTCTAGGTGATTAGATACAACTGTGAACAAGAGATAGAATCCCTGTCCCCAGAGAACTTTAATGCCACAGGGAGTCCAAAGCAACAGGGGAATAAAAAAGTTTCAGAACAGCCAACGTGAACATAAAAATCTCAAAAAGCAACTCTTAAGCAGAGTGGGGGCCCAGCCAAATAAAGAAAATCAGAAAGATTTCATTACTGCTCCAGCAACACTCAGAAACCCAAAAAAGACAAAACTGACTTTAAATTGTAACTCAGAATTTTAAAAGATAACTTTTATGCTGATTTACAATAATACACGCCAGTCTCAAAAACTTATCATCACTACTGAAAGGGTATTGCAATGTCCACGCTAATCGAGAGGTTAAAGTTCAGCAAATCAAACGACTCAGTTCAAATACGAGCCCCCAACTGGAAAAGACCTCCGAGAGGCCTCCAAGATTTGAGGAAAGCGGCTACATCACTGTACACTCACTTCGCAAAGACAACATAATTCTTGGAGCCTCGTCCAGATAGTTTTGTCTAAAATCAGACAGCAGAAAGGAGGAACGAAATACTTTGAAAACATCAAGAAGGAAAACAAGAGAAAAAAAAAAAAAAAAACAAGGGAAGAAGAAGAAAATACTATAAAAAGTAAAGAGAGTAATTACAAAAGGCACGGCATTCTAGGGCCATTGAGTATAGGAACACCTCATACACCTCCAGCATCGCTATCAATGCAGTGCACAATGTTGTTCATAGTTATTTTTTAAAAAGGTTAATTTACGCCCAGAATACCCTGTTGAACACGTTAGGGACACAATGCAGGCAGCATAAAGGACTCCTTTCAAACCAAGACAAACAATCCAATAAAAAAAAAAAATTTAAGTAAGGGGGCAAATGATATGACAGATAATTTCACAGAAGAAGAAAACCAAACGGTCAAGAAGCCTATTAAACCTATCAGTTTCAGGGAAATGCTAATTCAAAAAGAGAGACCACCCCCCTCAAATCAGTAAAAGTTAAAAAGCCTGATAATACCAAGAGCTGGCAAAGTAAAATGAATTCCCATGTCCTGTTGGTGAGAATATGAACAGATACCAACAGTTTGGAAAACAGTTTGGCAATATCGAGTACACCTGAAGGTGTGCATATCCATGACTCAGCGATTCTATTCCTAGGTATATACCATAGAGAAACTCTTGCACATATCTATGTGGACACACATACAACACCACAGTCAACATCACTGCACGATAGCAAAAAATTAAAAACCTAAATGTCCATCAACAGGACAATGAATAAAGAGATTGATATAATCATACAGTGGAGTACCCAGAACAATGAAAATAAGTTAGTAAAAGTTATAGATGTCCATACAAACAACTCTCACTTATAACATTAGCAAGGAAAGATATGTATTATACGGATAATAAGAATATAATATGTTTATTAAAGAAGTGTATATAATGTCATTTATGTAAAGAAAAAGACGTGAAAAACATTACCATGTACCATAATCTATGGACATATACCTATGCTATAAAAATATAAAAACATAATTGGGATGACAAAAATTAAATTCAGGATAATGGTTACCTCTGGAAAGGAAGACAAAGGGGGGACGGCAAGGAGGGGTACTTCGGCTTCAACTGACTTAGTAATGCTTTATCTCTTGAAAAACAGGTAAGATAGTAAGATTACATAACACTAGTTGGCAGGCTTATGGGTGTCCACTTCTACACCTATCAAAAAAGATCCATGCTTTTAAAAATGACCTCTTAAAAAAAAAAAAACTAAAGTAACTGACAGTTCTTAAAGATACAAAAACATTAGCTCCTCTTCCTCAGCTTGCCACCCTTGCCCTTACACAACTCCAGTTTGAAAGTAAAGAAATGAATAAATCAAAGTGTATTCTTCTCCGGCAGGGTGAAAATCAGTCATGGAAAAAGTGTTAGGTAGAGCAGTCTCTGGACTCCAAATATCTGTGTTCATACCCAGTTCCGCCACCTGCAAGATGTGTGAACTTGAGCAAAGCCCTGAACTTTAGTCTCAGTTTCTGTAACACAAAGACAGTAACAGCACTTACCGCACAGGGTAGCTGACGATTTAACGAGAACGCATACATAGGTACAGCACCAGCCTGAATTGTACTACTAACAACAGTAATCATAACTGAGTAATAGTACAGTGAGTCTCATGTACTGCCTCAAGAGACCAGAGTGGTCTGTTCACAATCTTTTGAATGGTATACAGGCGACACTGCTAAAAACAGTAAAGTCAAATATCTTCTCATAATGTCCACCTGAAATTAAAATGTTTCCAAAGAAATCACTCCACAATTCTAGTTTTGTGTGGCTTACTTACCATTTCTTTTGAATAGAGCCAAAATAGTCAAACTACAGAATGGTACAGTTCAAAAATTATCATACAAATGGTAGAACTAAAGAAAATGATCTTCCAATTAAAAAATTTTTGAAAAGAACACCTATACCTTATGGTACACAAATATCAGATGACTATCCATTCTGTTCCCTTTTCTCTTTTTTCCTTATTAATTTCAGAATATAGAAAACTAACATCTATTTTCTGAACAAACTCATTTACAGAGACAAATTTCCCTTCTGACCTGGACATTAGTAAATCAATGCAGTACAATGTTGACTAATGCCTGCTGTTTATAGCAATATCCTTCTACAGGGAATTCTGGATGATGTCAGTTTTTTTTTTTTTAAATCCTGTGAACTACAATAAAGTTGTATATATACTTACTTATTCAATCTTCCAAAATCTTATCTAATTTTTGTGTCTAAGAATCATGGCCCACAATACCAAATGGAGTATTACAAATAACAAACAGGTTAAATGGATCCCTTGGTCTGAGAAGAAACAGCCCTCACTTCTGAAAATGTTTGTTTATGTTATGAAAAGTTGGGCAGAAAAAAACCCCCAAATTTCTATTTAATAATTATTTAGTAATTATTATGTAAATAGTCTGAATTTTCACACATCTAGTTTCTTTAAGGATATACAACTATATTGTCAAATTCTTTATTTCAAAATGAATTACAGAAAAAGCACAGACCAGATATTTGCAGGGTGCTAAAAAGTAGTGATAACTGAGCAGAAGATGGAATTTTGGCACACCTACACCCAAAGTCCATCAGGTAAATTTAGCATTGTACACTTAAGAACCCAAATTTGTCTTTTCCACAAGTATGTGGAATTTTAGCTATGTGGCACATAAAATACCTCTTGTATAACAAAAAGATAGAAAGTCACTTATACATTGAAATAATCCATTAAAAACTGTAATTTTGCAGAACCTTTTCACAGATAATCTTTAAAAAACAAAAACAAAAGAAACCCCATGAATCATTCCAGATTCTAGAGTTTTAACTAGTCAACAATATTAGAGGTAAGAAAAGGCATATATGAAAGTCATTTCAATTTTTTAAGATAATTAACATTATAATTTCTATGGGAGAAAGTGATAATTTTATCATCTTAAACTTTAGTATTATTATAATATATATAAACCTGATCATTATTCAAATTTTCTACTTATCTATCTTCTTTTAAAACTGAAGATCAAAGTTATTCACATTATTATTAAAACTGAAGATTCAAAAATATTCACATTATTCACAGCTGACAGAGGTAACATTAATCAAGTGTTTCTATTCTGCTTTAAGTAAATTAATACATTCTGTGGGTACCTACTGTGTATCACAAAAAAGAAACATGTAGTTTGCTGGTTCAGAGACATTCACAATTTGATGGGGGGTGGGGAAACAAACACATAATTACAATGCAATATAACAAATGTAATTAGAGAGAAGCAAAAGTAGTTAAGAATACAAAGAAGTAGCAAATATCTGAGCATGGAAACTGGAAAACGATCAGGGAAGAAAAACGATCAGGTAAGACTTTAAAGAAGAGAAAATGGTCAAGTTTGAGCTGAGTGTTTAAAGGTACAAAGAAACTTCTGAGTTTGGGGGACAATGAAGGCTGCCTGATTTCAAATCTTCCTGTTCACCCTCAAAAAAACAAAACAAAATCCTACCATAAAATCAACAAAGAGAGGAAATAAAACCACATATAACCCATGCCTTGGGCAGTACTGGGAGACAGAATACTACAACCTTCAAATGACCTGTAATAGAAAAACAGACCAAATGCCAACAGAGCTCCCGCCACCCCCCACAGCAAGTCTGCAGGTTTGCAGACACAGAGAGACACTTAAGAGACACTGAAAAAGAGTAGAGGGGCACTGAGGACTTAGACACAGCAGGACAAAATCATCTCCAGAAAGAGTCCAACAATAAAAGCCAAAATACTACACACAGACCCGGACTTGTACTTTGAAGCACAGGCTAGAAAAGAAGCTTGAGGGTCAGTCAGTGGAATTGGACAGTAATGGCAGCCCCAGAGAAGCACAGCTTCTGAGAGCAAACCACATAGAGAAAGAGAGGTACCCTTGGAAACAGGACAGTGAAGGGAAAGAAGGGGAAAAAGAGGGGAAAATTAAGGATTCCACAGAAACAAAAGGGAAACAAGACATATTCCACCCCCCTCCCCCAACAACATCCATAAAAGAAAGCGCACAGAGGAGGGTGCTAAAGAACTTTCTAAGGGAATGAACACATACACAAAAAAAGCAGGCTATAGACACAGAAAACTCCTGTAAAAAAAAAAAAAAAAAAAGGCAGAAAATGCCAATAAAAGCATTTCAGCTCATAAATCCCTCCCCCATCAAAAGAAAAGCCAAAAAGCTGAAGAAAACAGTAACCCAACACTCCAAACTGAACTCGAAATCTTCAAACAAGCTTTTGGGATATGAAAAAAAATCCTAAGGCAGAAATACAAAAACTAGGAACAGAAATGAGCAAACAAACAACAACCAAAAAAAGGCAGAAACGAAACAAAAGTTGACTGAACTCAGAAAAGAAACAGAAAAAAAAGTACACATTTTCCAAACAGACTGTGAGGGGTGCATCCTCGCAGAGCGAAGCACAGGGAAAGGACAGAAATCTACTGGCAACGGGATGAGCACGTGCACAGCACAACTTGTAGACTGGTGAACTATCAACAACCCCTATGGACAGGCAGGTGGGGCCAGATCACTGAGGACTCTGAAGGACAAGCTAACTCAGGTCTACTGATTTCATCTCCAAAGGTGGGGAGGCAGTCTAATGAAGGAAGAAGAGAACGTGTCTCGGCTTCAGATAAGCTCAGTTTAGAACTCAAGCTCTACCATTATTAAAGCTGTGCTGAGCGATTATTTTTACCATTCTAAGCCCCTTATTTGTAACCTGGGATTGGATGGATGGATGGAAGGAAGGAAGGACAGGTGAGTAGGTGGATGGGCAGGTAGGTAGGTGGACAGATGGATAGATAGAAACCCATAAACACATATAATAATTGTAGCTGTCTGAGCCTGGGTTCCTTCCAAAAGCAGAACATCAGAAAAGGACTTGTATATAGGCAATTTAATTGGGAGGAGAAGTAAAGGACCAAGGAGGGTAAAACCGGAAAGGTGCGTGAGCTAAGACAAGGGTACCTTATTGAGATGCTCACTGCAGTAGCCAACTGGAGCTCAATCTTGCCAGGACTCTTTGAGGAATGATTAGGAAGCTCTTAGAATTGTCTGTGCAAAGACAGGGAGAAGCATTTCTCCATTGGCTCCTGCCCCCTCTGGTTAAGGGATGCCCCAAGGGGAGCATTAACTTCCCCACACTTTCAGGCTGAACAAATCTTCATGCCCTCCCACCTGTATCTCCTGCTGGGTGGGCTTGGAGAAGCCCTGGAACAGAAAGGAAAAGATGCACAGTGAGCATACTTGAGACAAGATACTGCTAGGGCAAAGTGAGTCAAAGCCTGCATGGAAGAGTGTGAAGATAATGTGAGGTGGTGCTTAAGAGGCAACTGATGGAATATAGCTCAAATCCCCTCCCACCTCCATCACTGAATATATGTGTATCAAATCAACACGTTGTACACCCTAAATTAACACAATTTATGTCAATTATATCTCAATAAAGCTAGAGAAGAAATAAATAATCACTGAGTCTTCAAGGAGGAGATAGCATTGCTACTACATAATGGCGACAAGGAGGAACTTATCTCGAACTCAAGAGATTTACTACGATGCTTCTTGTTGCTTCCATGCCTGGCGGATAATACTGAATAGGCATTTGCAGCAACGTTACTCCAACAAAGGCAAGGCAACTGAAGCCTCAGATCCCTCAGAGATGAAGGTCTGAATCACACAAGTCAAGTAACATCCTGGCTGGGTGTCCATCTTTCTAGCCCCATGACCTATTAGCCATTGCCACAGATCTCTGTGGGTCAGGGCACTCTGAATGCCACTCTGGCTCATTAAGGTAATTATATCTACCTTGTCCCTGATGGTTAAGTACCACCATCTGGCCTGTTATTCCAGAATCCTATCATTTCTGTGGATACCAGGGAACCCAGTTCCATGGAAGTAACTCCTATCGACCCCAGCCTGTTTTCCCTCACCAGTGCATTCTGTATTACCTTAGGGAATTAAGTGTTTTCTTTGGACCCACCTAAGGAACATGGTCAGATAGTGTGCTCTCCAGTCTCATATAATAAATCCATTCTAATAATCTCTCTTTTCTGAGACTTCTGACCTCAACACTCTGCCAAAGCAGTTCTTGCATATTTATCTAATTTATTGTAGGTCATATTCATGTCCAAGCTTCTCAAAACCATCCCAGCAGTATATTAGGACCAAGTTACTAGGATGTTAAATCTTGAGTTATGAACAGTGCTCCCCTGTTAATAAATTCTCCCTTATCCAGCCTTATTATTCAGCCACTCCTGGTCCAATACCTTCAAGATCCACTCCCCAACATGCTCCTCCTGTTCCTACTGGTACATATTAGCCAGGTCCTGGAATTATTTGCCTGAGTATTTTCTCCCAACAAGAACAATATCCCTGATTAGATTATGCTGAGATTGCATGCAGTTATTGTTCTGGAGGCAGTAGGGGTAGGGGGTGGGGCAGATTCTAAGACGGACACGCATCACCTTGTGAGGCATCTACCTCAACGGGATCTTTGCATGGTCTCAACAAGGGAAAGCTGTTCTCTTCTAACACGGTGTTGATTCTGCCTGTCCAGAGGATTCAGGAAAATTCAGGGGTTCAAGATTCTGAGGCTCATCCACCCACATTTCCCATCTGAGATCTCAGGGTCCTACTCTTTCTGTATTAGAGCCCTGACTTTGGCCCTGAACACCTGTCAAGGATGTATAAGAGAGGCAGAAACACTATGAACACTAGAGAATAAGAAAGTTACATAGGGGTTTGACTTCACACAAGTATGGGAGTTAAACAGTCTACGTAAGACTGTTTGCTTCTGCGTTTGGAGCTGAGCCTGAAGACAGCAGAGCAGGCAGTTGGAAAGGAAAGGTGGACATGCAGCAGGAAGGAACAAGGACAAACTGGAATCCCAAAGACAAGATGGAACCCACAAAGACAAATAAGAACCCATGCCTGTCTCACATTATCTTCATGCCTCTGATGATGTGGGTAACCTGCAGAAAAGCTGCATACACTGGCCCAGGATTCTAAGAAGCTGTTGGAGGGGATCCAACAGGAACTAAAGGAGCTGCAGGCCTGGCTAAAGCTCCACGCCAACAATATGACACAGCAGATCAGCAACAATGAGTGGGAGCTGCAACCGTGCCTAGTACCAACCTTCACATGTAAAAGAAATATGGCTGCTGCTTCACTTCTGCTCTTAAATCTCACTCAAAATGTCTCTTGCGGCCAGTGCTAACCCAGAACCCAAAAGGGAGTTCTGGGAAATGTAATTCCAGTTTAGCTCAGTGGACACAGTACAAACCCACCACAGAAGGTATACAGCTCTACCACCCTTAGGATTAAATCCTAGCCTGCTTTTTTAGCATCATCTGTCCTACGGTTGCAGGCAATGAAGATCTTTTCAAACGCTGCCACGGAGGCCCTCTTTTCACAGTGTGCCCTGCACTGATAACTGGCTGACCTCAGTCTGTCATTCTCTGGTTTTCAAGGTTTCCAAAGGTAAAAGAGGTCAGTCAATTTCAGAGCCCTTATAATTACCATTGTCCTCATACCACTCAAGTCCCAGAGCTACGGCCTAACCCAATACTTCACCTTCCATTCAATGCTAGTCCCGATCCTCTGCAGGTGGAAGTCTTAGTAACTGTTCTGTCACACATGCCAGAGGTTATCACCAGCAATGGCATCCTTGTTGCGGTCTCACCAGTGGGTGATCCACTCCAACATCCCATCCGAGGTATGCTTTCTAGAGCCACTTTAGGTACTGTCTTAGCTGGGACTTGTGTGCATGTGGTTTGTTTGGAAGGTAATCTCAGTGAGAAGAAGTAAGGAAGAACTCAGAAGAGTGAAATAGGAAAGAAGGAAAAGCCAATACAAGAATGCATTATCAACTCAATCTAATCTGGACCTTTTCAGGAACGTATGGAATGCCTTTCAGAATTTGCCACTCTAGGATCAATACAGAGAAGCACTTATTATCAGCTCCCATCCCCCGTTAGTTGAGAGTTGCCCCAGTGGGACATTAACACCCTACATTTCTGGGATGTGCATTTGTGCTTGCTGAGCCAGTGCCCACGAGAGTCCTAAACCTTGGAGCAGGATTCAAAGTCCTGGGGCAGAAAGTGAAAAAAGTGCAGTATGCATGCTTAAAATTAGAGGCCATCAACCTAAAGCGAGTTGACGCCCACACAGAACTGTTTGCCACTGCCCACAGCTGGACTCCAGAGCGAGGTGGCTAAGATGTGAGCTTGTGCACCAGAAGTGTCAGCTACAATACCAATCACATAGGTATGTTGTGAGAATTAAATGAGACGTGCAAAATGCTTGGCACAGTACCTAACATACTATTATCATTAGGTTCGACACTGCACTAAGACTGTGGTAGTGGGTAAAGGTGAGTAAGAAACAGATAAAGGAGATATTTCAGAGTTATAATTGACACACCTAGGAGAGCGAATTGATGCACAGGGAGAATGTACGGCAGAGGAAGAAGCCCAGGATGTTTCTAGCTAGGATCGTGGCAGGATGGAGAATGGCAATGACACTAAATAAAATACAGAAAGTTGGAGAAGTAGTATTATTCAACTTGAGAGTGTAAGGTACCTGGTGGCTGTCCAAATGTTCTCTGTTCAGGAGGCAGTTGGAAGTAACTGATAAACTCAAGAGAGAGACCTAAGCTGAAAGTAGACACTTGGATGGTAGTGCAAGCCCTAATAGTATCTGATTTCGCAGGAAGAGTGCGTACAGTTACAAGAAAAGAGGGCTGACAGTGGATTACCAATATTTAAGAGACAAGCAGAGGGAGAGAGGCCAGTGAAAGAGGGAGATGGGGCAGTCAGTGACAGAGACGAACCAGGGGGAAAAGCACAGTGTCACTGAGTAAACAGACGACAGAACCAACACTCAAGCACCAACTGTTCTAAGGAAGTTAAGTAAGATTAAAGGGAGACTTCCACCAGATAAGGAAAACAGGGAGACACTAGTAACTTTAGAGAGAACAGTTTTGGTGGAGCGACTGAGATGGAAGCCTGATGTTACAGCACATCAAAGAGTGAATGGGAGATAAAGTAGAAACAGCTGGTATCAACTGCTCTTTCAAAAACTGGTGGAAAAGGGAATGATAAAAAAACTAGAGGGCCACAGAGGATTTTTTTTAAAAAACAAGACAACTCAAATGTGTTTGTGGGAAGGAGAGTTTGAGGACCAGGGAAAAGGGAGAAAAAAATGGAGTAAGTTCTCTGAGGAAGAGGAAGATTTCAAAAAGAGGTGTAAGAGCACAGTCTGAATCAATCATCTTTACTTAATATGCTTGGGTTTTTTTAACATACCAACTAGGAAATATGCATTTAGCATCTAATTTACTGGCACCAACCTAATAAAGTCGTAAAATAACTTTTTTTATGAAATCTTGTCTTTTCTTACTCAACATTACAAAAACATAAGCTTCCTGGACTAGTTTAGTTTCAGTCAAAAGGTGACAATTGTATGCAGTGAGAAAAAAATCTTTCTCTATTTTAGGTGTTTTTTTTTTCTGTTTGTCAGGGGGAAATAAGTTATTTATAAAACAATTTATCAAATAAGCTTGAATTTGGGAGGTGTCCAGCATACTATTGACAGCACATACGTAACTCTGAAATCTAAAATCTTTAACCCCTGTCTGCAGGGTCTAATTAGCCCCATTCTGGGGGAATATCTGAGAGCAGGAAAATAAGCTAACTAGCTAGCACATTAGGTTCCTTTTAACTGCCAGGTGGTAAGCTATTCTGAAGCTGTTTAGATTTGTGGTTGGGCCTCAAACCATGTCTCTGGACAGCATTCTGCTGGAGGCAGAACAAAGTTATATTTAATATCTGTGTACTTTAAAACAATGCTGCCCACTTTTCTCTTACTGCCGGAGTCACTTACATTGAAGACTCACTGTACTTTTGGTGTATAAAACAGCAATGTTTACTTATCCAACTGATTTTGGAATTACACGATGGAGCCAACATGAAAACTGAGTCAATAAGAAAACAAATGCTTATAAAGCAGTAACAAACAGCCTCTTTTTCCAATACGTGTACCAAATAAATTTAACTTAGAAGAACTGAACTAAATATAAAACACTTCAAAAAGAAGAAAAAGAACATTATGCTTACTAAGAATTTTGGCATGATCCAGAGAACGTGTTCAGGGAACTGACCTCTGAGGAAAGTACAGAAGCATTTCAATGGCCGTGCCTGAAAGCCTCTTTCTCTAAGTTGTTCTACAACATTCTAGAAAATATCATCTTATGGCATGCAAATTTTGTATCAACTTTTTGTTTTTCTATATCTAAGAATTTTTAAAAGCCCAGAATAACAACTTCTCAAAACAATGAAGCTATTTTTCTCTTCTTGAATAAAGAATTGCTTTTCTTCATAATTCATAGAAGAGAAAAAAAATCCATGAGCTTAAAACTCCCATATCTTCCTGCCTTCAGTTCTACAAATGCACCTGTATCCTCTCCCCGCGTCCCTCTCACTATAATAGAAGCAGTGGGCCTTCCTTTATCAGAGGCCAATCTCCCCCCTCATCCCCATGCCCTCCTTTCCTCGGGGACCTTGATGCCGTCAGCTATCCCCTCTTGTTTTGTGGTTTCAATCTCTCTCTCTGTGTAATGGATTCAGACTAATGGTATTTAAGCATGTTCTAGCACCACTTATCTTAAAACAACAAAAAATAACCCCCCCGAACCCCACATTCCTCTCTAAGTCTCTCTCTTTAATCCCCTCCAGAACCAAGTCTCGCAAAAGTTGTTTTCACTTGCATCCACTGCTCAACCCATTCCAGTCTGGCTTCTCTCACCAAATCTCCAGCAAAACTGCTCTTGAAGAGGTCATCAGCTGATTAGCCAAAACTGACACACATCTTGAAGCACGTTTTCTCCTTGGCTTCCATAACAACACAACGTTCCTAGGTTTTCCCCTGGCTGTTCCTCCTCTGTATCCTTTCTTAGCAACTCCTTTTCTATCCAGCCTCTAAGTTTTGGGGTCTTTCAGGGCTCAGTTCTGGGTCCTCTTCCTCTCTCCATTCTACCATCTACCCTAAGACGATCTCATCTACACCTGGGCTTTAAATGCAATCTAAATGCCAATGTTGGGGCCGGCCAGGTGGCGTAGCAGTTAAGTGCTCCGTGCTGCTTCAGCGGCCCGGGGTTAGCAGGTTTGGATCCCAGGCGCGCACCAATGCACCACTTGTCAAGCCATGCTGTGGCAGCATCCCATGTAAAGTGGAGGAAGATGGGCACAGATGTTAGCCCAGGGCCAGTCTTCCTCAGCAAAAAGAGGAGGATTGGCATCGGATGTTAGCTTAGGGCTAATCTTCCTCACAAAAAAAATAAAATAAAAATAAATGCCAATGTTGCTAGGATTTTTACCTGCAGCCCAGACGTCTTTTCTGAGCTCCAGATCCAGATCCCACTCATGAATTAAAGCACAGTGGTTTAGACGGGCCTTGGGGACAGATTACTGGGTTTCAAAACTAGTTCTTCTACTTACTTCCTGGGTAACCCTGAGCAAGTCGGTGACCTCTCTAAGACTCAGTTTCCCCATCTGTAAAATTGGAATAATAATAATACTCACTTCATAAGGTTATTGTGGGGATTAAATGAGTTGAGGAAAGCTCCTACTATGTAGTACACAGCAAGCTTTCATTATCCATGATTACTATTACCATATACGTCCATTAGAATACATCAAAGCCATCTCAAACTTACTTCAATCTGTATAAAACCAGATCCTATCTTTTCTACCCACCCCTTGTTTACCATCTGTGAATTCTAAGACAGAATTCTAAGGTGACGCTTTGCATGATCTCTTCCCCTTGACTGAGTGAATACGAGGAGATATCAATCTTGTGATACAGGGATTTTGCAAATGTAATTAAGGTCCCAAATCAGTTGACCTTCTGATGTGAAGATTATCTAGGTAGGCCTGACCTAATCACAGGAGGCCGAGAGGTCAGAAAGGAAGATCTGGAAGCCAGAGTGTCAAAGCATGGAAAGCATCTGACACACCTCTGCTGGCCTAAAGATGGAGGGGCCAAATGAGAAGGAATGCGGATGGCCTCTAGGAGCTGGCAGAGGCCTCCACCTGATAGGCTACAAGGAAACTGGGACCAATCTGTTTTGTGATATGGCTTTAGAAATGCATTGCTATTACTCTTGAATGATAAGTAGAAGGTTACCAGCAGAGAAAATGAGGAGGACTTTCTGAGCAAAGGGAATCACAAGAAGAAATACAGAAGGTCATAAAGGAAAAACGCACTGCAAATTTGACAGAGTAGACCAACGGCTACAGAAACTAAAATCTGTCAACTACAAGAACAAGCTTGGAAGTGAATTTTTACCCAGAGCCTCCGGACAAGAACTCAGTCCGGCTACCACTCTGATTTCAGCCATGCAGTGGGGACTTCTAACCTACCAAACTGTGAGCTGATAAATGGGTGCTATTACAAGCTGCTAAACTTGTGGTAATGTTAGGCAGCCACAGAGTATTAATATACACCATTTGAACAAATAGCACCTTCAAACATGTTTGTTCCAGCCAGAAAACCCCATATCAATACTACACCAAGTTCTGTTGATTCTATCTTCTAAATATACCTCAAATACATTCACAATTCTTAATCTCTAATTGTTACCTAATCCAAACTTATACATTCCATCCGAACTTCTGCAATAGCCTCCTTAATTGCCTCCCTTCATATAATCTTTCCTCCTATTCTCCTCACAGCAATGGGACACATTTTTCACAAAGCAAAACTAATCTCTGAAAAATCCTTCAATGGCTTCACATTGCACTCAGGACAACGCCTTATCATAACCTAACAAAACCCTGCACCAAATGGCCCTGGCTACCTTGTCAGCCCCATTTCCTGTGACTCTCTCACTTGGATACGATGCTCAAGCCACAGAGGCCTTTCTTCCAGTCACCCGGGTGTGCCAAGCCATTTCCTACTTTAGCACCATCTGTGTTGCTTACTTTGGCAGAAATGCTTTATCCCCCACTGTCACTCCATGATAGCCAGGCCTCAGCTTAAACATTACTACTTCACAGAAGCCTTCCCTCACCCCTCACATGATGCCAGGTCACCCTGTAGACTCTCTCACAGAACGCTGCACTTCTTCACAGAGTTGATCAAAATTGCTATCATATAGTTAGTTGCATGATTATGTATTAAAGGTCTTTCTCTCAGGTGTAGTTCAGTGAGGGTAGGAGCCATGTCTAATTTGTTCCTTTTTAAAACTTAGCATCTGGTATGGTGCCAGACACACAGTAGGAATTCAACATATCCTTAATGGATAAACAAAAAATGTGGCTGTTTTGCCCAACTTGCACATGGCAAAATTAGGTCGAGTTATGAGTATGATTCGGGTATGCCCCATTAGATTTGTCCTAATCTAGTCCTAATTATGATATTTCCTTACAAACAAATGACATTAGCATAAAGAAAAACCAAGGGGAAGTTCATGGGAAAGGGTTATTGCAAATCTACTGCTAAGATTCACTGTTCATGCCCTCTTAAGGCAGCATCATATTTAGATATGAAGTGCAACATTATCCTTATTACGTATTTTAAATAGTTTTTCCTTTAGGAAAAACATATAATTCCACTCCAGTATTGATGTGGTTTGAGGACAGAGTGCTTCAGTTGACTGAATTTTCCAGTTAACAATGGGATATTTCACTAAAGTAGAAAACTGCCTGATACAAAGACAGCTCTGTGTATGATCTCCACCTTTTTGCCAAGAGAATTTGTTTTTAAAAGTCTGCCTCTATTTTATTGATTTATTATGTATTTTTTTAAAAAATCAACAGTGTTATTAGAGACTTCACTTTTTTCCTCTTTAGGAGAAATATAAAAATAGCATGAACACCATATGACCAAGATTTTATTTAAGAAATAGAACACTGGCTAGAAAGTCAAATATCTTCCATATTGTCCAAATTATTCATGGTTTGTATATATGTGTTTGCATATAAATGTATTTATCATATAGTTACCTAATTCTTGCCTTGGTCCAGAAAAGATTTAAGGCAAATGACTTGGATTAACTAAAGCATAAGAAAAGAAGAAAGAAAAAGAAGGAGAAAGATTAGGGACAGAAAATGATACCAGGAAGAGGCTCAAGATGCATGCCAGACCACAATTTTATGTGGTATAGGCTTGAGACGTGAAGCTTTCTAGCCGCCAACTTGATAAAAGAGGTCTGCTCAGGGACCCACTTCACGGCATTCCCATGAAAACCAGAACAGCTGGGCAAAAGCAGCTCTGCGAGGCTTGGTACTAAGATCAGAAAGGAATGTCTTCTTGCGGATTCCTTAGAGAGGACACCATCCTACTTCTACTAAGAACGACACTTTTTACCATTTTCCACTAAAATAGTTGTTTAAATAACTGACTGCTTTACATTGTTGTCACACTCAGTTACCCGGGCCTGGGGCAAAATGATCTCTTGGCTCATCCAATCTTAAGCAAGACGTATTAGTTTCCTATCACTGCTGTAAAAAATTAACATAAACGTAATGGTTTATTAACAACTCAAATTTGTCTTCTTACAGTTCTGGAGATTACAAGTCTGAAACTGGGTCTTACAGAACTAAAATCAAGGTAACAGCAGACCTGCATGCCTTTTGGACACTCTAGGAGAACATCTGTTCCTCAGCTTCTGGAGGCTGTCTGCATTCCTTAGCTCACAGCCCCCTTCCAGCAATGGCATCACTCCAATCTGTTTCCATCGTCACATCTCCTCCACTCCCTCTGCTTCCATCCTCTCACCACCTTCTCTGACTTGGATCTTCCTCTCTCCCTCTTATAAGGACCCTGTGATTACACTAGGTGCACTTGGATAATCCAGGATACTCTCCCTCTCTTAAGATCCTTAAGTTAATCACCTCTGCAAGGTCTCTTTGCCATGTAAGGAAACAGTCACAGGTTTCAGGGTTAGGACACAGACATCTTGGGGAAGGGGGGAATCTTTATTCAGCCTACCACACTTACCTGTTTGCAGCTACCTAAATTTTAAGGGTGGTGTCAGAAAATATCAGCATAAGGCCAAATCTACATAATAACAGTAAAGCCACAAATGGAGAACTGATTCAAAAAAGTTTTTTTAATCCAAGACTTAATCATGGAATTCTTTTAATGACCAATTTCACCTTCTATGTTCCCAATAATTTGATGTACAAAAATATTTACACAATTTTTTGTCAGGAACACACTGATTATATAAAAAGAAGCACACCTACACAAAAACTTGTGTGTGAAACAAAATAACTGTAATACCAAGTAATGCACTAAAATCGGGAACTTTACCTCCCTATTCTCCCTGCAGTCTCAGGAGAGGATGCCTACTGAATATTAAAAAAAAAAAAAAAGTGAGAAAGCCAGCTCACTTACAACTTTAGGAAGGTATAAAGTCCAAAGAACTTACTGGACTTTTGGAGGAATAGCAATAGCAGAACCAGAGGGGCACTGCTAGAGACAAACATAATGAGGGCAAGATTCTATTTTAGACCCTATTCATCTTCCCTGGCAAACAAGAGGAACGTAGGAGTGCTCATCCCTTTGAGGTGCAGAGAGAGATCTGTAAATCATTAGGAGAGCTCAACGGAGATAACTGTGACAACCCCTCCCTCCCACCGCATTTTGGGATTGACATCTCTCAACAGTGTATTTAATTGTGAAGCTTCAGTCAACACATGATGCTATATGTTCGATTTTCCCTAGAGGAGTTTCACCAAGCATCCACTTCTTTTTCATGGGAAGAATTCAATCCTGCCCACCAAACCACCCATGTCTCCAGGAAGTTGAGTTTTCAAGATTATTCCTTGCTCTGGAGTAGAGGTTAATGTTGGATCTGATACAACAGCAGACTTGCCACCTGAGAAGGTTTTTCCCATTATGTACTATAAATACAAAATAAGCTTGAATCCCCCTTGACTTAAGGGCTGAGATGCCACCTCCTTTGCCCAAATAGATCATTTTCTTAATCACTAAAACTTGTAGTAGAAAGTTAAGAAGGAATTTTCTTTTAAGCTCTAGGCTCTAGGGAATTAAGCTAGGGTACTATCAATAACCTTTTGGTTTTGTTTTTTTTTGGTGAGGAAGATTGGCCCTGAGCTAACACCTGTGCCCATCTTCCTCTACTTTATACGTGGGACACCACCACAGCATGGCTTGATAAGTGGTGTAGGTCTGTGCCTGGGATCCAAACCTGCAAACCCCAGGCCGCCAAAGTGGAGTGCGCCGAACTTAACCACTGAGCCACCGGGCTGGCCTCAACCTATTTATTTTTTAACCTTCCCAATGTATCCTACACAACTAAAGATAGAGCACAAGTTCTGCCTGTTCTTCTCAAGGTGAGGAAAGTTTGAAAAAAAGAGAAAAGTACTATGAAAAATATACACACACAGAAATATATATTTATGCATGTATACTATAAAGAGGATAGCTGTGTTGCTTTCACAGATAACTAAGATTGTCACTGAAATCTTTCAAAGTGTATTACTGTAGGTAATCATGTTCCCAAAGAGCTAATTACAAATTAAATCATTAGAAGTGGAATCATATTCAAAAAGCATCAGAGAACTGCTGTTTTCCAGTGGGATTCAATCATGAATCCTTTGGCAAACAGAATTATCTTTTAAAGTAAATCACCATTCCTCACTTGTGTCTATACCAAGATTTCCACAGAACATCAGCTTAATAAGTACTTTGGATATAACTCAGTCCAACACCTCCACTTTATGGATGAGATAGCTTGGGCTCATTAAGGTGAAATGACTTATCCCAGGTCACACAGCAAGTTGGGGGCAGAGCTAGAAATATAGTCCACCCCCTGACCTCTGTTAGCCTTTACACAGAAGACCCTAAATATAGATGCCAACAACCAAACAGGTAAAATCTTTAATTGATGGCAAAAAACAATCAAGCACATTTTGGGGAAACCAGACAGAGATATCATAAAAAAACAAAACTACAAATATCTCTTATGAATATAGACACACAAAAATCCTCAATAAAATACTAGCAAATTGAATCCAGCATGGTGTATAAAAAGGATTATATACTACGACCAAGTGAGATTTATCCCAGGAACGCAAGGCTGGCTTAACACCCAAAAATCAATTAATGCAATACACCATATCAATAAAACAAAAACAAAAACCACACAATCATCTCTATAGATGCAGAAAAAGCAGTTGACCAAATCCAGTGTCTTTTCATGATAAAAACACCCAAACAAACAAGGGAAAGAAAGGAACTTCCTCAACCTGATAAAGGGCATCTATGAAAAACCCATAGCTAACCTCATACTTAAAGGTGAAAGACTAAAGCTTTCCCCCCAAGATCAGGAGCAAGTTAAGGATGTCTGCTCTCACCACTCTATTGGACATTGTATTGAAGGTTCTATCCAGGGCAATTAAGCAAGAAAATTAAATAAAAGGCATGCAGATTGGAAAGGAAGAAGTAAAACTCTCTATTTGTAGATGACATGATCTCGTAAATAGAAAATCCTAAGATAGTCACTAAAAAACTAAAAGAACTGATAAACTAGTTCAGCAAGGTTGCAGGATACAAGATCAATATACAAAAGTGAATTGTATCTCTATACACTTGCAATGAACAATCCAAAAACTAAATTAAAAAACTAATTCCTTTTACAATAGCATCAAAAAGAATAAAATACTTAGGAATAAATTTAACAAAAGTGCAAACACACTCTGACAACTACAAAATGTTGTTGAAAGAAGATCTAAATAAATGGAAAAACATTCCATGCTCATGGATCAGAAGACTTAATATGTTAAGTGGGCAACACACCCAAAATTGATCTACAGATTCAATGCAATCCTTACCACAATCCCAGCTGGCTTCTTTGCAAAAATTGACAAGCTGACCCTAAAATTCACATGGAAATGCAAGGGATAGCCAAAACAATCTTGAAAAAAAAGAACCAAGTTGGAGGACTCACACTTCCCAATTTCAAAACTTACTAAAAAGTTATAGTCGTCAAGACAGTGTGGTACTGGCATAAGGATAAATATAAAGATCAGCAGAATCAAACAGAGGGTAGAGAAATAAGCCCATACATCTATGGTCAATTGATTTTCAACAAGGATGCCAAGAAAATAAAATGGGGAAAAAGTAGTCTTTCAACAAATGGATTAAAAACCTAAATGTAACAGCTAAAATCATAAAAGTCTTAGAAGAAAACAGAGGCAGAGGCATAAATCTTCACGGCCTTGGATTAGTCAATGATTTCTTAGATAACACGAAAAGCACAAGAAACAAAAGAAAAAATATACAAATTAAACTTCATCAAAATAAAAGACTTTTGTGCTTCTGAGGATACCATGAAAAAAACAAAAAGAAAATCCACTCTATGGGAGAAAATATTTGCAAATCATATATCTGATAAGGGACTTGTATCCAGAACACATAAAGAACTCACATCTCAATAATAAAAAGACAAATTAACCAATTAAAAAATAATCAACAGATCTTAGACATTTCTCCAAAGATATACAAATGGCCCATAAGCACATGAAAAGATGCTAAACATTAGTCATTAGGGAAACACAAAACAAAACCACAACGAGGGGCATAGTGGTTAAGTTCAGCGCATTCTGCTTCAGCAGCCCGGGTTCACGGGTTCAGATTCCAGGCACGGACCTACACCACTTGTCAGTCATGCTGTGGCAGTGACCCACATACAAAATAGAGGAAGACTGGCACAGATGTTAGCTCTGGGCTAATCTTCCTCAAGCAAAAAAAAAAAAAGAGGAAGACTGGCAACAGATGTTAGCTCAGGGCAAATCTTCCTCAGCAAAAAAAAAAACCCCACAATGAGACGCCACTTCATACTCACTAAGATGGCTATAAGCAAAAAGACAGACAATAACAAGTGTTGACAAGGATGTGGAGAAACTGAAGGCCTTGTACACTGCTGGCGGGATGTAACGTGGTACAGCCATTTTGGAAAACTTACAAAGTTAAACATAGACTTACCATGTGACCCAGTAATTTTACTCTTAAGATATACCCAAAAGAAATGAAAACGTAGGTCCACACAAAAATTTCTAGATAAATGTACATAGCAGTATTATTCACAATAGCCAAAAGGTGAAAACAACCCAAATGTCAATCAACTGATAAACGGATAAACAAACTATGGTATATCTATACAACACAGTGGTATCTGTTAATTAAAAAAATGAAGTGCTGATACATGCTACAACATGGATGAATCTCGAAAACACTATGTTCAGTGAAAGAAGCCAGTCATAAAAGACCACATACTGTAAAATTCCATTATATGAAATGCCCCTAGGCAAATGTACAGAGACAGAAAGTAGAATCAGCAGTTGCCTAGGGCTGGGGATGGGTGGTGGGAATGTGAAGTGCCTGATATAAATGGGTAAGATATTTCTTTTTAGGGTGATGGAAATGTTCTAAAATTAGACTGCAGTGACGGTTGTATAACTCTATAAATACACTAAAATTCATTGAATTGTACACTTAAAAAAGTGGATTGTGTGGTACTTAAATTATATCTCAAAAGAAGTTGTTTAATAAAAAAGACATTGCAGCTTTGATTTTGCTCTTTCTCTTCAATCACTTGTTCTGGGGGAGCCAGCTGTCATGTCATGGGGACACTCAAACAGCCATATGGAGAAGTCCACATGGCAAGGAACTGAAGCATCCTGCCAACAACATGTGAGTGAGCAGTCTCAGAAGGGGAGCCTCCAGCCCCAGACAAGTCTTTAGGGGGCTGCAGACCTGGCCAACACCTTGGCTACAACCTCAGGAGAGACCTTGAGTCAGAAACATCAGGTGAAGCAACTCCCTAAGTTCCCAACCCACAGAAATCATGTTGCTTTAAGCCACTAAGTTTTGGGGTAATTTGTTACACAGCAATAGATAACTGATAGCCCTTCGCTGACCCGTTCCTCAGTGTTAAGCTCTCTCCTAATGATGGACATCTAAGGAAATGTCTTCCCAGCAATCTTTCCTCTTCTAAGGGTTTAGTTTCACCCCTATCAATACCTTTACTGTCGTAGCTGTCATGTTAGCGGAACATGATCCAAAGAATCATGAATCACCCGAAAGAGGGCACCTCACGAAAGCCAAGCCAATAATGTTCTTTTCTGAGATTTTTATATCTAAAGCTCAGAAAAAGGCAGTGTTTCTCCAGTACCTGAAGCCGTAAGATGTAAAACTTGGGGTCTGTCAAAACGATGTTCTTTCCCATTTGGAAAGAGCTGGACAGCAGTGGAGAAGAATGAAGCCATCACACAGAGACAAGCAAAGATTCAAGATGGAGAGAGTTCAGACAACATAAGCCTCTGCTTCCAGTGATTCCTGATGAAACCCTGTCCTTCCAGTGGGAAGACCATATCTGTCTTGGAAACCCAGCATCTAAAACAGCACTCATAAGAGGTAATGAAATATTTATGGAATAAATGCACAGATAAGATAACCCAGTATTCTTCCAATAACCCCCTCTTTTTTTGTTGCTATTGCTCAACAGAGAGTTAGATTACTTGAAACCTCAAAGTCCTAACCTCTTCTTTGCTACCTTTATACTCTGAATATCCCTCTATTATTATACTTATGGCAATATATTCTAATGTCTGGTTTACATGGCCTCCCCCCTACTATCAGATGGCAAGACATTTTCTTGCTCATTTTTGGTATCATCAGGACCATCTAGCCTAGAAAACAGAAAGTGTTCAAGAAATGTTATGTTTAACTGATCTTATCAATCCTTTACTCTTCATTGTTTGGCTTTTATAGTCACTGTCATCAATTCATCAACCACCTAACACCTCCAAGGTACTGGGAATACAATAAACTGTTAGACTTGGTCCTGAATTTTCATCCATTCAGTGAAGTCATTCAACAAATATTTGAGTACCTATCATACGCCAGGGGCTAAAAATGGACAAAGGACATGGTGTCTGCCCTCAAGGACCCTACCGTCTAGCACAGACTAGTAAATCAATTGTTACAGTACGGTGTGTTAAATGTTACTGAGGCGCTATGCACAGGCTGCTACGCAGCAGCAGGGATCGTGGGGAGTTTACACTCTACTTCAGAAAGCAAGACATGTACAGAGAGAGGCAACAGCTTGGCAATGCGGCATAGCCTAAGCACCAAATGAGTGATTTGTTTTCCAAGTTACACTGGATTAATTCACACACTTTAAGAAAAGATACTGTTATAAAGTGATTTTTCAGATTTACATTCAACCAACATCTCCTGAGTGCCTAATACGTACGCACCAAGCAACCTGCTTAGCACTTTTCCAACAGGGTCTCATTAAATTCTCACATTTTGTACTTGAGAGAAGTAAGTCTGAAAGAGTGAAGCGGCTTGCCCAACTCTACATAGCTATTGGGTGGCAGAGCTGGGATTTAGAATTAAGTTTTCCAAGCATGCCATGCTACTTGGTCTAAACAACTGGAACAATTTCCATGTCTTTACATGTGACTCTTACTGCCTTTTCATCCATCCGACGGCACAGAATACAGTGTTGGGCACAAATGGGAAATCACCAACTGCTGACTTGATATGACTATACGCTTGTCCACATTTTGAGAAGGGACCACATCAGATCAAATTACTTTGGTGCCTATTATAGCATCATGTGCTAAGAGGAGCACAGTTGGCTGAAGATGAGTGAATCTTGCAAGTTATATTTTAACAGTGTTTTTGACCACTATATCCGGTCAGTTGTTCCAATGTTCAGCAATAAATCAAAATGACTGCTCACTTCCTTTGACAGTTAACAGTACTAATAAATTCAGTATAATCTCACCATCCATCAGAGAAATTTCTAAAGTGCAAACTTGAAGCTGATGATTCACACAGTTAGTAGAGAAGGGAAAATAAAGCAGTATTCATTGTTTTCTATAAAACTAGCATTGTTTGCAAAACCCAGAAACAGAGTAGTTGGTTGACTACTAATAACAAGTAGGTTTGCTCCTTGGTCATTTAGCAAAAAGCTGCTTGGTTGCACCATGGTCAACAGCTGAGAAGCATATGATCTCAAGTAGCTTTTGCTGTACAGCACGATTCTACATATATAAATCAGTGACTTGTTATGTAAGATAAGAAAAAGAAATTCAAAATCTCCACACCAGAAGGCACCTGCCATTGAGCCTGGCACAAATCAGATATTAATACTGAATCAATGTTTATTGAATAAATGACTTAACAGCCCTTTGAAAACATCAGTTGTCTATTAAATTGAGATAGAAAAATCAAACCAGCCAAACCTACACAGGTTATGTTAGGAACTCAAAAAGATTATGCAGTAAGAGCCTCAAGATACATAACAAATTCACAATGATGAAAAAGACAGTGTTCAAAAATGTTGAAATAAGTAAGCATGTAGTTGATATCCCCTTTAAATTACAGTCACCACACTGGCACTCAGTGGAAAGCTAACCATAGTCTCATTAGAAACAACAAAAACTAAAAGACCCAGGGCAGATCTAACTTTACAATCTGTTCAAAACAGTAACAAGGTGTACTCGGCATACATCTGAAACCTGCTGTATAAGCTGTGTCCACACAATAAAAGACTATCCCAATACGCCAAAGAAGCTGAGTCAAAAACCTTAACACACGCTCACGAGAACATTTCATAGTAATAATGAACAACTCATTAAAATGTATTATCCGTTCAAAAATGAAAAAGTATCTCTAATAGGAGACTGCGCTCCACAAATATAAACCCGAACTGTACTGATGAGTCCAAATAAGCATTTTCCAAAATGAAGAACCTGGACCCACACAACGAATAAAGTAATCCAATAAGTATAACGATTGTGACAACTCTAGTGATCTCAAACACCAGAACGTAAACGCTGAAGCCGGCTAGTCAGCCGCTTTTACCTAGAGCTTTACATTTAAAGAGCCGTCTTCTCAAGAGACCTTTGAAAGAAATTCAAGGCCAAGTATAGCATTTCATAATAATTGCAAATAAAAGCACTCAGTCCCCGAAGCCTACGATCCCTCTTTATCTCACTGGAGATCGGACTCATGAAAAGCCCGAGGGACAGCCACCCTGTTATGTCGTACACGACTCAAAGCACCTTAGGGGACAGTTCCACAAACCCCCGCCGGGACCACCTCTAGGGAAGCAGAGGGGTGGAGAAGGGAATCACTCTCCAAAACAAAGCGTCGCTGACCCCACACCGAGGAAGGCGCACCTTTCACCCCTGACAGGATGCAGTGACAGATGTGTCACCTGTGCAGGAAGGGGGCGCGAAGACATCCCCGGAGACGAGTGCCAACACTGCTCCGCGGGCCCCCGCGCCCCCCGCCCGTCGCTCATTCCCGGGCTCCAGGAAACTTTCGGCCGCTCCCCGCCGGCGCGCCCCCACCTGCAGGACCCCCGGCCCCCGCCCGGGCCGCCGGGCCCCGCCCCCCCCGCGCCCACTGCCCGGCCCCGCGCCCCCCGACCCGCGCCGGCACCCGCGTGCCCCCGGGGCGCGCCCCCGCGCCGGGCCCGGCCGGCAGAGGGCGGGGTCGCTCACCCGTCCGCAGCTCGTGCTTGACAGTGAGGAGCTGCTCTCCCCCGGCGCCGCCGTCCCCGCTGGTCCCCGCCGCGCCGCCGCCGCCGCTGCCACCCTCCTCCTCCATCTTCTCCGTTTTCGGATCCCGCGGGGTCCTACGAGGGGACCCGGGAGACAGCGGACGCCCGGCCCCTCACAGCTCCTGCTGCAGCCCCAGGAGCCGGGGTGCGGCGGCTCCACAACTCGGACGCTGAGACGAGTCTCTTTCCCGCTCTGGCCGCACGGCTCGCTCCTCCGCCTCCACCCCCTTCGGCGGGCACCGCTAGTACCGCGCAACCAAACCGCCCCCTGCTCCGCCGCCTCCTCCGTCAAGCCGCTCCGCCCACAGCCAGCAAGGTAGAAGAGCCATTCGAGCCGCCATCGCTTATTGGGCACAGGGCGCGCGCATCTGTCAACGCCGGCTCCCATTGGGCAGTCCGCTCTGACGCTGCGCGAGCTGCCCCGCCCCGCTCCTCGAATTGTTGTTGCTTGGCGCGGAGGCAGGAGAGGGAGGAGCGCGACCGCTGCGGTTGGTGAGACCCGAGATTCTGCCCCGCCCATTTCCCCTAGTGTGCACGCGCAGTCTGGACCTTCCCTTCCCTTCCCTGACCTCCCAGAACGGTCACACCCCTTATTCCCCAGCTTCGATCTGTTAGTAAACAGTATCTAGTAGTCAGGAGGCCCTCCGGGTCTGTGATTGGATACTGCTGAAAGAGGCGGGGAAGGCTGATTGGAACGTTTGGTCCGCCAATCACCGTGGACAGAGGCGGGGCGTGGAGGAAAGCGCTTCTCACTCACGTGTTTGCAGACGTGCCTGAGGGTCTCGGACAGCGATCCACAGGTGTGTGACCAGCTGGAAGACAGGCTGTCTTAAAAAGGTGTTACTCGCCCTAGTGAGCCCTAAGCAAGTTAAGTGGAGTTTGTGCTTAGAGATAGTTCTTAGACATTGCAAAGATTCACAGTCCTAGCACTCGATGAAGACTTCTGCAAAGGATAGGCATTTTCATTTTGTACAAGTCTTATCCTAGGCACCAAAAGGATACAGAGATTAATAAAATAGAATACAATCCTGGTCCCTAAGCTGCTTTCAACAGAACATTAGAAACAATCTGTGTATATACACAGGAAACTATAAAGCAGAATTTGAAATAAAACCGTCGTACAAACTGTTAGAGAATCGCACAGATGGCAATAATTATTCTAAGCAGAGGAGATGGGGAATGCTTTTAGGGCAAGGAGGCATTTGATAAAACCAACTTAAAGGATAGGTAAGATGGAAATAGCAACAGACATTTCCTACAGAGATGGTAACTGTGAGCATAGGCCTGGAAGTAGAGAAGGCAAGGGTGGGTTAAGTGATTGATAAAGCTGGGTGGAACTATGATGTAAGAGATAACAGCTAAAAAAGTAAAGTGCGTTAAGATAATGGAGAACTTTGACTACGCTGCTAAGCAGTGCAGACGAGTGCAGGATGGGAAGCCTCAAAGAATAGTTACAATATCAAAGCTGTTCTCTTGGATGTTAGCTTCGGTTTTAGTGAGAAGGAGGAAGAATACTGTTGCAAGAATGGAATTTGAGGGCCTAATCGGACATGAGAATGGGAAAAGGAGAGGGTTAAAGATGGATGCTTGGACGTAATTCACATAGAAGTAGGCTTTTAAACTAAGCATGGATTAGATCAGAGGTCAGCAAACTTTTTCTGTAAAGGGCCAAATAGTAAATATTTTAGGCTTTGCGGGCCACATGGTCTCTTTCACAACTACTCGACCCCCGCTATGGTAGCAGGAAAGCGGCCATGGACAATAAGTAAACTAATGGATACGGCTGTGTTCCAATAAAACTTTATTTATGGACATTGAAATTAAATTTCACATAATTTTCACATGTCGTGATATATTCTTCTTCTCATTCTTTTTAACCATTTAAAAAAAAAAAAAAAAAAACAACCAAAAGGAGGAGGTTCAGAGAGCTTCCACATTGGGGAACCAGATGCTTCCATGTGCTACCAGACTGGGCCCCAAGCTGCATGGGGACAGAAGCTCCTTTGTCCCGGACCTGGCCCTGTGTGTCTCTTCCTCTGGCTGTTGATTTGTATCCTTTAATGTCCGTTGTAATAAATCAGTAATCTAGTGAGTAAAAAAAAAAAAAAAAAAAAAAATCATTCTTAGCTCTTAAAAAACAGGCGGTGAACCAGATTTGGCCTGCAGGCCGTAGTTTGCAGACTCCTGGATCAGACCGCCACGGAAAAGAAAGCTGAGAAGCCTGGGCAGCCCTTTCAGGTTGCCTCAGCTCCCTGGGCTTACCTGCCTGGAACATCTATCCCAGTAAACCAGGACTTCCTACTTACTTGTCTTTCTCCTCCACAAGGAGAAAGCAAGCATGCTATGGGAGCCGGAGAATGTGTGCAATTGTTCATTTGTTCACTCGACACCTTTTACACCAATTATACACCAAGTGCCATGATAGATGCTAGAGGGACAGTGGGAGCAAAACAAATACAGTCCTCGCTCTCACAGAGCCTACAGTCTAGGAATGGAAATAAATATTAAATAATCACATACAGAAGTGTAAACTTTACAATGTGATCATGCTGTAAAGGAAAATTATAGGATGCTACAATAGAATGTATTGGGGGGCCTAATTTAGGTTGGAGGAACTTGAAAGCCTTTATAAGGAAGTGTTATTTAAGCTGATTCTTTAAAGATAAATAGGTTTTAACGAGGATGTGGCAGAGACTGGCCTGATGCTTACCAATCTCATTTCCTCTTCCTGGACACACAGGAAAACTACATTTTTTTTCTCCTTTGCAGTTAGGCGAGGGTCATGTAACTGTGATCTGGCCAATGGGATGTGGGCAGACATGATGTGTGCCATTTCCAGGCCTGGTCAGAAAACCCCATGCGTACTCACTCACACTCTCTTCTCTTTCCACAACAACTACAAAGGCCACATTTTGAATATGGAGATGCCATAATTTAGAAGAACCCTGAACCCCTGAGTCCCCACTGGAAGAAGAGCTACCCTAACCTGCATCAGACCATGATGTGAGCAATAAATAAATCTTTTTAGGCATCAGCTACTGAGATGTTGGGATTGTTTGCTACCAAAACATAATCTAGCCTACCCTAACTATTTCACAAGTGAATTGTTGCGGGGAGCAAATTCTAGGAAGATGCAGATGCAAAGAAAGACCTGAGGCAGACAAAGAGCCTGTTGTATTTTAAGGATTGAGAGAAAGCCAATGGGGCCATCATACAGTAAGTAAGCAAGAGATGAGGTGAGGGAGGCAGGTAGAGACCCAAGCATGAAGTGTGTAGTACGCCTTATTAATATTTTTGGAGTTTTTCTGTGTGAAGTCAGAAGCAATAGGAGGAATTTAAACAGGGGAATGATACAATTGGGGTAATATTTTCAAAAGGTCACTGTGGTTAGTATTTGGAGACCTGGCTGGAGGGAGTGAGAGGTGATACAGGGAGACCAGTCAGGAGGTTATCACTGTAGTCTGGGCAAAAGATGGTAGTGGGTGCAGTAGATATGGAAACAAATGGAATGCTTCTATTATATATTTTTGACTTCATGAAGGATTAGATTTGGTGGGTGAGGGAAAAAGGTATATGTGAAATGACACCAAAGTTTCTAGCATGAGCAACGGAGTGGATGGAAGAGGATGGTGGTACCATCTAATGAGAGGGGTGAGTTAAAGGAAGAGCACATATCAGAGAGAATATCAAGAGTTTAATTTTGAGACATCTAATGGCAATATTAGGTAGCTATGTGGCTATATGAGTCTGGAGCTCTGCAGAGAGGTGTACGATAGAGATATAAATTTAGGACTCCTTGGCATAGAGATGGTATTTGAGGCCAGAAGTATGAATAAGTTTACCTGGGGAGAGAATGTGCAGAAGGAAGAGAAGAGGAGCCCATGACTGAAGTCTAAGGAATTTCAACATTGAGACGTTGGAATGAGAAGGTGGAGCCAGAGGCGTAGGAGGAAAACCAGGAAGGTTCTGTATCTTGGAAGCCAAAGTGTTTCAAGAAGGAGGGAGTGCTCAGCTGTGTCACATGCCCTGAGAGGTCACACAAGATGAGGTCTGGAAAGAGCCCATGAATTTGCCAACTTGGGTGCCATTGGTGACAATATTCAAAGTGGTTTTGGTAGAGCAAATGACAGGTGAAGGGGTAGAAACAGTGTATGTGGACATATTTTTCAAGGAGTTTGCCTCTGAAGGAAAATAGAGAAGGTGCTAGCTGCCAGGATCTGGAGAGATTTTTTTTTTGTTTTTCACTTTTTATTTTCAAATAGTTTTTAAATCACCGAAGAGTTGCAAAAGACAGTATAGAGTTTCCACATACCCTCTAATCAGATTGCCCTAATGTTAATATGTTACATACCATGGTTCAATCGTCAAAACTGAGAAATTAACATTGGTACAAAATTTTTAAATAAACTACAGACTCTACAGATTTCACCACTTTGCCATAAAAATGGTTTTTATATTTTTAAATGGTTGAAAAGAATTAAAAGAAGAAGAGTATACCGTGACATGTGGAAATTATGTGAAATGTAAATTTCAACGTCCATAAATAAAGTTTTATTGGAACACAGCCATGTCCTTTCTCTGTGCCGGGATCCAATCCAGGATCCTACATTAGGTTTAGTTGTCGTGGCTCTGTAGTCTCCTCCAATCAGTAGCAGTTCCTTAGTCTTTCCTTGCTTCCCATGACCTTAACTCTTTTGAAAAGTACTGGTCAAGTATTTTGTAGAATGCCCTTCAATTTGGGTTTGTCTGATGTTTTCTTATGATTAAATTGAAATTACACATTTTTGGCAAGAGTACCACAGAGATGATGTGCTCTTCATCAATTCATCATACCAGGAGTAGAAGAAGTTTATATTCTTATTGCTTGTGATGTTAACCTTGAACACTTGGTTAAGGTGGTGTTTGCCAGATTTCTCTACTCTTAAATTATTATTTTTCCCATTGTAATTAATAAATATTGGGAAGACGTGTGAGATACTTTTAGACTATGCAAATATCTGGTTTCTTCTTAAGCTTTCTCCCACTAATTTTAGCATCCATTGGTGGATCTGCCTACAGCAGTTATGAGACTGTGATATTCTAACAGTAATTTTCTATTCGATTGTTTTGTGTGTGTGTGTGTGTGTGTGAGGAAGATGAGCCCTGAGCTAACATCTGCCAATCCTCCTCTTTTTGTTGAGGAAGGCTGGCCCTGGGCTAACATCCGTGCTTATCTTCCTCCACTTTATACGGGATGCTGCCACAGCATGGCTTGCCAAGTGGTGCGTCGGTGCGCGCCCAGGATCCAAACCAGCGAACCCCGGGCCGCCGCAGCGGAGCACATGCACTTAACTGCTTGCACCACCGGGTCGGCCCCTATTCGATTGTTTTTTAAGATGAGAAATACTGGAACATGTTTGAATGGTGATGGGATGGGTGGACTGGGTAGGGGTTGGAGAACCAATGAAGAGAATCTGAAAAAGTGGGCGGGGCTGGGAGCCTGAGCTTCTGAGAGGTTTTCCTTTGATGGGAGGAGGCCCCAAGTCCTGCATTGTGGCTGGAGAGAGCGGGGAGGGGCTGGAGGCAGGCATGGACCAGCTTGTTAGACTTGGGGGTATCTTGGTCATCTCATCTCCGTATCCCTGGCATCTAGAATAGGCTCTAGCCCAAAGTGGGCCTTCAGTAAATATTTGTTGAATAAATGAATAAAAAGAATGAGAGAATTGGAAACCTACATTTAAAGAGTGGGTATAAAAAGAAGAGCCAACTGAGGGTGCGATCTCAGTAAAGCAGGAATAAGCCATATGAGCTCATGCCACCTGCAGATAGTTAGAAACCACTCAGATGTGCACACATGTAGCAAAGAGTTTATTTCAGAGACGCAAGCCCTGTGCTGGGTGATAGGGAAGATGGGAAGAGATGGCCTGGGGATTTGAGGATAGTGGAAACAGTCCAGAAGAGTCACTGTGGGGAAGAAATACAGCGAGGCAGCCTGGATAACTGCTGACCAGCACTGGGGGCTGGGTGGCGTTAGGAAGCATGAATCAGGAGAGTTAAACGTCTTTCTCTAGCAACTGACCTTCCCCCTTGGGGTTGGAGATTAGCAGCTGGGCAACAACCTGGTTGAAATCAGTGACCCTGGGGCCCAGCCAGGAATCAACTGCCAGCCTGAGAGAACAGGATGGAGTCCAGGAGCTGGCGGTAACATAGATAAAGAAATCAGCGGTTCTCAACCTTGGCTGCGCATTGGCATCACCTGGGATACTTAAAGAAAATACTCCCACCTCTGAAAAGTCTGACTTAATTGGTCTGGGTCAGCGCCTGGACTTTGGGATTTTTTTTTTAAAGCTCCCCGGATGATTATGATGTAGAACCAATTTTGTAGTACAACTCTAATGTACAACCCTTAGAATAGTGGATGGTAGATAAGAGCAAGTTGGGGTTTCGAAACAGCAGCAACTTTTCAGAGGTAGTGGTGATGCTAGATAGGGTAGGAAGAAAAATTATAAATCAGTGGCCGAAAACACCAAATAAAACTGGAGGCGGGGGACTTAACGATTAGACAGTGATGCGAGAAGATGGCTTGGAGTCAAAGGGAGAAAAGTTGTTGAAGGGGCATGAGATAATGGACGGTGGTCGGGATGTAGCTGCTGGAATTGAGGAAAATATCACTGCTCCCTCCTGCCCTGAGAGATGGACAAGTAGAGAGGGGGTCTGTCCATGAAAGGGCTGGGAAAGGGAAGGTGTCCAGAAGAAAGGTAGGTTTCTGCTGAGGCCAGGAACAGTAACAGAGAAATAAGCTTAAAAATATGTTTGTTGCCCTTAGAAACTGCCTTTCACCATGCTTGCTGGTAGCTGGTGCCAGAATGGGGCTCCCTGTTCACCCCCTTATCTGGTGTCCCTGTGTCTATGGCACCATGCTCTGTGGTCTCCCTTATCCTTAGCATGGGGCGGAGAGCTGAAGCAAAGTTGGGGGGCTTCCCTTGGTGTGAGCCATTAGGACTTAATGACATTATTCATGCAGTATGAGCAGGAAGCTCCTCACCTTCGGATTTATCAGAATTAGGAAACACCAGAAGCTCACCACATCGTGCCTTCCTTTAACTGGCTCTATCAAAACCCTCAGATGTACACTCAGATAAGAAAGAACTTCTTTCGAAAAGTCAAAAACGACATTATCAACGTCTTGATTCTGTTTTTGGTCAGAACCTTCACTGTGTGATATAGATCTGGTAAATTGAAGGAACTCACTGCAGGATAGAGACCAACAGAGTTAGAGAGTGTGAAGTTCACACTCGGAAGACATCGATCCATGGCTGAAGTTGACATATTGCCGCTGTTCTCCAAAAGGATGCTGGGAAGGCACACACACACCTTGAGTTCACAAATGGGAAGGAAATTCTGTCAGGGGGCAGCAGCATTTAGGCAGTTTTCTTACTCTACTTTCTGGTATGCCCAGATAGTACCTACAAAACTCAGAAACCCTCCGAAAGTGGCAGATATGGAGCATTAGGCTGAGTGGGAAGATCTGGTCTGAGATCTGGCCGTGTGGACCTGTGCCAACCAGTGCGTAGCTGGGAGAGACTTTAGAGCCATGCACATCACGTATATATCCAGTTAAAGATAGTAAAGACATTTTTACTCCCTTCTTCCCTGTCACGCCACCTACCCCTGCAATCTTCCGGAAACAACTAAAAAGAAAACAAAGCAAAAACACAGAAAAAGCCCCGTTTTTAATGAAACAAGGAAACTCTCAAAACCTCAAACCACAAACCATGAAGTATGCCTGCCAAATACTGTAAAATCTGTACTGAAATTGCTAAAATGCTGAGAGCCAACATAGACTGCCTCTAGCCTGAGCAAGAAACGTATTTCCTTAGATGTTAGTGTCACAGTCCCAAGGGACCAAATCGTTGATCCTTGGACTGGAGTGGGGTTTCCCAAAGGTGAGGGGAACTTTTATTACTAGGGGTACGGGAGATAAGTTTAGGTGGTACACAGATAGCCATTTAATCGTTTATATCAAACAACATAATGAAAAAGTGATTCACTTAGAGTTCTCTTTCATTTGTGATTACATCAAGAAGCAAGTCTTGGTTTGGTGCCAATGGTCTTTAACTTATTTCTAATTTGTACAAATCTCTCTCTTTTTTTTATGTGAGGAGGACCAGCCCTGAACTAACATCCAATGCCAATCCTTCTCTTTTTGCTGAGGAAGACTGGCCCTGGGCTAACATCCGTGCCCATCTTCCTCTACTTTATATGGGACACCACCACAGCATGGCTTGACAAGTGGTGCGTCGGTGCACACCCGAGATCCAAACCAGCGAACCCCAGGCCGCTGCAGCGGAGCGTGCGCACTTAACCGCTTGTACCATTGGGCCAGCCCCCAAATCTCTTTTTCTAACCAGCAAAATATAGACTTCAGACAGCTTCTAGCAGACCACTGTATCTAGCTAGAACTTACTATCATTGTTTTCTTTTCATTGCATTTATTTTAATAGTTACTTCCTATTTATGGCAGGTGATACTGGCTTTTCATTTATGATAGTGATATGGCCTGCTTTTTAAATAAGTAAAAATTGGGAATTGATTCAAAGAATATTGACTATAATAGAGGTGATATGCAGATGAGGCAAAAATTGCAGATGTGGTACCCAAATGATTAAAACTTAGATTTCAGGAACTAGATCCAAGGACCCCACAGGAGAAACAGGTAGTATTCTTGCAAAGAACTAGGATGATAGCAGGGAAGGTCGATAGCAAGGAGAAACCAGGCTGATGGTTATTTATTTCTATTGTCTGTGACCTCCAAGCCAAGGAAGTCTCCTGGAGAGGGTGAAGAAGATGGAGAGGCAATTGCTAGATTATAACCCAGAAAGTCTAGACTGAGAGGGCTTGTTGGGGGCCTCAGTACCTCCTGAGAATATAAGAGACATTCTCTCTTGGAGAGGAAATTAACAGATTCGGAAACACACCCAAGTAAAGCTGCCCAGTGCCTCAACATCCTTCTTCCACCCCTTGCCATGCTATTCTTTAACAAATAATTCTCCATCTCATTGGAGAAACTACAAAATTACAAAATAAAAGTAAAAAAACTCAAAGAGAAGGTTCAGAGTTACAACTAAGGAATTACAACAAAGGAATTAGCAACAAAAGAGGATAAAACTGAGTGGCAGAGCTCAAGAAAGGAAAGATGCTTTAGAATCAACCAAAAATAGAATGAAGACAAGTGAAAATACAAGGGAACAATATAGAAAAGAACAAAGAGATGTTAAAAATTTTAAAAATATGATAGTTACGGAAAATAAACGATGGAGATCCAATATATGAATAATTGGCATGCCTGAAGAAGTGCCCAGAACAAATGGAACAACAGAAGAAACTTAACTGAAATGAAAACTTGAGTCAGCAGGTAGAAAGCACACACTGTGTCAAGGTAAAATTTGTTCAGAGTGATCAATAATAAAATATACCTGATAAAAAAATCAAAAGCAACACCTAATATTAAATGACAATGAAGCAAGGTCTACAAAAGTTAAGAACAGGAAAGTGTGACTCATGAATTTTATATTCTGCCAAGTTGTCCTTTATGTGTAAAGGCTATTGGCAGTCATTCTTTAGCATGAAAGAATTCAGGGTTTTGACTTTTTTGAGAAAGTTCTTTATATTGAAATCCAGTCAACCGAGGGAGGAATCAAAATAAATCAAGAGAAGAATGGAAGATTAAAAAAAAAAAATACTGAAGATGAGTTCTGAATTGTTTTAAATACAAAATTAAGACTAAACAGCTGTGCAAAGGAAACCATCAACAAAATGAAAAGACAACCTAACAATTGGGAGAAGATATTTGCAAACCATACATCTGATAAGGGCTTAATCTCCAAAATATATAAAGAACTCATGCATCTCAACAACAAAAAAACTACCAACCCAATTAAAAAATGGGCAAAAGACCTGAACAGACATTTCTCCAAAGAAGATATACAGATGGCCAACAGACACATGAAAAGATGTTCAAAATCACTAACTATCAGGGAAATGCAAATCAAAACTACAATGAGATATCACCTCACGCCTGTCAGAATGGCTATAATTAACAAGACAGGAAACAATATGTGTTGGAGAGGATGTGGAGAAAAGAGAACTCTCATACACTGCTGGTGGGAGTGCAAACTGGTGCAGCCACTATGGAAAACAGTATGGAGATTCCTCAAAAAATCAAGGATAGAACTACCATATGATCCAGCTATTCCACTGTTGGGTATTTATCCAAACAACTTGAAAACACCAATTTGCAAAGGTACATGCACCCCTGTGTTCATTGCAGCGTTATTCACAATAGCCAAGACTTGGAAGCAACCTAAGTGCCCATCAAGGGACGAATGGATAAAGAAGATGTGGTATATATACACAATGGAATACTACTCAGCCATAAGAAATGATGAAATCCAGGCATTTGTGACAACATGGATGGACATTGAGGGTATAATGCAAAGTGAAATAAGTCAGAGGGAGAAGGTCAAATACCGTATGATTTCCTTCATTAAGTAGTAGATAATAACAACAATAAACAAACACATAGGGACAGAGATTGGATTGGTGGTTACCAGAGGGGAAGGGGCGAGGGAGGAGGGTGAAAGGGATAATTCGGTACATGTGTGTGGTGATGGGTTGTAATTAGTATTTTGGTGGTGAACATGATGTAGTCCATGCAGAAATAGAAGTACAATGATGTACACCTGAAATTTTTACAATGTTATAAACCAATGTTACTGCAATAAACAAAAAATTAAAAAAAAATAAAATAAATTAAAAAAAAAGACTAAACAGCTGTGGAATTTATGGTTAAAGAACAAAATGTAAACATAGCGAAGTCTTACACTGTAAAAATAATTATATACCTAACAAAAATTGAGAAGTGAGGGAAAAGGACAGTAGGACGACTTGTAAGTATGTAATTTTATTCATCTTTAATGGCAAGGAAATAATCACTCTAAAAAATGAAATGCATGAACTAGCTTTTTTAAGCAAGCGTGATTCCAACTTCTTGATGATTTTTACGTTAGTTTTTCTTATCTTTAAAGTGGATATTTTAAGAATTTTTGTGGTATAGAAACTTTTAGCTGAAGTCCAGCAACTCCTTCTATTTTATTTGTTTGTTTTTCTACAAAATTAATTTTAATCATTTTACTTAAAAGAAATTTGCAGAGTAAAATCCCACTGTTGCCTATTGACGTTTCTCCTCTGTTTCTATGCACAAGGACCTGTTGAGATGATATACTCCAAATGTTGATGGCTGTTTCTGGGAAGTGAGATTTGGGGCATGTTTTTAAAAAGCTTCCTCTTTTCTACTTTTCTATGTTATTTTTATCATAAAACACATCATATATAAAAAGAATAGTCATTTTCTGAGGAGTGTGGTAGAACAATAAAATGGTCCCCATGACCTTTGTCCTCAGGTGTTACTCCTATGATTATGTTATATTACATGGCAAAAAGGATTTTACAGATGTAATTAAAGCTACTAATTAGTTGACTTTAAGATTGGGAGATGATCTGGGTGGGCCTAACCTAATTACATGAGCACTTTAAAAGCTGAGTGCTTTCTCTAGCTGGTAGCAGAAGTCACAGAGATTCAAAGCATGAGAAGGTTCAGTGCAAGAAAGATATTTTGATGCTGGCTTTAAGATGGAGGGGGCCACGTGGAAAGCCCCTGAGAGTAGCCTCTAGGAGCTGAGAGCAGCCCATTGCCAAAAAACCAACAAGAAAACAGGCCCTCAGCCCTACAACTCCAAGGACCTAAATTCAGCCAACCACTTGAATGAACTTGGAAGCAGATTATTTGCCAAGAAGATAGGAGCCCCCAGGTAGGAGCACAGCCTGGCCTACACCTTGATTTCAGCCTTGTGAGACCCTAAGCAGGGAACCCATTTGATCTGGCAAGTTCTGATCTACAGAACTATGAAATAATAAATGGAAAGACTTGGCTCATTTTCACCAGCACCCCCTCTTCTCTTTATGTAGCTACATAACTTCTTCATTTTTCTGTAGGTTACCTGTGTTACATGGATACACCTTTATTTCTTGTTCCATCACCTAAAGATAGTATCTCTTGACTGTTCACATTCTAAGATGAAGGTAACAGCATCCCTAAACTTCTCTTCGGCATCTACCTCCAAACTTCTGCCATATACAAGTTTAAGGATAAGAACATTTACATTCTATTCTTAATCATAATTAACTCTCCCCTAGACTGATACTAAAAAATGAAAAGCACTTAAACAGCATTTACATTGCTGTGACTCTGTAAATATTATTCTCTGAAGAGGCAAAATGCTTATGAAGATTGCCCTTCATTTTATGGTACAACTTTTTTCCCCTTGGATTTTCTATTTGCCTTTCTTTTATTTTGTTGCTGTCTATTTTTCTTTATTATAGGTCATTTTTTCTCCAGCTTCTTCTTCTAATCAGGTATTCTGTTGAGTTTTTAAGCCCTCCCGTCTGAGGCTTACCATCCTCCTGCTGCATAGCTGACATGATGGGATTTCCCTCATGGCTTCCTGGGTCAATTCCAGGTTTTCTAAGATCCATCTTCTTAGATGATACCTTTGTTTTCCTGCAGCACATTTTCAAGTACCTTCCTAAGAAATGGTGTGTGAGAGGTCAAATTCTGAGCCTTATTTGTTCCAAAAGATCTTTATTCTATGCTCACACTCAGGTGATAGTTTGGCTGAGTATGACATTCTAAGTTGAAAATCATTTTCCTACAGAATACTGAAGGTATTATACCATTGCCTTCTAGCATCCAGTGTTGCCAATCAGAAGTCTGTTTTATTTTCATTCCTTTGTAGATGGCCTTTTTTTTTAATTGGAAGTTTTTCAATTGTTCTTTTTATCTTTGATGTTTAAAATCAGATTATGTGACTAGGTTGGTCTTTTTTTCAAACTCTATGGTTACCACTCAATGGCCCCTTTCTGTCCAGAAATATGTGGCCTTTTGTGCTGGAAAATTTTCTTGTAGTATGTCTTGGATACTGTTGTCTTCCTGATTTTCTTTGCTCTCTCTTTCTGAATCTCCTATTAACTGGACATTGGACTGCCTGTATTTATTTTTCTATATCTTTTTTCTTTTTTCTTCCCTTTTTTTTTTGTGAGGAAGATCAGCCCTGAGCTAACATCCATGCCAATCCTCCTCTTTTTTTTTTTTTTTTTTTTGCTGAGGAAGACTGGCCCTGGGCTAACATCCATGCCCGTCTTCCTTCACTTTATATGGGATGCTGCCACAGCATGGCCTGACAAGCGCTGCATCAGTGTGTGCCTGGGATCTGAACCTGGGCTGCCAGCAGTGGAGTGCGCACACTTAACCACTACTCCACGGAGCCGGCCCCATTCTTCCCTTTTTTACCTCTTTGTCTTTTGGTTCTACTTTCAGAGGGAGTACGGTAATTTTATCTTTCAAACTTAATTCTTTTATAACTTTTAACAGTCATATTTTTAATTTATAAGAGCTCATCTTATTTGTCCTTTGCCATAGCATCCTATTCTTTCATGGGTAAAATAGCTTCATGAGTCTTTCTGAATATATTAATTGGAGCTTTTTAATTTAGTTTGCTTTGATTTGGGTTCTCTTCCTCAAAATAACTGCTTCCTCCAGTGTTGTTGTTTTTTCCTGTTTACTTTATTCTCTCTCTTATTTTGGAGTCTTTTCCTGAAGTGCCTAGAGATTCTTCATTGTCCATTATTAATTAAAAGTGAAGCCCAGGGTCTGGCCTGGTGGTGCAGTGGTTAACTTCCGTGCGCTCTGCTTTGGCGGCCTGGGATTCGCAGGTTCAGATCCTGGGCCCAGACCTACACACTGCCCATCAAGCCATGTGCGGCAGCGCCCCACATACCAAAATAGAAGAAGATGTGCAGGGCCACTCTTCTTCAAGCAAAAAGAGGAAGATTGGCAACAGGTGTTAGCTCAGGGCCAATCTTCCTCACCAAAAGAAAAAATAAAAGAAGTGAAGCCCAAAAAAGCTGATTAGGAGTTCTGTGTGCCTGGGCTTGTTGACTGGAAACTTCAAATGCCTGGGAATCCTGAATACTAGAAGGTGCTGATATGCCCCCTCTGGAGATAGTCAATTATTATTTTTTTAAGACTGAAACTGACAGTACCTTTCCTGGGTGATAGAGACCTTGCTTCAGGGATAGGGGTGAGATGGGAAGGCCCAGTCGTTCCATATGCAGACTTTCAATTAATTCCGTTTTCAGCCCCGTGTCTCACATCCTCTGCCACATTTGGTGTTGTCACATCCTGAGCTTCTCTGAGATTCAGCTAGGAAGATCAGCCTCCTCCCACCTTACGTCCCTCCGTGTCTGCCCCAGAGAGTGGTCCCCAAACCTCCTGCCACTCCTTGGATTGTTGCACCCCACTTGGGGAACCACCCATCTAGACTGTGACTTTTTCTTCCTTGGGATCACAAAGCTAATTAATGCCGGATCCTGGATGCAAATCCATTTTGTGATCCCAAAGCCGAGGTCCCTATTACTAACCGCAGCATTCTAGCAACTGCCTGGTGAAGGTCTGGTAAAGAAGGGTGAGAAATTTGGGCCTATTTTTCAACAGACATGATAGATTTGTTCGCTTTTAAGTGCCAATAATGCCTTAGGATCATATTCTTTCCTTCAAAGATTTCAAACTCAAACACTTACATAGGCCAGAGAGATAAAGTGAAGCAGCCACCAGGAGTGGGGAGAGGGGTGCACACACCTCATTCAAGTGGCAGTCATTCCTCAGCTGCAGCCAGGTGCTGCCACGCGGGGTGCTGGCCAGCCATAGCCTAATCTGCCGATTTTTTCAAGCAACATCGAAATCCAGATTATTAAGTAATATTATTAAGTAATGAGCTAAAGTGTTGGCAATAATTCAAGTTCAGCCGTGGCTGTAGACCAGCCACGGCGTCTAGCTTGCTGCCTCTAGACATTGCATGTGGGAGAGAAAACTTGAAATGAGATCGTGGAGGGAATAGAAAGTGAAAGCCATTGCAGGACCCCCCAGCCAATCGCAGAAGCCTGGTTAAGACAAACCCAGGCAGTGCATCTTCTTTGACCCCAGCCATCTAGGAGGTGGGTCTGCTGATCATTTCCTATTTCTCTTGACATTCCCAACCCCACTGCCTCTCTTAGATCCTAAACCAGCTAGTTTCTCTCCTCTTCTTCTCTTGAGTCATTTTGCTCAAAGAAGTCTCCCTCCTTTTGGATGACAGAGCCAATAGTCCATTTAAAGGACTCATGAATACTATATACAGGGATTGAGGAGGGTGGAGAGGGAGGCTAAGGTCAAACACGCCAGGGAGTGGTTGGTTTGTTGCTAGCATAGCTGCTATCTGTGTTTGCATACTCTGGTGACATGAGGCAGTTTTTAGCCAGAGGCCTGCATGGAGACTGGGAAATGGACCAGAAACCATTTAACATCACTGAGCCTGAATTTCTGCCTCTATAAAACTGGGCTAATAAAAATAGCTGTTTGTACTTCAGAGTATTGTTCCGAGAATCAAATGAGATAATGTGCAAGTTGGTGGTATTGTGATTGCAAATAAACCAACGCCTCTGTTGGAGAAATTAAGAATGCATTTGGATTGTACAAGGTGGGGGCAGGAAACAAACCTTAAAAATATCCCAAGGTTACTCTGTGATGAAATTTCCAGTCATTTCAGGGTTGATGTCATCCCATCTGATGCAATGGACTGCAGTTTATTTTATTTAATTAAACCTATTTAAATAACAATACATCTAAAATAACAAGATACATTAGAAAAGAAGGTGAGCCTGTCATCGGAAGTCCTTGGAATATGCTGACTCCATATCCAAATGAGGACACTAGAAGAGAACTTCCGGAAGATGTGGATCCTCCTGAGTTTTCAGGAACTTCGTTTGTGTGCTGCTCTCCTCCCAGAGAATCCCCTTCATGCCTTACAATCTTTGGGGAAATTGACAGAGAACTGTGGTGTCAAGGCCACACTAGGTTCTAATTCAACTCAGCTGTCAGAAGAGTAGGAACTTCTAAATTTCCTTCCACTGGGAGATTATGACCTACTCCTCAAGCAATGGCTGTTTGGTCATTCAGTTTCATCATTATTGTGTACATTTCATATTAATGGCCCAAAGATTCATGTACAAATATGTTCACTGAAGCAATTTTTATAAGAGCAAACAATTTGAAAGTGACATATTTGCTTAATAGGAGAATAGTTAAACAAATGGTATTTTTATGATGAAGGATCATGCAGCCATTAAAAGTGTATTTGCACAGTGGTTCCCTCTGGGGAATGGTAACAACACAGATGTAGTTCTGCTGGACTGGACCGAGGCAGACTGGGAACATCTACTTCTGCCCAATACAAGCCAGCTGAGACCCCACAGAAGCGTGACTTTAAATAATGCAGCACAGCTGTGCGGTACTGGCAAGCATCTGCAGCCTATGGACAGGCGAGGTCTGCAGCTGTCAGAGGTGGGGCTATTCACATCAGGCAGACACATCTGGCACCCTTCAAGGGGGAATTGATGCCACAGACCCTGCATAATCGACACACACTTGCACCTGGGAAACCCCCAGAAGCCATCAGTACACATTTTCTGAGAAGGCTGCATATGGGGACACTGCCCCTATCAGCAATGTCATCCCGAGTGAGAAGAACCAGGTCACCAGGACATGGAATGAAAGATCCAGGAGCAACTCAGCTGTATGTATCAGTGGAAGCAGCGCTCTGTATGCTCATTCTAAGCTGTTATTTAATGCAAAAGAAAGTTGCAGTTGAGGCAACCCTTCAATTCTTAATGCTGGGGCATGTAATGGAGGGATTTTACCACATATCCAAGGGAATGGGTTGGATAAACTCAACAGAGGACTGTCTTCAGAGGGGCTAAAGAGCCTTCTGGAGTGAACATCCCTGGAGAAGCAGCAGCCCAGCCAGGCACAAAGAGATTTCCCTGATGATAATGTTATGGTTAGGGCCGGCCCCGTGGCTTAGCGGTTAAGTGCACGCGCTCCACCACTGGCAGCCAGGGTTCGGATCCTGGGTGCGCACCGACGCACTCCGGCCATGCTGAGGCCACGTCCCACATACAGCAACTAGAAGGGTGTGCAGCTATGACATACAACTATCTACTGGGGCTTTGGGGAGAAAAAGGGAGGGAAAAAAAAAAAAAAAAGAATGTCATGGTTGTCCCAGAAGCAAGGCAGTTCTGACATTAGTTTCCTGGCTGAGAGTTTGAGGCTTCTCCTGGCTCAGGCCCCAGGGACCTCCATTCTGAATTCTGTGGGGGCTGACATGAGAAGGATTATTTCACCAGAAATTCTCTATATTGGGCCATAAGTAGTATTGCTCTGAGGCCCCTCTAGCAATGAACTATAGATAGGACAAGGCAATCTCCCTCCCAAGTCATGCCAGATGACTAACCAAACCACTCTGGTGTCATGGGTGGGGTCTGGACCCAGGGCATTGGTGATGGCACCTGATGAAGCCATAGCAGCACCAGCAGAGTCCATGGTGTCTGGCTGGACAGTGGTGATGCCTAGTAGGCATGGGCTTGTACAGGTGGGACCCCCATAAGTCACAGAGGGAGGCTTTGATGGGGACCAAAGGCCCTGTATGAGAAGGTGGGAATAAGCACCAGGGAAACTGATGACTCCATCTTTGCCCACAGCATGTTGAGGCTACAGGTGGGGAAACTGAGGCACAGAGCAGTTAAATCACTTACTCAAAGGCATAGAGCTGTAAAGTGACAGATTCCAGATTTGAACCCAGATCTTCTTGACTTCTGCTTGTTCTATTGGATCATGAGGACTTTCAGGAGAAACCAGAGAATGTCCGAAAATTCCAGTGTTCCAACTGGACGGAAAGAAAATTCATCAGGGGAACAGCAACAATCAAAGCTGGAGAGATATTTAGGATTATATTGTGGAAAAGTTTGCATTAATTTGGGCAATAATGACATAGTCCAAGGGTCAGCAAACTGGGGGGCCCGCAGGCCAAATCTGCTGTCTGTTTTGGGGCCACGACAGTTTTCATAGATGAACATTCACAATTGATCTGATGGTAGGAAACACTCACTTTGAACCCCACCTAAGTGAAATGTTATCCCATTGAAAAGAATTCCATCCTTCTCATTCGCAGACCAACATGACAAAATATTAAATTCAATTACCATTATATTTTGATTTCATCAATAAAGATTTGTGAAAATTTGTTTTTTCTCTTGTTATATGAGTATCTATAGAATATTCTTGATTTTGCCTCTTGACCTACAAAGCCTTAAAATTTACTATCCCTTTGCAGAAAAATTTATGGCCCTTTACAGAAAAATTTTGCCAACCCCTGGCATATTCAGTGATTGAAAAAAGTCATGGAGTATAATTTTTTTTTAATTGCACACTCTCATGCATAAAAAGTTTGGGCGTGCATGTCCTATACATACTTATTATTTGATATATTGTGCACCGCACTGCTAATGTACACAAGCAGCATAGCCAGAGCTATGAGTATAGTTAGAGCTATGAAGTCAAACTGCCTGAGTTCAAATCCCAGACCTGACACTTGCGAGTTTTATGACATTAGACAAATTTCCTAACCCTTGTGCCTCAGTTTCCTCATCTGAAAAATGGGGATAATAATAGTATCTATTTTATAGATTGTTGTGAAGATTAAATTAGTGAATATATGTAAAGTGCTTAGAACAATCCCTGAAATACAGTAAGTGCTAAATAAGATTAATTAATAATGGTGTGAACATCATAATTCACGCACGACCAATAAGAATTTACAATGAGGGATGATAACATTTGGCATCCTCACGTGGTAGCTCTCATCATCCCTGGGGTGTGCACAGGACAGACCGGGGTGATTAGGGTGACTTGTCGGGACATGGAGGCAGGTGGCAGATGCACTCATTAGGAGACAATTTGGTGATTCTCAGAAATAGGCAGGCCTGACTTTGGAGCTGGCTGACTGTGGGAATGGAGAAGAGGAAACGGAGCAAGGGCTGCCCTTACTCCTGACCCAATGCGTCTTACGTTATCCCCTTTTAAGTCAGTTCTTGCTACCACCAAAGCAGCAGTCAGTGTTAGCCTGGTGTTAGTTTGCTCCTTCATTCCACAGTCTTTCCTGAGCCCTTTGTGTGTGCCAGGGTGATAGGGGTTGTAAAGATGAATCACAAACAGTGCCTGCACTTAAGAAGCTCATGTCTGGGCAAGAGGAGACAGACATGAAAACAAGTGTGTGCAGCAGTGTCTCGGAGGTTCTATCAGAAGCTGAGTACGGGAAGGTTACTGTAGATATTCAATAAGCAATTTGGTGTTTTCCTGTTTAACTTGAGGGGTGACTCAAGCGTCTCGAGGATTTGTGAGCTTGTTTTGCAGAAGAAAGAGAACGCCTTCGGGGAGGTTGCAATCAGCAGATGGCCGGCCCCCAGCAGCAGTTGTAGCCCAGAAGTCGGATTGCCCAGGGGCTTATCAGGAGTGACTCCTTTGTTTCTCTGAAGCTCCTGCTGCCAAGCCCCTTAGCTCTATACAACCCCCTGCTTTCTGCTCTTGTTAAGGCAGATTTGAGCAAACCCGTGCTCCCACCTTCTTGTCTTGGCCAACTTGAATGGGGCCTTTCTCCATCTCCAAGCACTGATGTCTCGGTGTTCGGCTTGCTGCGCATCGGTTACGTGAACTTGAGATTAAAAGGTTCAGTATCAATAGAAGCCTGTTTGGAACCTGGTGGAGGCGAAAAGGGGTAAACGCTCAAACCTACTGGGAGGGGAGGGGAGGGGAAACTTCACAGGGATGGAGATCCTTGGGTTAAGTATTGAACGATGAGTGGGCAAGGGCAAGGGACAGAATAGGCATTCCAGGCAGAGGGAGCAGTGAAAGCTACAACAAAAAGGCACAACGCAGCAGCCCAGGGACTTCTGGGGACAGCAAATGCCCCGAGTCCCAGAGCCATGAGGCTGCACTCAGAGAAAGAGTCACATGCCAGGCCATGAGGCCAGGGCGACCTGAAGGAGCTGGGAAATCACTGATGGCAGAGTAAAACAAATTTCTTTTTAATAACACAAGCCACCTTGCAAAACAGACCCTACTTACAGGTCTTTCTGGTGCCATAAACATTGGTAGGCCTTAAAAGACTAAGCTATTTTGTTTTAATTATTTTTAGAGGCAATATCAATGTCAATAAAGGCTCCTTTGAATGGTGTGCTAATGAGCAATTAAATTGAGTTCTCCTCAAAAACTGAATGTAATAACTTTGACCTACATTTACTTTCAAAGAACTTGGTCATCTGCTTTTATCCTGGAAATGAAAGCTTGTGGTGTTAGAACCTAATTTTTTTATGGTTGGGTTACTACCGTGGGGGAGAATGAAACCAACGGTTTTCCCCCCAGTGGGTCCTTCCTTTGAGTCCTTTTGTCCCTCTGTCTGTTCATTTATTCGTTCACTGAATTGGTCAGTCTGTCTTTCAGTGAACAAGCATATGCCTCTTATTGAAAACACTAGACTGACCTCGATAACTAGGATTGAAGTAGCAGTTGTTCAAAAAGAAGACCGTCTTGTACCCTGGAGGACGTGGCAGCCCCAAATAAGCAAGAACTAAGCCAGACTGAAGTTTTGGGGTTTGGGACATTTTTAGGTTTGGGTTTTTGATCTTAAAAGTAATACATGTTTTCTGAAGAAAACCGGAGAGTACAGGGAATTTAGACAGAAGTGGGGAAAAATAACATTTTATCCAACCATCCAGGGGCAACCTCTGCTACTATTTTGGAATATTTTCTTCTAGTATTTTTCGTCTATGCTTCTTATTTTTAACATACCTGGGGGGCCCCAGTGAAGTTCGTGTTCAGTACAGGCTTCCTCGTTCCCAACACAGGCCTTTGGTTAACTTTGTTGGAAATAAAGGTTGCGTGTCATTTACTGAGAAAGATCTGCAGGCCTTGTGTGCCCTGTCCCTACTTTCAACCCCAAATCTACATATGGGGAACTGTATAGCAGGGAGAGCCTTATTTGTGGCCTGCTCTGAGCACATTTACACCTTCACCACGTTGAGGGTTGTGGTCTGCCTCACATTTATAGAACAAAGAGAGAAAGATCCGGAAAAGAGTGAGTCTCCAGGCCCTGACCCAGATGTCCTACTGTGGGCAAGCAAGAGTAGAAGGAGCAGGAGAGTACGTTCCTTGACGTTGCTTCCTGGGGAATGGAGATGTCTCCTTGCTTCTACGTCAACTTGAGAACAGGGATGCCAGCAATGTTTTTTCTTTAAAAAATTTTTTTAATATTTAAGAAATGTGTTTCCACCTTGGGGTCTTGAATGTTCTGCCTCCAGACCTTCCCATGGCTCACTGCTGAAGCATTGTTCAGGGTTCAGTTCGGCTGCCACTTCTTAGAGTCACTTCCATGACCCCCAAGCCTCCTTCCACCCTGCCCCACCCCCATCACTCTTCATCTCATCACCCCACTTTATTGTTTTCATAGCATGGACTACTATCTAAAATGATCTTGTTCATTTACTTATTTGCTTGTTTGCTGCTCATCTTCCCCCTTGTAGAATGCAAGTTCCATGGAAATAGGGGGCTTCCCTGTGCTGTTCTTTGCTGTATCCCCAGCGCTTAGCACAGTCTCTGGCAGACAGTAAGACTAGGAATACATATTGTTGAATGAATGAGTGGTGCTTCCTGGGCCAATGCGCTGAGCTCCTGCATGCCCCACATCCATTCAGTTCCAAGCCTTCACAGTCCTTTCCATCATCAGTCTCTAATTCATCTCTTCCTCTCCATCCCCCCAACCCCCAGCACTATAGATGTTCAGCCCCTAAGACAATTACGTTGGTAATAACTGCTGTATCTGCCCCAGTCTCTGTCCCCCACCCCCTGCCACCGAGTGTTCCTCCTGAATCTCACTATGCTGCTTGCCTATTTATAAGGCTTACCTTCACTGCCCCTCCATGCAAACCAATGGGCTGATTTCCAATATGGTGGCAGTGAGGGGCGCACCAGAGAGATATATGGGAATTGGGGGTGGGAGTGAGAACACGCAGATTGAAAGCACGGTGAAGCAACTCTGTTCCCACTGGTTTGCTTTGTTCTATAAGCACAATATTTAATTTTTTATGTCAAATATTGTGAAGGGAGGGCCCAAGATTTTGCCTTTCTCAAGGAGGCTAGGATGTGGTTTTTAAAAGTTAAGACAGCTGTTAATTGCTCCTACTCCTAAATAGGCTGTGAAATCTCACCCCTTAGGGCCTTCACCCGTGTGGGTCCTCTCTCCTGACGTCTGCTTGGGAAACTCCAGCTTCTCTTCAAGGGCCAATTCAAAGGCTGCTCCTGTGGTGCCTGCCCACATGTTTTTCCCCTTCCCTGGTAGAGCTAACCACCTGCTCCCTAGGCCCCACAGTGCAGTGTCCACAGCTCTGATGGATCACTGTTTTATACTTGTTCAGATCCCCCATCAGATTGGGTGGCCCCTGAGGGCAAGGCACTCAGTATCTGAGTCAGCTCGGGCTGCCATAACAAAATACCATACACTGGGGGGCTTAAACAACACATTTATTTTCTCATAGTTCTGGAGGCTGGAAGTCTGAGACCAGGGTGCCAACATGGTTGGGTTTGGGTGAGGACCCACTTCCTGGCTTGTAGTGGCCACCTTCTTGCTGTGTCCTAACATGGTGAAGAAAGAGAGCAAGCTCCCTGGTGTCTCTTCTTATAAGGGCCCTAATCCCATCAGACCAGGACTCCACCCACATGAGTGTATCTAAACTTAATTACTTCCCAAAAGCCCCATCTCCATGTATGAATTTGTGGGGAGGGGGCACAAACATTCAGTCCATAGGACTCAGTAAACATTTTTAAATAAAGAAAGAACCTAGGCTTCTTTAAACTCCCCCCCAACCAAGAGCTTGACTGATCCCAGGGTCCAAAGCAGGGCTGTACCTACAGGCAGCTGCAGTTCATGGGACCCACCTTTGAAAGTAAGAGGCACGGAGGGAGTCTAGCAATTTGCTACAATATTAATGTAAGCTGATCTCGCTGAGTCTCCTCTCACAGAGTGAGAAATTCAAGTCCCAAACAAGTTCAAGGGATTCAGCCAACATCTTATTCATTTGCTCTGTGCCGAGAATCAACGATTGCTTACAAAATCATCTTTATCCTTTCAAAAAACATTTATTGATCAGCCACTGTGTGCCAGGAACTGTGTTGCCCTCCAGAAGCCCCTTGCCTGGTGGGGGAGACAGACCTGTGCAGTGTGATCTGTGCCACGAGACAGCCTAGTGGAGGGGCCTCTGGCCCAGCCTGGGGTCGGAGGAGGTGTCTTGGACAGAGGACAGCTGAGTGGCGTCTCCAAGGATGAGGAGGAGTTAGGCAGGCAAAGGGCCAGAGGAAGATGTTCCGGGCAGAGGAAGCGAGCCTGGAGCCCAGGAGAACAGGGCCCCACTGGGAATTGCAAGTAATTACTGAGAATTTAGTCTATGTGCCAAGTGCTGTTCTCAGCTCTGGGGTTACAACAAAGTAGAAAACAAAGACCCTGCCCTCAAGGAATTTACAGTAAAAGACGTGAAAAGTGAAATAAATAATTATTCGGAGCATTACGTTCGGCTTCATCTTTCCTGGGGTGTACTTAGTATGATGACAGTTTGAATATGTTTCTGAGCCCCCACCCCACTATTTTTAGAATGTAGTTTTCCCTTCTTGGGGTACTTCCTTCTTCCACAATAAGTCTCACAACCCCGGGGGCCCTACTCGGTCCATGAGGGCTGTCCTAGAGACTCTGCCTCTTGCAGGGAAAGTCAGAAGAACTGAGGAGCCCTCTGGAGGGTTGTGTTCTCTGCTGTTATTGCTGCTGCTGCTGCCAGTAAAGCCTCTGCTGACACGTAGGAGCCTGGGGCAGAGCCCGTCCAGGGAAGAAAGTGCTTCCAGGACAGAGATGTGGGCTGCAGTCAAGGAGCAAGGAAGGGGAAGAAGAGGCCTCCTTTCTACAGGGTCACTCTCAGCGGGGGATGCTATGGACTACAGCGGACCTCCATTCCCAATGCTTCAGGCCCCATGAAGACAGACAGACAGACAGACAGACAGACACACAGACACACAGGCATACCCCAAGGGGTGAGGGCTTCCAACCTAAAGCCATGTGTATTCTGGGAACCAGCATCTTGCCTAGAACCCGACCCTCCAAGCAAGGAAGCTCCCTCCCTCTCCTGCTCCAAGGCCAGCTCCATCTCCCACCCTGACGGGGATGAAGGATATCTTTTTGTGGGAATTGAGGAGGAATATGACTCCTCTTTGGTACATAAATAACAACCAAGTAGTCAGATAAATGCCACAGGGGTCACTCCATAACTGTTTGATGTTGACTGTATTGGACACTGAAGGGGTTGTCTATTCTACACACTTCAGCCTTCTAAAATCTGCCTCTTCCTCCATTCTCTCCCTGGTTCGCTAGAGAGCTGCAAGGTTCTGAGGCAGCCTGGCCCTCCTGCCCACAATGTGGCCATAAGTCCCTTCCTGGGGATATTTTTGGGCTCGCAACTGAGAAATTAGTGTCGCTCTGATGATGGAAGCCGTCAAATGGACAACTCAGGAGCTGGCGGCAGCTCTGTTGTGAAGACAAGGGTGATGGTGCGGAGGGAAAAGAGAGTGGAGAGAAGCGGAGAGGAGAGACAGTAAGCGGCCACATGGGATGCGAGTCCCTGCTTCCCACTGCGTCTGACTGTCCTGTGGTTCTGGCAATAAAATCCTCCCTTTGCTTAAGCTACTTTGCCTGCTTTTTGTAACTCTGTCTGTCTTAACTAGGATGACCAAGTAATTTGCTGTCCAAACCAGGACAATTGAAGAATGAAAGAGGTCACTATTAGTAATTACTCTGGGACAACAGATGTAATCTGGGATGGTCCCGGGGCTGACCAAGACTTCTGTTCATGCTCCTTATAATCCACTATTATGATGATGGGGAAAATCAGTTTGTCCAGAATTGGGGTGTAGCGGGCGGGGCCCTGAAGATGGAGGGAATCCGTAACGGTGTATGTATCCAGCTAGCAGCCGCAGATCCGTGTGCCCAGGTAGCTTTTCCTCCCTCCCCACCGCCTGGCCTCACTTTCACTACACCATAGAGAGGAAAACCTCGTTCCATTGGTTCTCATTGCGGGGGACCCCACGGATTGGGAACTGGACTGGTTTCCGTTCTAGCCATGGGTCTCAGTTAAGGACCACTTACTCTCCCTGGACCTCGGTTTCCTCAAGCAAAAAAGCGGAGGGGGCGGGAACCTGTTGAATGACAGCCATGTTGTCGCCACAGGCTCTGCCCTCCTATTGCAGATGCTGCTGCCTCCTGAGCTGCCACTTGCCTGTGATATTTTTAAAACCTTCCCTCTCATTACTTGACCACGAGCATCACTCCTCATCTGAGCTGAGAGTGACAAGGAGCCCCTGAGGGTTGGGCAGCGGCTCCTGCCTAGGCTCTGGGGGCGACCTGTCCTAATTAGGAATCTGGAAGCCACCAGCAGGAGCTTGTTGATGTCAAGAAGAAGAGGCCACTGGTGACCATGGGGCTCATGACCCAGCCCCCATGACCCCATCCATTGCCGTTTGACGAATCACACAGGTCAGTTTTCCCAGACAGGTGGGAAGAGGGAGATGCTGAGGGAGATGCCCACACCTTCTTGTGGAGCCAGGCTGTCTCTTCTATGCTGTCCTCGTCAGAATCCCAGGAAAGGTACACAAAAAGGGTGGTGATGGCCCTGTCCTCCAGGGCCACTTAGGATGAGCTGTCAGGAACTATTCAAGGTTAGTCCCAGAGGCTACATCCTCAGGTGTAAATCCGCCAATTACTCTGGCTTCTCTAAACATCCTGGCCTCTTAGTCCTCTACCCTTTGCCCTCAACAAGAGTGGGAGGAAGGTGTGGCCATTGTGGACTTTACCACATGACGGGCTATTGCTTTAAGGAGTGTTGAATGTGGGAAGACATCTATAAAACCAGCTTGGCAAATTTCCGGTCCATTTGTCCAGGGGCCTTTCCTGAACCTGGAAAAAATGCAAAAAGTTCTAGCAACCGGGCAAAGTCCATAGCTTGCATGGGCAATTCCAATTTGCATGTCTGAGACAGAAATGGTTGGTATAGAGGGCAAAGACACCCAGGTCCTCTCGTAAGAGACCACTGTGAGTACAGACCCCTGTTCCATCCATGGTGAAGTCCCTGTATAACTGCAGCCTGGAATAAATGTCTCCGGGTCCCCTGAACCCATCCCTGGCCCAGGCTCTCCTACCTCAGCCAGGCTGAGTTTTCTGGGACATGACTTTCATTCAACCCTCTTCAGCTCTAAAATTTCAGTGGCTTTTGGAAGCTTATCAATCACCCTTGCAACTCTGTCCTCTGACCTTCTACCCATGGAAATTAACCATGTCTCCCAAAGCAAACCCTGGACTCCAGGCAGGCCAATATCTAATCTCCTATTCTCCTTATTCATTCCTATCTCTACCTGCCTGGAGCTCCTTGCCCGTTTTAAACTTTGCCTATCCTTCAAGCCAGTCTCTTCCTTGAAACCTTTCCTGAGGACTTCAGCCCACAATGATTTCATTTATTATCCATGTGACTAATTTAACAGCTGCTCTCATGCGGACACATTCTTTACTATTGCACTGGCCTGTGGTTCTGGTCTTCTCAGTGTGCAGGACAGAAGCTACCTTCTGCTTATTCATATCCCCACCTCACCATCGTGGTGCTTAGGATAGTGCCAAACTCATAGTAGGTGTTCAATCAACTCTCGTCAATTGTTTGATTTCCGTACTGAGTTGAAATGCTTTGGTGTCTTTTAGTTTTGCTGTGTCCTAGTGGTTTCTAATCTTCTCAAGACCTCCACATGGGGTGAGTGGTATTCTGAGTATTGCTATGTTGAGAAGACACATGATGATAAAACACTTTTGCGTGAATTATCTTTTATTCATTCCAATAGCCACTATACACATTTGAGAAATACTCATGTCTGTATGTGCGGGAGAGTAAGAGCAGCGGCTGAGTACCGGAGAATTCTTGCTGCAGATGTGGTTCAGGAACTCCTTGCTGTAACCGTATTGCAGAGACCCCAGGGCTTCATGGCCTCCAGACTGGGAACCACTAGGGTATGCATTCAACACAATCCTTGCAATTACCCAATTCAGGCATCTTCTCTCTGCTGCTATCAAACCCCAATTGCATTATTTTGTGAAACAAATGGATGGATACAACAGAAAAGGGGTTAGGAGGAATTCATATAATCATAATAATAATATTAATAATATACTACTGAGCACTAATTGCTAGGTCCTTTTGGTCACTTTACCTGTTGTATATGACTTAACCCTCATAGAACACTGTGAAGTATCGTTATCCTCTTGAGGAAACTGTGAGTGGTGGTCGTTGTGGAAATGGAGGAAGGGGCCAAGTTTATATCCTTACAACGGAATGTTATTCAGCCATGAAAAGGAATGAAGGGCTGACACATGCTACAACATGGATGAACCTTGAAGCATTATGCTAAATGAAAGAAGCCAGACAGAAAAGGCCACATATTCTATGATTCCGTTTATATGAAATATCCAGAATAAGCAATTCCATTGAGAAAGAAAGCAGATTAGTGGTTGCCAGGGGCTATGAGGAGCAGAGAATGGGGAGTGACTGCCTAATAGTTAAGAGCTCTTCGGGCCGCCCCATGGCATAGCGGTAAAGTGCGCGCGCTCCACTGCTGGTGGCCCGGGTTCGGATCCCGGGTGCACACTGAGGCACCGCTTGTCAGGTCATGCTGTGGCGGCGTCTCATATAAAGTAGAGGAAGATAGGCACAGATGTTAGCCCAGGGCCAGTCTTTCTCAGCAAGAAAAGAGGAGGATTGGCATGGATGTTAGCTCAGGGCTGATCTTCCTCACCAAAAAAAAAAAAAAAAGAGGTTTTCGTTTGGAGTAATGAAAAATTCTGGAACTAGACAGTGTTGGTGGTTGCATAACATTGTGCATATACTTAATACCACTGAATTGTACACTTTAAAAGTAGTAAATATTATGTGATGTGTATTTTTCCACAATTTAAAACAAGAAAACAAAAATAGCAACAACAGCTCACATGGAAACAGGGCCCCAGAGGCGGGGTGACCTTTCAGAAGGAGCCCCCTGGGAGCCTGTAGACACAGGTGGGAGCACCACGGAATTTCTTGAGGCCTGGAGTGAGAGTGCCAGCTGTGATCTCATGAGACTGGGCTGTCATCTGGTCCATGTGGGCATCGATATAAAAGACATAATTTTGTAAAAGGATCCACCACGAGCTGTAAAATGAAGCCCACTCCCTTTGAGCCTTGGGTCTAGGCAGTGTAAAACACCAGCCGGTCACCGCTCCTCGTCACACGAAACTCTAGCCGTCTTCTCCCCTTGTGAGGCGGCACCCAAGAGAAACCCCCCTCCAGTTCTTTTTCCAGTTACTTTGGCCCTGAAAGCAAACCAGATACAGGCTCGCTTTTCTTCTCAACAGCAACAGAGCAGACGTCATTTCTTGGCGGCCCTGCCTTCCAGAACTGCTTTCTGTAGAATCACGAAAACAGTGATTATTGCTAAGAAATTAATCCACCCCTGCCTGAAGAGCCGCCAAGAGAAGTGGTTGGGAAACACTGTTTCCTAGGGGGCATGAGGAGGAGGGCAAGGGCTGGTTCTCAGGGTCCTCACAGGTGCAGCTCGACTTCTGGCCTGTACTTGTTTATTTCACCTCCAGCCACAACAAGACCAGTGGTCAGTAAGAGTGCGCTGGTGGCTACATCTTTGTGCATTAAGGAAAGTGACTATTAGATGCACTCCACATTCTTTCTTCTGCAAGGGAGTGTTTTTTTCCTAATGGAGTCAAGCCTGTTAAAAAAAAAATACGCACAGTTCAATCAATTTCTTTTGTGGATTTCAAAATGATGCTTTATTCAGTTCAGAAATGTGGCGACAGCTGGAGAACAAAGGCAAAGAACAAAGACTTGCAATTATTTATAGTGTGGGATGAGAGGAGAGAAAGAAGACTATGAAAATAGGAGGGAGAAAAAATGGTGCCTGAAGGGACCAGATAGGAGCAAATGCCCCAGATTTTCCCCCAAATGTTGGGCCCTCTCCATTCTTCATCTTTTGAATTGTACTCTCCATCCATTCACCCCGCCCCCTCCCCCAGCTTCTCATCAGGGCCCACCTTTCCCACCCTTTTATCTTTATAATCTAGAACTATCGCTACTGCCTCAATCCCAACCTGGCATCTTAACGTCCCACTGCATGGAGGATCCAGTCCCTGCTCACCAAGGAGAAATCTTGCTGGCCTGGGCCTCTAACCTGAGCCAATATATCTACAGGTACTAGTGTCCTTCCAGCCCACCCAAGCCCCCATCATAAGGATGTCACCTGTGGCCTCTGGGGATAATGGTGTAACTCAAAGGAATGAGGGGGCTTTCAGGTGCTATTATGGGTTGGTGGTGGGCATACACTGAGATAGATGGGGTCTTCAAATGCCCTCAAGTTATACTGCACAAGTGGCCGACTGAACCAGTGGAGTGATGCATTGTTGAAAATTGGAGAGTGAGACTCTCTCTCCACTCCTCTTAGGGCCACCAAGTCAATGGTGGAGCAGTTTCTACAGCTGTACAGGCTCAGGGCTTTCGCAGAAATGCCTGGAGACTGATCACAACGCAGTTCTCCAGAAAGGCTTGTCTGTCTGTGGAATGCTCTTGGTCCACACCCACACTCAGGCCACTGCCTCTCTGGCTTGTTTCTCTGAATTCCTCAACCACCAAGATTGCAGCTTGCAACTTCGGCCTGGGACTAGCTCTAATGACAACTCAGCTCACCTGTATGAACTTTTATCTCTGAGCCTTCCCCGGGAAACCAGTTGGCCCACTGGGAGGGGGTGGGTCAGCGATGGTCAGGAGGCAATTTTACTGAGCTCACACTGGGAAAATTGGATCAATTGCTGGACTGGCACAGGGCATGCTACCCAAGAAACACTCTCCCAGATTAACTCGTACAATTTCTGGTTTCTGTGTCAGCTTAAAAAAAAACAGTCAACTCTATAGAGGCAGAAAGTAGATTACTGGTTGCTTAGGATGAGAGGCAGGCGGGAGTTAGGGGGAAGTGGGGCGTGACTGCTAATGGGTACAGGGGTTTCTTTTTGAGGTGATGAAAATGTTCCAAAATTGATTTTGGTGATGTTTGCACAACTCTGTGAATATAGCAAAAATGAATGAATTGTACACTTTAAATAGGTGATTGTATGTGAATTATATCTCAATAAAGCTATTATTTTAAAAAATAGCCTCATCTCGCACTCCAAAAACAATTAAACGTTGACAATCCCCTTAAGACAGGCATGTGGACAGATGTGCCCCCATCATTACCTTCACCCCATCTCTCTACTTAGCATTCAAAGACCAGTTCAGAGCCACCTCCTTCAGATGTTCTTAATTATTCATGGTTCTTCTACTTGATACTATGTCACTTGTATGCAGGGATATGCTAGTAAATGTTCAACAACCAGCTCTCCAGGAAAAAAAAGAAAGAAAAAGCCCTACTTTGCAGCCTTCACTGATTTCTGTGATGTAAACACTCCCACCATGGCCAATGAAGCAGAGTTGGGAGATGCCCTGGAGTGCACATTATGTAGCATTTCTACCATATAGATGTAAATAACCTCAAGAGCATAGATCAGAGTAAAACATCTTACAATGATTAGGAAGTGATGAGTTTCGAGTGTGTATCACTTTTGTCTTTAATGTAACTTATTTAATTGTAAGTTTATATAATTTAATTTTTAATAATGGCCGTATTTAACCACTAGCTCACAAAAATCCCTGAAGGTTGATCAATCGGCTCCCATAAGCTTGTATGAGCCAGCTCCGGCCTGTCTCATCCCGACCATGCCTGTGCTCTTGCCGAAAAGACATCATTGCTTAGAAGGCAGCCTGGACATTCTACAAGAGCAGGGAGAGTGCCCATCTCGTTGATCGTTGAATCACCCGTGTGACTCAGTGGCCAGCAGGTACTAGGTACGCTCACTTCATGCTTGTTGACTGAGAGCAAGGGGACGTCTTTGTATCCACGGGAGCAGTTAAAGAGCGTGTGGCGAATAGTAGGCTCCTGTAAATATGAGCTGCTTCCACAGCGGAAAATAATGGAATAAGAGAAAACTGAATGCAAACAGGTCTTTAGCTTATTCATCTTTTAAATAAAAGATGTCTGTCCTGCCCTAGACATGGGGCGAGCTCTCTCTGCATTTGGGGTGTAATGTTGGAGGAGAATGAGAGAAGATGAAGAGTAGAAAGGAGACTGCTTGAAGCAGGAAGTAGTTTTAGAAGAATTGAGGCAAAGAAACTGGTCTACCTTCTGACCTACCAAAGAGAATGACAAATTAAGAAAGGAGGTGATACAGTGTGGGGTCAGTGTTTCCAAACACATTTTAACACATACCCTTCACTGATAAGCGTAAAAATTTCCCTTCTTTCCTTGACATTCTGTCCCCCCAGGGTGGTATTGCCTTAGGATAAGAATCATTCTTTTTCTTTTTTTTAATTTTTTGTTTTTGCTTGAGGAAGATTCACCCTGAGCTAACATCTGTGCCAATCTTCCTCTATTTTGTATGTGGGTCACTGCCACAGTGTGGCTGATGAGTGGTGTAGGTCTGTGCCTATACCACGGGAACCAAACCCGTGAACCCGGGCCGCCGAAGCAGAGCATGCCAAATTTAACCACTAGGCCACGGGGCCAGCCCAAGAATCATTCTCGCTCAGAGATGTTCTGGGTCTCCCCAACAGCCCAGGGGATTTGCAATTTTATTTATGAAAGCTTAACATTTTTGGTCAGTTGAGCTGTTTTCAATGCCTCCACCCCCCCAACACCCGCCCGCCCACCATTAGCCCCCAGGCTGAGAAACAGGATGTGATAGACAGCCCAGGGCTGGTCCAGGTGGAACTTTGGAAGAAGGCACAGCTGGCTTCCAGGTCTACACTTGCCAGTCGACTTGCTGTGCCACCTTTGGCAAGTCGCCGCCCCTCTCTGGGTCTCAGTTTCCTCACCTTTAACTTCCTCACCTTTAATGAGAAAATTAGATGGTTTTGAAGTTTCCTCTCAGCTCTAACATTCTATGAGCCCAAGTTCATTTCTCATCCTGACCTAGATTTTAAAGATAATGTACTTAAAATATTACAAAATTTGAAAGTGATCAGTTATCTCCTCCACTTGGAAATGTCACTGCTGGGAGTGCATTGGTGGGTGTTGGGGGCTATTTTAGTGCCTGATGTTCAGAAGAGGAGGAAGAGAGGGTGGAGAGATTACCAATTCAGTAACCTCCTCACGACTTCTGAGGCCAAGTCGATGCTTGTCTTGAAGGCCTGATGCAAATAGCAATGAGTTCTGGAGGTGTGTTAGAAGAGTGGTAAAAATAGCCGCCACTTTCTTTTACTGAGGGCCTACTCAGGGCCTTGGACTTGACATGATTTCTCTCTGATTTTCAAAACAAGCTCTCAAGGTGTGCAGGATGATCCCCACTTTATAAATGAGCAATGAAGTAGCTTGCCCAGGCTTCCATAGCTTCATGGAGCCAGGATTTAAACTCAATCTGACACCGCCTGTCTTCTTCCATGATACCAGAGGTCATAAAGTGTGGTTCCTGGACCAGCAGCGTCCGCATCCCCTGGGAGCTAAGAAATGCAAATTTCCTAGGCCTCCTGACTCAAGAACTCTGGTGGTGGGGATTCAGGGATTCTGATGCACATTCACATTTGAGAACCCCTGCATGATGTTAGGCTGCCTCTTGGCAATGGCTTGGTCAGCAGTCACATCGTGGAGACCCTCAGAAAGCCAACATTCCTGATGCCCCTACAATGATATAACGTTTCCACCAGGACGTTGAAAACTATCCACTCCCTGGCTAGAGTGTAACATCCTAATACTTGACAGATGTTTCAAATGCCACACAAATCATAGTTGGCTTATCGAAGCATTCTTGAGTCAAGTCAAAATAAACCACTAGAGATTGTTTTTCTATTTTGACTTTCTGGCTGCAATAAAGTGCTCAGTGCTTCAGTTCAGACTTCTGGGTATCTCTCTTACTTTATTCAAGTTCTCTAGGGGAGGATGGATAGATTCCAGAAGGAGGTGTTGGAGTGGATTGAATTGCCTCTCATTAAAACTTTCTTTGTCTCATGTCTAGTAGAGGACTTGCCTCATTTTAAGATGAGCAGATCCTACTGTCTGAAAGCTTGCGTGTTGATTCTCACCTGGAACCATTGCTCTTACCTGCCCTCTCTCTGGGACTGGGCACAGGAGCCCAAGGGAAGGTGTCATTGGGATTGGGAGGCAGGCATGACTTGCAGAGGAGCAGGGACATCCATGGGTGGAATGTGGAGGGTCAGCAGACTTTGCTTACAGCTTGGTTGGGTAGAGTAGGGGCGCATAGGTGCATGCACTGAGAGCATGAACTTGGGAATTGGGTATGGTCTGGGAGATTTGTGCATCTGCTCCTGGGGATGAGATGGTGTTGCGGCCCCCCAGTTCTTGATCTTAAAGGCTCACAGATACCCCTGTGTTTCCCTCCAGCTGAAGGAAGAACAAGCAAACGTTGGGACCCTGCCCTGCAGGCTGCCTGGGGGAGCTGCTGGCGGTCACCAAGGCTTCACCCACCTGCTCCATGCTGTCCCCAGCGTAGATGAAGTTGCTGGAGAAAGTCCGCACACCACATAAGCTGGCTTCATTTCAAATTCCTAGCCTCAGACTGCAAATGGGCTATCAACGCTACCTACAATCCTACCCTCTTCTCCTTTTAGCTTGTTTTGCTCCAGTACAAGGATTTGGTGCCTCCCTCCTCCTCCCCACTCTCCATCCCAGCTCTGCTGCTGCCCAAGCCACATGCTTGGTTGGGAAAATAGAAGCCAACAGATGGGAACTCCCTCCTCTTGCCACCACCAAATGTACACACCTTCCTACATCTACTTCTGCATCAAGCGTCTCTTTTCTCTCTTACAGTGTAGTAAGTGTCTCCACTCCTTCCAAAGGCGAATCCCTCAACTTATGGTCTGGATCCTATTCTCGCCTGTCCCCTACCGTTTCTCTCTCTCTCTCTCCTTCATCAGCAAATTTCCACTCTCTCCTGGATCATCTCCATTACCTATAGACCTTCTCTGCTGTCTCTCGTATGTGTATATATACATATCTCATATCTACCTATATATATGTACCTATGTATATTGATATGATGAGAGTTTTAAAACTTTCATGTATATGTGTATATGTGTAAATGTATGTACATATATACATACATACATATATATAAAACTAGCATATATATATGAGTTTTAAAAAGAACAACAACAACAAATATCTGCCTTTGCTCTGCCTCCCACCTCCAGCTGCCCCCTCATTTCTGGCTTTCTCCTCTCCCTCACCTCCTATTCTCTCCTCTACTTACTCCAATCTAGCTTCTGCCCCACCACTCTACAGAGCAGTAGTTCTCAACTCGGAGCACTTTTCTCCCCCAGGAGATATTTGGCAATGTCTGGAAACATTTTTGTTTGTCACACCTCAGGGGAGGGGTGCTACTGGCATCTAGGTGGAGGCCAAGGATACTGCTGAACGTTCTACAACACATAGGACAACCCCCACAACATAGAATTATCTGCCCATAAATGCCAATAGTGCAGCTGTGGTGCCAAGTCTGAGAAACTATTTTCCATGCTCATCACACCCAGTCCTTCTCTCTTGGATTTCATGACATGTCTCTCTCTTGGTTTTCTGCCTATACTTTGGGCCATTCCTTTGCACATTTCTCCTCTACCTGATTCAGTCCTGGCTTTCTTCTCGTATTTCTCTTTTCTCTCTCTTCCTAATTGGTCCATCTAGTGGCTTCGTATCATTTCCAAGCTGGCTCTGGGGCTAGACTGTCTGGTTTGAATCCTAGCTCTCAGCTTCCCAGCTGTGTGTTTGTAGTAACAATTTCTTCTCTGTTACATGGCAGCTTCAGTTTTTCCTTCAGCAAAATGGGGATAATAACAGCACTAATTGCATAGAGTTGTAATAACTGAATGAGGAAATCCAAGGAAATCTCATAGCAGAGAGTTTATTCATCTTAGCTGTTATTATTTTCATTTATGACTCTATGACATAAAAATTGTGTATCCTTTTACTTTTCACCAGAGAGGTCAAGAACAGATACTGAAAAGGATGCTCAATGTCACTAATCATCAGGGAAATGCAAATCAAAACCACTATGAGATATCACCTCACACTTGTTAGAATGGTTATTATTAAAAAGACAAACGATAACAAGTGTTGGTGAGGATGTGGAGAAAAAGGAACCCTTTTGGGGTGGGAATGTAAACTGGTGTACCCTATGGAAAACAGTATGGAGTTTCCTCAAAAAATGAAAAATAGAACTACGATATGATCCAGCAATTCCACTTCTGAGTATTTATCCAAAGAAAACGAAAACACTATGTTGAAGCAATATCTGCATCCCTGTGTTCACAGCAGCATTATTTACAGTAGCAGAGACATGGAGACATCCTAAGTGTCCACTGACAGATGAATGGATAAAGAATTTGTGTGATATATATATACAAGGGAATATTATTCAGCCATAAAAAAGAATGAAATCTTGTCATTTGAGACAACATGGATGGAACTTGAGGGTACTATGCTAAGTGAAATAAGTCAGACAGAGAAAGACATAATACCGTATCACTTATTCGTGGAATCTAAAAAAAAAAGACAGAAAGAAAATCGAGCTCATAGATACAGAGAACAAACTGGTGATTGCCAGAGGCCAGGGGTGGGGGGATGGGGTGAAATGGGTGAAGGGGGTCAAAAGGTACAAACTTCCAGTTATACAATGAATAAGTCATGGGGATGTAATGTACGACATGGTGACTATAGTTAATAATACCATATTGCTTATTTGAAAGTTGCTTGGAGAGTAAATCTTAAAAGTTCTTATCACAAGAAAAAAAACTTTATAACTATGCATAGTGATGGATGTTAACTAAACTTATTGTGGTGATCATTGTTCAATATATAAAAATATTGAATCATTATGTCGTACACCTGAAAATAATATAATGTTATATGTCAATTATACCTCAATAAAGAAAAGAACAGATACTGAAGACTCACAGATCAAATTAGGACAGGTCTTAGGTTCAATCTCATTTAAAAAAAAAAAAAGGAAGAAGAAAAAGAAACACTATCTGAGCATGAGCCATGTGCCAGCCATAGTACTAAGACTGGAGGTTCCTGAGATGCAAGGCGGTTTCCTGCCCCGGCAAGCTTAGCTGCAGTGAGCACACAGGAGAGAAACACAGAGGAATACATGGAAACATTAGGCAGCATATGATGGGTGCCCAATTATTGAGAGACAGTAGTTTTCAAACAGGATTCCATGGAAGCCATTCTTCAGAGATGCTTCAGGTGAGTCCTCAAACTTTTGAACTCAGATTTCTATTTTAAACTATTTGTGATAAAAAGAACATACTTATGAACATGTTGTTTGCAGGTTAAATTTCAAAATGGCAGAGAACAACAACACATTAAGCTTTGTTTCAGGTTGACAGATTTTTGTCCAGACCATAATGAAGTGTCTCCTTCCATCTCTATTTAAGAAAAGAAAATCTTCCTTCATCTACATAAGAGTTGCAAGAGGAACTATTTTGTTTTGTTTTGTTTAACAGCTTTATTGGAGTATAATTCACATACTATACAATTCACCCATTTGAAGTTTTGGGATTTTTAAAAAATAGTTACAATTTGCATTGGCTTATCTTGGTGACTCAAGATCCTCTTGAGTTTGTGTAGTCAAAGAAAATGCAAACATAAAATGAAATGAAGATGCTGCGAGGTGGCACCTGATGCCCACGAGTGTCCATAATATCAGTTTTCACATTTTTATGTTCAAGCGATCCAAAACATTTCGTTTGGCTGCCTTTCTAAGCAATTACATAAATTTGAATGTATAAAATTATTTCATACTAACTAAAAAACTTAATTTCCTTGCTTTCTTCGTTGAGGTTGCACATAAGGATTAGCTTGAAGAGATTCAATCTGACAAATATTTATTATGTGTCACGTATCAGACCCTGTTCTAGGCTCTGGGACTCAGCCATGAACAGACAGACATCAGGTCCTGCTCCCATAAAGCTTCGATTCTAGTGCAATAACTAGAGAGAAATAAACAGAGTGGTACATCAGATGGTGATCAATGCCATGAAAAACTGAAGCAGGACAAGGTGGGGGTGCGCTGGGTGGGGGAGGACCGGCAGACAGGGAGCAGGCCAGTGAAAAGAGCGTGTCGGGTTGGACACTGTCTCTATGTGAAATTTTGGTATTTTGCTCACAGTGGATTTTTTTGCATTAATTTTGATTTTTTAAAATCAGTACTTCTCTTGGTTGCTGAGTTATTTAGTGCTTTCTTAAATTTTGCATTTTTCTGCCCTACTTTCAGCCCTGGAAGCAGAGTCTGTGTAAATGTGGTCACGGTCACTAGAGGAGGACTTTGGATGCCTGGCTAAGTCTTCAGTCTGTACTCTGTGGTCTGTGGAAAGGCCACTAAAGGGTCTTGAGCAAATAGATGATGTCACCAAAATACCATCTGGGGACTATTGGCCTGGAAGCAGTGTGGAGAACGAGGGCAAGAGACCAGAGCACGAGGACCAGTCGGGAAATTTATCGTGACGCTCCGGGGCCAGGTGTTAGAACAGAAGGCAGCGGAAAGGAAAGCTGGCGGCCCCACGCCTTTCATGTGTCTTTGCCTGCCTCTAAACCATCCCCAGAAGTCAGCATTTCCCAAACAACTGAGCAGACGCAACGAATGCCAGCCCCTTGCCTCTTTCTGTTTTTAATATGGTTGATTTGTGCAAAACAGGAAGTGCTACCGTGACAATGGCATTATTTGTGGCTGAGAAATGTACTTCTGAAAACCATTGGTGTCCTGTGCTGAAACTCAGCTGTGCTTATGGAGTCTCCGGGTGGGTGGGCCCTATTCCAACAGGGGCCACGATTTCCCTCTGCTCTGCCAGCAGAACAGACTCAAGAGCTGCTCTGTTCCTAAGGCAGGGGACAAGGTTGCTTAGCCTTTCAGGAACTCCCAGCTGCGTGGGGCCCTGGCACTGCAGAGGAGAGTAGCTGGCCGAGTGCCCACCAGGCCCTGTGAAGGCAGAGAAATTTACAGGGAGGTCACAGGAAACCCTTCCCTGCCCAGGCTTTGGTCCTAGATAAACGGTTCAGTCCGAGGTAGCGGCTGCAGGCTGGGGAACTCAGAGGAAATGTAATTTACTGGGGCAGAAGCAGACGGGAATGTGCAGTGGGCACCGGGCTGGGGAAGGGGGACCAGCCCCTACAGTGGGAACTTCTAGCCTTCTGTTCAATTGAATCCGAATTTCTCATCATAATTCACCTTGGTGGCCTCACTCACTTGGACTTCTCTAGTTATCTTCTAAAATAACATTGTCACTGAGCCAAGAAGATATTCTTTTGGAGAGCGGTCTTTTGGAATCAGAGCCTGGTTTAAAGCCTGACTCTGTGGCTTCCTAGCTGTGTAACCTCGTGCAGACTGCTTAACTTCTCTGAGCCTCCATTCCCTCATGGAGTGTACATGAGGATGAAATGCAGTTATATATATAAAAGATCTAGCAACAGTCAAATCCCTGCTGTGCCACTTCATGTCTGTATGGCCGTGGGCAAGACAACCAACTTCTCGGGGCTTGGTTTTCTGCCTACTCCAGAACGTGGTTGTCAGGATCAAATGAGACAAACCCCTAAATTAGATAAACCACAAACATGCATATAGTAAGAACTCAGTAAATGGTTACTATAATTACTAGTATGGTTGGAAATGGTAGCTATTATTAATGTAACTTGGGGATAAAGTGAAATAAACATGGGAGCAAGTTTAATTTTCAAGGCCCCAGTGAAATATTTCAGAACTCCCTTTCCATCTTCTCTGGCTCCCATTGATTCATTCAGTCAACAAGTGTTAACTGAGCACCTACTATGTGCTGGTCACTTTGCAGGCACAGGGGACACAGCAGCCAGCAAAACAGGCCTGTGTCCTGCTCTCATGCGGCTTAATGTCTAGTGGGAGAGTCAGACAGTCAAATATTCTGGGAATTTAGAATTCCATAAAGTAATGAGTGTTTTGAAAGAAGTTTGGGAGCTCTGAAAACTTATAACAGGAGGTACCGGCTTGGTCTGGGGGTTCAAGGAGACTTCTGGAGGAAGTAAAGCTTGATTTGAGATCTGAAGATGAGGGAAGTGAGTAAGCCTGTCCCTATGTCCCTCTTTGAGGACATTGGTGGACTCTGAGGCCTGGCTGTCTTCACATCCCAGCTTCCCTACACTCTGGGGGCCTCATCCCCCAGTGTAAGGTTCAGATTGTAATGCTCAATGATCTCCCTCCCTCCTTTACATTAGAGAGGCGAGGCAGATCGGAGGAGACCAGAGGTGCAAATGCACTTTGCAGAAACAGAAAGTGATATGCCGCCTGTGAAGGAGGAGGCCCAGCTGGAGACCCAGAATCCAAGTCCTTCCCAGCTACCTCTGTGGAACCAGCAGGTGGGAACTTTTTCTGCCATATGGCGGGGAAGTTTTTCCTGCCATAACTTACACTTCCTGGGGCTGACGTAAAAACGAACAAAAAGATGGTGAGAGGTGCTGGCCAACGGCTAATGGTTTCTCCTCAGGGTTTCGGGCAGAGCCCGGGACCCCAGCACAATGGAGCTGAAACATGAAATGGATTTTGATCTCTTCAACAGTTTGCAGAACCCTCGATTCCAACCAGAGGCCAAATCAACTTTGGAGGACTAATCCCTCAGCCCCACCATTGTCAGAGGTGACCATTTCTGGAAGCTCCATATCTAATTCAGGTTGAGGCGCCTCTTTGGGAAAAGCATCTTGAATTCCCATTTCTGTCACCCACTGAATCTCTTCGATTGCCTTCCTTTTCTTAACTTTTAAATAGCTATAATGACCTACTGTACGATAGTTACCTGGGTTTAATTTTTTTCTTTGATAGGGCCTCATTTTAGCTAAGCAATTGCAAACAATAGCTTGATTATACTTCTAAATTCTTTTGACACAAGCAATTGCTTCTTTTCCAAAGCATGCTTTGATGCCATCTGAATATTGTAGCATTTCTCTCCCTTAGCAGTTTTGCCTGGATCTCACCCACTGAAGAAACCAACTGGAAATATTTGGCATTCCTTGCAATTCTGGTCATCCACACAGTTTAACCTTCTGGGGATCTGCATTGCAGCTTTGCGCCTCAAGGAAAATGGAAAAGAAAGGCCAAGACATGTTTCAGGCCCTGAAGCTCTGCTCCTTTACAAAAGTCATCCCCCGAGGGCTGCAGGTTAGGGTGTTGCCACAGTTAAGGTTTCTAATAAAGTTATTTTTTTTATTCTAGTAAAATATACAAAACATATAATTTACTGTTTTAGCATTTTTAAGTGTACCATTCAGTGGCATTAAGTACATTCACAACGTTGTGCAACCTTCACCGTTATTCATTTCCAGAACTTTTTAATCATCCCAAACAGAAGCTCTGTACCCATTAAACACTAACTCTCTGTTCTCCTCTCCCCTAGCCCCTGGTAACCTCTATTCTACTTTCCGTCTCTATGAATTTGCCTATTCCAAGTACCTCATATAAGTGGGATCAGACAATATTTGTCCTTTTGTGTCTGGCTTATTTCACTTAGCACAATGTCTTTAAGGTTCATCCATATTGTAGCCTGTGTCAGAATTTCTTCCCTTTTTATGGCTGAATAGTATTCCTTTGTATATGTATGCTGCATGTTGTTTATCCATTCATCTGTTGATGGACAGTGTGTTGTTTCCATCTTTTGGAAATTGTCTGATAAAATTTAACATAATAGATGGCATCTGACTCCTCTGTGACCTAGGACCAATTTAGCAACTACATTTTACTTTATTTCATTCTCTGAAAATAAGACATCAAACAGCTCAAGCTTGATACCAGGACTCTGCAGGCAAGCTGGGGCTGGAAAGGGTGAAGGATGGGTAGCTATGGTCTCTATGGACCTTTGCAGAGCTATGCCTGAGGTTCCAGCTGGTCAGGGATAGCACCCTGGGTGGGGGGGACTGCATGACAGAGGGTTTCTGATTCTGTATAAAAGAGAACTTCATTCATTTATATATTCATTCCATTAATTAAACCCGTTTATTCTACTATTCACTCACTCACTCACTCATTCCAATATTATTATACATGGTGATAAGCACAATAGGTCTTGACTACCCTCAGCTTTTAGCCATTAGAGTAAGAGAGACAAGTAAATCGTAAATAGACATTGACAATGCCCAAGGATAAGGGCTTCAGGAGGAGAAGCGTGGCGTGCTGTGGGAACACAGAGGGGGCACCTCCCCTGTACTTGGGAGCCAGGAAAGGCTGCCTGGAGGAAGTCACAACTGTGCCAAGTCATAAGAAAGAGAAGAAGTTAGCCAGATGGAGGCAGAGGGCAGAAAGAGTGAACCAGGCCTAGGCAGGGACGTGCTAAGGCCTGCAGCTAATGGGAGGGCCTGCAGTGGGCTTAGGTGTGTGACTTGTGTTTTGAAATGGCGGTGCAGAGATTCATGAGAGGCAGGGAAGGTGAAGCTACAGGCGTGGGCAAGGACCACTTGGTAAGGGATCTCATATGGTATTTGGGCTTAATCTTGTGGCAAAAGAGAAGTGCTGATGGCTTTGAAGCAGGAGAGAGACAGATCAGAAGAAAGCAGATCCTTTTCTTCCCTTGAAGGAGGCATCCAGCTGAAAATCATAAGAGCCAACATCTGTTGAGCACTTTCTGGGTGCTAGGTGCTGCTCTAGTGCTTTCCACTTATCGTAGTCAATCCTCACAACAGCCGACCAAGATGAGTGACGAGGAAACTGAGGCCTAGAGAGAAACTTACCAATGACTCCATGTGTGGGTGGCAGGATGCAGATCCAACCACAACCTCTGCTGTTCAGTGTGGTCCATGGACCAGAAGCAACTGCATCTCCCAGGAGCTTGTTAGAAATGCAGAACCTCACCCCAGGCCTTTTGGATCAGAATCTGCATTTTAACAGGATCCCCAAGTGATTTCTGAGCACACTGAAGTTTGAGAAGCACTGATGGTGATTCCCAAGACTGGCTGCACATTAGAATCTCCTGGGCAGTTTTGAAAATCCTTGGCCATACTCCTAGATGAATTACATCAGAATTTCTAGGGCTGCGACCCAGGCATCAGAATTTTTCCAAGTTCTCCAGGTGATGTCAGCCAAGCCCTTGCGTTATACATCCCTGTTTCCAGGGAGGGCAGGCTAACTCCTGTAGAGAGGATGAGACACAAGCTTGCAGGGTCCATCCAGCCACTGGAGGCTCTGTGGCTTTAAGAACTGGGGCTGGCTGCCTGCCCAGGCGGCCATCCTCCATCCCCATCATACAGGCCACGTGAGCACAGGCTGCAGAGCAAGGCTGCGACAGTCAGCGCAAGGGCTGGCCTGGGCTTGCAGACCCGAGCCCTGCAGAACCGCCCCAGTGGCGCAGGCAAGCTGAAGAAAAGAGACCTTTGTGCCTTTTTGGGGGAAGAACATATTCTGCAAGGCGATGGAAACAAAGAGAGGAACTGTTTGTAGCCCTAGTCCAGACGTCCCAAACAAACAGTAAGTCAGGAGGGCATGGAACACAGCACAGCCCCCTCCTCTGCCCCAGGCGACATCTGCACACCCCACCCCACCTGAGGAGCCAAGAGTCTGCAGTGAGCCCGTCCAGAGGCTGCCAATTAGCAGGGCAGGGGAGGGGGGTACGTCTGTTCCTCTTAGTGAGAAGTCGTGTCTCAGCTCGTGACAAGTAGCTCCTGGTGACTGACAACACCTCAGGTGTGGGTAGTGTTTCTCTCTCCATCCTCCCTCCTGCATGGACCTTTTGCTCCATGTCATTGCCCCGAGAACTCCTGAGGTTGTGTGAAAGCAAAGAAAGGGAAACTGAAACCTGTCAGAGCTATCTGCCAGCCTTTGGGTCACAAGCTTGCTGGGGATGAGGCAATGAAGTGAATGGCCAAAATTGAGGGTGGCCGTGGAGGTGAAGGGACTCCAGGCTGTGGCAGACACAGGGGCAGCCAGCTGAAGTGTGCTGAGCACCTGCAGGACAGAGGCAGGGACCTTTGAGGAAGGAAAGGTGGAAGGGAGACAGCAGCTGTCACCTCTGCCTTGGCAGAAGGCAGAGCTCTGCAAATCCTCCTTCAAGGTTTTCTCCAGGCCATGAGTCCGCTTGTCACAGTCTCCACTGGGGGGCCAGGACCAACATGGCGCAGGCGACAGCAGTGGCGTACTTTTGACCTATATGCCACCAAAGGCTAACGACAAAGCAGTGTGACTTTGGGGTGTCTCTTCTCGAGCATTGTTGGTGCCTTCCTGCCCCCTTACTTCATCACGGACAGTTGAGAGCCGACTCTAATCCACCCTACTTCATGAGAACACAAGCGAAAACGATCATGTGTTGGGGGCGGGTAGCATGTTGAGAGGAAGTTGGCAGAAAGAACGTTGGCATTGATTGGCAGGCAGAGGAGGGAAGGTGCTTTGTGTCTTCAGGATAACTGAGTACAAGCTGAAAGGAAGAGAAGGAGAGGTCTGAGAGTAGAAAGCAAAGAGAAAGCTGGCATCACCAGAGGGGTGGAGTTAAGGGGAGGAAGACGAAAGAGGAAGGTGGCATGGGGTGAGGCCAGGCAGGGCAGGGTGGGGTTAGCCGAGAGAAAGCTGAAATGTGGCCTGCACGTAATTATGATGAAGCATTTCAAAGAGTCAGCTGGGTCTTCCGGCTACAGGTCTAGATCCCAGGAGATCAACTGGCGGCTCCTGACATGTTTTATTATAAATTTGAGCATCCTTTGAAAATGGGGAAATTTTACGCGTGACTCTCAAAGGTCTGGAACAGCAGGCTCACGTTGCAGTGGGGCAGCGGTAGCTGGAGCTGCCTGGTCACCAAAGTCCCGGCTCACTCACGCTGTAAGCATTTTGCCTTCTCCACCCCACTCCCCTACTTCTGTACCAGCCTGTTGCCCACAGACATTGCAGATTGCTGCTACCCCTGCTCTCGATAATAATGATTCCCTTATATTGAGAGCCTCTGTGTGTGTGTGTACGCGTGTGCGTGCGTGCCCCTGCACACCAGACCTGCAGGTATGCTCTCTTTCAATTAATTTCAATTAATCTCTCCCTTCTCCAGTTGAGGGTGACAGATGCACAAAACCAAACGTAGCTCTCTCCTTAACAGATTTTGCAGCCTTTCCAGGCGACCTGCCAAATTGCTAGATGGTGTTTGCATTAAAAAAATTTGAGTGCATTTTGTTATTTTGGTTTTAAGGATTTCCCAGCCTGCCTTAAGGCGATATTCATTTATGCCACACTTTACAGCTTTCAAAGCATTTCTTAAACATACATGAATTCGTTTTACCCTTCCAGAAGTTCCATGAGGTCAGTAGTTTGGGTCTCCTTCCTGCGCTCCCTTGGAGAAAACCAACTAGCAGAGAAGCTAAATGACTTGCCTGGGGCCTGCAGTAATTTTGAAGAAAAGTTAACATTCGGGCACAGGTCTCAGGAAGACTAAGCTGTGTCCTCTTGACTGCGTGGAATTGGAGAAGTTTTGCTTTGAAAAGCATAGGGACTAAGGGTGTGGTCTCCACCCAGAGTACTTGTTTGACTGCTGGTTAGGCCACTCAATAGCTGTGAGTCTTTAGACAAATACTTAATCTCCCTGTGCCTCCTTCTCTGTAAATTGGGAGTTAACAGCCCTCATCCAGGGAGTGTTGTATGGATTAAATGAGATAAAACATGTAAAGTATTTAGAACAATGCCTGGCTCACAGCAAGCTGTCAACAAATATTGCCATCGGTACTGAAATTATTATTATCTGTACCTTTGGGAAACACCCAGTATTAGTTAGCATACAGGCTAAGTTGTAACAAAAAGACCCCAAAACACATTTGCTCAAAAAGGATAGAAGTGTATTTCTGTTTCACCTAATAGCTAAGAGGAAGATGTCAGTCTAGGACGGTAAACAATGCTACTCCACAGGGTCATTCAGGAACCTAGGATCCTCCCATCGTTTGCTCCCCATCCCCTACGGTGACCTCATCTGCATAGTCAAAGCTGACTCTACATCACGTCCACCTTCTTGCCTGCAGGCAGAGGAGGAAGAGAAGTGGAGGGCAAACAGCCCTCTTCTAAATGACATAATTCAGATGTCATCCATGTCCTTTCACTCATATCCCATTGGCCAGAACGTGGGCACAGTTAGCTGCAGGCGAGTCTGGGAAATGTAGTCTCTAGCTGGGCCGACTAAATATGCCCAACTAAAACTTAGGAGTTTTCACTGAAAGGAAGAGAGAGAGAGAGGAAATTGGGAACATTTCGTGGTCTCTGTGCCATGTTGCCACAGACGTGTGCTTCAGATCTGAATTTGAAGTCGTTAATGTCCTCTCAGTCTGCCAGTTTCTCAGCCACCTGTGCTCCACTTCTGTCCACTGGATACCTGCTTTGCCCTTGGATTTCTTCTTTAGCAAAATCTAGGGATGGCTCTTGGCTCCATGTTTCACGTAAACAGTTCCGGTGGCAGTGTGGTTATCTCCTGCAGGCTGGTCAGAACGTCCACTGGCTTGAAAGCCTGTTCCCTCCCTGCCCAAACCTCCCAGCAAGAGTGGCATTGGGCTCTGTATTTTTATTTCTTTTGGTCTGGATCTTCTGACGACTTCCTCAACATGCAATGTAAAGTCCAAATGCCGTTGTCTTTAGAGAGTCATAATCCCTTGTGATCTTGGGTCTTGAGTGGCTGATTAAGGAAGGCTGCCTGTGCTCCTTCCATTCCCCTGGAGTCCGTTCTTGCATGTATTGAGGAGCGAGCCTTCTCCCCCACCTCACAGGCATTAGGTTCGAGCCCACAGGGCTGCGGTAAAGAAGCCAAGCGACTTGTCTGGTGGATGGATGGGCAGCCACGTGCTCCTGAATCTATGTTTTTAGAGTTTCTACATCCATGGCGCATACTTTCCTGAAATCATAAGTTAAGTAACAGCGTGGATCAATGAAAGTAAGCGTGGATCAATGTTCCATTCTCACTATTGCAAGGGATTGAGGTTGGACGAGTCAGGTAAGGGAATACCAATTGCTTTAGAGGAGCTCACGCCTGGGCCAGAGAAGGTGATTTGAAGAATATTGCCTCACAGATGGAGAAGGAAATTTGAGTTCATTGAGGACGTACTATGTGTCAGGCACCTATTAGAGGCAGAAGTGAGAGCACTAAATAACAAGACAGGCCCCTGAAGGAGTTTACAACCTAGCAGGAGGACTTTACATTAATCACTTCATTTAATCCTTGCAAGTTCGGTAAAGCATGCATTTTTCATATTTTATAGACAAAAAAGTTGAACTCAGAGAGGGAAATGGTAAGGACGGTTTTGAACCCACGTCTGTCTGATTCTAAAAACCCTGCTCTTTCCATTATTACCTCATCTGCCTCTAGTCACTTTCTTTGTTGAAGCGGGAATCTAGTCTATATACAGCAGTGGCTTGACCCCACTGCTAAACACCTGAACTGGTTACTATTGTTTATTCAGAGGTCGACTTCGTTTGACTGTGGTGCTCAGTTATTCCCTCTAACTTACATCTCTCTCTAATCACTTTTGTCCACTTATCCGTCGGTGTGAACCACCCAGCTGAACCCAACTTCTGGAACCTTTCTGCTCTGCTCCTTCCTGGGGTTCTGACTACTGCTGGAGGAATTGGTCCACCATGTCTATCTGGGCCATTACAGTCCTGGGTCCCCAAGGCGACCCGGAATCTCTTCCAGATGTCCCTATACACTTCCCCATCTCATTGCCATTAGCATCTCCTCCTGACTGTACCTCTTTTCTCAACCCCTTTTTTAACCTCCATTTCATTGTCATTGACAGAGAGTCCGTCCTGTCCATTGATAAAACTGAACAAAATTGAGGCCTCAAGAAACTCTCTCAAGGTCCTGCCTGGCAACCACCAGCATATCTCCTACTCTTCTTCTCCATCCCTCCCTCCCATGCCAGGGAAGAGGTGTGCTCCTGCCCGTGGCTGACCTTCCCCTTGTGCTCCAGACATCCTCCCGTCTCCCCTGGAACCTTCCTCCAGTCTTTGTCCTCTCTTGCTTGCCATCCTCAGCCTCTTTCCTACCACTATTTGTCATCAGTACCTAAACTTGTTCAATCTCTTCAACCTGAAAAACACACTGTTCTTGATCCCATATTTCTGTCTAATTTCTTTCTTCAGTTTCCCTTTCTCTCTCCCTTCACAGCCAAGCTTCTTGAAAGAATCATCTACACTGGCTGTCTACACTGCCTCCCTGCCCATTCAGTCCTCCATCACCCATAGCAGTCTGGTTTGTGTTCCCATGATCAAATGCCTAGGCTAGAGTCATCAAAGGCAGCATCCTCCACGTTCAGTTGATGCTTTTCTTCCCTGATCTCACTCCACCTTTCTGGAGCTTTGGTAACATTGCACACCCCCATACCTTGAGCCTGTCTCTCCAAGTGGCTCTACTCTCCAGGTTTTTACCTGACTGTGCTGGACACTTTTCCCATCTGCTTCACAGAGACCTCCTGTTCCACTCACTCCCTGAATATCCGCTGGGTCTCTGTGTCCCACCCACTGCCCTTCTTGCCCTCTGCCCTCCCCCTTGAAGTCCTCAACCACATATAAGCTGACAGCTCCCAACTCTCCCTCCTTCCTGCAGATCTCCCTTCTGATATCTGGTGCTGAATGTTCAGTTTCTCATGGACCTCTACTTGAGGTTGTCCCACAGGCTTCTCCTAGTTAGCATTCTAAAGCCAAACTCCTCATCACTCTCTTCCAAGACTTGCCCTTCTTCTTGTAGCCCTTCTTTTCAGGAATGTCGCCATTACTCCAGCTGCTCGTGCCAGAAAAAAGAAATAGACTAATTATCTTGGATTCCTCCTTCTCCTTGCACTTTTTACATTCAATCAGTTATCACGTCCTGGTGAGTCTACCTCTTTCAATTCCTGAATCTCCCCTTCCTCTCAATCCCCTACCCTTGGGGAAAGTCATTGCTTCTCACACAGCTATGACAAAGGTCTCTCGAAGGACCTCCTTCTCCCCTTCCATCTCCCACTGGAGTACTGCCAGGGTCATTCCTCCATTGCCGTCTGCTCAGGGCATCTTCCTGCTCTTCAACGCTCCCACAGCTCTCAGATAAAGTTCCCACTCCTTCAGTTAATCACATGACCCTTCCTGATCAATTCCTGGTCGACCTCTCTAGCCCCTCTCCATCTTTACTCCAGGTGTTTCCACCACAGGGTGCTGCAGGTTCATGCCTCAGGACATGCCTTCGCTGCAGTGCCGTCTTCTACCTTCCTCCTAGGACTAATTTCCAGTTACCTGTCAAAACTCAGCTCAGGCAACACCACCCAGACCATAACTGCCTGGTACTGTCATCACAATATCACTCGCCTCTTTCCCCATTAGCAGCTCTGGTGCTTAAGCATGTGGCTGACATACAGAGGCGCTCTATAAATGGTAAAGGAATGGTTTAATTTTTCAGAAACTTTTGACTCTCACTCACAAAGCCCGATGCCTTAACTTAAGGTCCACTGTAAAAACTCTTGAGGGTGTATCTGATTTTTTAATAGAAGCACCATTTGGCCTTAATAACCAGACATTTAGAAGCTGCACACCCAGCCAGCTGAGGGTGAAACAGCTATTCCTTACTAATTCGCTCCCAAGGAGATAAGCAAAAGGAAGCACCACGTGCCCTTCCTCCCTGCTGCCTCCTTTTCCCCTGGGCTTTCTGCATTCATTGTATTTTGCATTTTGCCTGGGGGGTTGACAGTTCAGCAAGACTTAAGGCTTCAGGTAGGACGGGCCTCTGTGGGGGCAGCTGCTTGTTAATTCTTGGTAAATTAGACTTTCTGTGAACAGCATGGCTTTCCTCAAGGAGGAGCTTGGGGAAGCTTGGAGAAAGTACTGGTGGAAGGCGATATTGCAGGGGCCAGGGAAAGTGTCAGTGGGGTTGGTTGTAACTCACTCTGATTCTATGGTTGAACCAAAGCAAATTTTCACGCTTTGCAGAAGCCTTTATTGTTTGTTATGATGTGATTTTACTTGCCTTACTTTAAATTTACTTGCTGCCAATCTGCTCTCTGGAATGGCTGAGACTCTGTCTCTAGTCTTGGGTAATCAACTCATCATATCAAATAAGGGAACTGGCTGCCTGTCCCGCTGTGTGGACCCAGGCAGGTCCAATGGCCCAGACCATGAGAGCCAGACCTGTCAGGAGCGTCATCCCTGTCACCAAGTGGGACCTCTACTCCTTTGCTCCTCTGAGTCTAGACTCCACATGGATCAGATACCTGACAGAATGTGCAGGTCAGGACCTAGGAGGTTTGCAAGTGACAATCTCAATTCATGACTTATGCAAAAATGGTGAATTTACCGAATGAAAAGTCCAGAGGGAGCTCTTTATTGAGGTGTGGTTGTTTGTGGGGTCAGGGGTAGCTTCATCAAGACCCATCTCTCCCTTTACACCCCTTGGCTCTGCTTACTTTCTGTTGGCTTCCTTTTCAGGCCAGCTCTTTCTGTGGGGTGACAGAAATGGCTACTGGTGGCCTATGCTTACATTGTCCTTGCATCTAGCAGTTTTCAGGGCAAGAAATACTTCTTTCCCGACAGCTATACAAATGCAAAGGATAACTCTGATTGCCTAGTTTGGGTCTTAGTCTGTTTGGGCTGCTAAAACAAAATTACCGCAGACTGGGTGGCTTAAACAACAAACATTTATTTCTCACAGTTCTGGAGGCTAAGAAGTTCAAGATCAAGGTGCTGGCAGATTTGGTGTCTAGTGAGGACCTTTTTCCTGGTTCCTAGCTGGCCATCTTCTCACTGTGTCCTCACATGGCAGAAGGGGCAAGGGAGCTCTCTAGGGTCTCTTTTATAAGGGTGCTAATCCCATCCATGAAGGCTCTACTCTCATGATCTAATCATCTCCCAGAGGTCCTATCTCCTAATACTGTCACATTGGCGGTTAGGATTTCAATAGATGAATTTGGCGGACACATAAACATTCAGCCCATTGTAGTGACCACCCCCTAACCAAACGGTGTGATCGTGGGGATGGAGTATTTTGATCGATCCCTGAGGTCTGAGATAGTGATTGACCGCCACACCAGGAGAGAGATACTCAAAAATGTCTGGGCATGCGTTAGTTTCTTAAGGCTGCCACAACAAATCATCACCAAGTTGGTGGCTAAAAACAACAGAAATTTATTCTCTCACAGTTCTGGAGGGCAGAAATTCTAAATCAAGGTGTCAGCAGGCCCACACTCCCTCTGAAGACTCCAGGGAATAATCCCTTCTTGCCTCTTTCAGTTTCTCTGGCCCCAGGCAATCCTTGCATTCCTTGGGTCATAGCTGCATCACTCCAATCTCTGCCTCCATCTTCAAATGACCACCCCTTCTCTGTTTCTCCTGTTCTGTCTCTGTCTTTTTCTCTTATGAGGACACTTGTCATTGGATTCAGGGCCCACTCGATTAATCCATAATGACCTCATCTCGAGATCCTTTGCTTAATTCATCTGCAAAAACCCTTTTTCCAGACAAGATCACAATCACAGATGCCAGGAGTTAAGACTTGGACATATCTTTTTGGAGGCCCATAATTCAATCCATTATAGGACAGAAAGAAAGAAAGAGACAGCCACTACACTCCAAACTTTGACTGCTCAGCACCCACCCGTGCTCTTTTCCCATACAAACAATTTCAGAAATGCACCACCCCAACACAGTACAAGCTGCCCACATATAAGCAAAGCTGGTGGATGTGCATTCTTCTTGGTCAGGTCTGTATGTTGCTCTTAACAATCTGTCAACCAACAGCTAAATGATCAATTGAAATATCCTCAGCATTTAATGGTGGAGAAGAAACAAGATACTTAGAATAAAAACCACTTGCATTTAGTAAAGAGGAGAAGGAGAAAACAGCGGTCATTCATCCAACATTCTACAAAAGAGGTTTGGCAAGGAGCCACTGCGTATCTACTGAAGGATATGAGTTCCTCTATCAGCCGGGGTGCCTGGGGTTCTGCTCTCTAGAAGACTCTCCCTTGTCCACTGCCCTCCATGGGTGGCATCAGAGAGAATGTCCCTTCTGGAAACTGTATACTCTAGCAGGCCACTATGTGAGGACATAGCACAGAGGTCTGCCGGCCCCAGCAGTTGAGAAATCTTGTGCTGTGGTTTGCTTGATTGGGGTGTCTCTGGCAGTGTGACTCTCTAAAACTCTTAGACAGTTGCTGGGCCGTTAGTTTTCTGATAACTCCATGAGCTGACAAGCGGAGCTGGAGCCCAGTCAAGTCATGTTCTGGAATCTGGATTCTGTCCTCACCGTGTCTGTCTCCTAACAACTGTCTCTGTGCTCTGCCTGCCCCAGCCTTCATTTAGACTTCGGCCATTTGCCCTCTGCCCTGGACACGTTGGGAGGCGTGGCAGGGAGGAGGCAGGGCTAATCTGGCCACTTGCCCTCAGGCTCTTTCCCAGTGGACGGCTGTCTCCAGTGGGGGTAATGGCTACTCTTGTCAGGCAGGGAGTACCCAGCAGGAGCTGCTGAAGGGGAGGGGAAGAAGCCCTCTCCAGGGTCCCTCTCCTAGTTCCTGTTGTGTTTTCCTTCTCCAGGCCTGTGCTTGCACCAACATTAGCCTGGGGCAGGGATTTGACTTATGCAATCCTGAAAGATGATTTTCTGGCTCTCAGCTCAATTGAATTACTGGCCACAGGCAGAAAGAGGATCTCTTGGCTTTGTTTTCCCCTATCTCTGCTTTCAGAAAGGCCAGCTGAAACTCAAGTGTGTCTTTTCTTATAGAACCTTACTAAAGGCTGAAGAAATGGCCAACAAACCCAGTAACCTGGCTTTTTTTTTTTTTTTTCTTTTTCTTTTAACAAGTCCCCTAAATTTCCAGCCTCTTTGTGCCTGTGGTTTGACTCACCAGATTCAACGGGAGAGAATTTAGTGACTTGCTCCACTTAACAGATATTGATCACTTCCTGGTCAGGGAGGGGGGACTCCATGCTGCCCTGCTCCCTGCCCCAACATAGCCAATTCCACACATTAGGGTCTGTCACTTGCAAAACCCTGCTCCTGATGCAAAATTCTATGCTACTTAGGACACTTGATTGTGACTGGATCTGCAACTGCCTACGTAATGGGAATCGGGAATGGCTGGGTCCAGACACTCAAATGACAGGGTGAGGGCTTTGTCTCTCTCTTATCCTCTCTCTTCCCCTCTGGGACTGCCAACCCTCCTCTCTGCTCTCTTCTCTACTGGCCTCATTTTTAGGCTGGTTTTCATGGTGCTTACCATACATTTACGTATATCAATCTCACCTCTTCCTTGATTGTTCCAACAGAAGGACAGATGGCTCTGACTGCGGTGGTTTGGGACTTCTGCTCATCCCTGTGTTGACCACTGAGGCCAGACCAGTGGAAATACCCTGATTAGCTGGCCTGAATCACACGCCCACCATTGATGTGACAGGTAGTGCCGTAAGAATGACAGCCTCTCCGGGTTGGGGGAGAGGCAGTTTCTGAAAGGGAAAAAATGCTGGGGAGACAAAAATAAAGGCTAGGCCTCTGAGCAGGTTCTTGATTTGCATTTTCCTGTTGGCCAAGGGAAAGCAGCCTGCCTAGCCTTTGCTTGCACCCTCAGGGGATTTGACCCTCTTCCCCATCTTAGTCATCACCCAGAGGCTTTTTATCCTATCTTATAATTTTTTTAAAGTTGTGAAATATATCAAGCCATATGTTCAGCTTAAAGAATAGTAAAACAAACACCTGCATCTCCACCACCCAAGTTAAGAAATAGAACAGTGTCAGCTTCTTAGAAGCCTCTGTATGCTCCTTCCACCACATACTCTTCCGTCTTTCAGAGGAAAACCATACAGAATTCTGTGTTCATCATCCCGTGCTTTTCTTTATGGTTTTACTACACACACACACACACACATACACACACACATACACAAACACACTTAAATCTCTAAGCGGTATATTGTTTGGTTTTGCAGAGCACAGGAGCCTATTTTTAACGCTGTATTTAAGATTGCGATATACATTCTTCTGTGACTTCTTTTATTCAGTATTATGTTTTTGAGACTCACTTGTGCTGATGCAGGTAGCTGTCGTTCATTTTCACTGCTCTGTATAATTTTCCATGATATGATTATGCCACATTGTATGTATCTATTCTACCCATTAGAGTATATGTCTGTGAGTGGAATTGCTAAGTTTAAAGGTCCTCATGTCTTCAACTCTACTCGATAACATTATTTTTTTTCCCCAAAGTTGTTATAATAATCTATACTTCCACTAGCAGTCAGTCATAGTGTTTTGGTTGATCTTATTCTCATCAACTTTAATTTTTGTCCATCTAATCGGTGTGGACTGTGTCTCATCATGGTTATAATTTGCATATATTTGATTACTATTGAAGTAGAGAATCTTTTCATGTTTATGGATCATCTACTTTTTCTCTACTGTGAAATGCCTAGTTATGTCTTTCCTACTGTTTTCTAATGGGCTGTTGGTTTTTTTTTTATTGATTCATAAGAGCTCTTTATATATTTTGGATTATAATCCTATCTCAGCTTTATATGTTCAAATATCTACTTGCAGTTTGAGATTGCCTTTGCATTTTATTTATGGTGACTTGAACAGAAGCTCTTAATTTTCACGCCAAATTTTTCTTGTCTAAGAGACCTTTCCCAACTTAAGGTCATGAACATATTCTTTTCTATTATCTTCTAAAAATTTCTTCTTTTGTCTCTCATATTTAAGTATTCAATATTTTATGTTTAAGTATTTAATCTACGTGGATTTGATTTTTGTGACTGTTTTAGATGATCGGCTTCCAATTTTACTTTTTTCCCCACTTATCTGCAATGTCCTCTCTATCAGAAATCTAGTTTCCGTGTATGAGTGGTTGGTTTGTTTTTCTGAGCTCTCAAGCTTTCTGTGTTGAACTCCAGTTTTTCCCATAATCTATCGCAGCTCAATATTTTTGTAAATATAATAAAAATTAATGATTAGAAAAATTAAATGAAAGCAGATACACAAAATAAAGACCCCAATTTTATTTTATTATTTTTTTTTGAGGAAGATTGGCCCTGAGCTAACATCTGTTGCCAATCTTCCTCCTTTTTTTTTCCTTTTTTCTCCCCAAAGCCCCAGTGGATAGTTGTATGTCATAGTTGTACATCCTTCTAGTTGCTCTATGTGGGATGCCACCTCAGCATGGCTTGACAAGTGGTGCATAGGTCCACATCAAGTACCCAAACCGACAAACAGCCGAGCCACCGAAGCGGAGCACATGAACTTAACCGCTATGCCACCAGGCCAGCCCCCCAATTTTTTATTATTAGATTCAACAAACAGAAGCTTACTCTGTCAAGTTGCTACCAAAGTTTCTAAATGATTACTGTTCATGTCTGTACTGATCATGGGCCCATGACAAACACTTCAAAGATGGCAACCGGTGTACAGATGACACTTTGAGTAGTGCTAATCTGTACTGCTCTACTGGTATGTTTGTTTATTCCTGCTCTAATATCACTCAATCTTTTTTTTCAAGGTATGGTAAAATATACATAACATAAAATTTACCATCTTAACCATTTTTAAGTGTACAGTTCAGCGGCATTAAGTACATTCACTTAATATACAACCATCACCACCATCCATCTCCAGAACTTTTTCAGCATCCCAAACAGAAACTCTGTTGCCATTAAGCAATAACTCCACATTCCTCCATCCTTCTAGCCCCTAGTAACCACATTCTACTTTTGTCTTTATGAATTTGACTATTTCAGGTACCTCATAAAAGTGGAATCATACAATATTTGTCCTTTTGTGTCTGGCTTATTTCACTTAGCTTCACTAGCTTATTTCACTTATAATGTCTTCAAGGATCATCCATGTTGTAGCATGTATCAGAATTTCATTCCTTTTTTAAAGCTAAATAATATTCCATTATATGTGTAGACCACATTTCATTTATCCATCCATCTATCAATATACATTTGTATTACGTCCATCTTTTGGCTGTTGTGAATAATGCTGCTGTGAACATGGGTGTACAAATATCTGTTTGAGTCCCTGCTTTCCATTCTTTTGGGGTGTACACCCCGACGTGGAATTGTAGTTCAATGTTTAATGATTTTGAGGAACGATTATACTGTTTTCACAGAGGCTACACCATTTTACCTTCCCACCAGCAATGCACAACGGTTCTGATTTCTTCACATCCTTGTCAACACTTGCTATTTTCTCTTCTGTTTTTTTAAATAATAGCCACACTAATGGGTATGAAGTGGTATCTTATTGTGATTTTGATTTGCATTTGTATAATGATTAGTGATGTTGAGCATCTTTTTGTGTGCCTATTGGCCATTCGCATATATTCTTTGGAGAAATGTCTGTTTAAGTCCTTGGTCCATTTTTAAATTGGGTTGTTTTGTTTTTTTGCTGTTGAGTTGTGGGAGTTCTTTCACTCAATCTTAATTACTGTGGTTTTATAATAAGTCATGATATCTGATAGAGGAAATGCCCCCTACACACACACACACACACACACACACACACACATCTGTTGTTCGTCTTTAAAAAATGACTTGGTGTTTGTTGGCCCTTTGTTCTTCCAAATAAATTTTAGAATCAGCTTGTTGAGTTCCTTTTAAAAAATCTTTTAGGATTTTGGTTGGAATTGCCTAGAATATATACATCAACTTGTGGAAAACTGATATATTCACAATATTGAGTCTTCCTGTCATGAACATGGTGTCTCTCCATTCATTTAGGTCTTCTTCAATGTTTTTCCGTAAAGTTTTACCACTTTATCCAGAAAGGACTTTCACATGTTTTGTTAGATTTACTCCTGGGCATTTGATATTTGCTCATGCTATTACAGATGGTATCTTTTAAAATTACATTTTCTAACAAATACTGGTGAATGAAACCGCAGTTGACTTTTACATATTGATTTTGTATCCAGAAAACTTCCTGAACTCTCTTACCAATTTTAATAATTTATTTGTGGCTCATGTTGGGTTTTCCATGCAGACAATCGTAAGACCTGCACGCTTTTTTCCTGCCTTTCTAATCCTTACACATTTCTATTTGCTTTCATTTTCTTGTTCTACTACGCAGGCTGGTATGGTGTGGTGATAATGGGATTTCTTAGGCCTTGTTCCGGATCTTAAAGAGAATGCTTTCAACATGTCACCATTAAGTATGGGATAGGTTTTTTGTTCTTTTTTCTTTTCTTGGTAGATGTTCTTTATAAGTTCTAGTTCAAACTAATTAAGAGGTTTTTTATGATTAATAGATGTTAAATGCTATTAATTTTTCATGGACTTATTAAGATGGTAATTTTTTGCATTTAATCTGGTAATATTATGAATTATATTAACCACTTTTCTAATATTAAACCAACTTTAGATTCCTGGCACAATCCCAACTTGATTATGATAGATTAACTTTTTTTATACATTGCTGGATTTAGTTTCCTAATATTCTGTTTAAGATTTTTATGTTTATGTTCATGAGTTAGATTGGTCTGTCACTTTCCTATCTTGTTTTGTCCTTGTCTTATTTTGGTCCTAAGGGTTTTCTTTGATCTACATACACTTTGTTGCCTGCCTAAAGAGGAGTAGTGGATCCATGGCTTTTGCTGACTTGGCAATGCATCAGTGGCATATGAGGATTTGTGTTGTGGTTTTTTTTTTTTTTTTGGTGAGGATGACTGGCCATGAGCTAACATCTGTGCACATCTTCCTCTATTTTGTGTATGGGACGCTGCCACAGCATGGCTTGATGAGTGGAGCATAAGTTGGTGCCTAGGATCCAAACCTGCAAACCCTGGGCTGCCAAAGTGGAGCACGTGAACTTAAACACTATGCCACCTAGCCAGCCCCGAGGATTTGTGTTTTGATGGGGCATGAATTTGAGTTATCTTGACTCTAGGGACCACGTGCTGAACAGTCAGCTCCAGAGCAGCCTTGATGAGGACTCAACACACTTTTATGTAAAGGACCAGATAGTAAATATTTTAAGCTTTGTGGGACACACACACCTTTGTTTGTGTTAGTTATAGTTCTCCACAGAAGCAGAACCAATAGGAGAGAAATATATATATGTAATATAAGGAATTGGCTCATGGGATTATGAAGGCTAAATCCCACAATTTGCTATGTGTAAGCTGGAGACCGAGGAAAGCCAGTAGTGTAGTTCCACTCCAAGTTCAAAGGCCTGAGAACCAGGAGCACCGACGGTGTAAGTCCTGGTCTGAGCGCAGGAGAAGACAAATGTCCCAGTTCAACAGTCAGGCAGAGAACAAAGACTCCCTCCCTCCCTTTGTGCTCTATTCAGGCCCTCAATGGATTGGATGATGCCCGCCCACCTCGGGGAGAGCAATCTGCTTCACTCAGTCTCCAGATTCAAATGCTCATCTTATCTGGAAACACCCTCACAGACACACTCAGAAATAATATTTAACAAAATATCTGGGCACCCGGTGACCCAGTCAAGTTGACACGTAAAAGTAACTATCACACTGTTAATATTTTCCGCTCCTCCTCCCCTTCTCCCTCCTCCTTCTTTTTCTCTTTAACAACAGTTTAAAAATGTAAAAACCATTCCTAGCTCACAACCTATACAAAAAAATTTACTGACCTCTGGCTTAGACCATCTCCTAATATCTACATCTCAATGAACTTTTGTTACTTCCTACAATATAATGATGCTTGTGTGATTTCCTAAAGTAAATAATCTGCGAAAGTCGAGAGCCAGAGAGACAGCCACCGCCCACTGTGCTAAGGTGCACCCACCCAGCATGTAATCCGTGCTGCCACACATCTACCCACCAGATTTAGTGCCTTTTGAAATGAGTACCAACCTGGACCACACCAAGTAAGCGCCCCTAGGCACTGTGATTCGAATAGCTACAGTTAGACTCCGACTCTCTCTTGCTGCCCTCTCCTGGCTGGCCCGTTGTGGAGGATCAACCGTGAGTCCTGGTGGAGTTCTTGTGGTTCATGATAGCTTCAGGTCTGGTTGCTGGTCTGCAGACTTGTCAGAACCTGTACCAGTGGAATGTACTAGCAGGGATCTTAACACTGGTAGTGATGGCCAAGTTTATTATTTCTTGTAGGGTCCTAAGAGTTTTCAAGTATGGGTATTGCGTAAAAAGAAGAGTTATCACGTAGTGAATGCTTGCTATATGCCAAGCATTGCTAAACATGTATTATTTCATTTCCTCCTTATGACAACCAGATGAGTTCCATATCCCTTGACTGTTCGGCATTCCCTCTGTACGGGTGATGAAATTGAGACCAGGAGAGGTTAAATAATCTGCCCAAGGTCCACAGGTTAGTAGGTAGTAGAGCTGGAGCTTGGAGTTAAGTTCATTCTGATCTGACTCTAAAACCCGTGCTCTTAACCGCCACGAGAAGTTCTCGATCTTTTATGAAAAGTCTAATTCAGTGGGAATAGTATGGAGCCATAAATTTGCATTTTTAACAAGCACTCCAGGATTCTGATGCAGGTGCCCTGGAGAGCTACACTTTGAGAACACTGCCTCCCGTAAATAGAAACTGAACTGCTTCCAGCAGAAGGATGTAACTATTCGACACCAGCAGCCTCATCCTGGGGTGGAACAAAATGCGGGGCCTACCTGCCTTCTTTGGGTACAAGAGGAGATTAGAAGATGTGATGAAATGAAAAGGCATTTTATCTCTTCCTGTCCCTCAGGCTTCCCTGCCCCACTCCCACCCAAGCCCCAGAGAAGTGCTGCTCAAATATAGCTGAAGAGGAATAACATTCCCTGTGGCTGACAAAGAGCCCTGAGCAAGTGCACACTGGTTATGTGATAACACTCAAAATTGAAGGGAAGCCTGGGTACTCTGAGGAACAATTTCACATCTTAATTGAAAATGCATATTGAGCCACAGGGCAAATCCCCTTTCCTTTCTTCACTAAGTCAGAGCCGGTCTCAGGCTGTCAGATCTGGAACAGTTCATGGCTTGCTGGGCAGAGACAAAAGGAAAAAGCCTTAGTTATAATCTAAACACAATGAATTTGCAATGAAACAAAGCAGCCTGTTCTACAACCATGCCTTGGCCTGCTCTGGCTTTCCAGCAGCAAATCTATGTTTGGCAAGGAGTGGAATGGAAACTTCTCCCCACCTGGTGGCCAATGTTTTCTTGAACTTCTATATTTCTCTTTGGCTCCTGGGTGGGGTTGGCCATTGTCCATGGGGCAGGGGCGGGGAGACACGTGCCTGTGAGGGCCAGCCACTGGTTAGTGCCCAGCAAAGAAGTATAGTGGGGACAGAGCAAAACTATGCCAGGCATTGTGCTGGGTGTTAAACTGACAGGATTTAACCTTCCAACAACCCAGAGAGGTGTTGGGATTGTACCTTCATTTGACAAATAAGAAAACTGAGGCATAAATATGCAAAGTAACCACCCAGATAATAAGTAGAGCCAGGAATCAACCCCAGAGTCCTTGCCTTTTCCACGGAGCCATGTGCCACTGGGAGGGACCACTGCCATCTGTGTTTGTTCCTTGGAATAGATCCTCCACTTCCAGTCAAAACAGGTTCCGCTCACAGACCTTGGCGAAAGGCCACTTGCCCTTGGGTCCAAGAATAATGTAAACACAATGAACCATTTTTTAAAAATGAGATTACATATGTCAACCACTTAGCCTTGTGCCTGACTTTTCAAAGTACCCAGCAGACCTCCGGGCATTGTTGGGCCCCTGGGCCAGGGTGTTCCTGGCTGCAGGGGGTTCCGTTGACCATGTGGCAACAAACACTTCTCAAGTAACTACAGTGGATGGTCAAAACAGGAAGAAAAAATAGCTTTGGACTCAAGAAATTTATAATCCAAGTGGGCAATTGAAATAATTTAATATCTAGAAAAAGAAATCAAAAGTTGTTAATAACTGCATAGCACACAGAATGCTCATTCCTATCCTGATCTTAGCAACTATGAAACGTGTAGCCTTGGAGAAAATGATTTCACATCTTTTTGGGCCTCTGTTCTCCTTGGAAAAATGGAGACACTACGGATCTCAAAGGGTTTTATTGTTAGGATTACATATGTGGTCAATTCTTAATGAACAGTGAGTAGGGGCTGGGGGTAAAGGAGGAAAGAAAATCAGGTGGCCTTCCTTCAAGACCTGACTTTGGAATGGCGCTCTGAATGTGATGAAGGCTCTGAAACTATAGAGAGGAAATAATGTTGCAGGTGCTTTTATCGTCGTGTCACAGAAAATCCAACTCAAATTGGCTTAAACATAAGTAGAATTTATTGACTCATAGACCCGAGAAATTCAGAAGTAGCGCAAGTTTGAGAGCAGTTGGAGCTAGGTGCTCATAACGCCGTCACGGCTCCAGCTACAGTTCTTGACAGGGCTTTATGGGGGGCTCTTCACGTGTCAGCCTTGCCTACCGGCTTCGCTTATGACGGCCAGACGGCCGGAGCAGCACACCTCCCAGCCCCAGCCTCTGAGAGCTTCCTTCCCCGCTTCTCAGGCAGAGTCCTGAGACTCATTCTGATTGGACAAACCTAGGCCACGTGAACCAATCCCTGCACGCGGAGTATGGAGTTACGTGGTTGGCTGAGCTTAGGTCACGTGTTTGGTCCCCAGCGCCGCGGAGTCCAGGTCCGTGGCAGCACGGGAGTCCCCCGGTGGAAACTGGGCACTCCTCGGGGGGTGGGATTTGGCAGGGAGACAGCCACAATGCTCACAACAGGGAAATTGGGTTTTTTTAATCAGAAGAAACCAGTAAGCTGCGTATGAGAGCGAGCCCGCAGTCTTATTTGGCAGAGCGTTCTTGAGAGGGAGTTGTGAGGAACGGCATTTGAGAGGGCAGTGGGGGCACTGCAGGGGGCCGTGCCAGCCCCCGGGGCCTGGGGCCCTGTGTGAGCCTGCGAGTTTTACTGTGGCATTTACCAGCACCACCAGCAAATTCAGGAAACGGACCTGTTTCCTTCTATTATAAAGGCTAATCGTTTATTCATTAAATATTTACTCCACCTTCAGTGTGGGCAACAGAGAAGGGAGCCCGCTGTGTGCTGACTCCAGCTTAAGGCTTTTTCTACATTTTCTCCTTTAATGCTCCCAACCTCCCTCTGAGATGGAAGGCATCACTGCGTTTCACAGATGGGGAAGGAAAGGGAAGTTAAGTGACTTGTCTGGACTCACTCAGCTAATAGATGGGCAGTGGGGAGACTTGAGTCCCCGGGGGTGCTTGACTCCAAAGCCCACAAGCGGGAAATCACGTTGGGATCTTCTCCAGTTCGTGAGCATTCCATTGTCTTGTGTGTCATAGCAAGCACCCAGGCTGATGACCCTTCTGCGTGGTGACACCTGCTTCAGAGCATGAGCTCGTCCTCAGCTGCATTTATTGTGCCCAAGGACGCTGATGAACCTGGGAGTCTGGAGGCAGGGGGCTACTCATAAATGGGGACCCTGTTGGTACCGCCACAGGGACCGAGGGCAGGAAGTCAGGCCCAGGAGGACCTGGGCTGGCTGAGCATCCTTGTCCTGGGCGTCATCGCTGCCCTCCTCCTGCCCACACCCTCCTCTCCAGCAGCTATGAGAGCCCTGCTCAGAGCTTTACATATATTGTCTCCTCAAGTGTCACAAAGCTCCTCTGAGGCAGGTACAATTATTCTCCCCATTTTACAGATGGGCAAACCAAGGAATGCTGAGGTCACAGCAAGTGGCTTGTCCCTGTGGGGTGTGTATTCTCATCCCCATTTTACGGATGAGCCCATTAACCTCTGAGAGGTTGCCCACTGATCTCACATGGCTGGCCAGTGACTGAGTCGGGATTCGAGCTCAAGTTTGACTCCAGAGACTGGATTAAGTGCTCTGCTGTGAAGGGTGACCTCTAACTGAGGGAAAACCTTCAGGGAAGCTATTTCACCTTCTGGATCTGTCCCTGAAGAGAATGTCCCATATGCTCCCAGGATAGCTCGTGGTCCACTTTGTTGGAATAAACACAGGTCCTCTCTTGGGTCATCTGTGTACACTGATGTCACAGACCCTCTCCCTTACACCCTGCTTCTTCTCCTTCCCCAGACACCTTATAGGGGACCCTCAACAAGCCCTGGGAGGAGCCACTTCCTGTGTGAGTTCCCTCCACCCCGGGAATTTTATACCCACAGCAAGTAGACTGCAAACTTCCTGGAGCCACAGGCCACATCACCCCCAAGATGATGCCGATGCTGATAGTAAGCCTTTTATTTTTAAGGCCACCTACAACAAAAACACGGAAACTGGGAATGGAAGAGGTCCACGTGAGCAGTCGTAAGGTGGAACCACAGCTGCAGGGGAAGGTGACTGCGGGAGGGTGGATTGCCCCCCTTTCCTGTACGTTCTGTTTTTAGCCTGTGTTTTTCAGAGCAAGAAGGTGCCATGGTGATAGGTGCCATAGAAATAGATGGAGCACACCGCCCAGGGCCTGGCTGCCGAGCTGTTCCCATGGAAATGCACCGAGCGCTCAGGAGAGCCTGAGCTCTCCTGAGCCACAGATTCTGCTGTGTTCTCGCTGCTGCACGTGGTAGGACCCCTGAAGGGCCTGGCTCCCAGACCTGTCCACTGCAGGGCCAGGGTAGGAGGCATCACTGTAGGACGGCCCCTTGAGGCTCCTGACTTTCTCACTGTCTCTCAGAGGTCCCTGAGAGTCTCCCTCTGAGGGCACCCATGGCGGCCTTCTCTCTGAGTCCTCCCAGGGGACTCGCTTAAGGACCTTTGCCCAGCACAGCAGTCATCTCGGCCAACAGTGACCTCTACACTAGCACTGCCAATGTTCCTGTCCCCACCGTTGGGAGCATGTTGTCCCCATTCTGCCTGGATGTGGAATTGTCACTGGTTTTATGCAATGGGTAATAAAGAGCTTGTAGGGCAGGGACTGAGTCTGGAACATTTTGTGGTCAGGAATAATCGTAAAATGAAATCTCAGAGGATCTCAACCAGAAAGCAGGGCAGGGAAGGGCATAAGCACCTCTGAGATTGGAGTTTTCAGTTTGTGAAACCTCGGGCAGGACAGATTCCAGCCCAGCCTCAACTTTAATGGAGCGAGAGACCCTTTGAAACAGCTACGCCAACCATCCTGTAGCATTTACATAGCCATCTCTGCATAGCTGCTGAGAGATGTATATAAATGATCCTGGTCCAAGCTTAGCTCGTTTTTATTTGGATTTAGACCAATTATATGTTTTCTGAAACATAACACATACACCCTTTAAACCTGTCTTCTATTAGGCCTGGCATAAGAGGATTCAAGGGGATGTGTTGTTATATCTGTCCCGTAATATCTGCTTCCGAATGGGGAAGTTACATATATTTGTTCCCATACATTTATGCTATCAGATGGCGTGCTTCCTTCAGGGCAGCACAAGTATAATTCTGGACCAATGTATGGTTCTGAGACCAGTAATTCTAAACACTGACCAACTGAAGTTAATTTTACTCGCAATTAAAGAAACACACACACACATACCACAAAGGAATTACAAAAAAAAATCTTTACTCGTCAATACCACCACCAACTCATAAATTATGGCCTAAGGAGTTACAGATTATGAAAATCGTAGAACTAGAAGGCGCTAAAGAAATGTCCATCCTGGCATGTCTGGCATTTGACACAAACAGACCAAGGCCCAAAGAGTCAAGGTCCATTGCTGTTTAGTTCAGCATATCTTCTGTGCATGCAGGCGGAGTGGTGGGTCATTACTGCCAGGCAAGCCCTTTCCCAGTGATGGAAGTGCATGGAGCCTCCAGCTCCTGCCACCGGGGAGTGGTGCTCACAATGACCTTGAAGTAGGCTTGTAGGTCATGCTGTTGGTTGAGCCGTGCAGTGGAAGGGTAGCTAGACATTGAGGCAACTGCCTGATTTATCCCAGGACTCACCCATGGAACCATGTGACTTGGCATTTGCTGTTGGTAGCATCACACACTTAACCAACATCTGGATTCCATGTGTCCTATTTTGTGGTTACAGGAACTTGGTCTGACAGAGCATTGCAGAACCTCTGTATTAAATAAGCAAACATATGTGCTCCAGTTCTGCAGGCCAACCAAACTATGAAACACAAGGATTTGCCCTTCTTGCCCATAGCGGTGTCACACCTTGGAGTCTTGCCACTTGGTTGGATTGCTTTATTTGGCTAAGTAACTAAAAGCAGATTTGCTTTAAACAACGAGGCTCTCAAATACTCTATGCTTCTCTAAGACTGGATATCACAGTCACGTTTGGCAGAAAGAGTTTTTCCCAAATTTTCAGAGTCGTAAATTTAATGTTTGGCCATGGGAAGCATACACAGGAAAACCTTCCTTTCCCAAGATAAGCTCCTTTCTGTGGAATTGGAACAGGAACCCTGAGTTAGAGAATATTTGATATTTAATTCAAGACAAACACCGACCCTGGTGTCACTTTTCACACCAACAATTTGAAACTAAACATTTAATGTGAATGTCCCGTAACAATCACAGTTTATTTTTTTAATTTTGATTTTAATTTGTTATGGAGGTAAAATATATCTAACATAAAATTTACCATCTTAACATTTAAAATTAAAACTTAACTTAAAAACTTAAGTTTTAAGTGTACAGTTCCATGGCATTGAGTACTCCCACATTGTTGTGCACCCATCCCCACCATCCATCTCCAGAACTTCTTCATCATCCTAAACTTAAAATCTATCCCCATTAAACACTAACTCCCCATTCCCCCCGTCCCTAGCCCTTGGCAGCCACCATTCTACTTTCTGTCCCTGTGATTTTGACTATTTCAGGTACCTCATATAAGTGGAATCATACAGTATTTGTCCTTTTGTGTCTGGCTTATTTCACTTTGCGTAACATCTCTGTAATGTCCTCCATGCATAACGTTCATCCATGTTTGTAGCATGTGTCAGAATTTCCTTCCCCTTAAAGGCTAAATAATATTCTACTGTATGTGTATAGCACATTTTGTTTATCTACAGTTTAATTTTTCTATAGTTTATTTCTTATTTTTTAATTTTGAAGCAATCACAAAGCGACAGAAAAATTGCAAGGGCAGTACCAAAAAAAGTCTCTTTTTTCTTGAACTCTTTGAGAATAACTCATCCTGATACACCACCATCTTCCGGTACTTTCCCGTGTTTCTCCTACATACAAAGACGCTTTCCTACCTAATCACAAAACTAACGCGGATTCCTTAATACCATTGAATCCTCAGACTTCACTCACATTTTGCCAGTTATCACAATAGTATCTTTTATCACAAAAGGATCCTGTTCAGAATCGCTCTTGCATTTAGCTGTGTCTGTTCAGTCTGCTTCAGTCCGGAAGAACGGCTCCTCAGTCTTCCCTTGATTTTTATGACCTTGACACTTTCGGAGATCATAGACGTAAAATGTCCCTCAATTAAGGTTTGTCTTATGTTTCCTCATGATCAGGTTCAGGTTATGTGTCTTCAGCAGGAACATCACAGCAGTGACACTGCATGCTCTTCCTTGCACCCTACCAAGGGGTTCGCCATTTTGATTTGTTCCTATACCAATGATGTTCACTTTGATCACATGATTAAGGTGATGTCTAGCAGGTTTCTCCATTATAAAGTTAGTCTTTTCCTCTTCGGAATTAATAGGTATTTTGTGGGGAGTTACTTTGAAACTATGTGATATCCCATTCCTCATCAACTTTATTTTTATTTCTATATGGACTTACGGATTCCTATATTAGTTTAGGGAGTTGTACTCCATTCCCATCATTATTTATGTTAAATCTCACATTGTCCCCAATTTGACCAGTGAGAGCCCCTTCAGTCTGTGTCCTTTCTATATGCTCCATCATTCTTCGAGCACGTCCTCACATTTCTGGCACGATAAGATGTTCCAGGCTTATCTTCTGTCTTCCTTGCCGCAGTTGTGGAATCAATCATTTCTCCAGAGAGCCTTGATTCATTTTAATGGAAAACGGTTTTTAAAATCCAAGATCTGAGCACTACATGTGCTTATTCCTATTGAAATGTGTTTTTTATTTTTTTGTGGGGAAGATCAGCCCTGAGCTAACATCCATGCTAATCCTCTTTTTACTGAGGAAGACTGGCTCTGAGCTAACATCTATTGCCAATCCTCCTCCTTTTTTTTTTTCTCCCCCAAAGCCCCAGTAGATAGTTGTATGTCATAGCTGCACATCCTTCTAGTTGCTGTATGTGGGACGCAGCCTCAGCATGGCCGGAGAAGCGGTGCGTTGGTGCACGCCCAGGATCCGAACCTGGGCCACTAGCAATGGAGCACGCACACTTAACCGCTAAGCCACGGGGCCGGCCCTCCGGCCCTCCTATTGAAATGTTTTTGCTCCCAGGCAGAGCTAAGGAATATATGTTTTCCTGCACACATGCACACACACACACACACACACACACACACACACACACACACCCACCCCACACCACACACACGTACACGGATACACTCCTTACCCTCTGATGCCACATGCCAGGCTGCCATTCCCTCTGAAGAATCCCTTCTCACCCTGATCAGTCTGTGACACACAGGCCAGGCCATCCTCCCTGGGGATGTCCTCCTCATCACTGGGGCTCTGACCCCTTTCTTTGGGCCACCATGACTTCCTGCCCTCCATCCCCCACCATCGACTCCTACCTCACTCTGCTCCACCTCATGACTTTAGGACTGAATTGGTTAGAAAGGAGAAGTAGAAAGGACCACCATTGGCTTTGGTGAAAATATTTGTTTTGTTAACAATCCTTTGTGTATTGGGAGCACCTGACCTATTGGAGTATCTGACCTACTAAATAAACAATACTAATCATGACTGTCAGCATTCCCCCAATCCTTGGTCTCTGTTATTGCAATGAAAAAAAATTTTTGTGAAATATTTATACAGTTAGGATGCCTTCTTCCTTACAGCAACATCTATTTTGCAAATTTGCAGTTGTATTTAGGCTACCACCAGCAACTCTCTTGGCAAATGTTGAGCAACTCCCACCACAAAAATTAATGAGTGAAGACAAGGTCTGTACACCTACTTATTCTGTTTTTCCATTATCAACTTGTAGGACTCTGGGGAAGTGATCCAGGGGACATCTATAGAAACCAGAAGTGGAGTTTTGTAATATTATGAATTGCTTATGCTTGTGAATGATGTGATCTTCCTAGCTAGGCTATGAAAGTCAAGGAAGTGGACTGTGTCTTCTATTATTTGTTTGCACCCCTCAAGGTCAAGTCCTAAATACGATCTGCGTACGTACAGGGTGCTCCTTGTGTTTGTTGGCCAACAGAGCTGTAATGACTTTGCCGTGGTAAGGTGAAGAGAGGGAGAGAGAGCATGAGTTACAAATCTGATGGATGCTCGTTGGGCTTTATCCTCCTTGACCTCCATGACTACAAATTCCTCCTTGAAACACTTGCTGCCCTTGGCTTCTGAGCCACATGGCTTCCTTTTCTCCTACCTCCCTGGCTGCCTCTATCTCGGGTACCTTTGTGCATGCCACTTGCTCTGCCCATGCCACTGACAGTGGACATTTATTTGGTGCTTTCCATGTGCCAGGCATTGTTGTAGGTGCTAGAGATACAACAAGGAATAAAACAGATCAAAAGTCCTGCCTTAGCAGAACAGAAGGGAAGCAGAAAACCTTCTCCCTCTTGTGTGTGTGTTGGGTGTGTGTGTGTGTTGTGTGTGACCCCTTGTCCCAGCTTCACAGGAGCTATCTCGGCAGCTCCCCAGGAGCACGCTGAGCGCTGTAACTAAGGGTTAAGGTAGACTCTCTCCTGCAAGCTTCCTTTCTGGGAGGGAGACTTTCTAGATGCTCATCTCTCTGGCCAGGCCTCCCCTCTCATCTGCCCAGCCTCCCACTTTGCCTGCCCTGCAGTCTGTCCCAGACCTGCAGCCAGAGCCATCTTTATAAAAGGCAAGTCTTACCAAGTCATTTTACTGCTGAAAACCTTCATGATTTCCCATCCCTCTGGATAAATCCAAATTCACAAGCCGGCCTCTGCTTACCCTCCCAGCCTCTTCTCCCTCCACCTCCTCCCTTGCATTCTGTATCCCAGCAGCACAGGAAGCTGGTTCCATCCACGGGCCACCCTGCCTTTGCTCACGCTGTCCCTTGGCCTAGAGCACCCCGCCTCCCCACCTGTCTGTAATCTGACCTCTACTCTTCCTTGTAGACTCAGCCCCTTTTCCTCCCCCAGCCGTAGTCCACGTGGTCCAGGCGCGCTCAGCACATGGTGTTATGTGTTATCGTTACCTATTTTCTCTCCCGGGGAGACAGACACAATGGTAATTATATGTTTAACGGCTGTCTCTGGGGATGGTAACCCCCCTGTGAGCGTGGGCCATGGCTGTCTTATTCCTCGCTGTATCTGCAGCACACCAGGCGAGGAGTAATAAACACAGGCAATGCTTCCGTGGCGCTAACTGTGGACCCGGCCAGGAACTGTGCTAAGAACCTCACATGTGTTAGCAAATCTAATCCTTACCACAACTCAGTGAGGTACATGCTGTTATTAGTCCATGCCTGCAGATGAGAAAAAAGGCAACAAGAGGTTAATGATCCCCCCCTAAAGGTAGAGCTGGGTTGAGAATTCAGACAATCTTCCCCCGAATCCATGCTCTGTACCACGATGCCTGTTGAATGAATGGATGGATGATGGATTGTGCCTGGGCACCAGGCACATAGCAGGCACTCAGTAAGAGAGCTGTTATTATTATCACCATGGTGTTCACACTCCCAGGTGTATGTGCCTTTAAAATAGGGATAAGTTCTGTTTTACTCACCTCTGTATACTCAGGGTATCTCCAAGTGGTTGGAGATAAATATTTCCCGAAGGAATGAAAAAACTTGTGAGTGACCCAAATCCTCAGAAGTATAAGGAATGACTTATTTAATTGTAATATTTTATATCTCTAAAAAGGACCTGATTCTACCTTCTTTATATATGTTTAAATTAAATTCCATTTTTCTTTATTAGATACTATTACCTGCATGTTGTACTATACAAAGTTGCAGAAAGGATAAACAGCAGAAAGTCCCTCTTCCATCAGGACCACCCCATGGTACAACTCCAGAGGACGCCATTCACATGAAATATAGTGTGGCAGCCACTGCTCCTGCTCAACTCCCCATCCACCCAATTTCCCTCTCTGCAGGCGCCACTGATACCAACACTTCTCCATCCTTCCAGAGATAGTCTACATGCATTTAAACTGATCTACTCTGTGTGTGTGTGTGTGTGTGTGTGTGTGTGTGTGTGTGTGTGTGTGTTATTCAACATAGAATTCTCCACCTTGCCTTGTTATTGTACGTCTTTGGGAGATTGTTTCATTTGAGGTGTCTAGAGTAGCCGCATTCTTTTTAATGGTTACATAATATCTCATTGTATGGTATGGATGTACCATAGCTTAGCTACTCTTTTATTTAACCAATCCTCCATGTATTTAATCAAGCTCTGTTAGGTTGTTTCTATTACAAACAGTGCTACCATGTGCTCTTATTATTTCACCCACTGAGCACATCTGGAGGATACATTCTTAGCATTGGATTTCTTGGGCAAAGCAGAGGAATGACTTTCTAATGGTGGAATTTCAGTCACCTGGGACAGGCACAGATGAGATTTTTACACTGGAGTTTTGGGTGTGTCCAATCCTGCTAAGAAATTGATTGTCTGTGTGCCCCCTCTGGTATATTCAATACTAAGGAATGGTATTTGTGAGTTTGATAGTTTGTGATTCTCTAAAGAAAACACACCTCACAGCAGAAAGGTGGCTTCTTGGACTCCAACCAAGGCTCACTGATTGGATCCCATCTTGCCTCACTTCTAGAGTAAGACCTTGCTGGGCAGCTAGACACCTGGGCCACTCAGCAGTGAGTTCACAGAGGCCCTGAGGAGCCTGAGAAGTTCAGGGTTCAGTCCCCAAAGAAACATGTACTCAAGAGACTCTGGCCCCAGAATCACCTTGTAGGGGAGAGAGAGAAGGTCCCTGCTATTCCTAAGACATATTGAGGATGTGAATCCTATTAACATCACAGGATGGATGGATGGATGGATGGTTGGATGGATAGATGGGTGGGTGGATGGGTGGATGGATGGGTGGATGGATGGATGGGTGGATGGGTGGATGGGTGGATGGATACATAGATATAGACAGGTAGATATTGATCAAGCAAGTGTGAACTGAGACTTGCTTTTGGATTTGAGCTCTACCACATACTAGTTATGGGACTTTAGGTAACTTCCTTGACCTCCCTGAGCCCCAGTTTCCTTGTCTATGATGGGATTAACAATGTCTTCTTTGTGGGTCAATGGTGAGGAACAATGGTTGCAAATCAATAAGGGTAAAGGGCTTAGCACAGTGCCTGGCACAGTGGGTCCCCCAGTGGTTGTAGTTCCTACCATTTATCATATGACTGGGCATTCTCTGGTTGGTGTTTTGAGGGCATTTCTTTGGCAGGAGCCAATGAGCATGTACTTCCTACTCTGTTTGGCCCCTGCCTTCAAGGGGATGACTCTAAGGTAGGGGTTCTCAGCCTTCTTTCCCTCCCAGCAGGCATGGCGGGTGATATTCAGGCGCCTGGCACACTCCCAGCATGCGTTTCACAGGGCAGGATTTTTGCTACACTTATTCATCTCTAGGCTAAGAAAGCAACATTAGTACAGGAATGACCTAGATCCACTTAAATTTATATTAAAACAATAAATAAAGGAAAGGAAGGGCAATCACCCTCAGATTTTGGTCCTCTGGCTACAATTTATTTGCAGAACAGCACCCGGCTTGCATCTGCTGCCTTATTGAGTAAGAAAGGGGGGCGAGGACTAACAGGGGCCTGTGGGGTCTCTCCTTTCAGTGGGTTTGGGGTAAACTCCATTCTCTTCTCTAGATGTGAAGTGTGGACCATTATCAGAGGGGTCTGGCCACTGCCCCCACATGGTTCTGGAATAGTTCTGTCTTCAACCTTTACCAAGTGTCTGGCTGAGGCGCTAAGCCCTCTGCAGTGACCCCAGGACCCACAGACATCCAGGACCTTAGCTGGGGCCTTGGCTGCTTGGCCAAGAGGTGAGGCCTGCCAGGCCCAGGTGGGCTCTCTCAGTCCAGCCGGCAAGCACAGACCTGCCAAAGCAGCTGCTTTCAGCCTCAGCATCTTGAACTGGGTCGTGGAATCCAACCTCGCCTGACCCTCCCGGCACCCCCAGCCCAGCCCAGCGGGATCAACTGTGCTCTCCTCTGTGCCCCCACAGCACTTTGTTCCTGCAGCTCTTAAAGCACTCACTCTCAGTTTGAAATACATCTCTATCCCTTCCAGGGCAATATGTTTTACATTTTATTTGTTAGAGATTTTACACAATCTCAAATTCTTCGTTATAATGGCCATGGGGTTTACATGATTTGCTATCTAGGAGATTAGAGTTGAACACATACATTGGTGGTTTGGAATCCCATTGGGTTCGTCTCTTTATGTAGAAAGAGTTGTGGAAAATCAGGCCTGTCTGGAACCTTCACCATGGACACTGCCCTAGAATCCTGCTTTTATCCATTCTGCAGTCAGCCAGTCATTCAACAAACACTTACTGAACTTCCACCCTTGTGCCAGGCACATGGTATATTTAGATGAAGAAGATATGGGCTGTGCCTTGTGGCTATCTAGACCTAGATTTTGCTGACACATTGAAACCTCTCTTTCTAGAATAAAGAAGTCAACTTATAGGATTCCTTTCTGAGTATAACTTCCTGGAGCTTTGAGACCATCTCTGTATTTTAAAATCTACAATATTTATCCATTCACCAAAAATCTATGTAGGGCATGGTGCCTAGAGTAGTGGCAGTGGGAGGGGGGGATATAAAGAAGAAAACATAAAATCTCCACCTTCTAGGGACCTGAATGTAAATGACAGAGGTCACGTGTAGACAGGAAATCCAGCCTGTTATTTTGTTGGTGATTGCATGAGGCATTCATTCATTTGTTCATTCGGCAGTAACTATTCTTGGTGTGTCCTGTGTGCTTAGGCTGTGGTAAGTGCTCTGGGAACTGTGGAAGAGCCCTAAGATGTGGCCTTGCCCTCTAGGCACTCGGGGTCACCTGGGGTTGGGGGGAGGTTGGGGGGAGAGACAAACGGGGTTCAGAGGCAAGTAGAACATCAGGCCAACTGTGACTCCAGCCAAAATCAGCAGCTCACAGAATGCTCTGGGGGCAAGGAGGCCCTGCGCCAGCCAGTGTGAGCCTGTTGGCAGCTCCACAGAGGGGGGAGATTCTGACCCAGTCCTGAGGAACAGAAAGGCCTTTGGGGAGAAAGAGAGGGAGGACATTCCAGGTCAGGGGAAGGGCATAAGCAGAGGTCTCCAAGTGTTAGGAATTTTTCATTAGAAACCAAGACCTGAAGGGGGTAGGGGTGGGGGGAGAACTAGCTCCAAACAACACCCACCGCAGGGCAGGGCCAGGAGCAGCCCTGAGGACGGGAGCTGGTAGCTGATGCTCAATCTGTGCCTTCAGGGGCCCTGTGCATTCTCGTTTGTTCCCCTTCATCCCCTCACTCAGATTCTCTGCCACTATTCAAGGATAGCATGACGCCCTTCACACTCTACCTGAAGTCCTGCCTTCCCTCCGCCGTAAGGAGTTTGATTCTGCAAAAGAAACCAAACATCAGAAACATGTCCATTATGGCTGGAGGTAAGTGGTGCTAGATGTTAAAAAAAAAATCCCTGGAAACACCAGCTGTGTAGGACCCAGGAATCCCTGAGAGTTCTAGCTTCTGCATGGGAGACAGACAGTAAGAGCAGAATGACATTAGTTCCGGTCACTGCCTGACTTCCCAGAAGGCACTGGCACCTTGGAGCAGGCTCAGGTGTGAAAACTCATCAGACCTGTCTAGCACCAACCACTTCTGCTTGGTTGCTACAGCTCCATAGGGAGAAGCGCCAATGGCCTCAGGTGATTAAAAGGGGTTTCCCTCAAGTGTCCCCAGATTATGCTGCATTTTAATCCAGTTTTGATTCAGACCAAGTCTCGCTACCTTGGACTAATCTTCTGCTCTGGGTGGCACTGATCTCCCCTCTGTCTCCCAGGAGTGACACCCAAGGCACTAAAAGGTCCTGTAAGAGAAAACAGATATCAAAGTTGTCACTCACCCAAGTCCCAGCAAAATTTCACAATAAGGAAGACTTTTTTGGTAATGGTGGAATCACAAAAGGGAAAACCAGCAGCACGGTTTAAAGTACCAAAGCAGGACAAAGCAGGTCGACATGTCTGGCCTCTGTTGCTATTTGTGGGCCAACAGAGGTACCTATTGTTGCATGACAAAGCAGCCCCACACTGAGTGGCTTAAACTGCAATTCTCGTAATTCTGCAGTGAGGCTGGGCTTAGCAGGGTGGTTCTTCTGCTCCACGTGGTGTCTGCTGGGGCTGGACCATCCAAGGTGGCTGCTTCCTCACGTGTCTGGAGTGTCCACTGGGATGGCTGGAACAGCCAAGATTGTAAGAGAGAGTATTCCAAGAGGACAAGCCTTCATGCCCAAGCACGCACTGAGCCTCTGCTTGCATCACACCTTCTGATGTCCCATTGACCAAAGCCCAGGTCAGAGTCAATGGGGAAGGGGCAGCTCAGGGTCATGACTGAGGAGCATGCTTTATAGAGAGCCATCAAGGTAATAGTCTTCCAGAACCCTTCGTACACAAGAGGTACCAGCAAGCACCAGCTTAACCCCAGGTCGACCACTGCTTGCTGGAACCTCGGGGAGCCGAGAGAGCACAGTGGTGACAGATGGCCTGGCTGTGAGTCCCCGCATGGCTCCTTACTGGCTGTAGCTGTGGGTAAACTGTGTGCCCACTCTAAGCCTCATCTGTGACGTGAAAGCAGCAGAATCTTCCCTGTGGAGCTGTCAGCAGGAGTAACTGAGCCAACACAGATTAAGTGCTCAGTCCACGTGAGCCACTGTCGTGGAATGCTCCCCGAGGAAAGCAGCTCATTCTGCAGAACAGCTGGAACACTCCAGCTCGGACTGTGTCTTCTGAGCCTTTAAATCAGATTAGAGCTCTAAATGGCTTTTTTTTCTCTTGTCATTAAATTAAAGGGAAAAAAAACAGAAACATTGCTTTTTGGGTAAAAGGGCTCAGAGGACTCACTTTATTTCTCTGCACCAAGAGAAAGCATGGTGACCTTAGATGGAGCCCAAGAGACCCAGGGGACACACGAATCGCTTCAGACCTCAAGTGCCCTCCCCCTCGCATACCCACCGTCCCCTCCAAAAAGACACAAGGGACTCCTCTAGTCTGTGTCCTGTTTCTAACGGGGACGAGTTGGGGACTTTCTATGACCAGCAGTGGAGATGCACAAAACCAAAACACAGTGCCCTCTGAAGCACATTTAATTAAAAAGGAAACAAAGAAGCTTTGTGCGCATAACACCTCCCTGATTTATGGTGTTAAAAATCCCGTTTGTGCTTGCAACAGGCTTTGGAGGTAAGAGAGGGGCGGCGAGGGAATGCGAGGCCTCTGGCTGGCTGAGTTCCCTTCCTGCTCACTCGGGATTGTTTTTGGAGGCACGCTGGGCTTGCTTGCGACCAGCATCAGCTTCCTCGAGCTTTCGGCAGCTGGGTGTCTGGCTTGTCCTCATTGTGAAAGCCTGTTTGTAGCACTGGCAGGCGCTGTGGGTCTGAGATAGTGAGTTCCAGGCAGTTAGAGTAGGAGCCGGTCCTGGACTTTTCCCTGCAGATGTTTGCATCTGCTCCACTCATTATCCCCTGGCCATGGTGGTCGACCCAGCGTAGGGAGGCCCCATGCCCACAGCCCAGTGGGGACCTGGGGGGACTCAGGTGTCACCTGTCTCAGGCTTGAATCCTGGCTGTGCCACACACCAGCTGTGTAACCTTGGGACAGTCACTTCATCTCTCTGAACCTTCTTCCCCTCATGGATAAAATACAGATGATTACATATATAAATTATCATAAGCACTCAGAAAATATTAGCTGACAATATTATTGCAGAAAAGAAGTGTCCACATGTTGACAGAGCAAATCTGGCATTTAGGAGAATTGTCCCCAAGGTTATTTCTCTGAAAGAGCATAATTATGCTTTTCTTTGGGATGGTCTTTTTAAAGGAAATACCCCCCCCCCTTTTGAAACATATCTTTTCTTGTTTGTTTTTTCTCCAATTACATAATGATACCTATTTATTGCATAAATTTTAGAATATTGAGAAAAGCACAAAGAAGGAAATTAACATCACCCGTAGTCTTGTCACTGAAGATAACCATGATTAACATGTAGATGTTCTTTCTCTCATAGATTTTGTAAAAAGGAGAATAAGTGGAACATATTTTCTGTTTTGTTACCACGTATTGTTCCTTTAACCATATGTCATAAACATCTTTCAATATCATTAACTATTTCTTCTGTACCATAATTTTAAATGTCTGTATGAGATTCCATTGGATGAATGTAACTCCAACCCCTGCTTCCTGAACACCTGTTAGGTAATTTACACCCAGGAATGAACTCACGGAGTTCCCTTTAAGGTAGGTGTGGTAACTGATGTCTCATCCATGAGAAAACCACTGCCCAGGGCCACACAGCTGGTCAGGTTTGTTTGCCTCCAAAGCCAAAGGACTTCCCATTCCAGAGGAGGGCTGGTTGCCCCCAGAGGCGGTCATAGCATGCAAGTGGAGGTCTTCCTCTACAGCTTCATTAAGACTGTCTCTTTGGAGGCAGAGTCAAGGATTCTGTGAGCCTGCCCAGTAAAGAATCTGCCCAGACAAAAGTCATGAACAGTCTCTTTCCCAAAGTAAATGGCCAATAAACAGAAGAAAAGGCACTCAACTGCATTCATCATCGAGACAATGCAAACTAAAGCCACAACGCGATGTCACTGCATACCTGCCAAATGCCCAGAATGAAAACGGCAGGCAATACCAAGTACTGGAGAGGATTTGGAGCAACCAGACACGCACACATACTATATGATTCCATCATGTGAAGTCAAAGAACAGGCAATAGCAATCTGTGGTGTTAGAAGTCAGGGTATGGCTACCCCTGGGGCTGGTGATGACCGGATGGGGCATAGTGGGGTTTTCTGGGATGCTGATAATGTTCTATTTCTTGACCTGGATGCTGGTTCCATGGGTGTGTTCATTTCATGAAAAGTCATCAAGCTACGCACTTACATGCATTTTTCTGTGTGTATGTTTGGCTGCAATAAAAAGTTAAATTAAGGGGTTGGCCTGGTGGCACAATGGTTAAGTTCACACGCTCTGCTTCAGTGGCCTGGGGTTTGTGGGTTCGGATCCTGGGTGTGGACCTACACGCTGCTTATCAAGCCATGCTGTGGCGGCGTCCCACATACAAAAATGGAGGGAGATTGGCACAGATGTTAGCTCAGGGACAATCTTCCTCACCAAAAAAAAAAAAAGTTAAATTAAGAAGGTTCTACTAAGAAGCAAGTCACTGTGCATCTGTCCCCTCTGTCACCAAACCCAGGGCTCTGACCAGCCAGCGTGGTGGTCTTGCACTGGTCCCTCACCCAGGCCTTTGGAAAGTTCTGCTGGGCCAGCAGTGGCCCTCTGCCCCTGCTAGGCTCAAGTGAGCCAGGCAAGTGGACATTGCCCACCCTGGGCGCTGTCTCAGACACCAGGTAAAATGCCTGGGTTACTGGGATTCAAGCTTGGGAGTGGCCAGGTGCTGCAGCCAGGTGTGTCTGTCACCAGGGACCTTTATGTCCAGCCTCAGGAACACGGAATGTCCTGGCACAAAGCCTCACTCATGACTGTTGCTCAGAAACAAACCATCTTCCCCACTGTTCCCACTCCTGTCCCTGTCCCCTGCCCCTGCCCCGAGTAAAATCTTTGGGATCACCAAGAAAGTCCAGCACTGGAGAAATCCCATTGGCACTGCCATCCGTCCACTTCTTCACCCAAGCCAGAAACCTGTCTGCACAGGATGAAGAAGAAAATAGAAACGCTTGCATCAAGGACACTCAGAGACAGACATCGGTAACACTGTGGCGAATGTTCTCCCAGACTTTTTAAAATGTAACATATCAAATAACTGGCCCTGCTGATTCTGCCTCCGTAATAGCTCTCCAGTGAGCCCCATCTCTCCCACCATCCCAGCTCAGGCTCGCATCCTCTCTCGCCTAGACTCTTAGGACATCTTAAGTGGTCCCCTCGCCCCACTTTCACCGTCTCCTCTCCCTCCCCACCCCTACCTTTTCTCTTCCTCTGCAATGTCGTTTTCTAACGCTGCATCTGATCACGTGACTCTCATTTAAATTTCTTCCATGTCTTCCCGTGGCTTGCACCTTAGCCTGATATCAAGACCTGTGGCCACCTGGCCCCGACTCAGAGTCTCCCCCGGAACCCTGACACTCCAGTCGTCCCCAACCCTCTCCCCAGAGAGAAAGCTCCCCAGGAACGTTCTGCCTTTATCATGTGTGGACTCCAGGGTGGGAAGGTCCTTCAGAGACCCCACCTGGGCCCAGCTCAGCTCCTTTACATTTATTCCTAGCATCTATCGCTGCCAACTTAGGGACTCCTAGAGATCACCCAGTGGGCCACGGTGCTCGATGCCTCCACGCTGTTCACATCCTGCTCCCTCTGCCTAGGACGTGCTTTCCTCCTTGTCCAACTGGTGAACTCCTAGTCATCCCTCAGGACCCAGCACCAGCACCTCCCACTTTGTGGGAGAGAATGGATTTCTCCCTTCCCTATGTCCCTCCTCCACCTAGACTGTTAACACTCACTGCTCTGTATTGCAAGTATCTGTTTTCAATGCAGTCTCATCTGTCAAAGTAGGATTTTGAGCTTCTTGAGGGCTGGGTCAGTGTCCCTCCATCACTATAGCCCCATCACCTGGCCTGTGCTGGCACGGAGGAGTGGCTCAGCAAAATGATTTTGGAGTGAATGAAGAATAGGCTTGCAAACAAAGTCTTTCAACTCCACAGAAGAGTTTCTCTAAGGAAGGAGAAAGGCCTCGTCCACTGCCAGTGCTGAGAGCCTCCTTGAGACACACGTCCTCTGTCCCTTTGGTCTGCAGGCCGTGCTTCGATGGCAGAGAGGGCACTGTTGTTTTATTCTTGCTGGTTTGACTGGTCTTGGGTTGAGGTTACAGGAAATATAATAGGGTCGGGGGTGGGGCTACCTTATAGACATGCTGATTTAATAGTTTCCGGTCAGGTAGGATTTGAAGGATGCCAGCAAGTCTCCCTGCTCAGAACTGTGTTGCCTACCTTGGCGCCAGGGCCTGAAATTTCAGCCCTGGATATCCTCTTCTCTCTCCTTAGTCCTTTATTAAAGGGGCTGGTCAGGGGCTGTATTGGGTCTGGGGGCCTGTGAGTTCTCCCTTTTGTCCCCGGGGCGGGCTGTCCCCAGTTCCAGAAGTGCAAGTTTGCTGTCTGCACAGCCAGCCTGACCTCGCTGGAGGAGTACTCAGAGCAGCTGGAAGACACGGTGGCCTTCCTCCTGGGCTGCAGCCTCTCCCTGGAAGGGGCCTTGGAGAAGGTTAGGCTCCCCAGAAGAGACCTAGCAGGCCACGGCCCCGCAGGTGCATTCAAGGTAGGGACAAAATCTGCAAGGGCAGAATGACTTGAAAATGTGGATCACCTTGTGTTTTCCTGTGGTGGGGAGAACATCAGCATAGGAGGCAGGAGACCTAAACTCTGGCCCCAGCTCAGCCACTTTTCTAGCTGTGCAACCCAGGACAAGCTGTTAACTTCTCTGAGCTTGTTTCTTCATCTGGAAAATGGGACTGCCAGCCTCTCTCCTGCTCACCTTTGGGACTGCTGTGAGCACCCAGCGTGGCCTTGAGAGTGGAGTCAAGCCCTTTTAGACAGACCATTGCAGCTGTGTAAACCAAACCTGTTTGGAATTTGTCTGGCTCCTTTAACTTAGGGCATCTCAGTGAGATTTTTGAAAATCCTCTCTGGCTTTGACTTCCTGGCATCAGGAAGAATATGCCTGGCTGGGCAAATGTCCAGGGATTTGTGGCAGAGCCTTGGCCAGGCCGTTAGCTGCTAGGTGATGTCTCTGTCAGGAAAGCTGGGTCATGTTCTTGGCTGGAGGTGGCCGCGAGTGGTCACGAACGCAGCGTGGTCACCTCTCCTGGGACGTGTCCACTGTAAGGGGCTGCCTTCTGCTGTGTCTCTGAGGTTTTATTCCAGCCACTGCTTGTCACGGGGAGAGAACCAGGTTCTCCCATTCCGCTGACCCCTTGTAGCACATTTGTGTGAAGTCCAAGAAATTATCTGCTGGGTCGATGGTCAGCCAGCATCAACGGTCCACCCCAGGTTCCTCATGGAGGCCTCAGGTTGGAAATTTCTTTCTTTCTTTTTTTTTTTTGGTGAGGAAGCTTAGCCCTGAGCTAACATTTGTTGCCAATCCTCCTCTTTTTGCTGAGGAAGACTGGCCCTGAGCTAACATCCGTGCCCATCTTCCTCTACTTTATATGTGGGGTGCCACCACAGCTTGATAAGCTGTGTGTAGGTCCGTACCCAGGATCCGAACCTGCGAACCAGGGGCACAGGAACTTAACCACTATGCCGCCAGGCCAGCCCTTCAGATTGGAGATTTCGTCTTGGGGTCCTGGACATTTATTAAACTTGCCTGGTTTGGGCTCCTGCCAAAGAGGCCTGAGCTGCCTCTGATGAGACACAAGGCTGCCCACAGCGTGTGCTGCTTTTCGTGTGTAAAACACGTGCCCGAGCGGTTTTCTTGAAGGTCGGGAAGGATGGAGGCAGAACTTCAGCCACTGTCTAGGGCCCAGGGCAGGGTCTGGCCTGGGTACAACCACCATCTGTAGCAAGAGGGCCTCATGGCTCATCATGCACAGCCTTTCATCTTAGATGAGGAAATTGAGGCCTAGAGAGAGACAGGGACTTGCCCAAATCCCAAAGCCAGACTGGAACCCAGGACTCCTGGCTCCCGCCTATAAAATGTCAATAGGAGAGGTGTGAGGATTGAATGATGCGTTGCACAGAGGTGCTCATCGCTGCCCTGCTCAGCAGACCCGGAGTTTTTCCATGACACCTCACTGCCCCCAACGATTACCAAGTAGCTTTCAGTTCAATACTGATGCCTCTGCCCGTTGGCTCCTGGCAGAAAGGGCCGGGCAGCCATCTTGGATTCAGTTGGTGGCCTTGAGGGGATGAAGCGCCCCCAGAAGGAGGCGCCTCAGCCTCAGGGAGCGCTGCCTGCCTCCTGTGAGCATCCCCAGCATGTGCCCCCTCCCGAGTGCTGTTATTCAGACACAGAACTGGCAGGCACAACCAGTTTCATCCTGCTGCTGCCAGGGTACTAATAGCAAGCCCTTCAGGCAGCCGCCAAGACTATCCCAGTGGATTATGGTCCTGGCCATGTCCTAAATCTTTCATAAGCCCCACAGCAGGGACCAGAAACTGTTCAGGGGACAAAAACAACATGACTAGTGAAAGTCACACAGGTCATCCTGGGCGACTTGCGTAGAGGCGGGAGGGGTGAGGCAGGGCGCGGGGCGTGTGGGTACAGGCCTCCAGCCCCTGTGTGGACTCAGGAGGCAGAGGAGGCCCTGGGGCCTCCCGTAAGGTTCCCACTTTCTTGGGTTCCTCTGCCTCTGGTTCTCCTAGAGGGTCTTCACCTGTGGTCCAAGGGCCCCTTGAGGTCCGTGGAGAAAATTCAGAAGATCCATAAAGTTGGGCGGGAAAAAATGACATTTTTATTTTCATAGCCTCAAACTAAAATTGAGCATTCCCTTCAATTACGAATGTAGGCAACAAACTATAGTCGTATCAGCAGATCCTGTGACTTTGTGGCTGCCCGAAGAAATCACAGATACTTTCATGTCACATTACAGTTCTTCCCAAAATCTCAAAAATATCTTAATTGTTGCTCATTACTTCAGAATGACAATGGTAGCTCTGCCGTCTTGTTCCTTAAGCTGTTAGTGAAGAAGCACACGTGTTGCTGTTTCACATATTTTCATAATTTGATCACTGCGTTTGCAGTATGATTGGTTTCCTTTGTAATCCTGTGCATTTCCTCTTAGGCAGTTAAAACATTACTTTGACAAGGCTGGGGTCCACGGCCCGACAAAGTTAAGATTCTCTGTTTCAGACCAATCCTTACCAGCAACCGTCCTCATCTCTATGTCGCATAAAAGTAGAAGCTAAGTTTTGATGATGATTGACAATAGCTAATTGGACCTCCTGCCTACTTCATTCACTGCCTTGAACTCTTGTTACTCGGGGTTCTATTTTTTAACGTTTTTTACTTGATTTCTTGGCAGACAGCAGTGCCTTGCGCCACCATGGCTGGCATTTGCTGCCCTCTGGTGGTCGCGGTGAGGCCCATTTCCCAAGGACAAAGCTGGAAAGGCGAGTGAGGGCCGGTTGCTCCATGGGGGGTGAGGAAGGACAACCCATTCACGTCGGTGACCCAGGTCAGCGTCCACTCTCATTCGTGATTCCGACAGCTGCGCTTGGGCTTCGGCCCGGGGAGACAGGAACTTGCTGTGTTCCTGAGCTCCCACGGCTTGTCCTCATCTTTCCCCGGGGGGCCCCGGGGTCCTGGACAAGGCTCAGACTCCCGCAGCAGGATTAGGGCTGGGTTTACAGATGCCCCTCAGGTTTAAACATGCTGCCCTTGGCAGAATAGCCAGCCTCACCCATTGGCTCCTGTAAACTTCAAGTGAAACTGGGGTGGGGGAAGCCAGTGGTGGAGGATGGCAGCAGAGCTATTTGTCCCAAGATTTGAGCTCAGTGCAACCTCTGATCTAGGCTGCTGTTCAGTGGCATATTTGGGCAGGGATGGCTTTGTTCCAAATGTTAATTTGAACTGAAAGCCATTGATCCCCTGTGCCTTAACTCAGTCTGAGGGCGAGTGAGCAGATCCAAGTGTAGAAGCTGTCCAGGCCTCTTAGAGGCTGTCAGAGGGCCGGACGAGAGCCTGGGATTGGGCCTTGGGTGAGAGCCAGAGTTCAGTGTAACTGAACTTGCTCAGCTGTGCAGCAAACAAAATCAGACAAAGCCTAGCGTTCTACGAAAATCAACCGGCACGTACCGCCTTCCTCAGAGGAAGAGGATCCCAGGACCACTCAAAGCAGAGTGTCTGCTGGATTGTTTGATCGTTGGTGGAGATGAGTTGGACCCAACACATCCATCTTTGTTGTCCTCGTGGGCACTTTGATGGCTGGCCAAGGGTAGGGACACTGTTGGTGGTCAAGCAACAGAGGTTAGGTCTGTGTTATGTGACTCCATCTACCAAGTGCTGGCTTTGTGAGCAATGACGGTGTTGGGCTAAATGCACACAAAACTGCTCCCACAATCACACGAGGGGTTGGAGATTCTGTGTTCTGAAACCGTACAACTCAAAATGGACTAGGAGTTATCGCATCCTGAGTGGTTAAAGTCCCGATTCCCTTTCTCCCTCCCCTCCTTCTCCAACGCCATTTACAGCAATCCAATGACTGGAGTTCCTCGTGGAGAAAGAGCCATAAACTACTCGACATATTCTATTTCCATGGTGCCTGCCAGGGCAGGACCCGACATTATTCCTTTTCTTTTTCCATTTGCAGAACTTTTGGGCATCAAAGATCTTTCCAGACCTGACCACGGGGATCCTGTGTTGTGTCAGCCTGGGGATGTCCCAGTGTTCTGGCCTTCTCAGCTGACCAGTCTCGAAGCTGTCGGCAGCTACGGTATGTCCAGACTTAAGGGGGCAATTAATCTGACCTGGGAGGGGACCTGGTGGGGCTCTAGTCCTTGAAAGCCTAGGCTTACAGTGCAATGATTGAAGGAATAAAGTCACAGAACATAGGCCTACAGCCCACAATGACGATCTCTCTGCCTTCCTTCTTTTCGCTCCTGAGCTGGGTCTCCCTACTAGGGCAGCTTGTCTCTCAGCTCAAATATGTTTCGATTAAATATATTTCTGCCTTCGGAAGCCTCACAGCCCATTCTAACAGAAATACTAATATTTAGCTTGACTTTTTGAGACATTTTGGAGGTTAGTGGGGCTTTGAAAGCAAAGATGATGACAAGCAACACAATTAAACAAACTATTTCGTGTGGTTTTCGCAAGGTATTTATTTGCAAGCAATACCGTCAGTTCAGTTTTTCAAAGGCTAGGGTGATATTACAATGAAGAGACACACGAGGGCGCCTTCACTAGCTCACAGTGAAGTAGGGACGTGACAGTTGCAGCCCATTGTCAAAGACAGTGGAAAATTCTAGCCAGGTCAGCTACACTTGTACTACAAATCATAGAATTCAGCGTTACTTTTCTTTTTTTTTCCAGTGTATTTCTTTTTTTTTTAATTGATGTTTTAATAGTTTATAACATTGTGAAATTTCGGGTTGTACGTTTTTGCTTGTCCATCACCATATATATGTCTCCCTTCACCCCTTGTGCCCACCTCCCGCCCCCATTGCCCCTGGTAACCACAATACAGTTTTATCTGTCCATGTGTTGGTTTATATTCCACATATGAGTGAGATCATACAGTGTTTGTCTTTCTCTTTCCGGCTGACTTCACTTAATATAATACCCTCCAGGCCCATCCATGTTGTTGCAAATGGGACGATTTTGTCTTTTTTTTTTTTTTTTACGGCTGAGTAGTATTCCATTGTATATATATACCACATCTTCTTGATCCAATCGTCAGTCGAGGGACACTTAGGTTGCTTCCACTTCTTGGCTATAGTGAATAATGCTGCAATGAACATAGGGGTGCATAAGCCTAAAAGAACAAAGCTGGAGGCATCACAATCCCTGACTTCAAAACATACTACAAAGCAATAGTAATCAAAACAGCATGGTACTGGTACAAAAACAGACACACAGATCAATGGAACAGAATTGAAAGCCCAGAAATAAAACCACACATATACGGACAGCTAATTTTCAACAAAGGAGCTAAGAACATACAATGAAGAAAGGAAAGTGTCTTCAATAAATGGTGTTGGGAAAACTGGACAGCCACAAGCATTACTTTTAATTTGTTTTTAAAGCATTTATGGACGTTTAGCTATCAGAATGGCCTGATGATATGGAGATTATCTCTAATATGGTGACAAGGCATAAACACCAAGATCAATGGGATTCTATTCATTCATTTCTTTAACAGAAATGTATGGGGCACCCACCGTGTGCCAGGCGTGGGCCCAGATCTTGGGAATAAAATGCTGCATGAGACAAGATGTGGTTCTCAAGGAGCTTGTCATTTCTGAATGTGTGTGTGTACGTGTGTATACACACATCCACACATGTGTGGTGAACATTCTCCAGCATGGTGGCCTCACTCCTCTCCTGCCACCAGCCACAGGGAATCCCCTGCAGAGGAGGTCTCCCTGCCACAGGCACCCCAGGGCATTCCAGCACCTTAGTTCTGACTTGTGATAGCATCTTTGATTGTAAACGAGACCAAATGACATCACTGGTCAGAGATGACCATGAATCTTTCTAATTTGCAAAAATCATGCTCAAACTTCAATATTTAAACTTCTATTAGCAATAGATTAATTGCTGCACACCTCACAACTGAAGGGGCAAAACTCCATGTCACACTCTGAGCTGACTGTTCTGATGTGTACCTGGCTGTAGAGTGACCGATTTTAGGTTCTGTCCAAAACACAGAAAAACAATGGTTGCATTCATCAAAATCCTTAGTTCTTCCCCTTACGCATCACGTCTAAAAGTAAAGTTAGAATGCTTTGTGCATCTATCAGTAGGCTTTCCTCCTGATGGGTTGGCTGACTTTGGCTTTCCATGAGATCTGAGAAATTCTACTATTTTCTGTGAAATCCAAGACATTATTATTTGCTCAATTCACGTCTACATTTACTGGGCATCTTTTATGTGCAAGGCACTGTGTGGGATTCTGAGATGAAGAGGGAGTGATTCCTCTTCTCTGGGAGCATACAGCTAAGTGGGATTAGAGTGTTCAGTCAAGTTCCATGGCCCCTGTTTAAAAGGAACTTGTTTTAGCCATAAGCCAGCTTGTTCTGACCTAGTGCCAACAAGCAGTGTAGGGAGTGCTATTGGCAGAGTTGATGCGTAGTGCCATCTTGCCCATCAACAGTTGACTAGATGAGAATGGACTGGGTTTGATGAAGTGGCTGGGCTAGGTCCCTCCTGGTGTGTGTTTTCGAGACCCCCAGCTTTCACCAGTGCACCATATGGCAGAGTTATGACTGACCTGAAGGACACGGAGACTGCAGCCAGTTGTCTCACCCCCGAGGGAATTCCAGAGGTCCATCACATTTCCCAAGATCCTTTGCACTGCAGCATCGCATCAGCTTCAGCTGTTCAGAAGATCAGAGGACTAGAGACTATAGTCGCCACAGACCCAGGTAAGAAACAAAGCATTCACACCTTAATGGCCCGGAGAAATTCATCACTGATGTAATGTTTAGTAAAAAAGCAGCATGCAAACTGTATCTACACCATGATATTTTAAAAATATTTATACCATGTATGAGTCCCAAAAAGACTAGAAGTAAATGCACCAAAATACTGATGGTAATGGTCTCTGGGTAGTGGGATTGTGGGTGATTTTTGTTTTCTTCTTTATGTTTTTATTTTTTTCTCAAAATTTTCAACACTAAACATGTGAGGGACTTTGAGAGACGAGCTTATTAGCTGGGCACGTTGCCACCAGAACTGAATTGGGGTTGGGTAGGTAAGAAAAAAAAAGGAGAATGGTTCCTAGGTATCAACTACCACCATTTAGACAAAGTCATCCATGTATTTAATAATGTCCCTCATCTTCCTCTTGTGTGCCATTGCCCTGGGGTTGGGCATAGAACTGATTTTTTGTACCGGGCAGCAGGGGTAGGGATGGGGGGCTGCATTGCTACTCCTTGGGGGATCCTGTGGGGCCGGACTCTGCAGTGACAGCCTCACAGCAGTTTGCAACTGACATGCATATTGTATATTGCATCTCAGAGGACAGTCTTTCTGTGGTTTGCAAGCCACTGGCTTTCTAGACGTGGGACAGGGCTGTGAGGATCCACCAGGGGTCTGCTGCTTCCAAGTGGCAGGAGGTTTGCTCAAAGCGGGTTGAGGGGTTTGGAACTGCCAGCTGCATGTTCATTTAAGAGCTGAATTTCTAATCCCAGATGGCCAGAAGAGGGCGCCATTGTGCATGGAAAATTCAATCCATTTGCTGACACAGGCTCAGGAGAGAATCAAGGTGTAGACTTCACAGCCACTCCCCACCTCAGTCTCCTAGTCAGTGTAACAGGAGTCAAGACAGTTATACCTCCCTCTTGGGGTTGTGATAGGTGATAAGAATAATAGCTATCATCTACTGATTTTTACTCTAGGTCAGGCTTGTGCTAAAAGCATTTACATGTTTCATCTTATTAAATTCTCCAGTGACCCTATGAAGCAACTATTATTAACATCCTTTAACAGATGAGGAAACTGAGGCACATAAGGTTAAGAAACTTGCCCAAGCCCACATACCACATAATAGGTGGCCGGGGCAGAACTTGAACCCATACGCACCAACTCCAAGGCCCATGATCAGTGAGTGTTGGGATAAATTGGAATCTGTCTGAAGGGTATGTCACAGTCTCACCTGTGCAGTTAAAAGTATACTCCAGCCTCTCCCAGATCATCGTACCCCATTCCCTCTTCTGCGCCTTCTCACGGGCTGTGATTCTAGACGGGCGTGCTCTTTGCACTCTGAATGTCTGGAGAAGGCGTATGTGGCCTCCCTGCTGGCCCACCTAACACTTGTTTCCCAAGCAGATACCTGGATGGATGAGGCCCCTGCGGTGAGCAGCCCGGGGAGGTCGACTCTCTGGGCCAGACTCCCAGGACCCAAACCAAGCTGATTATGGTGACGGTGGCATAGAGAACAACACCTGGGCAGGGCCATCGAGCAGACAGCCTGGGGGCCCTTTTGTGTTGGCTAACCCTGTGGCCCAGAATCTGACAGTGCAGACCAGCCTTAAAAATGTCTGATCCCTTCTCTGGGCCTGGGAGCAAAGGTTGACCCCCAGTTACAGGGGGGTCTGCAGTAACAAAACTTCCTGGAAACCACAGGGCATAGCTTTTTGCTTGTTTGTCTGTTAGGTTGTTCGTTCGTTCATTCATTCATTCGGCAGAGAATATGGTTTCCCTTACTTACAAACACACAGTAAATTTGGAATATTTGCCCACCACACATGTACCTTTTAGGACACATGCATATAGAGAGGTGAATGCACGTGGCTGTGTATACACAGAGTCTCTTACATAGTTGATCTCCTTGGTGGATATTTTTAAAAATTTCTACAGTACTTTCTCTCTCACAAACATTCTTACCCAGGCTGATGGTTCTTCCGCTCAGCACAGGGGTCATGAGGGAAGATGAATTATTAACTCTGCCATTAGCTCAGATAAGAAAGTAAGTGGGATGTAAATTTGCTGCCGACGCAGTGCACCCATTGCTTAATAAAAATGACCTGGGAGGTCGTCCACAACACCCTCCTTCAGGGCTGTGCAGGCTGCGTGTCAAGATTTGAAGCAGGAGGCTCTGGTGAAAGGCAGATTTATGACTGTCTGGATATGCCAATATTGTCTATTAAGGAACGTCTTAATCCTCAAGAACAACAAATGCTTTTGATTCCTACTATATTAAATAAGCAGACAGAAGATTAATGGAAATGTGCTGAGCATTACTCACCAGGCATGATAATAGAACCCCTCAGTCATTTTTGAGAGAACATTGGCCTGCATTTGAGGTGCCTGGAGAATACGAAGGAATACAAGGCTTGTAATAATGGTGTTTATGCTAATAATAAAGTCATCATAAATGTATAGACTGCTTTCAAGTTGACAAAGTTCTTTCTCCCCTCCTCTCTCTTTCGGTGCCCACCACATCCTATGAAATAGGTTACATTACAATTTTTTTCCTTTGAAAATGTTATTTTTCTCCCCTTTTATCAACAGTAACTCATGTTCATTCTAGAAGCATCAGAAAATATATGAAAGTAAAGAGGAAATAAAAATTACCAGAATCCAATCACAATTAACCAATATTAACAGTGTTTGCCCTTAATGTCTTTTTCTTCAGTCTTGAACCTATAAGACTGAAAAGATAGATAGATAGATGATAGAAAGATAGAAAGATAGATAGATAGATAGATAGACAGGTGGTAGATAGTAGATAGATGATAGATAGATAGATAGATAGATAGATAGATAGATAGATAGATAGGTGGTAGATAGTGGACAGATAGACAGATAGATAGATAGATGATAGATAGATATTGGAATCATGCTGTGATACTATTTTAGGCCTTGCTTCTTTCACTTTTTAATATATTGTGAACATCTTTCCATGTCAATAAATAGACTTCTAAAACGTCCTTTTTAATGTTTGCTTGGAATTCCATTTTACAAATGTTCCACCATTTTATTCATATCTTGTTACTTGACACCATAAACGATGCTGCAATGAACATCCTCATGACTCTATTTGTGTACGTACCCAGGATCACTTTATTAGGATAAATTCCTGGAAGTGAATTGCTGGCTCCAGTGGAATGTTCAACTCTAAGGGACAAATCCCCCTCCAGACAAATGTTCCACTTGCCGCTCCCACTGGCAGTTCTGTGAGGGGCTTTTCCACATAGCCGTCTTCCACCTGGACCACCCCCATGCTCTGTGTAGGAAAACTGAGGTTCAGAGCAATCAAGGGATGAGGCCAACGTCACACAGCTACAGAGTGCCAGCAGCTGGACTTGAATGTAAGTTTCCAGATTCTAAATTTGGAACTATTCCTCCGTAACAGAGATCCAAACCCTGTGTTCCTTCATATTCTCCAGGCACCTTAAATGCAAGCCGACATCCCCTCACATCCCTTAGGCCCACCTTTCATTTCAGCCATAGCTGGGGTGGAACTTCTGAGTCACATCCTGCCTTCACATGGCACAGATATGGTCTGAGGTGACCTCAGTATGGACAAAGGCACAATGGTATGTGACAAGAGTTGGGAGGCTGTGCTGCCCAGCTAGGACCAGCACAATAGCTTCCTGCCTTAGGCTCAGGTCTCTCTGCTCCTCCACAGAGCAGGCTCAGCCCAGGAGTGCCGAGGAGTCTATGCCCGGATGGGCAAACTTCCCCCTGTAGGGGGTGGGAGCTGGTGCATAAATGCCCAGTCTCCCCGTCCTGTGGCAGGACAATCCTGAGGCGTGTACCACACCATTTCTTAGAGGATCTCAAGCAGGCTCGAGCCCAGATGCAGGTGGAGTTAACTGGCTCACTCACACACCGTTAGTGGCTTTCCTCCCTTTCCTGTCTCACTCCTTCCATCTTCTGACTTGTTACCGGGGCTCACGTTCCACTGAGATACCTGCATTCAAGCCCTTGTCTGAGAGCCTTCTTTGGGGGAAGCCCTGACCAAGACAGCACTGTTTCCCTTCCTCCTCCCACGTCCCTTGTATTTGGGTTTGCTAAAATGCTGTAACAAATAAGCCCCAAGACGCTTTGCTCAAATACAGTGGTAAGGTATGCCTCTCTCACCCAACTGTCCAGGGTGGGTCCTCCAGGGTGAATGTTCTAATTCAGCAGGAACGAGAATCTGCTCCATCCAGTCACTCAGGGACCCAGCAGCTCTGCCATCACATCATGAGACCCCCAGGGGGCACTAGTTGTCAACATCCCAGCCTCCAGGAAGCGAAGAGCTTGGAGGAGTGTGTGGGAGGTGTGTGGCCAGACCCAGAGGGGGCGCATGTCACTTTCACTCACATTCCCTTTCAACCAGTCTACGAATGCTGCCTAGAGAGAACCTAGTCTTGTGGCCACTCCTAACTGAAAGAGAGTCTGGTCAGCCGTGTACCCAGCTATCCTTCGCTACTGGCGGTGGAGGAAAAGAATGTTCTGGTGAAGAGTTAACAGTCTCTGGCACATCCCTCAAATCCACTTCTGAAACAAACAAACAAACAAACCAAACTACTGTTTGTGTAAGTTTCTATTTGAAACACAATTACATTATTTTGTGATTTTATTTTATTTTTTTGTAATTTTAGGCAACCTAGGGATCAGGCACCTGCTCTGTAAGGATGAGCTGCTGAGGGCCTCACTGTCGCTGTCCCACACCTGCTCGGTGCTCATCACCCCTGGGTTCCCCGCGCATTTCAACCACGAGCCTCTGGAAGAGACAGATGGCCTGCCAGGAGCCATTGCTCTGGCCATCTTCCTGCAAGCCTTGGAGAAGGGGGTCTCCATCATTGTTGAGCAGAGAGCCTTAAGTTTGTACAAGAAGTTTCTTGAAGAGGCTGTTGAGCAAGGTGGGCAGTGAGATGAGGTCGGTCCATTTCCCTAAATGGGCCTTTGCGGGCAGAGGGTGGAGGGAGTCAGTGTTAGTGGAACTTATGTTGGGCACCCAGGCATTGACATGGGGCTTTTTCCTCAAAGCTCAGAACAACTCTGGTGTAAGCAGCATTATCCCCATTTTAAAGATGAAGAGACTGAGGTTCCAAGGGGTCCAGGTGATCTACCCAGGTGGGAATGGTGAGCTGGAATTTGAACCCAGGTTCACTAGGCTCCAGAGCCCATGATCCCACATGTGCACCTGCTGCCCTGCCTAGGAGAGGCAAGAGTGACCTGCAGAGGACTCTCAGCAATCCCAGGCAGCCCTGGACCCCCAGAGTTGGGGGTGGGCTAGTTGAGTATAGAGTGGTCGAAAGGCTCAGACAGCAGTGTCCCACCCGGCCAGATGGGCAGGGATACCCCGTGCTGCCTGGGTTCCCGGAACACCCAGGTGGGCGTTAGGCTGTGATGCTACTGTCGGGGTGCCAAGATCTCCCTTGGGCACAGTGTGAACAACTGCTCCTCACCTCCTCTCCACTCTGCAGGCGTTAGGAGGTGTGATGCTGTGGGAAAAAACGGACAAGGATGAGGGGATGGAGAGTGACGGGCCAGGTGGCAGGCTGCTATTTAAACAAGATGGGCAAGGAAGGCCTCCTGGAGAAGGTATCATTTGAGCCAAGACTTGCAGTTGATGAAGGAGTGAGGTCAGGGCTGGCTGAAGGAAATGGGTCCCGGGCTGGTGCAACGGCCAGGGCAGAGGCTACTAGGTGGAGTGGGGGCCCTGCAGGTTTAAGACAGGGCAACAGGATGGCCCACTGGCCTGGAATGGATGAGGAGCAGAGAAGCTGGGCAGGAGGACAGAGAGGTTACAGGGAGCAGCCTGCAAAAGGGCCTAGAGGGATACTGTGAGCAGCTGGGCTTTTATACTGGGTGAGGTGGGAGCCCCGGGAGGGCCGTGCTCTGGCGTAAGTTCTGCAGGATCACCCAGGTAGCTACAGGGACAAGGATGGAAACAGGAGACTGGCCAGGTTATTGCAGGAGAGATGAGGCTGGCTTGGAGTGGGTGGTGCCCTGTGGCACGTCCCTTCGGCCCCCTTGTGATTTCAGCTGCAGCGGGGGTGGAAGTTCTGAGTCACGCTGACCTGACCAGGCCCCACCGCAAGCCAGTGCTCCGTGGAGTTTCTCCAAAGCTGTGCGAAACCACTCAGCCTGGAAGTTTGGGGGCTAATGCCTCCGAAACCCCCTCAACCAGTGGGGGACGGGAGCTAGTGCCCTGCCTCTTGTCTTTTGGAGACACACAGGTCCTGGTGGAACTGAGACCCCATTGCCCAGAGCAGTGACCTTGAAAATGCACATAACCTCCTATTGGCTTTTCCTCCTTTTCCTCCTCCTCACTTTCCCGTGCCCCTCCCACCTGACTCCTGGGACAATCTCCCAAATAAAACACCTGCACCCAAGTCTTTGTCTCAGACTCTGGTTCCAGGGGACCCCAAACAGATGAATGGCACAGGTGGAGGTTGTGAGAAGTAGCCAGATCTATCCATATTTCAAAGGTAGAGTCATGATTTCCAGGTAGATTGGATGCAGGTGTGAAACAGAAGAACCAGGGATTGCTCTGAGGTTTTGGGCAGGGTAACTGAAAGGATGGAGTTGCTGTGAACCAGAACGGGGTAGACCATGAGTAGAGCAGGTTTGACCCTTGAGCACTGCTGGTGGGAACATAAAATGGTGTGGCTACTGTGGAAAACAGTATGGCAGTTCCTGAAAAAGTTAAAAATAGAAAATACCATATGACTCAGCAATTCCACTTTGGCGTATACACCCAAAAGGACAAAAAGCAGGGACTCAAACAGATATTTGCAAACCCTTGTTCACAGCAACATTATTCACAATAGGCAAAATGTGGAAGGAACCCAAGTGTCCATCAATGAATGAATGGATAAATAAAATGTGGTATATACATACAAGGAACATTATTCAGCCTTAGAAAGGAAGGAAATTCTGACACATGCTACAACATGGATGAACTTTGAGGACGTTCTGCTAAGCAAGATAAGCCAGCCACAAAGGAACAAATACCGTATGACTCCACTTATATGAGGTACCTAGAGTTACTAAAATCGTGGGGACAGAAAGGAGAATGGGAGTTGCCAGGGTCTGAGGTTGGGGGGAAATGCGAGTTTGTGTTTAGTGGGTATGGAGTTTCAGTTTGGGAAGAAGGAAGAGTTCTGGAGATAGATGGTGGTGATAGTCAAACAACACATGAAAATGCTTAATGCCAGAGAACTGTACTCTTAAACACGATTAAGGTGGTAAATTTTACGCTATGTGTATTTTACCACAATTACAATTAAAAAAAATTTTTTAAAGAGTGCAGGTCTGAGCCTACTAAGTGTGAGATACTCCTTAGACAAACAGGTGGAGAAGTCATGCAAGCAGTTAGATCTATGAGTCAAGTTCAGGAGAGCAGTCTGGGCTGGAAAGATAAATGGGAGAGCTGTTGGCATATTGATAGTCAAGACACTGGATGAGATCACAAGGGACTAAATGGAGACGGAGTAAAGGACCCCGGATTGTGCCCTGGGATGCTCCAAGTTGAGAGGTCGAGGAGAAGGAGGAGGCAGCAAGAGAGACCAAGCAGGAGCAGCTTCGAGGAAGGAGGAAAACTAAGGGACCATGTTGTCATCAAGGAGAAGGGACAGCCAGCTGCTGCCAACAGGCCCGCAGTCACTTCCATCTGACAACCGGTTTGGTGGATACTTTTAGCCGTCCACTTTCCCAGGAGTTGCTCTGCCCTCCTGCTCGCCTGATGGCCCAACTCAGAGGCTTCTACTGGACTCGAACTCAGAACTCAGGCTCACCCGCACAGTGGCTTAGAGGGTGAGGTTTGCTACATTGGATTTTGCAAAGCTTTCATTACATTTGGATGATGAAAGTAAAGGCAATTTGGCCTTTTAGTGAAATTATTTCAGTTCTTTTTATAATTGAAGCCTAGGAGATGTTTAAAGAACAAAAAGCTCGGTCATTTCTTCCTTGTCTTGAGCATAAGTTGACCAAATTGGTTCTTTGTGGCTCAGGTTTGGGGGCCATTTTGCCCGCCCTTCCTGTCCTGAGGCTCTTTCTCTCTGTGTGCCCCACTCACATACGTTATGTTCTCCATCCTCCTGGGCTCCATGGTGCCCCTTCTTGCTAGTAACCTGTATCCTCGATCCAATTTAGAGGAGGTAAGAAAGCACCAGCCTTCATTTAGCACCTACTGTGTGCCAGGCCCCCCAGCTTGGTGCTTGGCACACTTCTCATCATTGTGCCACAGCAATCCTGGGAGGCGGCACGATTAACCTTCATTTCACAGAGGAGGAAACCAAAGCTCAGAGAGTTCCCCTGGCTTGCCCAAGGTCACACAGTTAGAATTGTCACATCCCACCCAGGGTTGTTTGGCTCTAGTCAGTCCTCTTGCCGGGTCACCAGGTTGCCCCTCAGAGCACAGAGAGGGGCTAGGTCTTTCAGCTTGTCGTGACCGCCCTCCATTCCTAGCTTGTTGCGTCACATGTAAAATGTGCCCCGTGTGTACCCCTTGATGGACCAACTGCCCTCTACTGTCTTTCTCCCTTAGACATGGTGTGGGGCTGGCGAGGGAGGTCAGGGGAGCCATAGTGGGGGCGCTTTAGGACCTCTGAGAGTGACTGTGGCTCCTCACCCTCAGCATGCCTCATCGACCCACTGGGGCGGCCGCGATGGCTCCTGGAGGGTTTGGAGGGTGCAGCTGGAGTGGGACGCAGCCGTCTTGAAGCCACATTTATAATACAAGCACGTGCTTTTACACAGATAAGATGCTTCCTTGGGTGGCTTTATGTGCATGGTGTGAGGGTTGATGATGGAGATTAGGGGGTTGGCCAAAGCGCCCCCAAGCTGCTTGCTCCCAGTCTGGGAGCTCCTGCAGAACCAGCGGGACCATAAATGTTGGGTCCACAATCCCAGTCCTGGGACCTCCGTCAGCTGTCTCAAGCTCTGCGTGGAAAAGACCTCATCCCGGGCCGGTGAATATGCAAAGATTCTACCCTAAACTGCCATGAGGTGGATTAGTTAGCGAAAAACCAAATCAATTTTATTTTGGAATTTGTGTGTTTTCCACATATTCTACAATGATATGTAGTATCATTGCATTTTTAAGAGTCAAATTCACTTTGGAAATCACTCTGATACCAGTAGCTACTCAAGGCCCAGACGCTGGGACCTTTCTTCCTCTGTTCTTGAACTGCCCTGAAGGCAGGCAGGGAGATGGGGGTGGGGAGCAGACAAGAACTTGAGGTAGGAACTGGCATCATGACACCGACCTACATACTTGGCTTTGCCCAAGTTATTTAGCAGCTCTGAGCCTCAGTTTTCTTCCTCTGTAAAATGGGGCTAATAATGGTTCTTATCACACAGAATTGTGGTGGAAATTAAATGACAGCGTGCATGTCACGTGCTTAGCAGAGGGCTGGCTCACTGTCACCACGGGCATCTAAATGTGTCTCCAGCACTCATGATGGCAGTGGGCCAGAATAGGCCTCTGTTCACGTGGCATTGTGTGCATCTGCATGCAGAATATTTGCTAGCCCACAATGATGGTGACACTAGCCCAAGTCCACCCCCACCCCCCGCCCACCCTAAGGTTTACTCAGGACTAAAAGTAAACTTAAGTATCCTCTGTGTTGAGGTCTTGGCTTATCTAACAACGTATTCCACAGGCAGATGTCATTCACTAATGGTGATGAGACTTTCCAAAGAAGCTTTTGAAAAGCCAGCATGAATTCCCAAAATGCAGCACAAGGGCTGATGTGTTCACCCTTTGCCTTTATTTTCAAGGTGTTCTGAAGACACAGATCCTAATATTAACCCACCAAGGTGGATCAGCGGGAGATGCTCAGGCATTTATTTTTTTATTTTTATTTTTTTTTGGTGAGGAAGAATGGCCCTGAGCTAACCTCTGTGCCCATCTTCATCTAGTGTGTAGGTCTACGCCTGGGATCTGAACCCGCGAACCCCAGGCCACTGAAGGAGAGTGCTTGAACTTAACCACTATGCCACCAGGCTGGCCCCTGCTCAGGCGTTTCTATGCAAAGATGGGGACCCCAGGTCACCTAGGTGTGTGTGTCCCATCCCAGTTTAAGTGGATGACAATGGAAAAGTCCACCGGTTATTAACTTTGACAACAAAGTTTCTGCATCCTTCAGCCCTCCAGAGAAAACAAAGCCGTGAGCCCACAGGTTCTGATGGGCCAGACTAACAACAAGGCTGGGGGGCTTCAAGGCGTACTGGGGCTTTGCAGAGGGTCTCTGGGAGTAGCAGTTCCCTGAGAGATGGCGTGTCTTCCTGCTAGAGAGAGAAGACAGGAAAATTATGAAAAACAAAAACTAGCAGTTTCTCAAACCCACTGAGTGTCCACTTAGAGTTTAGAAACCCTGCTTTAATAGGCCTGGGGGGAGTAACTCTAGCGCAGCTCACAGCAGAACCTGTTCATAATGAGGACCCTGAGTCACCAACAGAAAGTTCTATTGTGGATCTGATATGCTATTTAAATCTGCAAGAATGTGTGTGGCACATATTAGAAATGTCTATATTCCCTGAATGGTTGGCATTCAAACAAAGCCCTGGCTCCTCAGGGAGAAACTAGAAAATTCTCTTGGGTGGGACCTCTGATGACAGATAACACAAGTGTTGCTCTGCTGAGTGGAGGGAGGTGAACCAGAGCTGACTGTGGGGAGAGAGGATTCTGCTCTCTTCAGAGAAGATGCATTCACTCTTCCCAGGGAGCAGGCTTCCCAGGAGTGAATTACTAGCCATAGCTCAATGGATACTTCTGGCCTAAAAAAAATCAATTCACCTTCACAAGGTACATAACTGAGTTCCCCTGGGGGAAGGTCCAGAAACAGTGTTCTCCTTCCAGAACTGAGGATATATTGATCTCAACTGGAGCTCTTGTTGCAAATCGCCTTTCATCACCATTGATGTAGGTCTGGAGGAAGTTCAGGGTCAAAGCTCCTTCCTTCTGTTGATGCTGCTTCTCAGTGGCTGCCTTTTCCTGTGCTGGGCATGTGGCCTCAGGATCACATTCCAACACTTGCTCATCCAAGTGTACATGATGCCACCACATTCTAGCACAACCGAAGGACACAGAGAGGCATGAAGATTTTCTTTTTAAAAAACGTGTACAGAGAAAGCATTCAGAGTTAAGATTTTTTTATTGTGGTAAAATATACTTAAAATTAACCATTTTAACCATTTCTAAGCGTATAGTTCGGTGTCATTAAGTACATACACATGGTTGTTCAATTATCACCACCATCCATCTCCAGAACTTTTTCATCTTTCCAAACTGAAACTCTGTGCCCATTAAACACTAACTCCCCATTTCCCCAACCCCCAGCCCCTGGCAACCACCATTCTGCTTTCTGTCTCTATAAATTTGTCAATTCTAGTACTGTCACCAGCTAGGTGGCTGGAGAAACACAAAGGTGGGTTTGGAAGCAATTAACTGTTTTTTCAAGTTGTTTCTTTTCCTTTTGCATGTTAAGGAGATGTAACCACCAGCCATCCTGAAACTGACCAAACCACCCAGCAAGAGCCATGCCCATGACCTTTGCCTTATTTTTAATGCAAAGATCTCTCCAGGAGGAGCTTAGGTGTCATTATATGCAAGCATGTTCTCCAACTGAGCCTGTGCAAGTGAATACTCACCTCTCCCTTTTGAGTATTCATTCCTCAACCCAAGTAAAACTTCCTGCTTCCCTTTGTTCCTGACACCGTGACTTTGGAAATGATGCCTCACGGCCTCCTATTTGTTGCAAATACATTTTACTTTGTGAGACAACTTCCACTGGTGCAGTCTTATTTAACTCACCAGGAGGTGAACCCACTTGGTTCGGTAACAGTACCTTATATAAGTGGAATCATACATATTTGTCCTTTTGTAACTGGCTTATTTCACTTAGCAAAGTGTCCTCAAGATTCATCCGTATTGTAACGTGTCAGAATTTCCTTGCTTTTTAAGGCTGAATAATATTCCATTGTATGTTTATGCCACTTTTTGCTTATTTGTTCATCTGTTGATGGACACTTGGGTTGCTTCCACCTCTTCCCTCTTGTGAATAATGCTGCTAGGAATATGGGTATAAATATCTCTTCAACCCCCAACTTTCAATTCTTTTGAGTATACACCCAGAAGTGGAATTGCTGGACCATATGGTAAATCTATTTTAAATTTTTTGAGTAACCACTACAAGGTTTTCCATAGCAGAGTTAAGATTTTAAAGAACTCTATCATGGGGAGGATTTAGAGAGATGTGAAAGTACAATTTTCATGTTCTTAAATTGGATTATCAAAACAATATTCCTCCTAATAATAATAGCACCCACAACCACTAACACTTACTGAGCACTGAGGAGGTGTGGGGCTCTGTGCTAAGCTCCTCCTGTGCATTTTCTCATTTAACCCTTTCGACACCGTACGAGACAGGTACTGTTGTTAGGTCATCTGACAGATGCAGCAGATGAGGGTTAGAGAGGTTAAGCCACTCGCCCAAGGCCAGTGGCATGAGGAGCTGGAACGGTAACCTACACGATCCGATTCCACAGCCATATTCTTACTGCCAGGCCATCTGTGCCCGTTATTTCTCTCTTTCTGTCTAAAGAAGTCTATCTCGTGTTAGATTCATTTGTTGTCTGTTTCGATTCCTTTTTAGTCTGTTTTATGTCTGTAAGCTGAACAAGATCCTGGAAGAGGGCAGCAGCGGGCCAAGAGCAGCCAACACTCAGACCACTGGGTGCTGGCTACCCTGCTGGTTAGCGGAGATCTGGGCAGGGCACCAGCAGCATCCACCACGTGACCCTGACCTTGCTTGCACAGCCTCTGACTCTAATAAACTGCTAAAGATTCGGATACTTTTCTTAAAATGATCTGATGGACTAGCCCCCAGCACAGGCCTTGGCACATGGCAGATGTTCAGCCAAGTTCTGTGGGAAGGAAGGAATCAAAGAAAGAATGAAGGGTCCTTCACACAAACACACACAGGCATGACCCAACAAGGCAGCCACACTCTCCCTGAGGACCCTCTGCCCTTGCTTCCAGGCAGATGCGACCATGTGGTGGTGACAGAGTGCACAGGAAGGGCTGCCGACAGCAAACACTACAATGCGAGGAAGATGAATCTCAAGCACTTGGTTGACCCCGTTGATGATCATTTCCCTGCAGCCCAGAAGATTCCTGGAATCTCATCAACTGGTAAGCAAGGGGCACTGAGAATTTGACAAGAAGATATCAGCACTAAATGCCTTTTTATTGACTATTGAACACATGACAGGAAAGGGTGATATGGGGACCATCATTTTCCACTCCAGAGATGGTCTTTGTTTATTACGGTTGGCATAGACACTAATGACACTGTTATTTAGAAATCTAACGTCCCCGCAGGCAAGGAAGGCAAATGACACTTAACTGAGCATATTCTATTTGCCTAACTCTAAAATATTAAAACTAATAATAAAATAACAACAATAATAAAATCGGGGCATGGCGTATTATTTTGGTCATATAGGACAAATGTATCATGTATAGCATGTATCATCTTATGAAGCATATTAATTTTAAAAATATCTTAAATATAGGATTAATGCAATATTTTGATTGCTAATAATATAGTAATGTCATCATTTGTGTTTGTACAGAACTGTATAGTTTTCAAAGAGGTTTCCCTTCCATTGTATTGTTTAAGCCTCAATAAAACCCTGTGAGTAGGTAAGGAAGCTATAGTGTCCAAAAATGAAGTCTAGTGAGGTTTCTAGAGGTTGCCTAGGTAATTAGTGTTGCTGGTAGAATTAGGTATAGAGTCCAAACTCCCATGACCCCACCCAATATGCTGTTCATGGAATCCTGTTGCCTTTATGTATTTCTGAAAGGCTTCAAGTAACTCCCAAGGAGAACCAGTGTTCTTCCCCTGGGAGTAGGTATCAGACCCAGGAGTAATTAAGGCATGTTTGTCATTCTGTGTTTATTTGTTCTCTCCATTCAAATACTGCAGAGTGTTTCCCAGACTCATTAGTCTCCTTTGGCTTTTGAGGTTTTGATGAGACAATGAAAGTCTTCCGGGCTGAGGAGAAAATTTCTGCAAATTGCCCTGGTCTTTCCCAGAAGAAGCCTTGGGTGTGGTACCCACAGCACAGTTGGCTTGTGCTTCCTGTCTCTCTGGGCCGGGCAGACAGAGGACCTGAGCCTGGGGGAGGCATTCCCAGGGTGGACAAGGAAGGGGTTTCTGAGTCCAGAGGGGCAATCAGGGTCCAAAGGAGCTGCTGGGGCATGCACTCTTCCCCCGCCGTGTGGACCCCTGATTTGTGCAGATCCCCTCCCCTGATGACTCCAAGTGCCCAGTGGAAGCCGATGGAGCTGGCTGTTTGCGCCTTCAAACTGCCCCCTTTGTGGGCCCCAGGACCCTTCTTGGCCTCAGGAGCCCAAGCCCCTCCTGTGGCTTCCCACAGCCCCCTGCCCAGCAGGGCTACCCGTGAATATTCCTTCTCTCCTCTGCTCCAACACCCCTATTCCTTAGTTTCCACAGACAGCTGCCTTGTCATGGACATAGCACTCAGCTGAGAATCAGACGCCCACCTTCCACTTTCTACCCAGATACTGCCCCTCTCAGAGCCTCTGTAAGTTCTGAAAAGTGAAGAAAACAAGGCCAGGGATAGGACAGACCTGAGGGGTGAACAAGATGAAAATCATAAAATGCTAAAAAGCAGAGACAGAAATAGACAAAATACCAATGCTGGGTGGTGTTATCATTTTCCTTTATTCAATGGGCTGTAATGGATCTAGAAAACTGTGCTGAGAAAAGTCCTCAGGGTGTGGCCCTAAGGCATTTGGTCATTCACAATTGTCCAATTCTTTTGCCTAAGTCCAGGTCTCTCATGCTTGTGGTGAGTCAGCTCTAGTTCCTAGTTCTCCTCTGGACCATCTCACAATGAATGCTGCCTCTGGTGGAATTCTTCCACAAATTCCAAGTCTTTGTAGAAAAAGACACAAAAACAGTCATACAATCGTTCTGTAGGCTCGGGAGGCCGGGCCCTCCATCCTTGAGGCACTTGGACGAGCACCTTGGGTGAAGAGTTATCTTAAGGCAGCTGCAACCATCTTCTAGAGGCAGATTCAGCTGATCTCTAGTCTACAGAATCCTCTAGAAATACGTGGACACAGGACCAATGTTGTTGCTAGAGCACCACCTCAAAAGGTACAGGCTCACCAATAAATTAAATAATTTCTAACATTTATTTATACTAATATATTTATTCTAGCATTTATTATGCTAATTAACCAATTCTCTGGTGACCATTATCAGATTGGCCTTTAGACTGTGGTCTTTTTCAAATGCTAACCAGCCACCCCTGGGGTGTGAATTCCTGATTGGCTACTTCAGATGTTAACCAGGCACCACTCTGGTGTAGATTAAATTTAAGTGACACACATACATTTCACATTCTTTAAACAGAAGCCTTTATTTATTTATTTATTTATTTATTTTAATTTTTTGTTTATTGCAGTAACATTGGTTTATAACATTGTAAAAATTTCAGGTGTACATCTAAACAGGAGCCTTTAAAGTAAATTGCAGGAGAGGAAGTCAAGATGGCGGCGTAGGCAGACTCTGAACTCACCTCCTCCCGCGGACACAGCCAATTTACAACCACATGTGGAAAAATTACCCCTGAGACAGAACTGAAAACTGGATAGGAGGAACTCCTGCAACAACGGACAATCCTAACTGAGGTGGAAGAGGCAGAACCTCCCTTCTGGAGAGAAAAACGCCGCCTTCACAAGCCGCAGCACCTCACGGCCGCCGGGAGCAGCTCACAGGTCCACAGCCTCCCTGGAGGCGCGGGGCCCTGAGCCGGGAGTGCCCCCGCTGTGGGTATTTTGTGGACCCAGCACAATGGAGACGAGCGGCATAATATCTGACTTTGCTGCTAATAAAACATTGGGGAGCACCCCCAGAAAACCCGGTTCACAAAGACATTAAAACCGGCTCTTAAAGGGCCCGTGCACAAACTCACCCGTTTCAGAAAGCATCCTAAAATCACCAGAAAGAAAGGTGCACAGTGCTGTGGTGAAAAGAGATTCACCTGATAGGCCCTGTGTGCATCTCGGTGAGAGGTGAGACCTCTCCAGGGACTGGGACATTGGCGGCAGCCATTGTTGTGGCCTGGTGTGGACGTGCTGACACAGGCGCCATTGGAGTTCTCCCGGAGGCCTGCTAGCCCAGGGTCTGCCCCACCCGCTAGAGCACCGATTTAATCCAGCTCAGCCAGGGCAGGCAGCCCACCCTAGAGACTGGGCCCACCCAACAGCGGGCCCTCAGGCAACTTGTGGGCCTGCATAGATTGGTAACTGGATTCTCTGCAGCCTGGCAACTGAGCCGACTTCAGTGGGGCAGGGCGTGCACAAGGAGCCGGTGGAGAGTGTGGGGTGGTGGTGGAGTGTGTGGGGCTCCCGCCGTGGAGAGACTGGGTCCGCTTCGGGAGGTCAGGGCACGCACACGGGGCAGGACTGTGTTGACTGTGTGTGTGGACCTGTGGGCGGCAGGGCTTGTCAGCTGCAGAAGACTTGTGCTTCTCAAAGACCCACATAGGGGGTTTGCCCCACCTTCCAAAGCCTGTAACAATTGGGTGCTCCCATGCCTGAGGCCAGCCCCACCCAGCTGCAATCCTCAGAGAGCTGACAAGAGACCTAACGGTTGGAGGCTTATAGCAATTATAAGGCCCTGAGCCTAACAACCTGCCATGCTGGGGGCCTACTCACTTAAAAGAAATACTGCAACACAAATGTGGTATTAGAACTTGCAGCCAACTGTGCTGGGGCTCCCCACACCTGATAAAGAGACTGAAGGGCCCACAACAACTACAAGCAGCTGAGCATTACAACAGCTGGCCAGGAGCATAACTCGGCCTCCCTGGGCACCTACAGGGAGAGCAAATAGGCCACAACAGAAGGACACATGTAGCCCACATAAGGGTCACCCCTGGAACATTGAGAACTGAGGGAAGCACACTGCAGGCCTCCTAAGCCATCACTTACATAAGGTCACCTATCCAAGAGCAGGAGACATAGCTGATCTACCTAATACATAGACACAAGCACAGGGAAAGAGGCAAAATGAGGAGGCAAAAGAATACATTCCAAGTAAGGGAACAGGACAAAACCCCAGAAAAGGAGCTAAGAGAAACAGAAATGAGCAACCTACCTGACAGAGAGTTCAAACAAAGAGTGTTAAGGATGCTTACTGATCTTGGGAGAAGAACAGATGAACTCAGTGAGAATGTCAACAAAGAAAGGGAAGATATAAAAGAGAACCAATCAGAAATGAAGAATACAATACTGGAAATGAAAAATTCACTAGAGGGACTCAAAAGCAGAGTAGAGGATACAGAATAATGGATATGTGAGCTGGACGAAAGACTAGAAGGAATTACCCAAGCTGAACAGGTAAAAGAGAAAAGAATTGAAAAGAATGAGGACAGTCTAAGGGACCTCTGGGACAAAATCAAGCACACTAACATCTGTGTTATAGGTGTCCTGGAAGGAGAAGAGCGAGACAAAGGGGCAGAGAATCTATTTCAAGAAATAATAGATGAAGACTTCCCTAACCTAAGGAAGGAAACAGACATCCAGGTACAGGAATCACAGAGAGCCCCAAACAAGATAAACCCAAAGAGGCCCACACCAAGACACATCATAATCAAAATGTCCAGAATTAAAGATAAAGAGAGAATCCTAAAAGCCTCAAGAGAAAGTCAAGTTACATACAAAGGAAACCCCATAAGGCTATCAGCTGACTTCTCAGCAGAAACCTTACAGGCTAGAAGAGAATGGCATGATATATTTAAAGTGCTAAAAGGAAAAAATTTACAGCCAAGAATACTCTACCAAGCAAGGTTATCATTCAAAATGGAAGGAGAGATCAAAAATTTCCCAGACAAACAAAAATTAAAGGAGTTTGTCACCAAGAAACCAGTGCTACAAGAAATGTTAAAGGGACTGATTTAAGGGGAAAAGAGAAGACCACAAATAGGAAAAATTATCTATTTCCATTATAAGAGGGTAATGGATACAAATGCACAAAAAAGAGGTTAGATATGATATCAAAAACATAAAATGAGGGAGGAGGGGAGTTAAAGAGTAGAGCTTTCAGACACAGGTCAAACTAAAGAGACCATCAATTCTGTATGGAAGAAGAAAGGAACAGAGAAGGACTACTAAAACACTCAGGAAAAAAAAGTTAAAAAATGGCAGTAAGTACATACTTATCAATAGCTACTTTAAACGTCAATGGACTAAATTCTCCAATTAAAAGGCATAGGGTGGCTGACTGGATAAAAAAACAAGACCCATATATATGCTGCATACAAGAGACACACTTCAGACCTAAAGACACTCACAAACTGAAAGTGAAGGGATGGAAAAAGATACTCCATGCAAATGGCAATGAAAAGAAAGCTGGGGTAGCAGTGCTCATATCAGACAAAATAGACTTTAAAACAAAAACTGTAACAAGAGACAAAGAAGGGCATTACATAATGATCAAGGGAACACTCCAACAAGAGGATATAACACTTGTAAATATCTACGCACCCAATGTAGGTGCACCTAAATATATAAAGCAATTATTAACAGACATAAAAACAGAAATAGACAGTAACACAATAATAGCAGGGGAGTTTAGCACTCCACTTACACCAACGGATAGATCATCCAAACAGAAGATCAATAAGGAAACATTGGCCTTAAATGACACACTAGAACAGATGGACCTAGTAGATATATACAGAGCATTCCATCCAAAAACCGAAGAATACACGTTCTTTTCAAATGCACATGGAACATTCTCCAGGATTGATCACATATTAGGCCACAAAACAAGTCTCCATAAATTTAAGAAGATTGGAATAGTACCAAGCATCTTTTCTGACCACAACGGTATGAAACTAGAAATCAACTATAGGAAGAAAATCAGAAAAGCCACAAATACGTGGAGATTAAACAAAATGCTACTGAACAACGACTGGGTCAACGAAGAAATCAAAGAAGAAATCAAAAAATACCTGGAGACAAATGAAAATGAAAATACGACATGCCAGAATTTATGGGATATAGCAAAAGCGATTCTAAGAGGGACGTTTATAGCAATACAGCCCTATCTCAACAAGCAAGAAAAATCTCAAATAAACAATCTAACAGTGCACCTAAAGGAACTGGAAAAAGAAGAACAAACAAAGCCCCAAATCAGTAGAAGAAGGGAAATAATAAAAATCAGAGCAGAAATAAATGAAATAGAGACCAAAAAAAAAAATAGAAAAAATTAATAAAACCAAGAGCTGGTTCTTTGAAGAGATCAACAAAATTGACAAACCTTTAGCTAGACTCACCAAGAAAAAAAGAGAGAAGGCACAAATAAGTAAAATCAGAAATGAAAGAGGAGAAATTACAAGAGACACCTCAGAAATACAAAAGATTATAAGAGAATACTATGAAAAGCTATATGCCAACCAATTCGACAATCTGGAAGAAATGGATAAATTCTTAGAATCATACAACCTTCCAAAACTGGATCAAGAAGAAGTAGAGAATTTGAATAGACCAATCACCAGTAAGGAGATCAAAACAGTAATAAAAACCTCCCCCAAAATAAAAGTCCAGGACCAGACGGCTTCCCTGGTGAATTCTACCAACCATTCAAAGAAGACTTAATACCTATCCTTCTCAAACTCTTCCAAAAATTGAGGAGTGGGGGAAGCTCCCTAACTCATTCTACGAAGCTGACATTACCCTGATACGAAAACCAGACAAGGACAACACACAAAAAAAAGAAAATTACAGGCCAATATCACTGATGAACATCGATGCAAAAATCCTCAACAAAATACTAGCAAATCGCATACGACAATATGTTAAAAAGATTATACACCATGATCAAGTGGGATTTATTCCAGGTATGCAGGGATGGTTTAACATTCCCAAATCAATCAACGTGATACACCACATTAATAAAATGAAGAATAAAAATCACATGATCATCTCAATAGATGCAGAGAAAGCATTTGACAAGATACAGCATCCATTTATGATAAAAACTCTGAATAAAATGGGTATAGAAGGAAAGTACCTCAACATAATAAAGACCATATATGAGAAACCCACAGCTAATATCTAAGAACAGGAACCAGACAAGGACGCCCACTGTCACCACTCCTATTTAACATAGTACTGGAAGTCCTAGCCAGAGCAATCAGGCAAGAGAAAGAAATAAAAGGGATCCAAATTGGAAAGGAAGAAGTGAAACTGTCACTATTTGCAGATGACATGATTTTATATATAGAAAACCCTAAAGAATCCACAAGAAAACTTTTAGAAGTAATAAACGAATATGGTAAAGTTTCAGGATACAAAATCAACATACAAAATTCAGTTGCATTTCTATACACTAACAACGAAGTAGCAGAAAGAGAAATTAAGAATACCATCCCATTTACAATTGCAACAAAAAGAATAAAATACCTAGGAATAAATTTAACCAAAGAGGTGAAAGAGCTGTACACGGAAAACTATAAAACATTGCTGAAAGAAATTGAAGCAGACACAAAGAAATGGAAAGATATTCCATGCTCTTGGATTGGAAGAATTAACATAGTTAAGATGTCCATACTTCCTAAAGCAATCTATAGATTCAATGCAATCCCTATCAAAGTTCCAACAACATTTTTCACAGAAACAGAACAAAGAAACCTAAAATTTATATGGAACAACAAAAGACTCCGAATAGCTAAAGGAATCCTGAGAAAAAAGAACAAAGCTGGAGGTATCACACTCCCTGATTTCAAAATATACTACAAAGCTATAGTAACCAAAACAGCATGGTACTGGCACAAAAACAGACACATAGATCAATGGAATAGAATCGAAAGCCCAGAAATAAACCCATACATCTATGGACAGCTAATCTTTGACAAAGGAGCCAAGAACATACAATGGAGAAAAGAAAGTCTCTTCAACAAATGGTGTTGGGAAATCTGAATAGCCACATGCAAAAAAAATAATAGTAGGCCTTTACCTTACACCATACACAAAAATTAACTCCAAATGGATTAAAGACTTGAATGTAAGACCTGAAACTATGAAACTTCTAGAAGAAAACATAGGCAGTACGCTCTTCAACATCAGTCTTAGCAACATATTTTCAAGCACCATGTCTGACCGGGCAAGAGAAACAATAGAAAAAATAAACAAATGGGACTACATCAAACTGAAAATCTTCCGCACAGCAAAGGAAACCATCAACAAAACGAAAAGACAACAATAGGGAGAAGATATTTGCAAACCATACATCAGATAAGGGCTTAATCTCCAAAATATATAAAGAACTCATGCATCTCAACAACAAAAAACCTACCAACCCAATTAAAAAATGGGCAAAAGACCTGAACAGACATTTCTCCAAAGAAGATATACGGATAGCCAATAGACACATGAAAAGATGTTCAAAATCATTAATTATCAGGGAAATGCAAATCAAAACTACAATGAGATATCACCTCACGCCCGTCAGAATGGCTATAAATAAAAAGACAGGAAACAACATGTGTTGGAAAGGATGTGGAGAGAAGGGAACTCTCATACACTGCTGGTGGGAATGCAAACAGGTGCAGCCACTGTGGAAAACAGTACGGAGATTCCTCAAAAAATCAAGGATAGAACTACCATATGATCCAGCTATTCCACTGCTGGGTATTTATCCAAAGAACTTGAAAACACCAATGCGTAAAGCTACATGCACCCCTGTGTTCATTGCAGCGTTATTCACAATAGCCAAGACTTGGAAGCAACCTAAGTGCCCATCAAGGGACGAATGGATAAAGAAAATGTGGTATACATACACAATGGAATACTACTCAGCCATAGGAAAAAATGAAATCCAGCCATTTGTGACAACATGGATGGACATTGAGGGTATTGTGCAAAGTGAAATAAGTCAGAGGGAGAAGGTCAAATACCGTATGATTTCCTTCATTAAGTAGTAGATAGTAACAACAATAAACAAACACATAGAGACAGAGATTGGATTGGTGGTTACCAGAGGGGAAGAGGGGAGGGAGGAGGGCGAGAGGGATAATTCGGCACATGTGTGTGGTGATAGGTTGTAATTAGTATTTGGGTGGTGAACATGATGTAATCTACGCAGAAATAGAAGTATAATGATGTACACCTGAAATTTATACAATGTTATAAACCAATGTTACTGCAATAAACAAAAAATTAAAAATAAAATAAAAAAGTAAGGGCCAGCCCCGTGGCTTAGCGGTTAAGTGCACGGGCTCTGCTGCTGACGGCCCAGGTTCGGATCCCGGGCGCGCACCGACGCACCGCTTCTCCGGCCATGCTGAGGCCGCGTCCCACATACAGCAACTAGAAGGATGTGCAGCTATGACATACAACTATCTACTGGGGCTTTGGGGGAAATAAAACAAATAAATAAAATCTTTAAAAAAAAAAAAAAAAGTAAATTGCAGAATCGACTTGAACAACCTATGCCAGTTCCCTTCTGCCAATGGAATGTTCTCTGGTCACACTAATGGGGCTCAGGGCCTTGTGACCTCTCCCTGAACAGGAGCCACTCAAAAGGAGAGGAGGTCCTGAGTGTCACCATACCTGTGTCTTTGGTGGGCCTGGTGCCATCAGCATAGAGGGTGCTCCATCTGAGACTGGCGAACGTTACCCAATAAGGGACATGGCCACGCTCTGGTAAGTTCCAAACTTTGACTCATTTTTAACTACAGAAGTTTCAAGAATACCTGAAGGAGAAGTACAACATCTGGCTGTCTGAAAATATATCCAGAGCCAACATCTTTCCCCTCCCTGAGGCAATGAGGCACATGTGAAGGGGCTACCCTGCCCCACAACCACCCCCCATCTTGCCTGATCCTGTGTACCAACTCAGTTCCCCTTACCTCCAGGGGTCGGTGATGGAGGCAACGAGCTTGGGATGGGCAAGGTCAAGGAGGCCGTGAAGAGGCACATATGAAATGGGGATGTCATAGCCTGTGATGTGGAGGCTGACTTTGCTGTCATCGCTGGTGAGTGCTCAGATGGGCAGCCAGGCCCAAGCGGAGGGAACTGGCTTGGAGCCAGAAACTCATCTCCTCTGTAAGTGGAGTCTAGAGGGCACCAGGACAAGAAGTGGACCTGGTTTTCAGCCTTTGGTCTCTCATTCAGTCATTCAATGAACATTTACTGTGTGCCAAGCATTGTTCTGGATACTGGGGTTACAGCAACAAGGGTCCTGCTCCACACAGCTCTCATTCTACTGTCAGGGGACAGACAATAAGCCCTAACAAATAAAATACCCCAGATAATGCTAGTGACAAGAGCTACAAGTAGATGAGGAAAAGTGACAGGCAGGCCACTTTAGATCAGTGCTCAGGAATGGCCTCTCTGAAGAGGGGTCCTCTGTGCTTTTGTCTGTGACTCCTGTATGGTGGAAAGGAAGAGAACAATCTGCCGAGTGTTTGGAGGATGCAGGAGGCTTCCCACCTCTCCTTTCACTTACCTCTGCCCCAGGCTGCCCTGCCCCTCCCCTCAGCTTCCCTTCCCCATCAGGACCCACCTTTCCTGCATCCAGGTCCTTCTAGGCCCCACTCTTCCTCCCTTGACAGTACCACAACTTTGAGGAATTTTGACAGATACCTGAGAAAGGCCTTCTCCCATTTCATCATCAAAAATAGCCTGGAGATGAGCAGAAACCTCTGGTACTAGTGCCAAGGTAGGAAAACCTGAACTGTAATTGATGAATTGCTGAAGGCTCATTGTGGACAAGTCTGACAGTTCAAAACTCCAGGGGACTCAGTCACAGGGCCCCCCCACACACAATGCTTTTGTGAATTTTACCTCCAGGAGCTCTACCAAGTCTACATGGTGACTATCAGAGAAAAATCCCCTCAGGCAGGAGGAGGGGAAAAGGAACCATTCTGTTCTTAACAACATCTGCTTTCAGGAGAAACTGTTTGACCAGAATCCAACCTACCTAGAGGAAGAAAAATACCCAAAAGTAGACAACATGCAACAGCAGATGGATAATGTGAGCAGAGAAGTGGAAATTCTAAGAAAGAATCAAAAAGAAATGCTAGAGATAAAAAATACTGTAACAGAAATGAAGTGTGCCTTTGATGGGCTCCTTAGTAGACTGGACACAGCTGAGGAAATAATCTCTGAGCTTGAGGATATGACAATAGAAACTTGCAAAACTGAAAAGCAAAGAGAAAAAAGACTGAAAAAACCCAAAACAGAATATGCAAGAACTGTGGAAAAATTACAAAGGTGTAACATATAGGTAATGGAAATACCAGAAGGAGAAGAAAGAGAGAAAGGGATAGAAGCAATATTTGAAGCAATAATGAGTGAGAATTCTCCCCCAGATTAAGATCAGACACCAAACCATAGATCCAGGAAGCTCAGAGAACACAAGCGGGATAAATACCAAAAAACTACACCTAGACATATCATATTCAAGCTCCAGAAAATAAGCAATAAAGAAAAAACCCTGAAAGAAGCCAGAGGGAAAAAAACACCTTTTCAATAGAGAAGCAAAGACAGGAATTACATCCAACTTCTCCTCAGAAACCACACAAGCAAGAAGAGAGTGAAATATTTAAAGTGTTGATAGAGAAAAACCACCAACCTAGAATTCTGTACCCTGTGAAATTATCCTTCAAAAGTAAAAGAGAAATAAAGAGTTTCTCAGACAAACAAAAATTGAGGGAATTTGTCGCTGGTAGACCTGTCTTGCAAGAAATGTTAAAAGAAATTCTTCAGAGAAAAGAAAAATAATATAGGTCAGAAACTCAGATTTAGACAAAGAAAGGAAAAGCATCTGAGAATAAATAGTAAAGGTAAAATAAAAACTTTTATTTTTATTTTTATTAATTGATCTAACAGATAACAGTTTGTTCAAAATAATAATAGCAACAATATATTCAATCGTATATGCTTATGTATATACATGCTTATGAATGAAATGAATGACAGCAATAATAAAAGGGATGGGGGAAGAATTAGGAATATTTTGTTATTGTAAGATGCTTGCACTATCTGTGAAATGGTATAGTGGTATTTTGGGGGTTTTTTTGTGGTTTTTTTTGTGAGGAAGATTAGCCCTGAGCTAACATCCATTGCCAATCCTCCTCTTGTTTTTTGCTAAGGAAGATTGACCCTGGCTAATATCCATGCCCGTCTTTCTCTACTTTATATGGGACGCTGCCACAGCACGGCTTGACAAGCGGTGCATCGGTCTGTGCATGGGATCTGAACCTGCGAACCCCGGGTTGCCAAAGTAGAGCACGCGAACTTAATCACTATGCCACTGGGTCGGCCCCAGTATAGTGTTATTTGAAAGTGGACTTGGATTCATTATAAATGTATATTGCAAAGTCTAGGGCAACAACTAAAAAAAGTTAAAAAAAAAAGAAGTATTACTGATATGCTAAGAAAGGAGAGAAAATAGTGTTATAAAAAAATGCACAATTAAAACCACAAAAGGCAGAAAAAGTGTGGAAGACAAAAATAGGAAAAAAGAACAAGGGCAACAAATAGAAAACAGTAACAAATATGGTAGATATTAATACAACCATATCAATTATCACCTTAAATGTCAATGGTCTAAATATCCCAATTAAAAGACAGAGATTGTGAGAGTGGATCAAAAAACAAGACCCAACAATTTGTTGTCTACAAGAAATCCACTTTAAATATAAAGATACATATAGATTAACAGTAACAGGATGGAGAAAGATAATACTATACTAATACTAATCAAAGGAAAGCAGGAGTGGCTATATTAATTTCAGACAGAGCAGACTTCAGAACAAGAAAAGGTATCAGGGTTAAAGGGGGCATTACATAATGATAAAGGAGTCAATACTTCAAGAAGACACAACAATTTTTAATGTGTATGTGCCTAACACCAGAGAGTCAAAATACGTGAGACAAAAATTCAGAGAATGCAAGAAGAAATAGATGAATCCACTATTATAGTTGGAGACTTTAACAACCCTCTATCAGAAATGGACAGATCCAGCAGACAGAAAATCAGTAAGGACATAGTTGAATTCAACAACACCATCAATCAACTGGATATAATTGACATCTGTAGACTACTTCATCCAACAACAGTAGATTACACATCCTTCTCAAGCTCACATGAAACATTTAACAAAATAGACCACATTCTGGACCATAAAAAACACTTTAACCAATTTAAAAGTATAGAAATCATACCATGTCTGCTCTCAGACCACAAGGGAATTAAACTAGAAATCAATAATAGAAAGATAGCTATAAAAATCTCCAAATACTTGGAGATTAAACAACATACTTCTAAATAACACATGAGTCAAAGAAGATATCTGAAGAGAAATTTAAAAATATTTTAAATTAGATGAAAACAAAACATCAAATTTGTGGGATGTAGCAAAATCAGGGCTTAGAGGGACATTTATAGCACTGAATGCATATATTAGAAAAGAAGAAAGATCTAAAATCAATAATCTAAGCTTCCTGCTTAGGAAACTAGGAAAAGCAGAGCAAATTAAATCCAAAGTAAGCAGAATAAAATAAATGATAACAGAGCAGAAATCAATGAAATTGAGAAAAGAAATCAATAGAGAAAATCAATAAAACCAAAAGCTAGTTTCTTTGAAAAGATCAATAAAATCAATAAGCCTCCAGCTAGGCTAAGAATAAAAGAGAGAAGACACAAATTATTTTATCAGAAATGAAAGAGGGCACATAACTACAGATCTCATGGAAATTAAAAGGATAATAAAAGAATACTATGAACAACTCTATGCCACAAATTTGATAAATGAAATACTTAAGTATCAATCTAACAAGATATGTACAAGATTTATACGAGGGAAACTACAAAACTCTGAAGAAAGATATCAAAGTAAATAAATGGAGAGATATTCCATGTTCATTGATAGGAAGACTCAATGCTGTCAAGATATCAGTTCTTCCCAACTTGATCTATAGATTCAAGACAATCTCAGTCAAAATCCCGGCCAGTTATTTTGTAGATATCAACAAACTGATTCTAAAGTTGATACAAGAGGCCAAAAGGCCCAGAAAAGCCAACACAGTATTGAAGGAGAAGAACAAATTTGGGAATTGACACTACCTGGCTTAGCTACAGGATTCAAGACAGTGTGGTATTGGCAAAAGAATAGACAAATAGATCAATTGGACAGAATAGACAGCCCACAAATAGACCCACATAAATATAGTCAAATGATCTTTGACAATGGAGCAAAGATAGTCTCTTCAACAAATGGTGCTGGAACAACTGGACACCCACATGCAAAAAAAATGAATCTAGACACAGACCTTACACCCTTCACAAAAATTAACTCAAAATGGATCATAGACCTAAATGTAAAATGCAAAACTAAAACTCCCAGAGGATAACAGAGGAGAAAACCTAGACCTTGGGTGTGGTGATGACTCTTTAGATACAACATCAAAGGCATGATCTGTGAACAAAAGAATTGATAAGCTGGACTTCATTAAAATTAAAAACTTCTGCTCTGCCAAAGAAATTGTCAGGAGAGTGAGAAGACAAGCCATAGACTGGAATAAAACCTTTACGCAAGACATATTTGATAAAGGACTCATCCAAAATATACAAAGAACTCTTGAAACTCAACAATAAGAAAACAACAAGCCCAATTGAAAAGTGGGCAAAGGACCTGAACCGACATCTCATCAAAGAAGAAATACAGGGCTGGCCCTGTGGCTTAGCGGTTAAGTGTGCGCGCTCCGCTGCTGGCGGCCCGAGTTCAGATCCCGGGCGCGCACCGAGGCACCGCTTCTCTGGCCATGCTGAGGCCGCGTCCCACATGCAGCAACTAGAAGGACGTGCAACTATGACGTACAACTATCTATGGGGGCTTTGGGGGGAAAAACAAAAAGGAGGAGGATTGGCAATAGATGTTAGCTCAGAGCCGGTCTTCCTCAGCAAAAAGAGGAGGATTAGCATGGATGTTAGCTCAGGGCTGATCTTCCTCACAAAAAAAAAAAAAAGAAGAAAAGAAGAAATACAGTTGGCAAATAAGCATATGAGAAGATGTCCACATCCCACGTCTCTGGTCTCCACCCTGGATTAGCTTTTTGGCTGGCACACCCAGAAGAGGAAGAAAAACTCTGTCCTCAGGCCTCCCAAGTTTGCTTGCTGTTGGTGGACCCATTATCTGCTGGTCTCCTTTATCCTGGCGTCTTGGATCTGAGTGGGAAGGGACCCTCTGGGCATCTCTTTGGAAGTCCTCAGATTTCCTCAAGTTTATCTGCCACCCAGAATGTAAATTCTCCGTATAATTGATCAAATCCCAAGGCCTTGGCCAACTGCATCTCTGTTGTGGTGGTTTTAGCAGCAGGTGGAGTCCCCCAAAGAGAGGAGGTGATCCCAGTTGGCAATGAGGAGAGAGATGTTGTTATTTGGAGTGAGAACTTCAGATGAAAATCTATGGGTTTGGGGCTGAACGAGATGAAAAGGAGCCCCTTGGGTTAGGATTGGGAGCTAATGGGACCTGAGGACAGAGAACTTTGTTCCTTCAGCTCAGTGTAGATGAGAAAAATTAAGGGCTTTGGAATCAGGCCGATGGCACCTCCATTTCCAAGCCTCGCTGTCCTCCCCCATAAAGTGGGTCTCTGTGAGGATTAGAGGAAACTCTTGTAAAGTTGTCCTGGCTGGCCCTGGGCTGGGTGGTCACTAGCAGACTGCTGCTCTTGTTCCAGGCTGGGTGGTCAAGAGGGGGCAATAGGCAGGCAGGGAGATCTCCCAAGAGAGTGAATTAGGAGACACAGCAGCCCTGCCCATCTCCATCCTTGGCTCTTGACACCTGGGATGGCAGCAGCCCCAGGCCGGTCAGCAACTCGTCACGCAGGTATGACTGAAGTGAGAAGAGGAAAGGACCCACCACAGGGTCCACAAGCCAATGGCGCCCTGGCCCTGAAGGTGTGCTGTCCTGTCTTGTTGGGCATCTGCATAGAGATCAAAGTTTGCAGTGTGATTCACGCCACATGGGGCCTATCAGGGCAGGGCCCCTGTACATGGGCTCAAGTCCCTGGTCTTGGGGTCCCTCTCAGCCTCATCTCCCTGATCCCCATTAGGTACCCCATGATCCAGCCATGCATGGCCACTGTCATTGCTCAAATACAGCATGGGTTTAATTTTCTTAATTGAAAAGATGATGTAATAACAATCCTATAGACATTCTGAAAAGGCAGGTAGTGAAGGGTGCTGGAAATACCATTATCTCTCCATAACACGATCGACATTTTTAGTTTTGCATATTGGCTTCTAATTCTCATACTTAATCCATACCCATTTTATATAATTTCTACTTGGTCAACCTGCATTTGAAATACTTCTCTTTCCCTTTTTTTTTTTTTTTTTTGTGAGGAGATCAGCCCTGAGCTAACATCCGCCAATCCTCCTCTTTTTTTGCTGAGGAAGACGGCCCTGGGCTAACATCTGTGCCTATCTTCCTCCACTTTATATGGGACGCCGCCACAGCATGGCTTACCAAGCTGTGCGTCGGTGCGCGCCCGGGATCCGAACCAGCGAACCCCGGGCCGCCGCAGCGGAGCGCGCGCACTTAACCGCTTGCGCCACCGGGCCGGCCCCACTTCTCTTTCCCTTTTATGTTACCTCTCAAATATGTTTTTATTTTCCACATTTGCATGGAGGTTGAGTATGGGCTCTTGAGTTGCACCACAATGTGGATATACTTAACACTACTGAACTGTACACCTAAAGATGGTTAAGATGGTAAATTCTATGTTTTATGTTTTCTTACTGCAATTAAAAATATTTTAAAAAAAATAAAGAGTATGGGCTCTGGAGACAGCAGCCTCAGTTCACATCTCAGGTCCACACTTACTAGCTGCATGACCTTAGGCAAATTACTTAACCCCTCTGTGTCTGTTTCCCAGTTCTGGAAATGAAGATAATAATACCTATACCTCACAGCCTTGTTATAAGGACTCCAGGAGCTAATCCATGTAAGGCATTAGAACAGTGCCACACAATGTAAGTATTCAATCAAAGCAAATTACTCTATTCCATTGACCATAAGATGCCATTGATGACAAGAATTACCATTATTTTATGTACCACTAAGAAAGGAAAACACTGCCAATTACAAGTGTAAGATACTATTGATTGTAAGATGTATCTCAATTTCATAGATGTAAATGTAAAAAAAAAGTACATCTTAGAGTCAGTGAAATACAGTATTATTACCATCACATGGTCTTCATCTGCCATATTTTGATATGCCTTGTATTTTCATGCCACATGCCTTTGTACTCACTGGCTGCTTGGTTTTTTGTCTATCTGAAGTGCCCCCACTCTTCCACCCTTCCTCTAGCAAATTCTACCCAGCCTATAAGGCCCATATTAAATGACCCCTTTCCTGTGAATGTTTCCTAAACCAGTCAGAATGGGTGCCCCCTCAGTGCTCCCATAATCCTCTGTGAACACCTCACTCACAGATTGTCCCCCACTGTGGTCAGCTGTGTCCACAATCCCTCTCTCCCCTGGTTGGGAATTCCTTTTTCTTCTTTAGCTCTAGCACCTAGAGCTTAGCAAGTCCTTAATCAAGCCTTCTTCAGCTGAATGGAGAATTCAAGCAGGTTTCAGAGAAGAACCAATGAGGTGGTCCCCCAACTGGAGATAAGCCCTTTGGGGCTGGCTGATAGAACAGGAAGGGGAGTGTGAGGCTGATCTTCAAGCACATGAAGAGATGATGCAGCACAGCATGAAGGAGCTGTTACTTAGTCCCTGTGAAGATAGGTTTCCATGCAGCATGAGGGATTCAGGTCAGCCATAAGGGAGAGTTTCTTAATGTCAAGAGTTCTGGAATGGCTTCCCAGCGTTATGCTAGCCTGAATCTTTTTCTCTGGTGGTCATTAACAGTACATAACCCAGATGGTTTAAAGCAATGATTCTCAAACTTTAACTTGCATCAGAACCACCTGGAGGGCTTATTAAAACTCAGTTTGCTCCCCAACTCCCCGGCTGAGTTTCTGATTAAGTCTGGGCTAGGGCCCAAGAATTTGTGTTTCTAACAAGTTCCCAGGTACCACTGATGCCACCGGGCTTGAGACTGTTACAGAACACAAACACAGGTTTGTTTACCTGCCACACAGGAGGGCCAAAAATAAAAAACTGGAATGCCAGGCTTATCGCAAGGAAAGGGGCTTTTATTATCAAAAGGCAGCCAGACGAGGAGATGGGAGCTAAAACTCAGATCCACCACCTTGAAGGGAGAAAGGTAGTGGTTTTTATTTGGGGTTTTAGGTAGGCGAAGGGGAGCATGCGGCCTTGCTGGTTGGCGCCTTCCCACCAGCCTGCGTTAGGCCTTGTGAGGCTGCTTGTAGGGAGGGGGATGGTGAGATAAGGGAATCAGCAGGTGGGTGTCCTTGGTTGTCTGCCTCCATGATAGATGGTGAATTCTGGCATCAGGAACCTGAGGAGTTGGTGTCTGGGAAGCTTCAGTTTCTTGATATTCTCTGGACATCAGTTTCCCTGTAATAAACTTCCAGGACCCATAATTAGCCAAAACTTGAGTGTGAGCCCAGCCTGAGGCCACCTGGGCTTTAACAATTTGTAACATCTATTTGCCTTGTGAAGCTCAGGGATACAAAGGTTGAAGGAACTGATATTTACATATGAATGTAACTAAAGAAGCAGGGAAAGGGGATGGGTGCTTTTGGTTTTAACCCCATATATGCTGGGTTTAATGTGGGAAACTGATATCAAGGCTGGGATCAAGAGCATTCTTTGAGATGAGTTCTGCTGCTTAGAGGCAGGGTGACGGATTGCATGACCCTTCCAATTCTGTGATGGAATCTTTTGTTCTAGGTGTTTCTAACTGGGGAGGCTACGCCTTGGCCTGTGCGCTGTACATCCTGAACTCATGTGAGGTCCATGGACGTTACCCGAGGAAGGCAGTTGGGCCCTCCAGAGCATCTGGGGAGCAGAGCTGGACTCAGGCCTCCCATCCATCACTAAGGAAACGTACCCATGGAAGAAACTCTTTCCCTGGATGAAGAGTAGGTATGGTGTTCCCAGCCATAAGCCAAGGGCCCGTACCACTGCTGCCTGTCAACAGCCAGAGGCAGAGGCTGCCTAGAGGCAAAGGTCTCCCAGCAGGCAACAGCAGGACTGGATTGGGTGACCTTTGACCTATGAGTGATCCTAAATCATTGCGGAAGACCTGATATAAATGACCATTTTCCTTCTAGTCTGACTTTAGGCAAGTTGCTTAGCCTCTCTGAGCCTCATTTTCTTTGTCTGTAAAAGGGGGGCCGTCGGCACTGTTGTTGGAAGAACTGAATACTTGAAGCACAGTAGGCACTTCATATTGGTAGCTGTCGGTGTCCTTATCATCCCCTTCCAAGGAGTGTACACCCCAATGAGGGCACTCGGTTGGGACAATTAGCCATTCCACAAAGTGTGAAGGTGTGGGGACTAAGGTGGGAAGAGGATCCTGTGGGCTGGAGGCTGAGAGGAATAAACCCAGTAGGAGGGGAGGCACTCCGGGTAGGAGAGATGGCAGGAACAAGAGCTGGGAGATGAGGACAAGCTTTGTGCTGGTTTGGGGAGACTGCTCTTGAGGTGGAGGGCAGTTGATAGGGGGTGTGATAGGAGTGGAGGAGGGCTTCTGACGCCAATGTTGACAAGGGGGACATCCATGAGCCCCCGAAGCAGTTTGCAAAATTGTTCCTATACATGGATTATCCTAGGCAAGGTCTGTGGTTTCATCGGATTCTTTTGTTTTTTTATAATTTTATTTATTTATTTTTTCCCCCAAAGCCCCGGCAGATAGTTGTAGGTCATAGCTGCACATCCTTCTAGTTGCTGTATGTGGGACGCGGCCTCAGCATGGCCGGAGAAGGGGTGCATCGGTGCGCGCCGGGGATCGAACCCGGGCCGCCAGCAGCGGAGCGCGCGCACTTAACTGCTAAGCCATGGGGTCGGCCCTCATCGGATTTTCCATGTAGTCCGGGGGCCGTTAAGAACCCCTGGGTAGAGAGAGATAGTGTAGCCGGATCCAAGAAAACCACGACTCCCTCACTGAGGGTTCCACTGGAGAAATGATAGGGAGCCATACAAGGGCTATATGAGCAGGGAGATCGGAGCCCCATTGGGTGGCTTGTAGTGTGAGCTCCCCTAACTACATAGCCAGCTCTAGCTGAAGGGCTGTGGGCAGTTCTAGGGATGGCTGCTGTAGACCACTGCAGGGGGAGGGTGTTGCACGCACACACGCACATCTAACTTATGTGAACTCACATACATGTGCAGGGAAGATGCAAAAGAGAGAAGGCCAGCCCTGTAAGTGGTGCCAGTGATTCTGCTCCCAGTCCTGTGGCCTGAGCAGCGAGGTGGGCGGCAGGACTGGCCATTCCCTCGTCGGCCTCAGTTTCCACGGCTGTCGTGGAACAGGCCCTGCCCACTGATGCTGATTCCAGACTCAAACCCACCTCCTCATCTGGTGCTCCTTGCAGAGCTGGGACTGCCCACCCGGGGGAAAAGCTGGTGGTGCGTCAATCTCTTAACAAGGCACCTTCTGGGGAATTTTCCAGAGTAATTTGGATCATGGGAAATTGGGGCCAAAGCCCTGACTTGGCATCTAAATCCCAGGTCAGAAATGACTTCACCTGTGAGCTGACAGCTTCACCTGAGCTTTGCCTTCACCTGAGGGAGGCAGGAGGGTGGGAGGATGGAAGCGCCTCTAGAAACAGTGGAGGGAGCTGGGGTGTTCGGCCTGGAGGAGAGAAGACTTGGGGGGCCTGAGGCCTCACATACCCGAATGGCTTCCTGGGAGAGGGGGACAGACAACCCCCTGGGCCACTTGAGCAACAAAAGGAGGTCAAAAGGCAGAGGTTGTAGGAGAAGATTCTGGTTCGGTGTGAGGAGAAGCTTGCTCTCCTCAGAGCTGCCTGACCCTGCGAGGGCAGAGCTCTTTGACACAGGCCCTGGTCAGGGCGTGGGGAGGGGTTTCCCCGTGCCAGGTCAGGCTGCGCTGCTGACCCCAAGGCCACTCCCAGCCAGGCCAAACCAGTCTCATGCAACTTAAGGCCTCTCTGTCCCAGTCTTGTTCCCCAAAAGGCATAGATTGCTAACTGTAAAAAAAGAAAAAAAATCCTGGAAATCAGGAACCAGGTCTTTTATATCTGCTTTCCCAGCAACTGATACCGGCTCAACACAAGGCTGACATGAGGGAACCCACATTGTAGAAAAGAAACCCTATTGTAACTTGGAATGACCTCTGCCTAACTAACCCAGCTGGATACACACCCTCCAGGAGATCTAACTGCTCTGTAGATTTTATGACCCCTGCTTGTGCATGTACCTCCCAGCTGCCATAAGATGATAACTTTGTTCTTTTGAGTTTCTTAGGAATGTGATGACCCCCGAACAGAGAGTCTATGCTGATAGCCATCATCAATGAAAACTGAAAGATCTGGTGTGGCAACTCCCAGTCTGTAACACCCGAGGGTCAACATTCCTAATCCCCTCCCCCATAACCCACTGGCCTATATAACTGCTGTCAGATCTTCTGCCCACTTAAGATGATTCTTTTGGACATGAGTCGGCCATCTTCCCTCTTGCTAGCAAGATGTAATAAAAAGTCCTTTCGCTCCTACCTCCTTGCCTCTTGAATATTGGCATGTCTTGCAGTGGGCAGACAAACCCCCCTTTTGGGCGTTAACACAACCAGCAGAGGGAAACACAGTGATCTTTAAATGCTTGTTGTACAAATGAATGAAGGAATGAATGAATGAGAGCAGTGCTTTATTAGAGCAGCAGTTCTTCAACTTTGGAGGTATCAGAATCACTTCACAGGCATCTTAAACCACAGAATGTGTAGCCACCCCCAGGGTTCTGGATTCAGTAGGTCTGAGGTGGGCTGGGGAATCTGCATCTCTAACAAGTTCCAGGGAACATTGCTGCTGCTGCTGCAGGGACCACATTTTGAGATGCTGGATTAGAGGGCTGGTTTCCAGCACCATAGAAGAGGATTGGTCTGGGGAGATGAGAAGGCAACCCCAGAGGCAGGAAGGTTCCTGAGCGTTGAGCCTGGGACAGCAGCTGAGACGGGGTGGCAGTTGTTACATGTCCCCCAGCCAGCCAGCAGCTCCGGCCCAGAGCCCCTCACTTCTGAGAAGCATCTGCACCCAGAGCCCCTGGCTGCCTCTTTTCTATCCTCCTTTCACATTGTCGTGCACCCTGTCTGCACCCCTTTTCCTTCTGCCTGTCTCTCCCTCTGTTTCTCTTTTTCTCCCTCCTGCCCCTCACCCCATTTCTCTCCAACACCTGCCTGGATTGGTGGTATTCTCCCCATTTTACAGATGAGGCTCTAAGAGGACAGGCCACCCAGCTAAGAGGCAGGGCCGAGATCTGAGTCTGGGTCTCTGACTCCGTACTCTGGGCTCTTCCCAACAAGGTTCAGAAATTTCCTAGTAATGCCTGGGTGCCGTGCAGGAGGGCGCGGAAAGGGGGGCGTGGGCAGCTGCAGTGCCATTTTCAGGGGAAATGGTCTGCCTGAGAGGGGCCCAGAGGGCCTTCTGTGCTTTCTTTGAACTTCCTGGATCTGAAATGGAAAAAACCACTCAGGGGGCTGCCTTACACATGATTCCTGATTCACACAGACGCAAACGAGTAAACCCAGCCAAACAAATTCAACAGCCCGACACTTACCCTCCGGGGACGGAAAATTCTCCTCTCCCATTTCCAACCAGTCTTTCATAAATATATTAATAATGCGCCATTCTCATGAAGAAAATACAAGGGAACATTTTTTTTTAAATTTTTTGTTTATTGCAGTAACATTGGTTTATAACATTGTAAAAATTTCAGGTGTACATCATTATACTTCTATTTCTGCATAGATTACATCATGTTCACCACCAAAATACTAATTACAACCCATCACCACACACATGAAGGGAACATTTTTAAAGCAAAAGTACAAACCCATGTTTGTGGAACCCCTGGGCTTGCTCTGGGAGACAGTGAGGGGTCCAACCTGGCCCCTGGGTAGGGAACTCAGGATCCACAGGGAGACGACACATGAAAGGTAACTTCAGGAGCCAGGATGGAAGTATGCGCAGCAAGCCACTGTGGGGACACAGAGAACAGGCACTTGGCTCATTCAGAGTTCAAAGAAGGCTGCCTGGAGGAGGTGGCACTGAGCTGGGTCTTGGAGGGTGAGTAGGGTATAAATAGCCAGGTAAGGAAGGGTGGGAAGGGCCTTCCAGGCAGCAGGACCTACATAAGCAAAAGTACAGGGACATGAATCAGTGGAGTGTGCAGGGGAATGACTAGAATCGTCATACTAGAGTTCTGTGGGTCACCCGTGAGGGTCCCCAAGTCATCAAGAGATGCTGGGCAGAACTGTGGCCTGAGCTGGTGGTGAAGTTTGATTGGTTAGGGGCAGAGGAATGTGCCTCATTTCTATTCTGTGAGTTGCTTATAAGCAGGGCCTCCCATATTCAGGGACAGTTCTTAGGGGTCTGACCATGACTGTAGCAGGAGTGGGCACCATGCTGAGGAGCCCAGGGAAGGTGGCCATCGCCATCCAGGGCACACCCTGCCCACTCCGGCTCTTAGCTGTGTCCTGAGGTTAGAGCAAGTGGCTGAGAGAGCATTCCCCAGACCTTGTCAGCGGCCAAGAGTCAACTGACGACTCTTTATAGGAGGGACCAAGGATGGATGGATGGGTGGGTGGATGGATGAGTGAACGGATGGACAGAGGGACTGCTGGATGGATGGATGGATTGGTGGGTGGATGGATAGATTGGTGGGTGGATGGATGGATAGATGAATAGACTGATGGATGAATGGATAATGGATGGATGGATGATACAGAGAGGCAGGAACATGGCTTCCGACCTCATCCTGGGCTCCCATTCTCTTCCAGCACTTTTATCCCACTCCACTTTTCCTTATAACTTTTTAAAAATTGAGATATAACTGACATTGAGTAAAGTGCAAAAACCTTAAGTGTACAGTGGATGAATTTTTACATGTGTATACACCTGTGCAGCCATCACCAAGATTAGAACTGATACAGAACAGTTCCAAGTTCCCAGGAAGCCCCTTTCTCCCACCCCACTTTGAACAGGACCATCACCTAACCATGAACGTCAGCCCACCATGCCGTCAGTGTGCATCAATAGTGACCACCCACACACTCAGGAAGTCATCCTGGGGCCTCTTTCCCCATCCACAGGGAACTAGGCCCCAAGCCCTGTCCAAGCTGCTTCACCTCAGTCCTCTGTCCCTCCTCTCCTGCCCCACTGTCTCAGCCTGGACTGGTGTAGCAGCCTTCAGGTGCTCTGCCTCCAGCCGCCCCCTGGTCAATTCTCCTCCCCATGCCCCACCACCTCCACTGGCTGGGGCCCCCTTGAAGACTGTGTGGCCATTCAGTGATTCCTGGAAATTTGCAGGCAGTCACTGTTGACCCAGCTGGTCGCTGTGACTCTTCCAGGCTTGGTGCCCTCCCTGGGACCCAGAAGAATGAGATTGGTGGGGGCAGGCAGTGTGCGGGGAGGAAATGGGCCCATGGTCCCAGAGGCATTCTCCCATAAAGAGAGGATATGACCCAATGGAGGAGAGAAATGGGAGAATGAAGCCCGAACAAAGGGAGGAAAACGCCATTCTGAGCTGGGCAGCCCCTGGGAGGGGGCTGTGGGACAAAGAGCTCGCCTGGAAACGCCCTTGGGCCTCCCTCCACCTTGGCCCCTGGGGCAGAACAGAAATGCAGGCTCAGGCCAGCTGAGAGGAGAGACAGTTCCGGGGTGACATTTGCCCTCGCTTTCTCCATTGTTTTGGAAAGTTTTCAGTGAGTGCTCCTCATGGCCCTGGCTTGGCTCATTCCCGCTCTTTTGTCACCTGTGGTCCTAGGTGTCCCTCCTCCAGAAAGTCCTCCTTGAGCCACTCCAGTGAACAGGGTTGGCGCCCCCGCCCTGTGCTGTGATCCCCAGGGACTGCCTGCCTGATAACTCACCTAGACTGTGACCCCCACCCCCGGGGACAGGACAGTGTCATGTTCACTACTGTGTCCCTGGCTTAGGCCCTGGCACACAGCAGGTGCTCAGGAAAACCCCGACGGATGATCGAATGAATGAGCAAATGCCTGAGCAGGATGTGAGAGCCCTTCTCATATCTGTCCCAGTCTTCGTGTTCTAGACTCCTCTGTCCCCTCCTCTCAGCCCCCTCCCTTGTTTGTGGGGGAGGAGCAGGGGGAGGACGTGCTTGACTGCTGCCCTCAGAACTGGGACAGACACACTGGTGGCTTAGACAGTGGTTCTTTGGGACCTTATTTTTGGAGGGAGAGAGAAGGAGGGGAATCAAATCACTTTCTTTTTGTAAATCAGCAAGTAAGTCAAAGGAAGACAGCTCTGGGCCAGAGGCCAGGGACCCCAGTCCTGCCAGTAATGAGCCACCTCATTTCATGAGCACTTACTATGTGCCAAAGACCATGCTAGGTGCTTCATTTGCATTATCTCATTTAATCCTCACAACAACCCTCTAAGGAGGCATTATCATTATTATCATCATCCTCCCCATTATGACAGATGAGGACACTGAGGCACAGAGAGGTTAAAACACCTTCCAGGAAAGAACCAAGTCAAATCTGTCTGTCTGATTCCAAACCCCTCTGCCTGCCGGGCCCTGGGCTGCAGCTTCAGGAGGGGGCTGCATTTTCTCCGTGGCCCTGCTCCCTCCAGATGCTCCCACATCCACACTGGGTAATTTCCAGAAGGCAACTGCAACAGGCCTTGGCTGATAGCCCCACAGGAGGCTGACGGTGGGGTCTCAGGAGGAACGGGGGCCTTCCTCCTCAAGTGTGGCTTTCCACATTCGAAGGCCAGTGGCAGATAACCAGAGCCGGGCAGGGGCTAGGTTAGCAGGAAGCAGCCCACACTGCACCTGCAGAAGGAGTGACTCTGCAGTGTTTGTTAACAAAATGCAGGTTTCCATAACAAACATATTATTTAGTTACATGAAGGTAACTACCAGAAGAAACAGCCCAAACTGTGCCAAGTGGCTGCTCTGGGAAGTGGGTTTGGGGGCCAATGAGGTGTGATGTAGGAAACTGTGGTTTTTCATTATGAGTGTTCCAGTGGCATTAGTATTGTTAACCAAAATTTTATTTTTGAAAAAGAGAGCAAGTCAAGCCAAACGCTCTTTCCCCACTTATAAATATATGTATTTCTTCCTTTTTCCTCCCCCTCCACTACTTCTATCTCTGCCCTATTTTTTCCCAGGAAGAAAAAGTGTTGAGCACCCTGGTGCGGCGCAAAGTCCAGAGTGGAGTCTTGGGCATCAGGAGCGTGGAGGTGGACAGGCTGTCCTTCCACAGCACCCATGCCCAGGTGATCCAGAAGCTGGTGGACGTCACCACGGCGCCCGTGTGACCATGCATGTTACAGGCACGCGGAGTGCGTAGCAGATGGCCACGCCAGGATCTCGGGAGGCGTTCCCTGAGGGGCCCCAACTTCTTTCCATAACAGCCTTGCAAATAAACACCAGCCCTGGGGGAGCAACACACTCTACACTCGCCTGGGACGCTGCGGGTCCACTTCCAGGGCCCGGAGGCAGGAGATAGCGCAGGTGATGTGGACCAAGGAATACATTTCTCCAGGGTTTCCAGTTTTTGCTTTTATTCCTAAAGTACTAGAGGCATTGATTTCAAGCCCCCTTCACCCTGCCTTCTTCAGGCCCCCCCACCGTGGTCTGCTCTGAGAGTCTTCTGACCAATCGCTTACGGGGACACCAGCGAAAAATTAACTGCCAGGCAGACACTAGAGTAGACATTACCAGAGCCATGAATAATCCCCCAGGCTAATTAAGAAATAGTAAAATGTACAAATGTGTATATTTACCAAGTCTGGGGCTTTACTAAAGGTTTACTCACCACCACCACCAACAAAATATTTATGCCTTTGAAATGCTGTCTTTTTCCAACAGAGTTTTGTTTACTTAGACAAAAGATCCCTCGAACCTTACGTTAATCACCATCACCTCCCCTCTGTCCCTCTACCTCCCTTCACCCGCACACTTCCTGAGCCCCCACCTCAGAGCCTGACACTTCTCCCACCTCCTCCCCATCTGCTCGCCCCCAGCCCACAGCCAGACTCTTTGCCCTCCCTGCATAGGAGGGCAGCCACACTCCTGGAGCCCGGGGGCGGCTCAGGAGCTTCCGGGGCTCAGGTCACTCAGAGTCCTCCTGAACAGCTCTAGTCAGCTTGTCTTTATCTCTTCACAACCTCCCACTGCATTTCCCAACAAAATCAGAAGCTGAGTCGCTGACCACATCCCATTACACTCCCGTATTGGACCAGACCAATATCTTGTGCAAGTTCACGGCTGAGCGAGGGCTGGCTCATCCAGACGGGGTAGTCCTGCTTCTCAGCTAGGGCCCCAAATGTTTCTTGGGCCTGCTTAGTTTTACTTCCTTAAACATGTCTGCTTTGATTCTTTACAGGGCATTAGTTGTAAAGCATGGGACATATGCTATAGAAATTACCTCTAAATTGTACACCCAACAGTGAAGCCTAGGTTTACAGTGAAGTGATCTGGGGTTAACTTCCGATGCTCCCTACGCAGGGGCGTGGGAAGGCCCTGGCCAGAAGGAGCTGGGGTGGGGACTGTCCAGACCTCCTCTTGTCCTTCTGGCAGGGAGTCCCCACCTACAGGCCTGTGCTTCTGCTGCTGTGGCACCAGGGCGGACAGGCCCATTGCCATGAGCTCACAGTCTCTCCATCTGCAGCTTCTCACGGCTCACTGAACCCACTCAGCTCTAAGCCTCACTGGCCAGGTCTCCTCCAATGACAGTGTGTGTCCCTGATTTGAGACTGCAGAGCTCCGTGTAACGGGAGCCTCTGACTGAGTGTGTACCCTGGCATTTTTGAAATCTTGTTGGCTAGAAGAGAGAAAACATCGCTCCAGTAAAGCTGCCAGAACTCTTCTGACTCATATTTCGGGGGAAGACACTAATGGGCCTTTGGTTTTGCAATAGTAATAGCAGAATTCTGTTCCGGCGTGGGGAAGTTTGAGGCATGACCGTGTAGGGATTATCATCACTGTGGGCAGAAGTTTATGGGGAGATGATTAAGTTGTTTGAGAAAGAGGCTGAGACTTGGATGGAGCCCAGAGAAGGCTGAGAGTAGGGGTCCTGCTCTGGGGAGAGGCATGCAAAGGCCCCGTTGCAGGGAGAGCAGGCCCGTGGCCCTGTAACAGGAGCTAAAGGGCAAGGCAGGGCCAGGAGAAGACCCCTTAGCAGGGCCTGGCCTGGGGACCACTGGAGCTCGGAGTTCCAGGATCCAGTTTTAATGCTTTTCTGTCCCACAATATGATTCCTGCTCAGGCCTTTACTAAAGTTTTGCTCAAGCTCATCCTCAAGGCTTGGCTGTTTTTTGGGGAATGGCCTGTGTCCACGTCTGGTGTGGCAGGGTGAGCATGGCTACAACCTGGAGAAGCTGGTTACAGGGGGACAAGAGGTGACCTACAGGGAATGGTGGGGTGGCCCAGGGTGAGAGATGGGCTGGGGCGTCCACCAGCATGGATTCATGGGGCATGTGAGCGTCCCTGGGCATTTCCAGGAATGTTGGGGGGGATCCTGGTAAACAGTACCTGGGATGCTCTGTGGGTATTCAAGGGCAGGCTGGGAACCTTGGGCACATGGAGGTGCACATGTCCCACAGACCCTGCAGGTAGGACTCAAAGGCAAGCGAGCCAGCTAAGGGGGTCAGGGCTCCTGGCTCCCTGTCTGTCCTCTGGCCAAGTGCCGCCCATTGCTCAGCTGGGCAAGACATTCCTCTGAGGTCATTTCCTGCCTCTCATTGCACCAGCCCTGCTGACCACCAGCCCCACCTTAGGCCAGCCCACTGCATTCTGCTACTTTCTGCCCATTCCATGTGGGTTCCACTGGCTCCACAATGAAGTCTAACTTTCAGATTCAAAAGACCACTGCTCTAGGCAGGATGGAGAAGAGGTAGCTTAACAGCAGTTCACATAACTCAATACATGTCAACAATGTGATATGCTTGCCAGAAAAGCTAATGCATCAATAGAAGCACAGTGAGGTAGGTAGTTCCTTTCTCCTCAGTGCAGATCAGACAGACTTAGTCTCGCTTCAGATCCAAGCATCACGTTTGAAGAAGTGGGTTTTGTTCAGATAACGTACAGAAAAGTGAGCACTTAAAACCTGTTATGTGGAGGTGCCTTTGAAGACGTATCTGTTAGAGACCAGCCAGATGCTTATCAATTCTGCTTCCTCTTCCTGCATACAGAGGAAAACTACATTTCCCAGCCTCCATTGCGGTTAGGTTGGGGCCATGTGACTGGGATCTAGCCAATGGAGTGTGAGTAGCAAGGACCTCAACCCCTTCCAGTCCTAGCCATGAACCTCCTGTGAGATTCTCTTTGGGCTATTTCGGCTACCTGTGTAGACAGAAGGGGAAGACTCCAAGATGATGGAACCTCTTGATGGAAGGATCCTGAATCACTGCCAGAAAGCAGCCGCTCCTTGGACTTTACATGAACAGGAGATAAAATTTTACTGTTTTAAGGCACTGTGATTTGGGGTATATTTGTTCCTGCAGCATAATCCAGCCTTGTCTAATACAAGCTTGGGAGGTTTAGCACTGAGAAGTCGGATATGAGAGTTGTCTTCAAATACCAGTGCCTGAAGGGCTGTGTGGCTCCAGAGGCCAGAACTAAGGTCAGCGGGAAAAGTGGTTCCTCTTTGGCTTGTTAGGAGTTAAGATTTTCTGCCCAACCTTGGAATGACTTGTCTTGGGTAGTAGCGATTGGTGTTACTGGTGGTATTTGCAGAGAAACTGGACCATCATTTTGGGGGGACATAGACGGGATCAGTCATGGAGACGGAATTGGATATCATGACCTCTACGGTACATTCCAACACTGATAGCTAATGTCTAATCCAGCAGTGTCCTTCTGAGGGTTGTTGAATTAAAGCAAATGGAATTGAAGTCCCCCCATTTCCCCAGAGCACCGGGCACCATTGTGACCCTAGGGTGATGGCCATCAAAGACCATCATCTTGCCAGATGAATTCCTGGAGGCTGCAGGATCACCAGCTGTGAGGAGCAAGTTTTTCAGAAAAGCATTGAACCAAGAGCGCCAGATTCTGGCTCTCTCTTGGTTGTACCAGCCAGAGGAAAGCAGCAGATGTGGAAGTATTCTGTGCTGAAAATTTCTCCCACTCTTTTCTGGCCAACCCACAGACCAATGTGTGTAAACAGGAAGATGAGCTCTCATCTTGCTAAGCAATACTGGTGAATAAGAAAGGAATCTAAATGCTTCTGCCACCTTTAGTCCAAACCAGATGGACCTTTTCCTCCACCCATTCTCTCAGGAGAAAAAAGAGTCTTAAGCTCCAATATGTCTTCACTTAGTCCATTTGGAAGAAGGATGACTCTTCCGGAACACTCTAGGACTCCAGGAATCTGACCCAGAGAGGGATTAAGTGACCAAAACCAAATTTACATTTTAATAAGATGCAGTTAATCCTGAGCGATAAACATGGCATCTGCCACTATTGAGAAGATGCTCCAGCCTAAAAATGCTGGTCAACAAATGTGGGCCTCCCCAAACAAAACCCAAGCAGTGAGGACAGCCCCCGAGAGATGAGTGCAACAGGCCTTTCTGCTTGGCAATCTTCTCTAGTGAGAAGGGGATAGTACAGTCTGATCAAGCCCCCTCTCGCCGTGGGAAGCAGCTACTGAGCAGGTAGAAGGGGTCACGTGTCCAAGGACAGTGGGAGTGATATTCTCCAAACCACAGGCCTGGGCTCTGTCCTCAAAAGGGAGGTGGCCAAGTTAAGTCCCAGAGTGGATTTGCAACAACGTGCTGAAGAGCTGAAGACACTTTACGAATCTCAAGAGGAGGGAGAGAAGACCCTGCTTCACTTGAGGTCTTGACCCTTCTTGGCCACTGCTGGGTGATCAAGGGCAGATCCCCTAATTGCTCTGTTCAAGTTTTCTCTGAGAAGGTCAACCCCTGGACCTTCCTGATTCCTTTGGGTGTTTCAAGGGCCCTCTAGACCACCTGGTGTTGGAAGACCCCCCCCCCTCCCTGATAAGGAAGGCAGCACACTCCAGCTGTGGCTGGTTACTTTGCTTTATTTGCAGACTCAAGTTTGCTACACAATTCCATTGCACAGTCCAACATTCGCATACTTGGCATAAAAGAGAGGACGATACAAAAATACAACTCTTGATAGTAAACGGAACTGCCTTCAGCTCATCCCAGTCCATCCCAGTCCATCCCAGTGGGAACGCCCATGATGAAGCTCAAAAGAGGGGGAAATCCTGTGGAATGAGGAAGCCTGCAGGGCTTCAACCAGTGCCATTGCCCCAGTAAGATCCTGGGCTGACACTGGGTGGGCTCTTCTAGGCTGTGTGGCCATTTCTGCCACCTTCAGACCTGGTCACGCCCTCCTCCAGGAATGCGAAGAGAACCTTCCCGGGTTATGGGAGGCACTCCATAAGGGACAAGTGTAGCCCTGGGAGCCCAGTAACCACACTTCCCTGCGGCACATCCAGCCTGGGCTATCTGCCTCTGGGCACCCCTGATGGGAGGGTTAAGAGACGGGGTAGATCTACCTCTCAGAGAAGGGGGAAGAAAGGAGAAGAGAGATTGAGGAAGAGATTCTCCCTGGCTCTCTCTTTAGCAGATTCCAGAAATGTTCTACTGATGCCAGTTTCTACATCTCCAGACTTGAGCCCACTTGAGCTGTGAGGAGCTCAAATCCCAGGCCTTTGAAGGAAGTCAAACTAGCCCAGCCCACTGATCAGGAAATCTGAAGGGCCAGCATTTCGGTAAAGGTGGGCAGGTCCCTGGAGCAGCAAGAAACTCTTCTGGTGCTTGGTATGTTTACCAGCGCAGGGGCTCAACATGGTCAGGCACAAAGTTGCAGGAGAGCTGAGCCCTGGACCCAGCCTTCCAGGACAGAACAAAAGATGGCGGTCAGTGCCCTGGCCTGCACATGGCCCACAGGCCCAGTATCACTCTCCAGGTGGGGGAAGTGGGACGTCTGGCAGAGGAGCAGTGCTGGAGGACAGAGGAGGCAAGGTGAGCCCAGGGCCACCTCCTCTCCTTGTCACGGGGCCTACTTACACCACAGTGGAGCTAAACCCCAGGCCTTTGGGCTGAGAGATGCCAGAGAGTGTGTCTCTGTTTTGTTTGTTTTGTTGTATCTGAGAACTTGGGGAGAATGACATGCTCCTCTCTGAGACTGCTAAACACTCCACAGTGTGTGTGGCAGGGGACAGAGGCGGGGGCTGGGGGGGTGGACACTGCCAGCAGTCATATGACCCTAGCCTCAGTGTCTTGGCACACAGTTGTCACGGGGACCCTGGCATTTTAACCATGAAAACACACACACAAACACATAGACACACACACACTCCCAGGCTGCCGCGTCTGGTGCTTCTGGGCAGATGGAAACAAAATGAATTGGGAGGAATCTGTGTGTAGGGAACTTGGCTTTAGGCCTCTGTCCCGACACCTGAGCTTCAGTACTGACTTTATAAAGAACCACAGACGTCACTCCAGGGAGCCCCGGGGAGCCCTGGGATTTGTTTTCCATCAGCTCTGGGGCTTGAGGAATCTGCTCAACTCTCTCTGTGAAATTGTGATGGGGCTGGAGCTGGGATCTCTCTGCCTGTCACTACCCCCACCGTCCCCCCACACACACTCCCAGTGCCCCAAACGCCTCTCCACCTTCCTTCTCCTCATCCAACCTCCTGGCTCCACTCATCTTCCTTCCCACCCTTCGTGGGGTGGGGCTCAAGAGTTAATCATGACAATACAGCTTCGTGTGTCACCTCCTCAGATAATACCATTGCATTTGGACGGGTGTCATCTGTGACAATGATAGCACTGGAAGGCCCTGGCAGGTGCGTACCCAGGTATCCACTCTCATATCCCAACCCCCCTCCTCCATGTCCTTGCACTCTGCACCCCCAACCCCAGCTTCTCTCTGAAAACCTCCTGGAGGTGACAGTTCACTGTCTTCCTCCCACCAGCTGGCGGCAGACAATACTCGTGAGCTGACGGGGCTTATTCCCACATCCAACAGCCCCCTTGGGCTCAGCAACTGGGGCAGGCTCCCTGGAACCAGAGAGGTCTTGCTGCAGCCCAGGCCCCAGCCCAGTGACCCAGGCCCAGTGTCCCCTCCCGCAGAAGGAGGCACCGGCATTTGGCAAAGTGGGCGGCGGCCAGCGGGCAAGCTCAGGCCTCACTTCGCCCCACACGTGAGTGACCCCGGCTAGGCCAGCCCGCCCGTGGGGGACCCTCCCACTGCAGATGAGTTAGGGGTCTGGAAGGCCGAGTGGAGCTTCATTAACAGCTCCGGCTCCTCGGTTTTCCCAGAGGCCTCGGGGGCGCCCAGCGGGTAGGCCTCCCTGGCCCGGCCGGTCCTGGAGCAGGTGAGGAGGGCCAGGCAGGCCCCCCGGAGGCGGGCCAAGTCCCGGTGGGTGGTCTCGCTGACGAAGCAGTACAGCACGGGGTCGGCGACGCAGTTGAAGCTGGTGAGGAGCAGGGAGAAGTGGTAGGCGTTGAAGATGCCCTTGGCGAACTCGCAGCTGGACTCCCAGAGGCTGCGCACGAGCAGCAGCACGTGGTACGGCAGGAAGCAGGCCAGGAAGATGACCACGGTGCTGAGCACCAGCCGCTGGATCTGGTCCTTGCGGCTCTTCTGGGTGCCGTGGCTCCGGCGCACGGCCCGCAGGATGCCCAGGTAGGAGGCCAGCAGCAGGCAGATGGGGAAGAGGAAGCCCACCAGGAAGCGGTAGTAGTTGATGTTGCGTTGCCATGGCTGCAGGGGGTAGTGCTCGAAGCAGACGCGGTGCTGGTCCTCGTCCTCCACGACCTCCTTGTGCATGAGGAAGTAGACGCTGGTCAGCAGCTCCTTGACCCAGATGACCACGCTGACGCCCACGGCCGCCTTCAGCGTGCGGAACTGGTGGAAGCGAAAGGGATGGGCCACGGCCAGGTAGCGGTCGATGGAGATGCAGCAGAGGAAGCCCACGCTGATGTAGATGTTCTCGTAGAGGAGGATGCCGCACACCTGGCAGGACAGGTCGCCGTGCGACCAGTGGTCGTGCTGCAGCACGTACTGCAGCCAGAAGGGGAGCGAGCAGATGTAGAAGAGGTCGGCCACCGTCAGGTTGCACAGGTACACGCCCAGCTCGTTCCGGGCCTTGATCTGCAGGTAGCCGAAGTAGAGGGACAGGCAGTTGGCTGGGAAGCCCACCACCAGCACTGTGACATAGACCACCGGGGCCAGCGTCTGGTGGATGGTGTGGTCGATGGTACAGCTCAGTGAAGAGTTGTCTGCAGTGATATTCCCCATCTTCGGGCCTGAAGGGGCCTCACCCCTCATGGGCTCAGAGAACGGGCCAGTCTCCCTGCTGCCATCTTGGTTATAGGCTGTGGCGCAAGCTGTATCAAAGGCCGGGCCTCATCGGTGGTGGGTGAGCCCCTGAAAGCTGAAGGTGGGAAAGGCTTAGAATGATGGGAGCTAACACTGATCCAGCACCTACCGTGAGTCAGGCACTATTCTGTGTGCCTCAGTTCATTTAGAAGAAAATGATCCAGCCAACCAACTCCAACTCAACTAGGATATCTGAATGAGTGACACACCGAGACACAGCAACATGGCTCATGTCTCCCCATCCCCCTTCCCTGGCTTCCTGTTTCTTATTATTTTCCTGGTCCCTCAGTGCAGCAAGCAAGCCCGGGAGCTCTTGCGAGCACGAGCCCATCCCGAGCCCGGCTCTCCAAGGGAAGCTCGAGGCAAAGATGAATTCCAACCCACATGCAACAATGAGGGCCCCAGACACGCTCTTCCACAGCAATAAACATCATTCACGTTTTTCCTACTTGCTTATGGGAAAGTACGAGGTTGGTCAACACCGAGGCCGCAGCCTCTCCGGGGGCCTCTCCAGATAGCACAGAAGAGGACAAGCCTTGTCCACATCCCACTGTGCTCTGGGAAGAAACAAAGGCCGAGCTTCCCGCAGGGCATTGCCTGGATTCCTGGGTGCTCATCGGCAGGTACCACCTCTCCTCTCCTGCGCGGAGCTTGGGGACCCAGCGTGGGGGACAGCACAGGACCAGGGACTGAAGATGTGAGCACCAGGTCAGGGTCAGCTGCTTACAAACTGTGCAAGTCATTCACCCTCTCTGAGACTCAGTTTCCTCCTCTGTAAAATGGGGATAAAATCACCTGCCCCCAGGGTCAGTATCAGGGTCACATAAAATGATGATGTCAAAATGCACGGCATTGTTTTTCCAGAGGCAAAGAGGTGCAATAAAAGATGGTAATCTTACACAAAGGAGTGAAAAGTTCATACTGTGAGAATTTAACAAAGGAAATGCTATATATACAAATATGTTTGAATAAGATAGAATAAAATTTTTTGTTGTAAGCCTACTTTATAAATTAATATATCAAAACGAAAGGCCTGAACTGCTCTATTGATTTCACACTTCTGGCTCAGATGAAAAATCTCACTGTGTCTAAATCAGGATTTTTTAACCTTTTTTTTTTTTTTAATAATCATCCTCCCAAGGAGCCTTTTTAGACCGTTTTTTCTAACCACACCCCCCTCCATGAAATTTTAATACCCCATGTCTACTGCATATCTATCTGTTTAAGTAACGTGACCCGTTGAGAGTGACAAATCACTGTAATATCTACAATTTTTTTCACCCCACCCAAGAACCAATTTTCACCCCTCCTTGAGAATGCGTAGTCTGTATGGCTGCAAATTCTGAATGAGTAGGGCCTGAATTAAGCTGTTTTGTGGTATCAGCAGATCAACCCTACGCTTTGGTGTCTCTTTACCATAGTCAAGCTGGGACTCATGGACCAGAAGGGAAATCCCTCAGAGTCTACCACCAACCAACATCTCATCACCCGCTGACCAGAGCACCTCCCTCCACAGTCTCCCTCCTGCCAGCTCTGTCATGGGTCCCGCCTGGCCCTGTGGCCACGGGAGCCAGGGCTCAGCCTGGAAGCTCACGCAGCATGCTGGGAAGGGGCTCAGAGACATCCAGCCCAGCAGTCCCAGTCCTGGGGTTCATGGAGGATAAACTTGAGGGGCTCCCCTGAATTCACATGCTCAATCTTGTAAATATATAAGTATGTGCATTTTTCCTGGGAAAGGGGCCTGTAGCTTTCATAAGTGTCTCTAAAATGGGCAAGAGAGGGGCCTGGTCCAAAGCTACCCCCTTCTCAGCTGGACTCCCTGCAGCTCTCTCCATAGCCAAGCCTCTCCCACTCTAGCTCTCCCACTCCAGCCCCTGACCATTACCCACACAGCAGCCACAGCAATCTTTCTAAACTGCAAACCAGATCCTCCTCTGCCTCACTTAAAACCCACTGAGACGGTTTCTTATCACACCCACGATAAAACCCAAACTCCTTTCGAGACCTACAAGGCCCAGCATGATCTGGCACCAGCTCCCCCTACTTTGCCCACCGTCACCACACTCCAGCCACACCGGCCAGCTTTCCGTGCCCTAGTCGCCCGGCCTCACTCCTGCCTCAGGCCTTTGCGTCAGCAGCTGCATCTCCTGGAGTGCTGCCCCCTGCCCGCCTCCTACCCCCTTCACAGGGCCAGCTCCTTTGCCGCCAGATCTCAGCTTAAATGTCACCTCTTTGTGAGGCCTTCCTTGACCACTCCACTTAAAGCAGCTCCCTCCCCAGTCACCAGCTTTGATTGCTCTGCAGTGCTCCCATCAGCATCTGAGAGTTCTCCATGTTTATTTACTTGTCTGCTTCTTGATGATCTGTCTCCTCCACGAGGACGTAAATTCCAAGAGGGGAGAGGCCCTGTGCACCCTGAACAGTGCCTGGCACATCATAGGCATTCATGAATACTTCTGGAATGAAGGAGTGAATGCCCCCTCCCCATTTTACAGGTGAGGAAACTGAGGTTCCAAAGGGGAAGTGACTTGCCCAAAGCCAGCCTGAGGAAAGAAGCACAGGCATTAGAATCCAGGTCTCCTTGTTTCACGCCCACCTCCCTGCCACATCCAGTCCCACCTGAGACTCACCCCCAACCTCTCGGTCCCCGGAAGACGAGGACTCCCAGTCGGGCTCACCTCCCCGTCCTCTCCAGGGCACAGGCCTGGAGTTTCAGTGATGGTGGTGGAGGGGAGGTGCTTCTTGTTGTTTTTAATTGTGGTTAAATATATATAACATAAAATGTACCATTTTTCGCCATGTTTAAGCGTACAGTTCAGTGGCATTAACTACATTCACATTGTTGTGCAACCATCACCACCATCCATCTCCAGAACTTGTTCATCTCCCCAAACTGAAACTCTGTACTCATTGAACACTAATTGTCCATTCCACCCTCCCCCCAGCCCCTGACAACCACCATTCTACTTTCTGTCTCTATCAGTTTGACTATTCTAGGCATCTCGTATAAGTGGAATCATATAGTAGCTGTCCTTTTGTGACAGGCTTATTTCACTTAGTGAAATGTCCTCAAGGTTCATGCATGTTGTAGCATGTGACAGGATTTTCTCCCTTATTAAGGCTGAATAATATTCCATTGTATGTACAGACCACATTTGGTTAATCCATTCATTTGTTAACGGACATTTAGGTTGTTTCTGCCTTTTGGCTATTGAGAATAATGCTGCTGTGATCATGGGTGTACAAATATCTGAGTCCCTGCTTTCATTTCTTTTGGATAGATACCCAGAAGTGGAATTGCTGGATCATATGGTAATTCTATTTTTAATTTTTTGAGGAACCACCATTCTGTTTTCCACAGCAGCTGTACCATTTTACACTCCTACCAGCAAAGCAAAAGATTTTTGTTTCTGCTTATATGTTTTGATGGTGAGAGGAAGGGAGAGGGGGCAGCTGAGGCCTGTGACCCCTAAACTCTGCCCACAGCCCAGCAAGTCAGAATTTGGCCCCACTCTCCCTCCTCTTCCCAGCTCTCTGTCCCTGAACCCCAAGCCCACACCTGTGGGGCCAAACGGTTCACCTGGTTTAGATATGAGGAAGGCCACAGCAGCACAGGTCCCTGAACAGTCCCTAGGGGCACCCACCCAGGATCTTCCATGTCTCTGAATTTACCTCAGGTTTTCCATAGTCCAGATAAAATCCACCCACAGGAAGATAAAATTCACTCATAAGCCCAGGTCCCCAGATGCCAACAAAACAGGGCAAATGAAGACATAAAGAAAACATGTGCTGTCAGGCCTTAGGAATTCAATGAGAGTCACCAGGCCTGAAGCCTATTGTTTACTAGTGGTGAGTGAATGCATGTGTAGGGGGCACTGGGACAACGGCTTGTAGCTTCCTCTTTCCTAGGCCAACAATAAGCAAATTCTGGCAACCGGAGTTAGAAATTCTCAGCCTGCAGGGCAAAGAAGAAACATTCAGTATGTTTAGATTAAAGCACCTTCTACGTTCACTTTAGAGGGTTTTGAATTCTAGAGCAGTGGTTCTCAAACTTAAGTGCATCTGAGTCACCTGGAGGATCTGTTTAACATTACTGAGCCCCACCTCCAGAGTTTCTGACTCAGTGAGTCTGAGGTAGGGCTCAAGAATTTGCAACAGGCTCCCAGGTGATTCTGCTGCTGCTGGTCCACGGACCACACTTTGAGTAGCAAGGCACTCAAAGGTCTAGAAGATCTGGTAAGTGTCCTACATGAGTTCTCAGGCTGGAGAACAAAGGTGGCTGGAAGGGGAACTTGAGACCCAGAAGAACCTTGTGGGCAGAACCAGGGTGCAGCCCTTGGGAGACAACAGCCTCTCAAGAAATAGTGACTGAATCTCTCAGGGTATGTACACTTTGTATGTGCAAAATCTTTTACAGTGACCAAAGCATTTCACATTTGCCCTCTCGTCCAATCGTCACAACAGCCCTGTTATTTTGCTCATTTTAGGGACGAGGAAACTGAGGCCCAGAGAGATGGACTGGCTTGCCCAACAGTCCAGTACCTCTGGGTTTCATTTGAGAAGTATTTGTGGAGCACCTACTACATTCACAGCACCAGGCTAGACATGGGGGCCTTAGCGATGAAGAAGAAATGGCTCCCACCCTCAGGGAGCCTCCAATCTCGTAAGACAGGAACGTCACATGCACAAAGCACTACGACTCGAGGCGGTGTACGGTGGGTGCTGTGGGCACCCCTCGCACTCACATTTAATGTTGGTTCGCCCTTTTCACCCCACACAAACTCTCTGCGACACGGCATCTCCTCCGTGGTTTCAACCCCATCTACACTTGGGCAGTTCCCAGACCTCCTGCCGGGTGGAAGGCTGACATAACCAGCTTCCGGCCCCCCCAGGACATGCTCTGTGAGGCCCACCCTGCTTCCATCATTTTCTCCGCTAGTCTGTTCTTGGAAGGGGCATCTCCACCTGCCCCGTCACTCATGTTGAATGGCTGGCCTTCAGCTTCCTCCCTCTTCTTCACCCAGAGCATCCAGTTAATTACCCAGCTCCTCCATTTTTAACTCCTAAATATTTCCCACATCCATCTCCCCCTCTTCAGCTCTCTCACCAGTGCCCTAGATTGGCTTGGTCAAGATTTCCTCCCAGAATGCAACAGCCTCCAATCGGATTTCCTGCCTCCATCTTACCACCCTCAAACTTCTGCTTCAAACCCTTTGATGGCTCTCCAATCATCCGTCTGTCCATCCACCCATCTATCCATCCATTCACTTATTCATTCATACAACAAATACTTATTCAGTATTTGTTATAGATACTCATTAACAATAGATACTTATCCAGTATCTATTAAATGGAACGCACTGCACTAGTCACTGGCCCCTGGTGTAACTCAAGTTGCTTTCAGTCTCATGGGAAAGGGGAGAAGATAAGTGAAACCAGCTTCCAAGGAGACCACAGGATTTTAAGGGAGTTTATAGCTGATGACCTAACCCAGCCAGAAAAGCCTTCCCAAGCAGCAAGTTGCACTAAGTCCAGGAGAAGGGGGAAGGGCTGCCTGTGCAGACGGGAGTTTCTGCCTGTGGAAACAATGTGTGCATCAGGCCAAATGCGAGAGAGAGAAAATGGGCACCTTTAGGGAACGGAAAGAAGCCTGGCATGACTGGGTCTAGGTGTGAGGACGCAAGGCCAACGTGAAGCTGTAGAAACTGACAACTAATTAGAAGGGAGGTGGGCAACAGTCAGGGACAAATTTGAGATGTTCCTCAGTGCTTGGTCCTTATAAACTCTCAAAAATTATTTGTTAGATGGATGGATGGGTGGAGAGGTAGGTGGGTGGGCAGATGGGTAAATGGGTGGACAGACGAGTGAGCGGGTGGATGAGTAGATGGATGGATGAGGGGGTAGATGACTAGATGGGTGAGTGAATGGGTGGTTAGATGGATGAACGGGTGGATGGATGGGTGGATCAGTAGATGGATGGGTGGGTAGATGTATGAATAGATGAGTGGGTGGACGTGTGAACGGATGGATGGGTGGATGTGTAAATGGCTAGATGGGTGAGGGATAGATAGATAGATGGATGGATGGATGAATAGGTAGATAGACGGATGAATGGGCTGCTGGATAGGTAGATGGTTGGGGGGTTTTGAGGTTGGGTGCTAGGACAGTGGAGATACCATTAATAGAAAAGGGAGAGGGAGGAATCACTGTGGCCTCCTCTCCAGGAGCATGGCGTCTGCTCAAGCTGCATGAGCTGCTCAGAGGGTCCTGCTTTTCCACTCAGGCCTTATCACAGCCAGTCCTCCCTTCTACCAGTCCCTGAGGACAGGCACCCCCAGATGGAGACTACAGCTAGCCAGGGGTGTCCCTTCTCCACCTGGTCTCCACAGAAAGCTTGCTTCTCAAAAACCAAAGGACTCAGTGGATGCAAAAGTGTTCTGTAAATGGAAAAACGTGGATGGGATGAAAGAACCAAGCCACACCTGTTGAGAGCCCTCCACATGCCAGGCACATTTCCGTACATTCATTCTCTCTTTGAACACCACTCTCATCAGTGCCCATTTTACAGATGAAGAAACTGAGGTTCAGAGAGATGAACCAACCTGCTCAAGATTCCACAGTTACGACGTGATCGGTCAGGTTGTGAACTTGGACTGGCCCACGCTTTCCTTTATGTCACACTCTCTCTCTGTTTGCACCCTCCACCTCCAGGCTTGGCTCCAGTCCTTACAGATGCCACCACAAGGGCCACCAGGCTTGGTCCTGGGCTAGCCCCCTGCACCTGGAGGATGCTCTGCCAGGTCAACCATCTCCACAGCACCCACTGAGGAAAACCCACTGTGCGCCCAGCCCGTGGTTCCCCATGGTGGAGGGGGTTGGGGCAAAGAATCAACACAGGAGCTGCTGCATCTACCTCAAACACTTGATCATCCAGCTGAGAAATGGAGAGAGTACACACGAAGCAACCTGACGCCTAAAAGCAAATCTTTAGACAGAAGCTCATCAGCGTAGAGGTCTCCATGGATTCTAATGACCAAGAGAAACTCAGCCCTGAAAGGGAGGAAGCGCCCCTTTGACGCACGTGGAGAGCCTGATGCATGTTCCCAGCAGGGAGGTGGAGGTGTCTGATGCTGGCGCTCGGCGGGCGCATAAACAGTGATCTAATCCGTCACCGGCTCCCATGTGGTGCACACAGCACGCATACAGACAGTTACTCACGGGGCCGGCGGCCCTGCTCACGGAGCCCTGAGCCCACAGAGCGGGAGGTTCCTGCCAGCCCAGCTTCCCTTCCCTTCTGCTGGTCAAACCTCCACACGCTTGAAACTGGGCTGTTTCATTTCCTAAAAGTGCTTGTCACAGAGGCTGTTTGATATTTCCCTCTGGGGCGGGAGTGGAATCAGGCTGCACTTTTTCTTGGTCCCCATCTTTTCCCCCAACAGCCTCCCTCCGGCAACAACAAGGAGACAGAATCTCATTTCTGAAGCCCTAGTGGCTGTTGCGAAGTTCAGTCCCATCTGGGCTCACGAAGTCACTGTGAGTCAAGTGGGCCTGGCACTGCTAACCCATTTCACACAACCCAGAGCCCAGAAAGGCTAACCAGTTGCTCAAGTTCACACAGTCAGTTGGGCGGATCTGAATCCAGAACCCAGGTGTCAAGGCACCAACTTGCTGCCTATAAACTCTTTTGAACACAAACCACAGCAATAAATACACTTGATGCATCTCACGCAGACAGACACGCACGCACGTACACAGAGAAACAAACTTCCACAGAGCAATACTTACCTTACTACTTGCGACGCATTCTGACTATTTCCATTCTATTTTGTTTTTCTAAATGCAGGTCATGAGCTGTTAATTGACATCCTGAGCCACTAATGGACACGATACCCAGTTTGGAAACGGCTGGACTGACCCCAGCCCGCTCAGACTCCAGACCCCAGGGAGGCGACAGTCTCTGCAGCCAGGTGAGGAGCAGAGAGGGAGCGGCAGTGAAGGGGAATCTGGGTCCTCTCTGACTGCCGGCCCAGCTGAGCTCTGCCCTCAAACCTCAAACAGCCGGGCTTCCTCCAGCGCCTCCGCAGAGGCCTGGGGGAGGAGACTGGACCACCTTGCCTGGACTGGCAGACAACCCTGCAGCCAGGACCCATGCTCCCCCTCCGGTGATTTCCCGCAGACCACGCCTCCCAGCTCGGTCTAGAAAATCCCAGCTGGAGGCTGCCCATTCCTGAGCTGAGGCAGAATCATGTGAACTCCGATCTGGTGTCAGGCTGGGCGGGTGCTGGTTGCGGAGGAACACTTGCCAGCCAAAGGATGAGGGCGGCGGGACTGCTCCCTCCATGCATCCTCAGTCTGCTTTCCACGCACCCCAGAGGCAGGAAGCAACCTTGCTAGGAATGTTAAAGCCTGAACTAGGGACAGGGGACCATGGGGACTCAGGGGGAATGCAGGTAATGCACTAATTCTACCCATCATACCACCTTTGAGCACCTACAGGATAGCAGGAGAGGAGACAGAGGGTGTTGAAACCCTGTGCCAGGGTCCTCGCTTGAGCTACTCAGACAGGCCGACCCTCAAGTAACTAGAATATACCATGAACACCGTGGTCACTGGCGAGAACAATGGGACAACAGGCAAGGACAGGGGGAAGCTGACTGTTTCGCTCCCACCCCCAGGCTGTCACCCGCCAGCCGTTAGCAACCAACATCTAGGGCAGTGGGTTGCAACGTACCTTACAAAATATCTGGGGAGCTCATAAAAAATAATACTGATGTCCAGGCCCCACCCCAGGCAAATTAAATCATACTTTCTGGAAGTGAGGTGCCAGCACCAATGTTTTTAAAAGCTCCCTGGACAATTGCAGTGGGCAGCCAGGTGGAGAAACACTGATGGGGCGGAGGCTGACAGGATCCTGTTCTGCAGACCAACAGAGCGAGGGCAACGGAGTCAGGTTCTGGGCCATGAACAAGGCAAGCACCAGTGTTTTTAAACTGCACAGCCCAGAGCACAGAGAATGCACAGGGCTCTGGCCTCTTGGGGTCTTCTGGCTCTCAGGAGTGTTTACTAAACTCCCTCAGCACAGCAGGGCTGAAGGGACTCTGGAGGTTCACCAGCCCAGCATTCCCCATGACAGATGGGGAAACTCCAGCCCAGAGAGACAAAGGCTGTAGACCAGGGCCTTGCAGCTGAACAAGCAAGTTTTGATTCTCGAAATCTGCTGCCGACTTCTGGCGCCATGCTGTTTTGGCATGACCTCCTCCTTCCAAGGCAGTCTCCTTCGAAGCTGCTCACAGGTTACGTCGCTAGAGCCAGGACACCAACGTCCACCATGCTTGGGAGTCACTGAGGACGTGCGTTCTCCCTGCTTAGTTAGGTGATCTTTGGGACTCATCTTCTCTAGACAGTGAACTACTCTAGTCCTGTCCGAGGACAGTATTGGTAGGCATCCCAGGAAACATCCCCCTCTGTGGGTCGTGGGCCCTCCAAGCAAATGCTACCACACGCAGGCCTTCTTCAGTGGTCTCCTACGTCGGTGCTGCAAAAGCCTGAGCCTTGTTGTAGCGCCATAGCGTGCGTGTAGACACAGATGTTGTTTCTGAGTCGTGGAAGTGTGGTTGGCTTCCCCCGATGTCTCATGCAAGGACAGGTGGGTTAGGAGGGCAGGACTGACTTAGTGGCGAATGCCTGGCTGTCCCACGACACACTGGCCAAAGAGAGCACCTCCAGCTCTCTCCACAGGACAGCCTAGCCCAATAGGACACGCACACACAGGCCGTCTATACAGTCACCATCTATACCTGCAGGAACCACTGATGGCACTGTGTCCCCTCCTCCCCCCAGGACCCCCAAGCTGCTCCCAGGCTGCCCAGCCCCCTCTGCCAGCAGTATGTACCATGCCTCACCTGGAGTGGGGAGCCTTCCTCTCTCCAGGGACTCCCTTTCCCTCTCACCTGGGCCTTTAGGACAGTCGACAGAGGGATTAAGCTTACTTCAGTTTTGTTCAAATCAGCTGAGCCCACGTCCTCTGTGAGATGCCCACTCAATAAGAGAGAAATAGAGCCCATGCTGTGTTCCACTTTGGTGCTAGGATTTTGTCTTTAACCTAAAACAGGAGGGGAGGATTAGAAACCGTGATGACACCCAGCATCAAACAGTAGCCTGAGGGTCCTAGAAACCTCATCACTTCAAGTTCCCCAAATCTCACCAAGTAAACCCACAACTGAGTAAAAGTAGTGAGTTTGTAATAAAAACATAACCTCGGGGCCAGCCCGGTGGTGTAGCAGTTGAGTTCGTGCGCTCTGCTTCAGCGGCCCGGGGTTAGCAGGTTCAGATCCTTGGTGCGGACCTACATACCGCTTCTCCGGCCATGCTGAGGCAGCGTCCCACATAGAGCAACTAGAAGGACGTACAACTTGGACATACAACTACCTACTGGGGCTTTGGGGAGAAAAAAGGAAAAAAGGAGAAAGATTGGCAACAGATGTTAGCTCAGGGCCAATCTTCCTCAAAAAAAAAGAAAGAAAGAAAAAGAAACTGGAAAAAGCAGAGCAAAAATAAGTTCAATAGCTCTTTAAAAAAAGAGAACAAAATAAAACATAACCTCAAGAGAAGCCCCCTGGCCCACCTCCCCCCATTCAGACTTCTGTCCTTAAGCCCAAAATGGCAGGATCTTGGGGCTGCTGCTGAGCAGAGAGGGGCATTTAGTGAAGGGCGAGAAAGCCTGAGCCCTGTGGGGTGCGGTGACCTCACAGGGGCTGCTCGGGCCTGCCTCTGTGGCTCCTTCCACCCCGGAAGGACATAAGGGCCTACATTGGGCCAGGCCTGCCGCCTGAATTCATCTTCTCATTCTCTCTCTCAGCCCCCAGTAACAACAGTCATGAAGCACCATAGATGCCCCCCGGGATGGTAGCCCCAGAAGTTTGGACTGAGCCCTGGACATCCCTATGTGCCCCCACCATAAACGTCTGCTCCAGGGATCTCGGCCCTAAGGCCTTCGGGCACCCACTGGCCGCCCAGAGATCCAGGCAGCCTGGGAATCGTCGTAGGGAGGGCTCTGCAGTCTGCCCTGAGCTGGTGGCATCACGCAAGTCCTCCAGCACATGGCAGCAACCCCGTGGTCACGAGACGGACATTAAGAGCAGAGGCTCTGGGCCAGACCGCTGAGGGTAAGTCCCTGTGCTGCCACTGTCTGGCCACGTGACCCTGAGAAATCGCATACCTGGATGACCAATGGCCTTCTGTGAGAATCAAAGGAGATGAGGTCCAGCAAGTGCTGGCACTGAGTAGGTTCTTAATAAGTGTTGGTGACGACGCAGGGATGATGAGGATGGTGGTGGCGGCGGTGGTGATGGCTCACTCCCTCAGGCTCAAAGGTCCTGCCCCACCATCTGATCCACTCTAGAGAGGGTGAAGGACGGGCAGGCCAACTTGGTAAGATGCTCGTTATGTTGCACCACCTTATTCCCCACGGCTACTCTGGTGATTTGGGGCCAGTCGGGATAAAGGCCTTGGAGACTCCCCAAGGGCTCTGACAAGTACAAGAAGTGCCTGTCCTGAGCCATCTGCTGTTTGACTGCAGGGACCTTCGCTGACTTGCGTGTTGAGGGCTGGCCTTAGCCTTCCCCAGGTGGCAGCCTTACACTTCAGTACATGCAAGGTGCAGCCCTGTTGTAGGCTCAAAGTGGCCAAGTGTGAATTAAGGATGCCTTCAAGGACAGGAGGACGACCAGCAGAGAACCTCCCATAGTGCCCGGCGCCACGGCCCTGGTGGGGTCAGAGAAGAGGCGGGAGCAGCTGAGGATAGAGAAGCACAGTCATTGCAATTTCTGGAGCACGTGCTCTGTACCAAGTACCCTGCTGAGCACCTTCTAAGTGTTTTCTGTTTTAACCCTCACATCAACCCCGGAAGGCGGGCTTCCTTGTCTTACAGACAAGGCAACTGAGACTCAGCACCAGCAACCTGCCCAGGGTCACAGAGCTGGGACACAGCAGAGCCATTTGACTCCAAAGACAGGGCTCTGGACCACTGTATGAGCTTCCTGTGGCTGCTGGAACAAATGACCACAAACTTAGTGGCTTAAGACAACACAAATTTCTTATCTTACTGTCTGGTGGTCAAAAGTCTGATGTGGGTCTTGCTGGGCTAAAATCAAAACGTTAGCAGGGCTGCATTCCTTCTGGAGGGTCTAAGGGAAAACCTGTTTCCTTGCCTTTTCCAGTTTCTAGAGACTTCCAGCATTCCTCGGCTTGTGGACCCTTCCTCATCTTCAAAACTAGCAGTGGCGGATTGAGTCAGTCTCACATTGCATCACTCTGACCTCTGCTCCCATTATCATATCTCCTTTTCTAACCCTGTTGCCACCCTCTTCCACTATCAAGGACCCTGGATCACACTGGGTCCACCCAAATAATCCAGGACAATCTCGCTAGTTTAAGATCAGTTGATTAGCAACTTTAATTCCACCTGCTACCTTAATTTCTTGTCATGTAAGGTAACATAGTCACAGGTTCCAGGACTATGAACTGGATGTCTCTTTGGGGGCCATTATTCTGCCTACCACACCATCACGTTGTACATATTTAAACCCTGTAGAACAGCACTTCTCAAATGTCAGCCTGCACACGCATCTCCTCGGAATCTGGTTTAAGTGCAGGTCCTGGTTCAGTAGGTCTGGGGTGGGGCCCGAGTTTCTGCACTTCTAACAAGCTCCCAGGCTGGTGAGCCCAGGCCCACCTTTCTCTCTTTTGTAGCCCCACAGTGATTAGCACAATGCTGCCCCAGTGTTTGGCCCTTAATAAATGCTTGAGAACTGAAAGAAAGAGAGAGAGAAGAGAGAGGAAGAGTGGGAGGGAGAAGGAAGTAGACATGGGAGGGGATGGAGGAAGAAAGGAAATAAATAAATATCTGGATGTTGCCCCCCACCCCGAACCTGGGACAAAATGTGACAAGGAGAGAGAAGAGAGCAATGAAACCAGAGCCATACAGACCCATCAATAGAGCCATCAGCGATGTGTGGTGAGGGCGCGTTGTGATAGAGTCTCTGGGTGGGGGTGGACTTTGAGCCGTGCCTTGAGAGTGGAAGGTGGACAGAGTGGGCAGAAGACAGCTGAAACGTGAAGGGAGGGAGGAGTATAACTACTTATTAATACCCATCTCCCCCTCTCGACAGTAAGCTCCATGAGACAGGAGGAGCTCAGGCTGTTTTGTTCTCTGCCAGGGAAAACGGTGGTTTGGCCCAAAATAAATCCACAACAAAAATGTGTTGGATGTTTCAAGGAATAAATGAATCGAAACTCCATTTCTTTCTGCAGCCCGCCTGGAAGGCCAGCGTGGCTGAAATTGAAGTTAGGAGCTAACAAACCAGGGGAGACAGTCACGATACAGGATGAGGCAACAGGAAGTGGGTTGGTTTTGACTCGGAGGGCAGGGGTGTGTGGCCATATGAGAAGATGCGTTACAAAGTGGCTGCTGGAAGAGAGACTTTAGTTTCTCTTTCCAGACTCTGTGGTCTGTCTGAGAAGGTCTGAGCTGCCCGGGGCATCCTTCCTGCACTGAGCACAAACCACATGCTTTAGGTTGCCATGGCGACCCCCAGGCCTTCCACCCCCACAGGCCTCCTGCTTCCCCACCCAGAGCGCTCCAACCCATCAATTAATAACCCGATAATGTATGACAACAGTCACTCCAAACACCCAGGCGGCAGCCGTCTTGAAAAACAGACTTCTCCAGAGAATTGAGAGCTGCTCATCACACCCAGCCCGGGCCACCTGCTCAAATCTAGTTTTCTGAAACCAAATGACTCTCTCCCTGGCTTCTCCCTCCTGTTTTAAAGGCATTGGGTTGGCAGAGCCTGGGACTGAAGCCTCAGAGGTCCCAGGGAAACAGACGCTAGAGAAGCCACCATGTAGGATGACACCTGCTCCCTCAGCCCCGAATCAGGTCTAGAGAAACTGCCCCTGACCCAAACAGGCTCTGTGCGAGGCCCTGGGCATGGGTATTTGTACCTCTGCCGGTCTTCTGGGAGAAACCCTACATCCTTTGCAAAGATGAATTAATTTGTCACCATGGCACCCAGAGGGAGAGTAAAAGCAAAAGGGAAGGCTTTCAAGTTGTGGGAGATTCAAGATGGTTGGAAATTGATACTCTTCTCATTGAGAGGTGGGGTGTCCGTCCCCTCCCCTGGAGTCTAGGTGGGCCCTGTCACTACTTGACCAATAGAATAAAGTGGAAGCCACACTGTGCCAGTTTCAGAACCCAGGTCTGAAGAGAACAGCAGCTCCCACTTTCTGTCCCTTGGGATAGTCGCCCTTGAAACCTTGGTGCCATGCTGTGAGGAAACCCAAGTAGCGCCCTAGGGAGGCCCACAGTGAGAGGGACCAAGACCTTGGCCGAAAGTCCCAGCTGAGCTCCCAGTTGACAGCCAGGATCAACTGGCTTGTCCCACAAGGGTGTGATCTTGGAAGAAGATCCTCCAGCCCCAGCTAGGCCATCTCAGCCGATGTTGCAAGGAACAGAGATAAGCCATCCCCACCGAGCCCTGCCCAAATCACAGATTCACGGGCAAAACAGATGAGTACTGTTATTTTAAGCCACTATCTTTCGAAGTGGTTTGTTACGCAGCAATAGGTAACTGGAACCTAAGCGTTATTTTTCTCCACAATCACGTAAGGGCTTCACATGAGCTGGATTCTTTCCCATGGTTATTTGATTTTAATTTTTATAGCAACTTTGTGAAGTAGGTATAATAATCTCCATTTTTCCTATAAGATACTAAGGCTCGGAGAGGTAAGGTATCTTGTTTGAGACCAGCCAGCTAAAGGACGAAATCTGTTTTCCACTCTCTGTTTCCTGTTAGATGAGTCTTCTCTCCCTACTGTGTGCACAGTACCAGGAAGGGTGCAACATAATAGTAACAGCGAGAAGACTCAGGGCTAACATTTAGGGGGCGCTACAAGGCTTTCAAGGCAAGATCTTTACCTGCATGATCTCATAACCACCCTAGGAAGTAGGCTTTACTATCATGCCCATTCCACAGAAGGTGACACTGAGGCTTAAGAAGAAGAAAGGTGATTTGCCCAAGGTAATAGCTCTAATAAGTAGAAGAGCTGAGATTCAGGCTCAGGTCTTCTCGTTCTGGAACCGGGCTCTCAACTGCAGAAACTCTAGTCTACGATGTAGACTAAAGCATCCACATCGCTCCAGCCCTGTTTCCTCTGTTAAGCTCAGTTATTCTTTTCCCTCCTTCCGTCTTTCAGAAGCTTACCTGGGGTTTTGGCGGGGCAGGGGGTTTGAAGCAAAACATAACAAAATCATCTCAGATTTGTATAGTTTCAAACTATTCTCACAACTCTTTTGTCCTCACAACCCCTCTGTGAGGTGGCTGGGGCTAGTATTTATCTCCCTCTTACAGAGGCCTGGCCACAGCAAGTGACCAGCTCCAAGCCAGCGCTCTCTCCTCTGCCCACCGCTAAATCCCAAAGAGCCTTCCCCTGCCCTTTGGCCACCGCATCGCTGTTCCCCAGCCTGAGGATTACCCAGGCCCACTTGACTGCCAGGCAGGGGGTCCTGCCGACCAGCGACCCTACCCGGCGCTCCTTCGGCCAATCGCAGGTCAGCTTTGCCCTCCCTCGGTGGCAGGGGGCATGGTCTAGTCTGGGTAACCCGCCCTGTGCCCGACGAACTGCCCTTCGAGTGAGAGAGAGCGCGCAGATTTGGGGCAAGGGAAGGAAAGCCTGGCCCACATGGAATCTTTGGGTCACCTGTGCCGCCGAGCTCTGGGACATGAAGGGTTAGCTGCCTTCTCTTTTTTTTTTAAGTAATTACCAGGCGGCCACCGAGCCAGCCGAGGGGGTGGCTGCTACACCAAGCGGCAACCGCAGGCAGAGACACCTCACCCGGGAAACCGGCCGACACCGGGCGGGCCTCGCCGCGGCCCCGTCTGCGCGCCGCCGCCACCCACCTGCGCAGCCCCTCGGGGCGCGCCCGCACCTGGCAGCCTCCGCACGCACCCGCGCACGCGGCCGCCCCGCACGCACACGCGGGGGCCACGGGGCCGCGCCCGGGAAGGCGCAGAGCTGGACCCCAGTGGCCAGGATCCGCCGCCGCGCGCACGCAGCTGCCCCGAACTGGCGCGCCGGGGACCCCAGGACCGTGGCGAGAGGAAGAGGGCTGGCCCCGGGGAGGGGAGAGGGAGGAAACGTACCCGCGCGGCGAGGGGCTAGGCGCCGGCTGCAGTCACCCCACGCCTTGCCCGCGCCCCATCCTGTGGCCGGTGCAGAGCAAGCGGGTGGGCACTGCGTCCTCGGGCTGCCGGCGGAGGTGGCCTGGGGACGCCGGCGAGTCCATTCCCCAGCCAGGCCCTCCTCCTTCTCGGACCACGGGGCCGCGTTATGCCCCGATGCCCTGATTCCCCTCATCACCGCCCCCCCACGTCGGGCACACCCAGCCCTGCCCGTCCGCGCCCTGCCTTTCTCTCTGACCACAGGCCACAGGCTAGGCGCCTGCCGGGAAAAGCCGCGGTCGCGCAGACCTGTCCTGGAGGTACAGCAGCCCCTGCCCCCACTACCAACCTGTCACCGGACAGGCCCTGGAGCTGGCAGCGTGGGCTCAGACGGGACCTGGCTGCAAAAGGATAAGGGTCCTTCTCCAGCCACATCCAGAATCCTAGGTGAGAAGCTGAGAAGGGTCCACGATGCAACCTTTCCGTACTATTCACTGGGTAAAGGCAGTGTCCTGTCGCTGCTCGGGTCCTCTCCACCTCCCCCGACCTCAGCCTGGCATCGGCATCTGCACCTCGGTTTGCTGCTTCCTGGATCCCTGCTCTGCTACCGCCCAGGGCCTGAGTGTGCCTGCGACAGGGGTGACGGGGGAGGGCACAGAGGACCTGCTACTGGTTTTGTTGAGGATTCAAGGAGGCCTTAGGGCCCTCTGCCCCACAGACTCACAGGTAACAGCAATACACTAGTCCCAGCTCAGCTTTTGAGCGCTTCCTGTGTGCCAGGCTCTGTTCTAAGCATTTAAATGCATGAACTCATTTGATCCTCACTGCTCTATGAGGTAGATACTATTATTAACCCCATTCTACACATGGTGGAATGAGGCACAGAGAGGTCAAGTAACTTGCCCAAGGTCACACAGGTAATAAGTAGAGGCACTGTGATTCAAACCCAGACAGGCGAGTGCAGAACCCTCATCACCACCTGCATGCTATCCCAAGCCACCCTTAGCTGTACCCTCAGCACCTTCTGCTCTCTCACATCTGCACACCTTACTCCTGTGTCCCTCTCCACCCAAAAGACCTCCTGTCCTCCATCTCCTGAACTCTTGTCCTAGTTTTAAGACCTGAAAGTTGCCTCCCCTATGGAGCCTTCTTGGTTGCCCCAGGCAATTTGTGCTGAGTCCCCTCAGCACTCTCTTGGCTCCCTTCCCAGGATTCTTTGCACTGCCCACTGGGGTCACTGGACCACAGCCATCTCTCTGTATGGTCCTCATTCCCGGCCCAGTGCCTGGCTCAGAGCAGGGTGCCCGTTCCTGCTTGTGAAGTGAGAGTCTGGGACTGGTCGCTGCAGGAGTCTGCAGAAGCTTGTGCAATTGGTCGTCAGGACAGATGGTTAGGGATGGAGGGCAGCTGCAGTGCAGGCAGGGGAGGTAAAGAAAGAGATCAACATCTCACCTTCTGCTAACTCCACTGGGCAGCTCAAAGCTCCACACTTTGTGGCTTGGCCCCTAGGTGAGAAGTGGACACTGGGCAAGAGGGCAGAAGACACCCTGGCAGGAGGAGCAGAGGGAAGCAGGGAATTTTGCTTTTCCTGCTGCGCACATGCCCAGCAACCTCCCAGATCAGCCTCTTCTGCTGGTCCTCATTTTGACATTCCTCCTTCTTGCAAACTCTTCACAAACGGAGTTTTCTGGATGAACTATTCATGCCATAAAAATGCACGTATGCTTTTTAAAAATCGCCAAACTGGAAGTAGTTGTTAAGAGTTTTGCTTCAAAAGCCTGAGCCTGAATCTCAGCTCTGCTACCTACTAGTGGGGTGACCTTGGACAAGTCCCTTAACCTCTCTGTGCCAGGTTCCTTGTGCATGAAATGGGGACACGGCTTCTAAAGGGGGCTGAGATGATGACATGAGTTAAATCAAGTGAAGCCCTTAGCTCAACGCCCAGCACATATTAGGGTTCCATAGATGTCCGCTGTTATTATTTTCCACTCCAAATACCCTTATATAAGGCTCTTCTCTTTTGCATGTTTACCGTGTCCTTAGTGCTTATGAATGATCTCTTTTCATCCCAACAACAAGTAGTTTTAGTCTCTCCCTTTCATAGATCAGGAAACTGAGGTTCAGTGACTTGTCTAAGGCCACTCGATTCTGGGTGTCTGAGCCAGGACTTCAATGGAGTGCTGACTGAAGCTGCGTCTTGCAGCGATTATGTTCTGCCTCATCCTGTCCCCCCAGGAAAGAAGTGGGGGGTTTTAAAGCCCATCATCAGTTGCTAGATCCAGGATTCTGACTCTCAAGGGTACAGTGCATGCCGTGTAGAAAGTTTATTACAAAGTGAATCTTGCCAGGGCTGCCACATTGCACAATTCCAGGGGGGTGTACACACTGTAGCCTATCAGATGGTGGCCTCTGGAGTCGGGGCAGTGTGGCAGTACTTGGTAGCCCCGTCTCCCTGCCTCTCCTTTTCTAGCCCACAGTCTCTGTTTACAGATGTCCAAACATATCGAGAACCATTTACAGTCTAAAAACTCTTCAATTAAAACAAACTCCGTTTTGATTCATGCTGCACTTTTTGGAGACAGACAGCATGGCACCTATACTAGGGACTTAAAGATCCAGCATTGGCCTGTGGAATACAGGGTTGGCATCTCTGGCCACGCTCTCCCTATGAAAATGCCGTATTTGGAGACGCAAAGCAATTCATCGCACTGCCTGCCAAGTCGCCTTTTGGCTAGACTTTGCTGTGTTTTTTGATGTCAAGATGCCCAGTCCTTGTTGTTTTGTAACAAAACCGGGCATTGGCATTATAAACAACAAACAGCTCACTCAGTTAAAATGAAGCATGCATTGTTTTCCAGACTCTTCCTGGACCTAGAGAAGGGTAAATTATGGCCCACACTCTGGAATGCTGATTTGAGACGCTGCCCTAATAACCGTCTTTCTTGCCCACAGAAATCATCTCCCACATTGGGCTGGGCTCCCGAGATGTGGTCAGAATCAGAAATTCTCCATGCCTGGAGCAAGTGACATTTATGTCCATTTCTTCTTTTCCCGTCTCTCGTGGGTGGCTAGTCTTGGCATTTGCGTTTTCCCAGTGTCAGGCCCACGGAGGCACATTGCAGGTCCTCAGAAACAGCAGCCTATGGAGTGGATGAAAGAGGTTGGTGCACCAGGCCAGAAGCTTCTCCATCCTGCTCTATGAATTGTATCACCGGGCTCCCTTGCCCTCTGGCTTCTGTTCAGTTTGGCCAATGGGATGCACTAACTGGGATCAGAAGATGGCAGGAGAGTGGGGTCGGGGGAGTATTTATCCCCCTGCCAGGGTCGCTTCAGGCTGGCTGCCTCCCTTTGCTGAGGTCAGCAGCTCCTGTCGGAGTCCCTCTCCTGCACGGCTGTCCCCCTCCTTCCTCCAGGCCTGGGGATAGTAACAGCTCCCCAGAGATGCTTGTCCCAGGGTGCTGCACCATCCTGTGCTGGTTCCCGTAACCCTGTCTGCACCCTTGAAAACCGCCCCTGTGTTAAATCTCCTCAGCGGCCCTGCTTGAGTGTGCCTCTGCTTTCTGCCAAGACCCTGACTGACACAGAAGTGGTTTACCAGATGCGTCTTCATTGCAAACGCACACTAATGGAAGAATGTGCACGGGTTTTAGAATGTGCACAGATTATCCACTTTAAAAAATGACTTTTTCCGGTTCGTTCTTCCAATTAGCACAGCTGGTCAGCCTCAGAGGAAATCTCTCTTTGTCCCCCAAACAACAGAATGAGTCCCTACTTCCTCACTTGGCTCCAGCGCCAGCTCATCTCTGTGCCTGCCCGGCCCCGGGCCTCCTCTCGCAGAGTCCCCTGCCCCGTGCTTCCCATCACCATGAGCTTCCTAGCTACTCATTCAGGTGGACAACTTTCCTTTTGAGAAATACTTGCCATTGCGGAGTCAAGCACCCCCAGGGAAGTTTCAGGTAGCAAGATGCAGGTTTTTCTGAGAATTATCTTTTCTGGCATCAGCCATACTCCAGCAGGCTTGGGCCTGAGCTGATTAATCAGACGACTGACTTGATGAACACCACAATGTTGTTTCCGCTCCCACTCAGATAATCCGCAGGCTCTCAGACAGAGTGTGACTAATAAGGACACCCAAAGGCAGGAAATTCTGAGTCTGCTGGAGAGTCAGCTCAAGTCCAGGTGAAGCATGAGCACACACATCTGGAGAGCCAGGGAACCCATGTCACATCCTGGCTGGACTGTGGACTCCTGGAGAAGGCCTTAGGCTGGGCTTGCTCAGGCTGAGGCAGTTGGGAGAGGGGGTAGCATCTGAACGTCTGGGCTCAAATCCCAAATCTCTTGCTTTCAGGTTATGAGAGCTCTGGCAAGTTATGCAGTCTCCCTGAGCCTCAGTTTCTTCTTCTTTAAAATGGGGTTAATAATGAAGATTGGTGTAAAAATCAAATATAAAGGTGCTCTCAAGAAATCTGGTTGACATAGAAACCAGGAGACCGGCCCAGCAGGTGCAAAGAGAGCAAATTGTACTGGAAATGCACAAAAGGGGGCTTTGCTGAGTGAAGTAGGGTGGGCCAGGCTAGGGCTGTTCAGCCAGCAGTGACTAGCCTCTGCCTAGGTTCTCCTGTTTATGGAGAATGGATCGAATCCTGGCTCTTCACACTGGCTGTGTGACCTCAGAAAGTCACATGACCTCTCTGTGCCTCAGTTTCCTTATCTGTGAAATGGGGATAATAACACTACGTCGCAGGGTTGGTGTGAGTATTGAATGAGCTAATAAGTATAAACCTCTGAGAGCCACACCTGCCCATAGTGATTGCTCAATAAATGTTAAGGCGCCCCTCTTCATCCAGCACCTGTGGAAGGCATACGTGTCCCCTCTGGCTCAGGTAGGCAGGCTTCTTTGTGGTGACGAGCTGGGGAAACGGGTTTACTTTCTTTGATTTGCTCTATCAGATTTGCCTCCTCTGGGGCTCATCTGTGTGTGGATGCTGGCGGAGGACGGAGGTGAATTTGAGTGGTACTGAGCATCCAAGAACTCTTCCAGACTTACCTGCCTGGAGCCCCCAAAGAGAACCATCGGAAGCTCCCTGCAGCGTCCCTGGATAAGCTCAGATGCCTCTAATGGGGCATGGGAGTAGGAAGGTGAGAAAGGGCTGAACTAGGAGAGGACAGGCAAAGAATTTATAACCTCCACGGGGGCCTCACCTAGAAAATCGTGGTGAAAATCTCCCTCTGTGCTTCAGACCTTGCCTGGCCTGCTCCCAGGCTATCAGCTGGTGTCTTGGGGGTGACAATGGTGCCAGAGAGGAAGTGAAGCCTTGAGGTTAGGAGGGTGGCCTCTGGAGCCAGACTGTCCGGGTTCAAATCCCAGCTCTGCCACTTGCCGAGTTATTTAACCTCTCTGTGCCCCACGCATAAAGTGAAGAAGAAAACAATGGCACGGACCTCATAGAGTGTTGTGTAACGTGCTCGGAACGGCTCTTGGCCCAAAGTGCTCAGTAATGTCAGCTGTCATTAATTATTATTAATTATTAACCACCAGCCACGGCGCCCTCTGACTACCAGGGACAGCAATGTGGTAACTAGAATAATGCCCACCCCAGATGTCCACGTCCAAATCCCGGAACCTGTGAATGTGTTGCCTTACGCACAAGATGTGCATTTGCAGATGTGATTAAGTCAAGGATCCTGAGATGGGAGATGATCCCGGATTATCCACACTGGCCCAGGTAATCATAAGGGAGAAGAGGGAAAGGATCAGGGTGATGCAGAGTGCAAAGGACTCAACCAGCCACTGTTGGCTTTGAAGATGGGAGTTGGCCCCGAGCCAAGAAATGCAGGCAGCCCCGAGAAGCTGGAAAAAGCCATGAAATGGATTCTCTCCTAGAGCCTCCATAAGGGAACTCAGCCATGCCCACACCTCGAGACCCATTTGTGACCTCCAGAATTGTATGAGAATAAATTTGTGTTGTTTAAGCCACTAGGTTGGTGGTCATTTGTTACAGCAGCAGAACTCATACAGCTGCCGAGACCCAGCGAGCTGCATCCTTAAAGAGGACCCAGGGTGAGGGACTCCACAGTAGGTACTGAGCACCTGTGGTGTCACCCATCCTGCTTGCCCTGTGGAGGTGCGGGGAACACAATGGACTATGGAACTGAATGTCCCCTGGGCGTAGGCACTGCCAGGGACGGAACGTTCAGGGCAGCAGAGCTCAGGGTGCACTCCGTTGGTTGAAAACCTTCTCCTGGAGAAGCTGGACCCTCAGCAGGGCCTTGAAAGATGGAGGGTGTGGGGTTTGGACAGGGAGGAGGACGAGGAAGGAAAGGCATCGCTGGAAGGGGCCCAGCAGGATCAAAGTCAAGGAGCTCAACCCAGTTATCGATTCATCATCTGTGCTCCAGGCCCTGTGGGGGGTACCTGGATAGTGAAGTGAGTGAGATAACCTGGTGGTTGTTCCTCTGGAACTTACACTCTGGAGTGGAAGCCACTACGCCATCACAATAAGACTTGACAAGCGTTACAGCAGGAGAAGTACAGCTTGTTCAGGGGGCACATCAGGATGGGCTTCCTGGAGGAGGTGACCCTTCAGCTGATACTCACAAGATGAACTGAAGGTTTGTTCTGTATCACTTTGGGCTCTGTGTGGTGCTCTGCACTCAGTAGGTACTCGCTGATAGCAGTCTAGCCACATATTTTGTTATTCCCTGTCCAATTCTTTCTTAATCCATTTTATTACGCTAAAGAGAAAGTCTCCATTGGGTGCTACTATGTCCTGAGCACCACTTTAATTCTTGCTAATCTCCCTTGGTGACCTAGAGAGCCAGCCTCAGGCATGTTCTGCAGGCAACAGGTACTAATTAAAGTTTAATGACACTGTTTGATTTTCAGTGTTTTTATTTGTTTAATTACCTTCCTCTTGTGGCAGGGGGTACTGATTTTCCACTTCTGGGAGTGGAACACAATTTCCATTTAAAAATAAGTGTATTTAAGTGTAATAGAGCCACAAGTGAATGGGGGGTTCTTCCTCTTGCCCTGGAGCTGACCACTAGGGTCCAGTTGAGGACAAAGAGGCCCTAAGTGCCAGTCAGGGATGGGCCTGACCACTCCTTCAGGACTCCCACATCCTAATCCCCACCCCCAACACACACACTCAACCCTGGGGAGGGCAGAGTGGGAACTGGGATCCGAGGGCAAGCTGCAGAGAGGCTATGAGATTCTCCAAGAGGATTCTCATAGAGCTAGGGGTGGGGCGCTGCAGAGAGGAGCCCAGGGGTCCATGACTGGGTGGACGTCTGCTTAGGCAGGGGACATGCTAATTTGTGCCATTTTGGACAGGAAGAAAAGAAACCTGGAGAGGGGAAGCAGATAGCCAGGGGACAGGGAGTGGCCTATAGGCCCTCCATTTGTCATGCAGGGTCATGTGGCTAAGTGGCTGGGGAGGAAAGGAACTGAGGTCCCAGGAGGGCTGACTGGTGGAGGCAGGAGCTGAGGGGGTGTGGAGGAGATGGTGCTGGGGCCAAGGTTCCCATGTCAGGGATCTGGACAGCAGGGAGGCCCCAGGGGACCTCTGGGGAACTCTGCATTGTGCCCCTGAGGAGCCACACAAGGGCATCAGGGCCAGCGCAGGCTGGCCAGAGAGCAGAGATGATCACCAGTGAGAGGACCCCAATGGTGCTGGCCGCATAATGGGACTTGGACACTAGTCTCTTTCCCTCCTGCCCCCACCACACTGAGGGAGCCAGGCCCTGGAGGAGTGGGGAAGGAGGGGCCCCTGGTCCCTGGTCCTCTCTTTAGAATGTGGGTTCTTAGACCCTCTTTGTCCTCAGTCGGGGGCCCCAGGGGTCATTCTGAGGTATCGTGGCTTGTACCGAAGGGACAAAACAAAGTGATGAACTTTGCCCAAGAAGATGTTGAGGAGCACAGGGGAGATGTGAAAATAGTGACAGCAAGAGATGTAAGTTTCAAGTTTCTCTTCCTTGATAGAGGTTCTGCAATAATCCAGTTTCCCAAGTAAAATATTAAAAAAGACCCCACAAAAAACCATTATGTATATAATAAAATGGAACTTGAATGGCTGAGGTTTTTTTTTTTTTTTTGTGAGGAAGATCAGCCCTGAGCTAACATCCATGCTAATCCTCCTCTTTTTGCTGAGGAAGACCGGCTCTGTGCTAACATCTATTGCCAATCCTCCTCCTTTTTTTTCCCCAAAGCCCCAGTAAATCGTTGTATGTCACAGCTGCACATCCTTCTAGTTGCTGTATGTGGGATGCGGCCTCAGCATGGCCAGAGAAGCGGTGCATTGGTGCGCGCCCAGGATCCGAACCCGGGCCCCCAGTAGCGGAGCGTGCGCACTTAAGCGCTAAGCCACGGGGCCGGCCCTGGCTGAGTTTTTGAAACTCTGATTTAGAAGGGAACATTAGGATTAACACAGCAGGTACAATACTCTGATAACAGCTGATTGGAGGATGATGGGCAGGGAGGGGCCATACCGTGGGAGCCCAAAGCATAAAATCATCTGACCAAGAGCAGGGCAGTCAAGGTAGCCTTCCTGGAAGAGGTGACTTCTAAACTGAAACCTGCTAGGGGACTAGGAGGTATCCTGGGAATCCTCCCAGGGGCCGGTGTGTAAGGTGCTGTGGATACAGAACGGCCCTTTGAGTGTTGATGGTGGGGGCATAGGGATTTCTCACTAGCCCAGAGGTGTACTGCTGGGGCAGATGCCCCCTTAGTTAGATTCTGATCTTTTGGAGCAGGAAGGAGAAGCAAGGTGGACCTCCCACCAGTTACGGCTTGAATTAGAGTCCCAGCTAGAGTGAGTTATATGGGCAGGGAGAGCTCTGTCCACTTCCGGCTACAGCCCAGCAGAGGGCCCATTTGCTGAATGAATGACAGGGAAGGGATGGAGGGATCAACTGAGACAGTTACGGGACAGAACACCTGAGAAGTAGCAGGCAGCAGCAGGCAATCAGTAGACATTAGTTTGCCCCCCCACCCCCCGCCCCCACCCCTCCTCCCACCCCCTCCAGCCTGGGACCCCGTGCTTGGACTCCTCCCCAGTGTTCTTTCCTGGGCCTCAGCTGCGGCTACACAGGGTGAGGCAGGTCCTCAGGGGACCTGGACAGTGTTGGACTTTTGACATCTGCCCTCACCCCAGGAACCCTGGACAGGGCAGCCCCCTCTGGCCTGCTGTGTCCCCAAACGCCACCTTCCTGACACACCCTCTGGGTGGTAGGTCCCTGGGCCCCCAAAGCACTATCAATCTGGACCCCGAAATGCCAGGGACGCACATCCCAGCCCTCCTCCTCCTGCACTCCCCGCAAAGGCCTTTATCCCGAGACTGGATTTTGAATTTTCCGCCCCAGGAGATGTCGGAGAGCCGGCCTCGCTGAAGGTCGGTGGTCCCCTGGGGCCAGGTCCCCAGGCGCTCTCATCCCAGCGCTGCCTGCCCGCTGCCCCAGCCCAAGCCCGCGCGGCCGGGCGCACTCACCTCTCCGGGTCCCGGGCGCAGGAAGCCGGGCCGCGGCGCGGTCCCGCGGGAGGGGAGGGCGGCGGGGGCGCGGCGGGGGCGCCGCCAGCGGGAGGCGGCCGAGGGGCGGAGCAGCCGCCCCAGGGGCCTGGGGAGGGTGCGGCTTCCCGGCGGCTCATTCGGGCCCCTGCTCTGCAGTGGGGAACACGGAGGAAGCCCGAGGTTTCCTCCCCGCTCTTTATTTGGGGGAGGGGAGATGGGGAGCAGGTGGCTGGTCTCGCCTCCGCCAGCTCTCAGACTGCATGCGTGATGTGACTCGATGAACTTCACCTCAGTGGGCTGGCCAAAAAGCCAGAGCTTGGAAAGAGGAGGAGATTTCTGAGCCCTGCCAGGACCCCGCACCCCTCCCCAGGCACGTGCCAGGCGTGCCAGGACGCCCCAGGCTGCTGCCTGACTGTACGTTGTCCACTCTGCCGGGTGCAGACCATTACCCCACTTTACACATGGAGAAGTGATGGGCTTTCCCCAGGCCCTCCGGTCTATCAGCCTCCCCAGGGCCACTCTTTCTGCTCTACCCCCTGGAGAGGGCAAGGAGGGAGGATGGAAGGAGAGAGAAGCCTGGGGCAGTTTCCAGCTTCCAGACACTGCCCAAGTGGCCTCTCTGTGCGCCCTGTGTGGGAAGAACGCTGTCTACACATACCAACGTGGACTAGGATGGTCAGCTCTGTCAAGCTCCTGGGACCCAGCTGCTCTTCTCTGCACAGCCCACTTCTTCTCAATTGTTCTGTCTCTTCCTTTTCAGCCCATCCCTAAAGGGTGGTGCTCCCAGTGGTGTGCGGGAGCCATCCGGTACCGGCTAGTGAGAGCAGATGGGTGAATTTCCAGGAATTTTGCAAGCCGGTTGTTAAAACACACAGCCATCATTAAAAATTAACTTATGTTAACCTACCATTAAATAATTTCTATTGAAAACAAAGGTGACAAATACTCAAAACTTGCCACTTCCTAATTATTTTACTGTTACCTGTATTCTTGAGGTTATTTACACCTATTGCCTCTGTGTGGAGGTGATATTCTATAACACTACATCTCTCGGCACCTCTGTGGTTGGTGACACCACGTTGGCAGCTTGAAATCAACCATAGTGAGAATGATTACACCACAGCAATTGGCTTATGTCACCAATCAGGGCTTGATTTGTTTTCTTCAGCGTCTAGTGTCTCTAGACTTAAAGTGATGGAGAAAATGCTAATGGTGCAGATTAAACTTAAAAGTGTGTCTTGGGTGAATAGTATGGCATGTAAACTATATCTCTATTTTAAAAAAGTGTACCATGTGAAGTTCTGACATACATCATCGGCTTGTTTCACTTTCATCTTCCTTGTTAACATAAAAGAAAATATCAACCAACATTCATGTTGGAACTACACTCATTTGTCAGTTGCAAGCATAGGTTGGCTATAAATACACAAGTTTGGCAAAAATAGATGAGAGCTTTCTAAGAGAGTCACTTGGCTGTATAGATTTTACAATAAAAAGTATTGTATATTTTATTATTTGTAAATTATGTTACACTTCCTTTATATCAGTAAAACTTTATATACATATCCCCTGCCCTCCCCGTTGGTTGATAAACTGGCTGGATATTTAACGTTGGCTGGATGCTTCCCAAGGTTTGTCCGATACTTTCTAATTTTCTTGCTTTCATGTTCTCCCCAGGGTGAGCCTCTCTTGTCCCACAGATGATCCCAAATCTCTCTCCAGGCAGATCTCACCCCTGAACTGTGGGCATGAATATCCAGCCAGCACTTGGGTATTTCCCAGACACCAGGTCATGCGTCTCCCAGGCCAGCGCAGAGAGGGTGGGACCCTGGAGTTAGGAGGGGCATGATCTGGGATGCCCCCTCAGCCCCGCGGTACTGCCCAGGGGGACCATCGCTTGGGGCTGGCTGTGCACGTGAGCGAGGTGTCAGAGTTGGAACCAGCTGATGGAGTAATGGATAGGACTCGGGGAAGAGGGAGGGGATGTTAAACACCCCCAGATGTAAGGGGACAGATATGACAAGATGGGGAACACCAAGAGGCTTTGGGTGGGGAAGAATGGTGATCTGCGTGTTGAACATTCTAAGTTGGAGGTGTCTTTGGGACATCCAAGCTGGAAACACAGATCTGGAAGTTCTGGGAAGATGCTGGGGCTGGAAATGTTTGGAGCCTTCTGGGAACAGATTGTAATTCAAGTTGCAGACGTGTATGAGCTTGTCTGGGGCAAGAGGAGGGAGTGATGAGGGCTGGGTGAGCCTCAAGGTGAGCCCTGTAGAGAGGACTAGTCCACAAAGGGATGGGTGTGGCCAGTGTGGAGGCCGAGGGAGGGGAATGTTCGAAAAGAAAGGTCACAACCTAAGGTGAATGCCCCGAGAGGGGCCATGAAGGCTGAGAAGTTGTCTCAGGCAGGCAGACTAGTTGGCAGGCTACTTCTGAAACCCAGGGCCAGGGGTGCCTGTGTGTGTGCACATGCATGTGTGTGACCTAGGTGGGGTACAGCTGGCTAAGACAAGGGGGGGCCGCATTCCAGACACATTCTCAGGTCCAGAATGTGACCTACAAAACGTGGGATGTGCAGAGATGGGGGGTCAAACCCTCATCACAGGCTTCTGACTTCTGTGAGACAGCTGGTGTCCTTGGGTGAGCTGGGGTGCAGGGAGGAGCAAGGGAGAGAAGCTACGGAAGCCTGCAGTCCAGGCAGGGGGTCTGACGGCCAGTTGTGACTTCAGGCCTGAAGCTTAGGAGTGGTCAGCCCTGAGGGGGTGCTTGGAGGGAGAAGGCTGGAAAGTGGAACCCGGGACTTGGCACACAGGAAACTTTCAATGAATGTTTGTGGAAGGAATGAGTGAATGAATGAGAGGCTGCCAAGTGTGAGCCCTGAAGAGCCACCCCAGAGGGAAGGGAATCATGAGACAAGAGGCTGCGAGTTTCCAGGAGTGACTGGCCAGGTGGCAAATATTGCAGCGGCCGCACAAGATGAAGCCTGCAAGGTGGCCACTACTCAGTTTGGCTCGAAGCATGTGGATGGCAGCTCCCGCTGAGGGGTCAGATACGACAGATGGCAGAGCCTTGGGAGAGGACAGGCGAGGAGGCAAGAGAGGGCTCTTTTAAAAAAAGGGGGAAGTTTGACGAGGAAGGAGACACTGAGGCAGCTGGACAGACAACCATTAGAAGATTCTGTCACGTGTGGAAATTTATATGCCTTCCTCCCTCCCACCCTCCATCTGATTTAAGCATCTCTTCTGCGGCCCCGGAGATCTAAATTCCAGATCTGGCACTTCCTAGTTGAGGAGCCTTGGGAAAACCCAGAGGACCACTTTAAGCTGAGCTCCTGTCATGATATGAATCCCATCTCGAAATGGGATTCAACTTACACCAACTTAAAATAAATGTGAGTCTGGAAAAAGCTATCGTAAGCAGGAACCTTACTCTTCACGTTCTCTGACTTGGTGGCAAAGGTTGCTGTGGGTGCCCATGGCTGGGGAAGGCTCTCTGGGGTGCTGTCAGAGAGCCCCCGCCAGCCTAGTCAATGCCGCCAATACATGTGGTGAGGAAAACTAGGACTCGCTTCAACTCCATTTCTTTTTATTACAACCCTGTCCTTGTGTTCCAGACCGAATGGCTATTTAATACACAACCCAAAGCACTCCTAAAATTGATCTTGTTAACATTCCCATTTCTTTCTCAGTGTATTAAATCAAAAGAAAAAAGATCTTAGAAAAACAAAATCACCAGGTTTAGTACATTCCAGGAAGAGCACCTTTACTAAAGAGCAGGACACATTGTGTCAGGAACCGGACCGAATACACCAAGCAGCAGGTACGATTCCTGATAGGAGAGAACGACTCCCAAAGGAACATAAATAGATCCCCCTCAAAGGACGCGTAATTTCACACGAGTGTGTACATATATATGTAATATATTAGAAAAAATTTGGTTTCTACTGCAAGAAGTTATTCAGAAATAATAAATCAACATCTCGTCTGAGATGGGGAAGGTGGGGTGCAGCGGCCACATTAGAAACCCAGCAGGCACCTCACTCCTGCAGACGCTCCCCTCTGTACACTATGTACACTTGCCGGGAGGGAGCTGGGGCAGGGGCTTCTCTCGGTCCCCCACCCCCAGGCCCAGCAGATCCAGTGTTTGTATACAAGTGAGCCAGTGAAGGCAGGTCCCCGTGTGGCCCCCGGAGCCCACCGTGCAGAGCCCAGAAGCCATGCAGGGGGGAGGCAAATGCCCAGGGCCACCCGCCACCTGCCTGGAAGGCCACCTTGTCCCTGGGGTAAAGGGAAGTGCTTGGGAGCCCAGGAATGGCACGGCAACACTCCCGGTTTCCTGGTTTTTAACAGCAATCTGACTCTGGGGTCCACCCAAGGCCCTCATGATCTTTGTAGTTTGGCCAGTCTGGGCTTCTCCTAGGGTCAAACAGCTTTGGGGAGAGAGAGTAGAGTTTCCAGACCCACTAGGGCTCAGCCCTGTGTGTGTTTGCACATGCACACACACACACACAGGCTTTAGTGGAGGTCAACAGTTGCAAACAAGTGTTCTACAGGGGCACGCGCAAATAGTGTCTGCTTTGGGGTACATCAGTTTTGTCACTGCATTCTGAGTGTCCCCATGCCAAAGTGGATTTGTTCAAAAGATATCAGTTGCTGGAGACTACAGATGCGGAAGACACGTCACGCACCTGGGCGTGTAATCCTCTTAAGGCTTGGCACAGTGTTCTCACTAACAAAACAAAGAGGAGAAATGCATGGGAACCTCTTTCCTCATCCTAAAACCCTTTCCTGACACCTCAGGCAGACAGGAGAAAAGGCCACCACATCAGGGGGTGCGTCAGGAGTCTGAAGGTTCAGGAGATGCAGGTCCAGGAGACAGTCACACACAGCCGTACTCGTACCACACCGTCTGCTGGTCCCCACCTGGCTCTGGGGATGCCGGCGTGCTCTTTGAGCTGCTCCCACGACCGAAGTCCTCAGGGCCCCGGCTGGCATGGGGGGCCACGTCAGGAGACCTACCCAGGCTCTTGGCAGGGAGCCCCTCGCTGTGGCCCTGCCCCGGGACCCTGTCACCCTCTGAGAGGCTGAGCCCTGCCCGGACAGCGGTGATGGTGGCCACCTCCCCTGAGTATGGGGGGCTCTGGGTCTTAGTCCTGGCAGCTGGGGCCACAGCGGGTGACGAGTGCTGGAGCTGGGAGCTGCTTCCACAGCCACTGCCACCTCCAGTGGCAATGGCTGGTGACGTGGCAGACTGCTGTAGGGGGGCCAGCCTCTCTTCCTTTGGGGGAGCCAGTGAGAAGCGCCTTATATCCAGTGGTCGGCTTCGGGGGCCCTGACAGGAGCCGCCAGCCTTTCCTACAAGTGGGGTCCGCTCTCGGGCCAGGCTGTGGGAGCTGGGGGGTGTGGGGCTTTGCAGGGTGTGGCTGCCTATTTCTCTGCCCCCTGAAACCTCAGGGCCCCCTGACTTCTGAGAGGGCTCCTGTTTGCAGGCCTCTGGCCCACTGGCCCTAAGGAGGTCGGCTGAGGCCAGGCTGAAGGCCCGGCTCAGGGACGCACTGCGGCTGCCAGGGGTGTGGGAAGTTGGGGGCATTGTGGCCTGCCGTGGTCGGCCCAGAGACAGGCTCTGGGGAGGCTGGGCCTGCCTCGGGGGGGCACTGGGTGGGACCTCAGCCTCAGCAGGTCTGAAGTTTGGCTTTACACACTGCCCAGGCTTCAGTACCTTTCCCTCGGAGGTGCTGACGGCCATCTTGACGGTGGGGGCCACAAGGCTGGTGGGCATCTTGGCCCCTTCTTTCCTGGTGGGTGGTCCTGGCTGGCCTCCGATGGCCGGGAGATCATTGGCCTTTCTGAAGTAGTCACTTAGCAGGTCATCCCGGCAACTGGGAACGTCCTACAGAGAAGAGAGGGAGGAATGAGAGAGAGGCGGGAGCGAGGGCCAGGCGGGTCCTCGGAGAGCCCTCCTGCCACCACAGCTGTCTGTCCCCTGTGCAGCCCACATGGCCAGGACTGGTTACCCGCTCCTGCTCGGCCTCTTCGAGACATCATGTCCCCCCTACCGCACACAAGCCACAGGTCTTGGGTGGGTGTGCGGTAAGACGTTGGGTCATTAACATGGACAGGAACTTTTATCCAGCGCTTCCCACGCGCCAGCATTGTGGCAGCAACTGCAGGTGTAACGGCAAAAAGAAAAACCCAACTAAACCTCGTTTGATTGTTAAGCAATCTTGCAAGGTTGTGTAAGGTTGTACTAAAACCACCTTTAATAGGTAAGGAAATTTGAGGTCATAGGCGTTCAACAGGCCCTACATCTAGAGTGGCAGATCAGGGATTAAAACCTATAGCTGTCTGACCCCGGAGCCATTTTCTGTACCACCTGGCTCCTTTCCACACACTTCTGCGTCTTTGGTTCCCACCTTCATGAGGCCACCCTCTCTGGCCACCCAGGGAGCCCATCTTGCAACACCCCCTCAGCATCGACAACACTCAGGGAGTGAACATGTCGGGGGGAGGGTGGTGGCACTGTCGTAACTTCCCCAGGCCTGCTCAGGGGAGAGCGGGAGGTGTCAGGTGCACGGGGTTAGTGGGGGTGAGCGCCCTGGGCAGACAGAGAGACAGGTGGGGTGGCTTTCAGGGGCTGAGCATCAGCTTCCAACAGAAACTGCTACAGTGAGATTATTTAGGCTGAAAAGGGACAGGCAATGATACAGAGCGTGAGGAATGGTGACCATGATGACAAGTCTGAGCTGAGCGGGGAGGGGCCCTGCCACTTGCTCAGGACCCGCCCCCCGAGATCTGCAAAGGGAGAGGAGACCTGTGACAGGCATATAATCAGAAAAGGACTGAGAAGGCAAGTCTTGCAACGCAGGCTCCCTGATTTCCAGACTGTTCTCACTTATTCCATTAGATCTGTGCCTCTCAGCGTGTGATGCCTGGACACACACACACTGACACCAAGAGCATCACCTGGGAACTTAGTAGAGACGCACATTCTTGGGGAGCTGCCCGCTCAGACCTGCTGAGTCAGAAACTCTGGGGTCCAGCCTGTGTCCTGGCAAGCCCGCCAGGTGAGTCTGAGAACCACTGCGTCAGACCACAAACTTCTTGAGGGCTGGGCTTCGTCTTTCTCAGCTCGGTTTCTCCAGCCCCCAGCACACAGTAAGTGCTTTGTAGAGAGAAATACAAATGAAGGAAGGGCAGGGACCATGTCTATACTTCCTTTCGGTGCCAATCACAAGACTAGGCACCTACCAAGGATGGGATACGAACTTGTCAATTAACTGGTTTGTCTCGTTTTTCAAGAGCAGGCACCATGGGTAACACACAGTATAGGTGCTCAGTAAATATCTACCAAACAAACGTTTTGTACTCTCTGTGTCACGGTGGCCTATGAATATGGGCCACAGAGTTTACAACATGGCTAGAGCAAGTTCAACTGTGTTTATTTAAGGGGAATGAGATGGAATCAAAGCATTAAAAATCCTTAAACAGTCTCAGTTGCAAGACAGTATAGTTCATCTGCTCCATAACCCAACAGCTCATATGACTGAATTCACACAGTGTGTGAAGGACACACATACAGTTTCAGAAAAGCGAAACTGAGACACTGGAAAGGTGACAGAGGAGGGGACCCCGATACAGGTGACGTCTGGGGGTCAGAGCTGAGAACAGAGGTCAGCCAACCTGACCTGTGGGCCAACTCCAGCTGCTGCATGACCTTGTATGGCCTGTGAGCTCAGAATAGTTCTCACATTTTTAAATGACTGAAAAACATTTTTTAAAAAACAATCTTTTGTGACGTGAAAATTATATGAAATTCAAACATCAATGTCCATAAGTAAAGTTTTCTTGGAACACAGTCACGTCCACTCATCGATAGATGGTCTAAGTCTGCCTTCCTGCTAAAACGGTGGAGTTGAGCAGTTGCAACAGAGACTGTGTAGCCTGGAAAGCCTAAAATATTTACTATCCGGTCCTTTCCAGAAAAAATTTGCGACGCCTGCTGGTGAAGGCTCAAGGTAAGTGGGTATTCAGAGCTCTGCCACGAATCCTAGTGTGAGATCCTAACCCTGCAAGCAGAGTGCTGGCCGCATCATCTTAGGATAAGTGCCCAGTGTTGCTTTTCTACCATCCCTACCCTCCATGTTAGCAACAAATTTCTGCCAGTTCACTTCACAGATGGAGAAAACAGCCCCTGAGGTCTGGGCTGGCTGCCAGCACTTGGTGGTTTGCTGGCTAGTGGTTACCCTCCCCAATCCAAGACAGCCCCACCTCCATCCCTTTCTGTGACTTGGCTGCTACGGTCTCTGCCCACAGTCCCAATGTGGGGAGAGAGTGAGGGAAGACAGACCCACGGCGTCCGAGCCCCAGGCCACTCACGGGGGTGGGGGAGCTACGGTTGCTCTCCTCCAGGAACTCCTCCAGGGTGACCATCTCGCTGCTTGGGGAGGCGGAGCAGGGCCGCGCCCCGGAATGGGGTTGGGCTGTGCACCTCTTCTGGACACCCTCCTGGGGGAGAGGCCCATTTCGGGGTGGGGGGTACTCATGGCGGCCGAGGGCGGTGCGTCCCGGGGTGCTGGCATCCCGCGGCAGGGTGGCTGTGTCCCTGCTGGGGATCAGGTCTTCGCTGCTGAAGCTCTCGGATCTGCCGTGGAGCTGGTCAGAGGAACCTGGGTGTCGGGTGGGCGACACGCAGAAGCACATATCAGTCTCTCTCTCGCCTGCTCCGGGGCTCTGAGCTGCCTCGGGATCACTGACCACAGAGAGAACCCTGCCTGAGAACCCACGGTGCTCTTCTCCCAGGTGGGATTTTGGATGTTAAGGACATTTTGGAACGCTTTAGCATTACACTTTGGTATTTAAAAAGAAAATAACTTGAGATAAAAGCGGAAAATTTCCGCTAAAGCTTCAAGTATTAAGAGCTGTAGACACACACGCGTCAGCTCTCATCCATTCACCTATTCAAGGTTGATCTAGCACCTGCTACCTGCTAGGTGTACTTTCAGGGGCTGGTCTTGTGGACGCTAAGAAGGAAAAATATCTTTGGAAGAGTTTACGGTCTTGGGACAGCACACACATTCTTTTTAAATGCACAGGAAACATTCATTAAGACAGACCATATTCTGCAACATGAAACAGACTTAAAAACATTTAGAAGAATCAAAGTCATCCACTATGTTCTCTGACCTCACCGGAATGGAACTCCCGTTACGGTTCGTATTCTAAAGATGAAGGAACTCAGAGGCAGAGGATGGGAGACTCGCCCAGGTGCCCAGAGCTGGTCAGCGGGGGTGAAGGGATGTGAACACAAATCCATTCAAACTCCGAGGCCTGCGCGTGAAACCGCATGACGCGGCCTTTGAATGCAAATGCATGATGCATCTGCAATCTTGTTAACTGTATTTTTTTAATCATAAAAATAAAATGAGCCCAGAAGCAAAGACCCAGATATACTGAAGAGTGCACAGAAGGAAAGGCCAACCGACCTTTGAGGTTAAGAGGTGAGCTGTCGCTGGACGCATTTCTACTGCTCTCCAAGCTCCCCGGCCGGGACGCTGAAAGAAACAACTACATTTAACCTCAAGGGCCGATGACCAGGTATATCCCAGATGAAACCATCTAATCTGAGACAGGTCACGTAACCAAGTAACTGTACGCCAGGAACAAGGCGCACGCCACCAGGAATGAGGGACTTGTGGATTCTCTACATTCTCCACGAGGAAGTCTAGCCTCACCAGCTGAGGGTGAGGCATAGCACACAGCAGGCTATCCTGAAATGACAACCTGCATTACCTCTTTTTATTAGGTCTAGGGCTGGGGCTTAAAACCATTTTGTTGACAAAGAAGATCTCATTCAGAACTCCAGTACAGAAAGCAGACAAAAAAGGGCTGCTCTGGGTAAGCCAATGATTGGGGTGGGGTGCCCACCCCTATTATTGCATAGAGCTTTCTGGAACACATGAAACCCCCTGCCCAGATCACGTCAGTGCAACCTGCTGAGGGCGGGAGCCAGGAAACAGCATCGTGTGCACACGTGTACGAGACAGTGTGTGCCCGTGAGCAGGGCAGCTTCACTCTGGCGGGAGTGGGTGCTGGGACCCTCAGGAGGAAAGGGAACGCTCGCTCTTCCTGGTTCTTTGCTATCTTTCAGCTCCTTTATGTCATCTGTCACCAATTTACATCAGCCCCAAAGGGAGACATCTTCACAGTGTCGAGTGCCAGAAGAAACCAGTCCTCCCGGCTGCTGTGTGTGCCGGCCTGAGTGTGTCTGCGGCGCTCTTGAATCAGAGGGTAAGTGCCGGCTGCAGGACAGGGGGCCCCACCTCTGCAAAGGGCAGGCCATCCCTGTAGGGCCTGCAGACCCACCTCTCCTGGTCCTCACCTCCAGTAGTGCTCAGTATCACGGCCCTCACTGGCCCGCCCGTCTCAGCGTTTGTCCCGCTGCACCATAAACCCCCGAGGGACAGGTACTGTGTCTGTCATCTCTGCGTCCCCCCATACACAGCTGGTGTGGAGCTGAACAGCACTGAGGACTGGGGACACACTAGGAGATGCTCTGCTTACACCCTCCCACCCCCCACCCCACCCCTAAGGAAAGTTTGTCTTGATTTACTGGGTCTATAGGGCAGCCAGTTCCCAAGTGCCGGTGCACGCTGCAAACAGCAGGCATCTGGAAAAGACTTGTGAGCAAACGGTGGCTGGGGATGAGCCAACAAATACTTGGTTTTCGTGAACAGTGTAAAAGCAGAGTAAGTCCCCTCTTTAAGATAGGAAAATCTGAAATAAATAACGCACATCTCTCTTTAAAAAGGAAGTAAGTTTCACCAAAAGAAAATTGTGATATGCATCAATGGAACCCCAAAGCACGTTTATTCAAGTCTTGCATTGAAAACCCCTTTCTCTTCTTTTTCCTGATAAGAGAAGCTCAAGGAATCAGGATACTTAAGAAGAAAATCCCTTTAGTCAGCTGATTAGGCATAAATCTGGCTTCTCAGTGAGACTTACCAAGCAGACGCCTCCTGCTGTGTTACCCCCACTCCCTCGTGCCACTGTTCCACCACAGAGCCTGTCTTTACTCACAGAAGTCGTAAATGTCTGCATTGGTGTGAATTAACGTAGCATCGTAAAACTCTTTAAGACGCTGGATAGGGTAGGCGATAATGCCAGCTTCCTACACTCACTGCTGATCACTTCAGAAGTAAACTGAATTTGGTGGCAACTTTCTGAGTTTGCTCTTTTTTTTTTTTTTTTTTTTAAAGAGAATTATCTTCCCATCTTTCTGGGATTTTTGTTTTTCAAAAATCATAAAAAGCCAAAGCAGCTTTTAATTTTTGAGAAGACTGGTATATAATTCAGTTTCCCTTCTGCAGAAATTTATGCTATGCCTAAACCAAATGGCAAGTGCTGCTAACAATTTCTAATACTAAATACAACTTGGAGCTACTCTGGGCAACTAAAATCCAAGTGAGGACAGAGAGAGACGTTCCTGCAAACAATACTCCCTGCGTGGGTCACCAAGACATCCTGGCAAACCTGAGGGGCGCTTTAAAGCAGGGGGAGTCAGAGCCTCCAGAAGCAGGATGCTTGATAGATAGCGACTTCCCCGTCACTGGAGGTATGTAAGCAGAAGCTACAGGCTCAGGCCCCTGGGGAGGGCCAGGAAGGAGCTTGGAGGACCTGTGAGCACCCCCATGCCCATTTGAACATAACAATTCCACTTTCACCTGTTTTGTGTGTTGAACTTCCACAAAGGACTCAGCTGGAAGCAAAGGTACTGTTCACAAAAACAAGTCTGAGACCCCAGGCCCAAGGGCACAATGCACTGACCACTCACCATACTGCCTGTGGTTGGTCAACTCGAGCTCCAGGGACGGCTCGCAGAGGCTGTCATCTGAGTTATAGCCTACGGTGGAAATAAGGCTGGTGAGTCAGGGGTTCTGGAACATCCACAGGGAAACCTGGGCCCTCTGCCAGACGGCTACTTCTGATCCTCGCCCGACATCCGAGTCGTGGCAGTATCCAGCTTCTGGGGGTGAGGGAGGGGCATGTGGACCTGAGGATCTGCCTCTACTATCCCTCCCCATTTCTCCTGCTGGAACAGCCCTCACACTCTCACCTGTACAATGACTGAGACTCAAGACCAAAGCCGTGTTCCGGCCTAGGGATGATGCAGCAAAGGGAGCTGCATCTTTAGTACCCTGGGGAGCCCCTTCCAACCTCAGAGGCCAGCTGCACTAGAAGCAGAGGGCCGTGAAAGCAATTCTCTTCAGGTGGCGGGAAGAAGAAAAAGGAAAGAATCCACCACCTGAGAAGAGACACCAAGTCCCTGGAGACTAACCCCTGCCCCAGCAGCTCCTCACCAGAAACAGACCCAGGAACCCACGGGCCATCAGTCAACTGAGAAGGACTGGAAAATGCCCTCTGCCTAAAGCCTGCTGGGTTCCCTCCGCTCCAAAATGACAAGAGGGTTTCCATTCTAAAGACACTTAAATGTCCACTGGCAATGAACGCCCTGAGCATGAGAGCAGGGCTGCCAGGGACTCTCCATGGGCAGTGCCAGGTTTGTAGTGTTGACGGACTCGCATGCAGGCTCCACAGGAGTATGAGCTGCCAGTGACGTTTCTAGGCTTGGGCTCTGGTTCAGGGACAGGATCCCGGCTGAGACAGCCGGTGGGTTAGCCTAGAGGGTTGGGCCTTGAGCCACAAGGGCCGACGGAAGTGTGAGAGGAGATGGTGTTCCCAGCTCCTCCCCAAGACCAGGCAGGGCTTCTGCACGCCAGAGCCTGGGAGACTCGAAGAGATTGCTGACTGCCCACAATGGACACCCTTGCCATACTAGGCCCAAAGCCTCCCTGACATCCAATAGTAAGTGACTGCCACTTTCAGTGTCCGGCTGGGAGTGAAGAAGGATCGCGGGCTTCCCTGTGCCAACTCAACTCACCTTCTCCCCAGGGTGTCTCCTGCTCGTAAGTAACTGGGACAAGGTCATGAAGTTAACCCAGGCGTGCTTTGAGGGCAGGGTCCCTGTTTTGCTTGTCAAACCAAGGTCACTTATGCATGCCCATGGTTTTGGGAGTTGAGTAGGTGGTATTATGAAAAATAATACCCTTCTTGTTCTCTTCGATTTCTAACACCCCCGAGGCAATCACTTTCAGCTCCTTCCACTGCTTCTTTGGATCTTTTCATATCTCTAAATCATAAGCAGAACGTCTTTTTTAGTTTTAAGCTTTATCTTTCCCTTTCTGTTTGCATGTTTTAAATTTCCAAGTGCTTTCTCTCTGACTGCTCCTTTTTATAGCATCCTGTTCTTGTTTCATGGGTACAACAGCTTCGCTTATCTCTGACTGATGACGGGCATTATAAAGCTGTTGTCTTTTAAAGCTTAATGTCTGTTTACTCTGTTGCCCCTCCCATTGGTTTTGGTCTCTGTTTGCTGTTGGAGGCTCTCCTCAGGGGTCTGGGGATCCCTGAACTTCCATGGGCTTCCCCTGGCAGGATCTGACTGAGCCGTTCTGCTGGGAATTTCTCAAGCTAATCAGATGACTCAAAGAATATATTTTGTGTGTGTGTGTGTGTGTGTGTGTGCGTGTGTGTGTGTGTGTGTGTGTGTGTGTGTGAGGAAGACTAGCCCTGAGCTAACATCTGTTGCCAACCCTCCTTTTTGCTGAGGAAGATCGGCCCTGGGCTAACATCCGTGCCCATCTTCCTCTAGTTTATATGGGACACCACCACAGCATGGCTTGACAAGCGGTGCGTTGGTCTGCACCGGGGATCTGAACCTGCGGACCCTGGGCCACCAAAGCAGCGTACGAGAACTTAACCACTACGTCACAGGGCCAGCCCCATCGAAGAAAATTTTAGTCTCCAGTCTAAAGGTGTGAACACACACAGTTACTGGCACCCTGGGAGACACTCCCAGGGCGGATCCCTCATGGAATCCCCTGGTTTTCAGTTTACGACACCCGCCCTCCACCCTATCCACTGAGCTCCAGTTCAGAGACCCCCTCATGTATCCTCTCGAGGATAAACCTCCAGACTTCTACAAGGTGGGGTGAGGGTGGGTGCCTGCTTTTAGCCCAAACTCTGGTTCTCAGCCCCACTTTCACCTGTCTCTGGAGCTACTTGGTGCCACAGTCCAGAATGGTGGTGGCGGAAGTGGGTTCTGGGGCTTTCCCATCAGCGGCTTAGGATCGGGCCTCCAGATGGTGACATTATCTGCCAAGGCCACGCAGCTGGCAGGCAGAGCTGAAGTCTGCACCTCCATCTGAGTGATGCCCAAGCTTGCCCACAGCCTGGCCACTCTGCGTACCACCTCTCAGCCTGAGAGACCCCGCCCGCCTCTGAGAGCCCGGGGTCTTCGGGAAGGACCCTGGCCCCAGATGCTCATCCCTCTTGGTTCTGGAGGGGCCCGTGGCTCACCTTTGGCGCGGCCTGCGTGCCGGCAGATGGGGGTGGAGCTGGAAGGGGTTGTAGTGATGGCTGAGGTTGAACAGGTCCGGGAGCCCAGCTGCAAGGGCCAGGGCTTCAGGGCTGGGTCAGCAGAGGCATCCACGCGGTCAAGGCTGTCGCCGTGCGGGGACCCTCGCTTTGGTTTTGGGTCCCCAGGGCCTGGGGCAGAGAAGGACATTGAGAAACGGGGCTGTGTGATCCTGTGCCAAGGCTGGGCTACCACACCGAGGCCTGGACAAGCAGGGGCAGCGGGGCACACGGACCACAGGACAAAAGCTGGGCGGTCGCGCCTCGCGGGCTGCGGTTTCAACAGGAGGGGCCCTGACTGCAGGCCTGTGTTGGAGGCCCTGAGAGGCTGGCCCTGGCTCTAACGATGGGTCACACTGTGAGCCTGGAAAACTGGGAGAAAACAAAGGGAGAACTCAAGAGGATAAACAAAATGTTGGTCACAACTACTGTGACCTATTGACTACAGGGCACACTTGCTGTCTGTGAAACACTTTAGGTAACTCAAATCCCTGATTTAAAAAGGTCCTGACGGATGTCTGCTCAGGATCACTCTGGACCTGTAGCCAAGGCCCTGAAGGTCCAGGATGTGCGTCCGGCCAACTGGCTTCACTTGCGATTTAGGAAGACGTTTACTGCCACCCTAACGATAACTTCAGACTGACGGCAGGAATGATTTTCACCTCGTGGCTTGTGCTTTTCTGCAATCTCTAAATTTTCTACCATGAACATATACTTTTGTCAAAATCAAATAAAATCCTATATAAAAACATTAAAAAAAAAACCCTAAAACTCCAACTTCCTATTAGGAAAGGGGATGGGGTCTCCAAATACAAGATAAAAATTAATGCAGCTAGAATTCCTAATAGCGTTAGGACAGTGCTGTTTTGCACATGTCCCACTCCAGGCACCCTGAGGGCTGTGGACCCAGAGCCAGGCTCCCTGGGGAGATTTCAGCCCCCATCAGACCTGCCCCCACAGCCACTCAAAGTCTGGACTCACTGTAAAGTGTTAATCGCCCAAATCTTACGACTTGAAATCAAGGGAAAATCTGGATTTTGAAAGACAACCTTGATGAGAAGCAAGATTCAAGTCTGGTGGAATGAATCAGAACAGGCATCCAATAGGTGAAGTTACATGAGGAGCAGAGGGAGGCGGAGATGAGCGAACAGTTAGCACGGATGGCAGAGGCACAGCAGACCCCAGCAGCATGCTCTGAAGACAGAGGCCCAGAGGCCCAGGCCGCGGCAGCCCAGTGCCCAAAGCGCGTGCATGAGAAGAAGTCAGTGCCACGTCAACCGACTTCAACATTTCAGAGTTCTGTATTTATTTTTACGGTTACCTTGTTTTTATGGTGATACTGGATTTCCACTTACAGTACTGATAATAATCTTTCCTTTTAAAATGAATTTAAGTGGAAACGGTGAGTCAATTCAAGAGAAAATGTGTAAGTAATCATACAGGTGATATCAAGATACGGCAAACATCATGAAGATGGCGAGAATGACTGCAGAGAGAAAAGACGGCAGTAGCTAAAGGCCTCTAGCGACCGGCACTTTCCCCGCTCTGGGTGTGAGGTGTGCTGATGTTCTTTCTGTCCTACTGTATTAACGGCAGCACCCGAGAGGTCAGAGAACCACAGCACAGCCATAAAACTTCATTCTGGGCTGAACTCTGGCTCAGCAACATCGATTCATTTATTTAAAATGCTTGAACGGAGCAATAAATCCTTCAACACATAGAACACATCTAAAAAGGGCCTTATTTGCAAAAGCCAACAATTGAGTGCTCTGACAAAGAAACAGGAGAAAAGGGCAGCGGTCTTAAATTTAGCTGCTAAAAATAAGTCTTGGAAAAAAAAAAAATCTCACTTGAGAGAGGCCGTATATTGTAGGAAGCATAGCGACAACTGACCAGGTCTGCTTTACACACGGGCACGACATAAGCCTGCAGGTGCGCGAGAGAGGGGGCAGCACGCGGCCCCTGGACTTACTTAGCACGGACATCCTGGCCCAAGGACCTGTGCATGGATGTCCCGAGGCTCCCCTAAAACTGTGCTGCGCTGGAGAAACCGTCCAGAGGGTGTGACAACTCATCTTCTCTTTTGAAATCAGAATCCACGCTGGCTACTTTAAGCTTGGCTTGGAGGTGGGGTCGGGAGGAGGGGTCCACTAGAGGGCATCTGGCCTTTAGATACTGTTTTTTGTTTGAGTTTCAGAAATGAGGGAGGACACAGGATGAAGACACATGATAAAGGGAAAGGATTAGAAGTCTCCAATTTCTGAGAGAGGGAGAGGCTCGTTAGGAGAGGATGGGATGTCAGAGGAGGACCAGAACCGTAGGCGTTTAGAGAGAGCCGGCTGGGCCGATGGAGACTTGTCTTTGTCCTTGCTTTTGCTTCTCAAAAAGGGACTCTTTTTGCGCTGAGTTGCTAAATTGTTATCACCCGGATAACCCAAAAGAGGAAGGAAAAAAAACAACAAATAAATGAAATGAATAATAACAAATGACTTTAAATTAGCTAAAGGTACTTAGGAAATCAGAATCCTGTCCAGCCTGGGAAAGATGAAAATAATACCCACAACAAGACCAGAATCAGGACTCAGTGAATCATTTATGCTCTGACTCAATTTAATTAATTTAGTGGCATCTTAGTGCCAACGCTTTGCTTACTCGGCACGTGAGGAGAATTATACATTGCTCAAGGAGCCAGTGGCTTAGAATGTTTTTCAATTTCAATGTGTTAAATTATTAAATTAAAATCTTTATTAATTTAGGACCTGGCTTTTCTTACTCATCCATTTTAATGACAGGCTCCCTGACAATTCGGCTCGCACACTCCTCCTCCTGTTCCAAGACCTTGGAAACACTTCATGACATGTTTCTGTAATGAAATGGTCTCCCTGAAGTATTCGCCAATAATATTTGTACATCCACAATAACTTCTTCTGGCAGGAGGAGTTTAAAAATAATGAAAATAGCTCTTTTTCATACCCCCAAACCCTCAACACCAAGAATTATTTCCTTTTAGAGCTCCTACGCATCCTCTAGTCCAATTCTACACTTCACGGCCTTTAAATTAGTCTCATCAGAGCAGACAATTGGTCTAACTTTCTGAACCCATCATATGTTAACACAGCCAATTTACCCAATTTCTGATTGAGGATTCAAGTTGACACCGGAACCTCCGTTATTTCCCCCTCCACAGCACCACCTGGTGGCCGTCGCTCACACCACAGAATAAGGGACCGACTTGATTCAATGCAGACCTATGGCCGGATCCCAGTTCCACCACTTATACCGGGAAGTGCTGACCCTTGTCGAGCCTCCCTTTCTCAGCTCTAAAGGGGATAATTATCACTCTGCAGGGTAGTTAGGACTAAATGAGACAGATAAAGCATGTAAATTAGCTCAAAGGGTGCTGAGCCCAGAGAGAGCGCACCATAGTGGCTGCGGTTATTAATAATTGTCACTAATCTGCTCATTCACGGATTAGCCTAACGGTCTGGACTAGTAAGGCATTTTTCTCCTTCTGAAAGTTTTTCTAACTCAGGCTGCTTATAGTTAATTAAGTCAACGCAAAGAATCACACAAGTTGAGGTGATAAATGTTAAAAGATTTAAACAGCCAATATGAAAACCTGAGGCAACAGAATCCCTCCAGGTAAAAACAAATGTTAAACTTCATTATCATTTACCTGCATGGGCCTTTTACCTAATTTCATCCCCGTAAAGAATAGGAATGAAAGCATTGCTCCCCCAAAATGTGCATTCGTGTGCATATTTCTTTTATGCATTTGAAAGTGACACAACAGGACTTCGAAGTGATGAATGTCACTTCTGAAAGGCTTGTGCACATGTCACACTCAGAGGGGTGGCTTCTCACTGGCCCCTAGCGCTGTAACATCAGCCCCGAGAGAGCACGGGTCTCAGGTATAAGCCTGATCTTCAGAAAGTCCTGGTGTCCTTCATAAAAATTTAAATTACTCAGGGGGCAGATTTGGCTTACGTAAATGATATTTAAAAAGTAAATTTGAAAATTTAACAACATTTAAGGCACCTGCTGTGTTGAATCGATTCTGAGACACACATTTTTCCCCTCTACCTTAACAGCTCTGAAATCAGCATGCAACTTCTACAATGTCTTAGTCACCACTGGCCAGGTGGCAACTGTGACAAAAATGTCACTGTCACAACCAATTTATTCTGCTCACATTTTCCTTCTATGTGTGTGCACAAAAATCTAATTCAGTCTTTTAGAAGAGCTCTTCAACAAGAGTATAAGAACAATTCCAAGTGGTAAGTACCGCATCATTTGATTGCCAGTGTTTTTTTCCCTAGTGGGATATGAAGTAATTGCGCAGCTTATAATTGATAGCCTCTTAGATTCGATGAAACACAGCGCATACAACTCGAAATCCATTTCAGAACCTCGGCAAACTCCAAATGACAGCCCTGAGTGAAAAGGTAAGCCGCGCCCCGTGGTGGGAGGACCTACTGGCCAGATGAGGGGGGAGAAGAAAACCCGATCTACCTTTCCAAGTCATAAAAAGATGAAAGCTACACAAGACTTGCCGAAGACCCTGCAGACACACAGGACGTGTCAGATGCACCTGGACCTCCCTGCAGAAAGAGCTGACTCTACATGTTTGACACATACAAGGAGACCCTAAAACACACGCTATTGAGCTTGTCTCTGTGGTGCCTACGTGGGTATCAGCTTTGGATATTCGAGTCCCAACCACAGTCTATGTGATGAGCGACACTTCTCCTTCTAAAATAAACTTGTTATGGGATGAAACTGTCACCAGGCAGACATGGGTTTATATTTTCTACTTGATCATGAACACACCTAAGGAGGCAGATGTGTGTGTACGCAGCACACCTCCTTCACGCCCCTACACACACGTGTGCACATCCACATCCTATCCGGTTCCACCCCCTGTCCAACGGCAGAGTCCTTCAGATCGTCCCCTTCACACCCCGACTGCAGTCAGGTCGGCACTCCTACCTTTCCCCACGGGCCCGTTGTGGGGCTCGCGCTCTTCTGTGCAGTTTGAGCCGGATGGGGTGGTCTCGGGGTTCTCCGACTGTGACCTGAGAGGCTGAGATGCAGACGGCGAGGCCGGGTCTGGGGACTCCGATGGCCAGGGAGGGCTGTCTGTGGTTGACCTCAATCGTTCTCTGGAACCCTCTTTCTTTGGTTTGATAAGTTTGACTAAGGCTTTGGCTCCAATCCAGTGGTTTTTCCTAGTCAGAGGTAGATATTTAGAAGGACACAACCGACCCTCACTGCCCCCTCCAGCAGGTCACTGGGTGCCCTAACATGGGCCGAGATTTCCGTCTTCAGCCTGGGAAGCCGGCCATGAACTTGGGGTCCAGAATGATGGCACTCTTCACCATCACCATGATCACTAACATTTGGGGCTCAGGAGGTGGAAGGGAATTCTCAATTAGGCATGGGCCCAGGGACAGCAGAAGGGTGCATCGTGGCAGAAATCCACACTAGTATCTCGGGAAAACAACTTCAAATACACGAATTCTTGATTATCATGAGAAATAAAGGAAGTGGGGCAGTGCTAAGCTAATCTGTGTTTGTTGGCGATTTTTCTGTCAAAATGCCATTTTCAGGAACAGAGTCACGGGCCTCCTCATTTTCTGATAAAGTTAGTAATAAGTGAAGTAAGCTGGCATTCTCTGACTGCTCCCTGGCACTGAGGAATCGGGCAAGGGGGAGCAGGGCAGGGAAGAGTGAGCTGTTTGAATTAAAATCAGTGAATGTAAAGGGTGAGTGATAAAGTTGTGGCTAACTGGCAAACAGAGGCATTCTAAAGCAGCAAGGAGACCACACCTGGGTTGTAATCCTGGCTCTGCCACTAAACAGCAGTGCGTTTAAACGGATCACTCCATTCCCTCATCCGGGCCTCATTTCTCTGTCAACAGACGGCAGGGGCAGAGGGTCTGAAATTCTGCAGTTCTGTGATTTCCACAGAGAAGCCTTGCAGGATTCACGGCGATTTTGATTTCGGGGCTGGGCTGGGACAGGACAAGCTGAAGGGCTGGCTCCTGGGCTCAGGCCCAGGCCCAGGGGAGGCCCTGCTGGACGGACACCGGTGTCTCCGGGGACTGAGCCGGCCCCACAACCCGGGGCTGCTGCTCCCTGGAGAAGGGAACGAGTCTGTGAAGCCGCACCCGGGCCCAGTGAATCCAGAGGAATTTGTGTGAGGCCAACCGGTGCCCGTGTTTCAAGACCCCGGGTGCCGGTCCAGGTGTCCTATTCAAGCTTCCTTCCCAAAACAGGAACATGGTTTTCTACGTCCTGTTAAACCCTGAGATGAACCTGACAAGGCAATCCTTCTGTCCTGCTCTAATGGCTCTGAAACCACGGACTCTCTGCCCCTTAAAATGGCTTGTGGATAAATTAGGCCTCGGTCTCATCGGGGTCAGCTGGCATTTGCCTGCCCGCACAGGACGAGCTGGAGTATGGAGGGTGGGGTGCAGAGGAATTCTAAATTCTTCTTGCTGAGGGAGGGATCTGCACACAGATGACCTCCCATCTAGCGGAAGAGACAGGCCCTATATCTGGGCACTGCTCTAGAAGGCTACAGTTCTCTCCCCGCTCCTGAAAAAGGACACTTTTCTGTTCTGTGTTCAAGTTACCAAAACTTAAATCAACTCACTTCTTTGGAGCAGGATCATAGAACTTGTACTGATCCATGATTTTTTCTTCCAGTTTTTCCTTTTGTCTCCGTAAGGCATTTAATTTGTCTCTGTGAACAGAGGGGAAAGAAAAACAATCAACCCAGTTTTTTGTCATCTATTGCGGTAACATTGGTTTAGAACACTGTATAAATTTCAGGTGTACATTGTTATACTTCTATTTCTGCAAGGATTACATCATGTTCTCATGTTCCCCACCCAAATACTAATTACAACCCATCACCACACACATGTGCCTAATTATCCCTTCACCCTCCTCCCTCCCCCTTCCCCTCTGGTAACCACCAATCCAATCTCTGTCTCTATGAGTTAGTTTGTTGTTGTCATTATCTACTACTTAACGAGTGAGATCATATGGTATTTGACCTTCTTCCTCTGACTTATTTCACAATCAACCCAGTTTTAAATAAAACAAGTGAACTGACTCATCAGCCCGGCCTGGGACCGGGCCAGCGGGGCAGGCATTTCTCTGGGATTCAGACGTCATGTGCTCATGACCATCATGATCCCTGAGTTAGAAATATGTGATTGGAAGCGTCTGGCATGGGTCCAGGAAGCCTTAATACCTCGAGGAGACTTACTAGAGACTGAAGATCCAGCTGTGAGTGAACACAAGGGGGCAAATCCCTGACCATCTGGAAACTCGAGCTGGGCAACTCCAAGGACTTCCAAGTCAGGTTATTCAGGACACCGGACACTTGGGGTCAGACACAGGGCTAGCTCCGGGGCCACACTGACAACACCTCTGGCGGGGGAGAGGTCTGCCCTCAGGGAGTTGGATGGGCACCCAGGTTGAAAAAGACAGTTCATCTAAGTCAGACCTCTGACCTTGACCCATTCCAGCGTTGGGTTTCTGAGAACACTTCTACAGGAACAAACTCAAGCTTTCAGGGGCCAAAACAAGACGACAGGGAGCAAAGTGGGCCTGGAAAGACCAGAGGGAGTGGTGGGGACTGCGGCAAGGTTGAGCGCATGGTGCCAGTTCCAGCAGATGGCTGGCACGTGGGAATAAAGGCAGGCCCGGTGGGCCAGATGATCCAATTTTTGTCAGAGAAGCCAGAAACCCAAGTCATGAAGCAAAATCTCCTGATTTCTAAATGTTGGAAAGCAGTTCACATTTTCAAATACACAGAAAGGATCAAAGAGAAACCTCCTCACCCTTGGGCTGCCAGAGGGCACCTCTGCTGACAGGGAGATTCGGGCCTTCCTGATACGAAGGGCATGCTTTTGTTTTATCTCAGGGCATCAGGAGGTGGTGCATGCGGTGGACTGTATACAACGCTGCCCACAGGGCTACCAGACTCTGCCCTGCTCCCACCTCTCACCATCTGTGTGGCCTCGCCAGCCAGCCTGGACCCCTGGTTTCCTTGTTTGAAAATGAGGCCTCTGGACAAGAGGCAATTGCTCAGGCTCCTTCAGCCGTGACGCTGCTGAGGTTACACATCCCAAAGTGAGACTTCCCCGAGAGTTCCCCAAGAAGTGAGCACCTAACAAAAGCAATAGCTCCACGAACCACTGGGCCCCTGACCATCAACCCTGCTCTGCATCCAGCCCCCTTGGTTTGACATCTGTGTTGCTATTCTGTCCTCACAGCTGTGCTGCTGGGCCTTATGCTTTGTGGTTGTGTTTGGCCCCACAGACACACAAACTCACGGACAGCAGGCATCGTGTCCCTCCCAGGGCCCAGAGCGCCCCATGCTCCACTCGCAGCAGGCTCCGGGAAGCTTGCTAACTCCCTGGCCTTCTGCAGACACTCGCTAATGCAAAACCATCATCAAATCATCCCCCCGGGTACCAGGCCCTTACTCGTCTACTTAGCACCTGCCCAACCTCTGCTGGCAATTTTTATCAGCTGGATCACAGCAGGCCAACTTCAGGCAATGGCCATTTCTACCCCCAAATTACAGTGTGGTTTTCAATGTAAACCATCCTTCAGTAGGTGGAGAGCCAACTCTAGATGAGCAGATGAAGCTGGGAGAATAACAAAGGAGCACTGTCACATCAGAGAAAGCTATGACAGTACACCGGCATCCACGTCCCTCTGCCAGTGGGTCTCCTCTTCCCCAACCTGGCTAGCTGTTCCCAGTCATGTGGAAGGACAGTCTACCCACCAGAGCACGGAGTGGTGCAAACCACCCTGGACCCACGAGATGCATCCTGGATGACTCGACTTCCAAACCATGATGTCTCCAGCACCACGGCGCTTCCTCTGGACCTCTATTTCTGGCAGCTTCCTAGGCCCTGCTGGACCAGCATCCCTTAAACTCTTGCCAATGAATCCAAACTTGTTAGCCGGGCATGGAAGCCTTCCATGGCTGACCACCCGCTGCCTTCCCTCCTGACGCTCCCTGCACATTCCCCGCACCCAGACCACTGCCGTGCTCCACCTCACGTCCCTCCACCTGGCCTGCCTTCTCCCCATCCCGTGTCACCTGCAGAACCCCAACTCCCACGACCCTGCTTCCTTCCATGCCTCTGTGAGGCTCCTCAACATCCGTCTGGCATGGACATAGCTCTGCCCACATCTCATCACCCCTACTAGTTCCTGGCCACCAGGGAAAGGGTTCTGTGCACCTCGCAGGGCCCACACCGAAGCTGGCACTCCATAAACACCAGCTGAGGGAGGATAAGCACAGCGCCAATAACCCGTTCCCCAGATGATCCAGGGGAGAACAGACACAGGAGACAGAAAGAGACAGGTCACAGCACCTATGTGCTCAGCCTTTGATTTGAATTCTTTCCCTGAGATACTTCTCGTTGGCACCGTCGTATTTTCAGAAGTGAACTTAACTCCAAAAGCAGATTAAGAAGCTTCTAGCAGTGAGCAGTGCCTTTGAAAAGCAAACAAAAACCAACCACCACCACTTGCAGAAACCTAGAACCATTCCAGGGAAACCAAGAGAAGGATGTGCCAGTAAGATGGTCTGCCCCCCGGTCCAGACACTGCAGGTCTTGGTGTGGGGTGAGGGAAGCCAGGACCCCTCTGTGGACAGGCATCACCCCTCCCACCCCCTTACATGTACTGCTTCTGCTCCTCATGGTACTGCTCCTTGCTCTCCATGTTCTGCTCTAGAAGCATCTGGTTCTGTTGGTTCAACAGCTGTATCTGGCTCAGCAGGTGATGATTTTCTTCCTCCAAGTTCCCCTTGAGACGGGAGAGCAGCTAAAACACAGATCAACAATGTCTCACACACTGCCACCTCGTGACTCCACTGCTGGGAATCTAGTTTCTAAAAGAAGGGAAAGGTCATGTGCACAGAGACGTCCACCTTGGTATTCTCTATACCACTGCAAGGACCAACACTGCCAGTAACACGGGAATAGCTGAGTTCCCTCTGTACCCGCCCTGTCCAATCCGGCAGCCACTGGCAACACGTGGCCACCAAGCACTTACAATGCAGCTAGTCCAAACTGAAATCTGCTACAAGTACAGAACAGATTTGAAGACACAATAATAAAAAAATATGAAATATCTCAATAAGTTTTTGGGGGTTACATGTTGAAGTGATAATATTTTAGCTATATTGGCTAAATAAAATATATTAAAATTAATCCCACCTGTTTCTTTTTACTTTTTTAACGTGGCTACTAGAAAATTTTATATTATGTATGTGGCTTGCATTGTATCTCTATTGGACAGCTCTGCCCTAGAAGAGGGTCAGCACACTTTTCTGTAAAGAGCCATATAGTAAACATTCTAGGCTTTCCAGACCAGACGGTGGTCTCGGTTGCAGCTACCCAGTTCTGTTGCTGCAGCAGGAATGTAGCCAGAGACAACAGGTAACTGCACGGGCGGGGCTGTGTCCAAAAACAACTTTACTTATGGACAATGATTTGCACTTGCCACAAAATATTATTCTTCTTTTGATTCTTCCCGACCATTAAAAAACATAAAAGCTATTCTTAGTTCATAGCTGTATAGAAACAGGCGGTGGGCGGGATTTGACTTGCGGGCTGAAGTTCACCACTCCTGCTCCAGAACATCATTGTGGTTGGGGTGCTAGGAAAATCATAAGCTTTGCCTTCAGACAGACTGGGTTCCAGTCCACTACTGTGGGCCCTGGTCCCCGTGACCACACAGCCCACAGTGGGTGAGGCTTCCTCTGTCTCAGACCCCACCTCCTCCATGAGTCCCTGCCCCCACCCCCCAGCGGGGCCTTCAGGCACCAGCACCCTGGGCCTCGGTTTCCCCATCTGTGCTGTCCCACAGAGCTACCACAAGCTCAAATGAAAAGGCCTCTGAGAGTGTTTCTCAACAAATAAAAGGCAAGAGGAGCTGTGTCCTGCGGTTGCTGGCTGTCCTCAGGGCATCTTGGGGCTGGTGTGGGACCTGGCTGCTCTTTCTTGCCTGATCCCCTTAGCCTGTCTTACTTGTCCTGGGGTCTGCTTACATTTCATCTGAGACAGTTTTGCTCTTAAGATGATACTTCCCAACCTAGTGCCCCAGAAGGGACAGCTCTGCCTTCTGGAAACCAGGGGACACCTGAGTAAGCTCCTCCCAACTGCCTCAGGATCCAGAGCCAGCAGCCAAACCTAAGAATGGGGGCAAATTCATGCCATTTCTCTAGAACAGTGCAGCTATGGACATGAAAAGAAATGGAAAGACACTGCAGACATGGCAGAGTGGACAGAAATAAAACACTGTTTCCATCACCTCCCCTGACCCTGCAAAAGGCAAAGGTCAAATGAAAGGGTGTTTTCTGAGACATCCCTACCAACCATGGTGTTCGTTCCCCTGTGAAACGTCTCTGGTTTCCTCCTGGCCTCCATACTGCCTTCACACAGTCTTCGAGCACAGACACAAACAAGGACCCATCACAACCGTGCTGAGCCCACGGCTGTCAGCCCAGGGGACTCGTCCCGGTGTCCCCAGGCCTCACCTCGCAGTGGTTGTCCAGCTTGGTCAACGAGATGTCCATGCTCTGGTGCTGCTCCTTCAGCTCGTCGAACTGGGCCTGCCAGCGGTTCAGCTCCAGCTGCGAGTTGTTCAGCGAGGTTTTCAGCTCCTTGGTGTGGGCGTGCAGCTCCTCGTACTCCCCCTTCAGCTGCTCGTGCAGGAAACTGACCCTGCAGGGTGGAGAGCCACAGGGCCACGGGCCTAAAGAGAGCTCGTAGGCTCTGTCCCAGCTGTGCAACCTTAGACAAAACCACAACCTCTCTGGGCCTCAGTTTTCTCACGTGTAAAATGAGGTGGTTGAACACAATCAGTGGTTTTCAAACTGTGTTCTTTGGAGTTCTATGGGGGGGTCCCCCTGGTGCCCCACACTGGGCCAGGGGAGACAGAACAGGCAGGCTCAGACATCTGTCTCAACAGGGCATCACTGTTATGATCTGTTAAATTTAAGACTTTGGGATATCTGCCTACTTGGAAAAAAGGGTTCTGCTGTTAAAACATTTTTTTAAAACACTGAACCTGAACACTTTTGCTCTAAAACTCTATGTCTGTGCCCAGCTCTTCTTCTCAATTCCAAGCGCCTTTCTAATTTCAATTCCTGAGATAAATAAAACAAGAGATGCTGGGGTATTATGTAAATCCACTAAAATTATCATCATTGTAATAACTATTATCCAATTGGGGTTTCTCGGAGGAACACTTATATCAGAAAGCTCAAATTACCAGAGGCTCACGGACTCAATTTGGACACAGATGTGTCTTGTTTGGCCCACATAGCTTTATTTTTTTTTAATGAATTAGTTTGTCAACATTTAAAAATTTGAAAGTTTCACATCAATATTCAGATGTCCAGCTTAAGAAAAAAGCATAAACAAAAGGACGATCTGGCAGCCCCAGGCCAGCTTCCCAGCTGACACCTTTAGATGTGTGTATTCTCCATATGACCGTCTGGCCTGTTGCTGGGAGTCTCACCCACGTGCTTGACCTGCCCGGCCACTAGAGGCACTGGAGTTTGTAGCCCCTGGTACACGTTAACATAAGGATGTGAAGAGGAAGCAGCTTCATATGGTCATGCCTCTGGGATGAGACAAGACCTGTATTCAAATCCTAACTCTTCCATTAACTAGAAGCATCGACCTCCAACAAGTTAATCTCTCTGAGCCTGTTATCTCAACTGAAAAAAAAAGGTGGGGGGGGGGCGGGGCCGGCCCTGTGGCCTGGTGGTTAGGTTTGGCGCGCTCTGCTTTGACAGCCCGGGTTTGCGGGTTCAGATCCTGGGTGCGGACCTACACCACTTGTCAGTCATGCTGTGGCAGCAGCCCGCATACAAAGTAGAGGAAGACTGGCACAGATGTTAGCTCAGGGCATATCTTCCTCAGCAAAAAAAAAATAAGGGGAGGGGTAATATTAGTTCAGTCGATTCTCATTATTCACAGTAGCCGTGTTCTATAAAGTTGCCATGAACCATGAATTAGTGAAAATTGAACCATTGCTTGTAGGGAAAACACAGGGGTAGGTTCCTGCAAGTCTCTGGTCACATTTTTGTCAATTGATCAAGACACACCTTGTTTTATGTGGGTTTCTGTTTAAAGACACCTTACGTAATACACTCACAGCCAAGAGCACTGTAACTCAAGCCTAGACAAAGCTTATCTACCACCCGTGTTTTCTCCGTAAGGCACATCACAGCCTTGCACCTACACCATACAGCGCTCTGCTGGGGGCCATTTTAAATAGCAAAATTGCCACAAAAAAGCACAAAAATATGAAAACTGTGGCACTAAATAGACCACGAAAAGGATGTCTGTTTGCAGAATAACAGACAAGAAGGCAGAGGTCGATGTCTTGTTCAACCTCGGCTGGAAACGTGTGTTGGACAACTAATATCTCCCCACTCTGGCTATGTCCATGAAAGCACCACGAGTATTGATTTGGGGGTTACAAATAAATTTTAGCAGGTAGGTGAATTCACAAATAGGGAATCTGTGAATAAGGAGGACTGACTGTACCTCCTTCACGAGGTCACTGCGCAGCTTACGTTAGATGATGAACGTACCTGTGCCTGATACAATCACCATTGTCACAAGGGTGGCAGGTGAGGACCAAACTCAGACAACGCACTGTCCCAGGTCCTTCCATCCCAGCTAGAGCTCCCTGCTCTCTTATCACATCCCTGGTAACACGACAGGGTTTGTAAAAACGCGGTTACCAGGGGACTCACCGGACCCTCTCTCAGCGGGTGCCAAGTGAGCTGGTCTGAACGGAATCCTGGACGGCAGACGCCGCCACATGCGGGTGGGTGGGATCCCTAGAGGCACTGTGCTTACCTGTCCAGCTCTCCCTGCAGCCTCTGGTTCTCGCCCGCGGCGATGGCATTCGTCCTCTGCTCTTGCTGCAGAGCCTCCCTCTCTGTGTTCAAAACCTTCTCCAGCTCGTCCAGCTCTGCCTTGTGCTTCAGCATATCACTGTGCCTGTTGGAGGGGACACACCCACTGGGAGCTTGTCCTGGGACTTCCTTTCCTACAGGTAACACACACCCCAGAAGACTGCAAAGCCCCCCACGAGAAAATGGGATTCCTTGGGCGGCTTCTCTCTGCAGAGCTGAGGGGGACGGGCAGGCAGCGAGGCTGGAGAGAAGCGTAATGGGAGAATGGTGGCCGAGAGAGACATGTGGGCCAGCTCTGGGGGTCTTCCCAGCCCTCGAGCCAGGAGTCCTCTCCTCCCATCTGACATGTCTCCATGGTCCCTTCGATTCCCTGTCAAAGCAGCCTTCCTCCTCGAGCCACCTGGGAACACCATGCCTGTTTCCTGCACTCCAGACCCCTCTCTCAGGGAGTTATAAACAAGTCACTAGGTGGTTCACTACGCACAAATAGGTCTAAAAGAAACCACAAAATAAAGAGCTGAATTCCACTGCACAGAACAGCTAATGTGACAGCTAATCCCTCCTCACTGGGAGCTGTGTAAACCCTCTACTCTCTCCTCGGGAACCTGAGTCTCCCTGTTCTTAGTGTGGCTTTGTAGGAGGGACAAAGGCTTGCCTGGTGGGGCCCCAGCAGCTGCCAGAGGCCAGCTGTTCACACTCACACACACTATACTTCTCCTCAAGGCCCCCCACAACCCCCAGCCTTTGCCCTCCCCTACAATTCTCCCCCTCCTCCTGGGGCTTTTATTCTCTTCTCTGGTCTCAATCTTTATGGGTTACTGCACAGCTGTCCCTGGAGGGCAGCAGAGCACAAGGATGGAGCCCCTGACAATCCCAGTCTGTTCCTCCCACCTGCTGGAAACTTCTGTGTTCACGGATGACTCAAGAGCTCTGCCAAGTCCAGATGGTGACTGACGCACCACCTTTCAATCTTCCCTATTCAGGCAAATCCTTCTCTCTAGACCCCCTTCCTGAGTTTTTCACACTCAGAGACAGTCTAAAAGACCACTTAGCATTCCAGGGTGTCCAGCCTTAAATCTCCAGACCTCCACCCCACTCCCCTAACCATCACTCCCCACCCCAGGCCCCCGTATCAGCTGTATTTGCACCATATGACTGAGCCAAGACTTGTGGGGAGTCAAAGCCAGAAACCTGCTCAGGCAGCTGTTAAAGACAAAAGCTTGTGTGGCCTTAGCCGCGGGGCAGAGGCTGCCCCAAGGTAAACCTGGAAGTTGGGGGCTCTGCCCAGCTTTCAGGGCAGTGACCTTTCTTATCCAGGCTAATGATTCTGGAAAAAATCATCCAGGTTTGACAAATTAGGCCCACTGGCTGACCATTAGGGTTCCCAGCTCCTGCTTCCTGTTGAAATGTCTTGGAAAGCGCATTGACGAAGCACATCTCCAACCATTAGCAACCACCCCACTGTAGGGCAGAAACTGTGCAAGCTGCTCCCCACCGAATCCCTGGTACGAGGCATGGGGCTCAGAAAATATCTGTTAAAGGAATGAACGAGTGAGAGTCTGATTTAAGTGTCAGATGAAATGAATTAAGAGCCAGCATCCCTGTGTTCCAGGTACCTACACTCCTGAACCCGTAGCCCTGCAGCAGACAGACCAAAGGGGCCTCCAGCCATCTGTCCAACCAGCAAAAAAATACTGAGTAACTACGGGATGCTGGATTGAACAAGGAACCTAGGGAAACAATAATGAACTCCTCCTTCAGAGTCACTCCAAATTCCACCTGCGAAAACCATCCCCCTCTGAAGAGACGTTGAGAATATTATAAGACATTATTACAATATATACAGGACGTGAAGAATAAGACACATAAGTGCATGCTGAGTGGTGGGCACCAGGCTAGTTTCAGAGTCATGTGAACACTTTTTTGCTCTACTTCTGCAGTCAACTGGGTACTTCCCCTGCCGTGTCTAGACACAGCACCATGCATACAACAGACACTCACTAACTGTTGCACGAATACAGGATGGGTGCAGGAGGAGAGAGATGAAATGCCAAGAGGCAGAAGGAAGAGAGTCGATGAAGGAACAGAGTCTTATGGGAGCAGATGTCTCAGCAGCTCCTGAAGGATGGAGATCTGGGTGGATAAAGGGGGTGGAGGACTCCAGAGAGCGGCAAAAGGAAGGCTTGGGTGAGTGAGTGAATGAACATCGCCACCCCCGTGCTCAGAGCACCATCAGAGGCCCTCACAAGCCTTCGCCGGCTCAAGGACCTTCCTGGGTCCCTGTGATGGAAACGCCCTGCACTTCAGCTGCTCCCACTCAAGACCCAGTGTGTGATCAGCATCGAGTAGAGGCTGAGTCAAGGGAAACTCGGGTAGCAGGGGCAGCTCCCAAGCACAGGAAGGGGTGATCGCTCCCCCTCTTTCCCCTGCATTAGAGCGACATGCAACCACACCCACCCCAGGGGCCTGGAACAACCAGAGAGCTGCCCGGACGGCAGCTCAGGCGATGCTGGCTGACTGAACACACGCAAAACCCAGGACCCTGATTTGTGAAGAGCTCAAAGTCGAGATCTGTGCATTTCAATATATGTAAATTTTACCTAAAAAGAAAAAAAAAAAAAGAGTGTGGGGGTGGAGAGTGGGAGGTACAGGCGGAACTTGAGAATGGTAGAATAATGATAACTGCTAAAGCTGGGTGATGGGTACATGGGGGTTTCACTATACTGTTCTGTTTACTTGCTATATATTCAAAAGTTCCCAGGCTGGCCCGGTGGTGTACTGGTTAAGTTCGTGCGCTCTGCTTCAGCGGCCCTGGGTTCATAGGTTTGGATTCCGGGCACAGACCTACTACCCGCTTGTCAAGCCATGCTGTGGCAGCATCCCACATACAAAGTAGAGGAAGATAGGCATAGATGTTAGCCCAGGGCCAATCTTCCTCAGCAAAAAGAGGAGGATTGGCAACAGATGTTAGCTCAGGGATACTCTTCCTCACCAAAAAAAAAAAAAGAAAGTTCCCATAATTAAAGGTTAAAAAAAAAAACAGCCCAGTTCTTGACAGGGAAGAAAAAGCCTGGGAAGCAAACACAAAGGCATGTCACTGTAAACTGGCCGCAGGGGTGAACTTCCTCCTTACTCCCGGTTTGGAGAGGAAAGGGAGAGGAGCAGGGACCCCATGCCAACATGGCGTTTCCCCGAGCAGAGACTGGCCACGGCACCCCCTTCTCCACTCAGGCCCCTCCTGCCGCTCGGTCTCCAGCTGCACAAACCCCAAAGCACTGGGGCTGACGTTCGAGTTATTTCCCTTCGGGAAAGTTCAGGTGCCCCAGACAATGTGGAGCGGCGGGCCAAGAGAAAACGTGGGGGACAGAGTGGAGGCGGGGACACAAGAGCGCTGGGGGAGCCCCCCCGGCCGCACCTCTCCGCGAGCTCCTTGTGCTCCAGCTCCAGGTTCCGATGCAGCGTTTTCAGGCAGCTGTGCTGGCGGATGAGGGCCTCGTACTCGGCGGACTGGCGCTCGTGCAGCGCGCCCAGGTGCTCGTGGTCCTGCAGCAGGGCCTCGTAGGCCGCAGAGAGCTGCTCCTGCCGCTTCTGCAGGGACTCGTTCTCACTCTCCTTGGCCGTCTGCTGGTTCTGGAGCAGCGTGTACTGAGCCGTGAGCGAGGCGCTCTGGGAGCTCAGGGTGGAATTCTCCACCTGCCGAGAGGGAGAAGGCGACGCCCCCTCACTGCGTGCAGTGCGCAGGCCCCAGGGAGCCACACCCAGTGACCCCGGCCAGGTGCTGGAGGAGGGCACCGAAATAACGGGGGCCCTCAGGGCAGGCAAACCCCAGCCAGCCGAGGACAGTTCTACCAGAACTTAAGGAACTGCGCTGGAAGAGGCCAAAACAGCATAAATGGACCATCAAACAGGGCTTTAGTCCTGAGGCCCTCTGCACAATGCACCTTTTTTGGACAAAGTATGTCCTTTCTCTGAATAAGCATACTGAGCACCCGCCTTGGCTACCTTTAAAAGTCTTTTTTCTAGAACAAGTAGACAACAAATCAGTAAGGATATAGAATACCTGAACAACAGGCATACCTACCAACCAATTTAACCTAATCGATATTTACAAAACACCCATCCAACATGCAACATTAACAGAAAATTGGAGGAGAGCATCCTTCCTAACTCATTCTGAGGCCAGAATTGCCCTGATATAAAAACCAGACAAAGACATTACAAGAACCAACAAAACAACACTAAAAACCAATATTCTATTTTTTTGTTTTAATAGAACAAATCTCACCCTCTTTGCCAAAAAGTTTCCTGTTTATTGTCCCTGACTTGTAAGTTACATATTTTCAAATGCTTTTCTCAGAAACTGCATTAATAAACAGTAATTCATTTTCCCACAATCTATTAGCCATAAATAAAAGCCAACATCCTAAATAGGTGGCACAGAACGCTAGTTTTGCTAGATGCTCTCAACAGCCTGGGAGCCACTTCAGACCCTACTTCCCTCGTGGAGATAAAAAAAATTCACATTAGCTTAAAAAATGCTCTGCCTGGTTCTACAGTAAAGAAACCTGGTTAACTCTGTTGAACCAAACTTATTTGATCCCAGAACCTCTTTTCCAAGTCATGCCTAGTTACATCTCAAGGAACAGACTTTGGGAAAGAGACAGACTATAAGTAAAGCAGAGAAGTGAAGTTTTAGCCCGTGCAGCCATAGGCTCAATCACTGAAAACGGCTTACAAACCATCACCACCTTCAAAGATCCTGATGCTAGGAACCACTGTTTACACTGAGTCTATTAAACATAAAACAAAACAAACCCTGAAGCTCTCCCATGCTTTGTCCAGCTCCTATGAGGAGTCCAAGTGCTCCCGGCTGGTCTCCAGGAGACGCAGATCAACATCCCTGCCGGGCTGGGGACCTGCTAGGCCTGCAAGCCGAGCCCTCACCTGCAGCTTGGCAGTCTGGGTCTGTAGCGTGGTGTTGTGCTCCTGCAGGAAGGCGCTCTGCTTCTGCAGGGTCAGGATCTGACTGCTGAAGGCCACGTTCTGGGTCTCCAAGTGCTGCAGCTGTTCCTTGAGCAGCTGCTTCTCAGCCTGGAGAGCCGCATTCTAGGGGACGGGGAAGCATGAGGCTGATCAGAGCCCAGCTTGGAAAACGCTCACCGGCCACAGGGACTTGTGTTGTAAGGAATGCTCAAGAGGTGATGCTTTGGGGGCCAAAGCCAGAGTTTACCAGGTGAGAGAAGTAACATTTCCCTTTTTGGAAAAGATAATAATAGAGTTGGCGGGGGGGGGGGGGTGGGGGTGGGGGTGGGGGTGGGGACAAGTTTTTTTTTTTAATGTGCTTCCAAGATAAAAATGAACACACATACTGGGGATACTGTATTGAACCTGAGTGAATGAGTGCAAGTCATAGGCAAGCTGGAGTTCAAGCCGCCTCATCCCTTCTCTCTCTAATGCTTTTCTTTGTTTTCTGTTGACCACCCCAAGATTGTATTTCTGTGACCTTCTCACACAGGACGGGGAGGCAAAACCTGCAGCCACAGCCTCACCCTACTCAGGAGTGACAGCAGGTAGATTAAGGCGGTTCCTGTTCCAGGAGACTGATATAGACTGCATCAAACACTTCACCAACTGGGCCAGGGGCCAGGACCTGTGGTTGCAGTCTTGTGCTGTCCCTTACCAGCACGGGACTCTGGGTCAAGTCTCTCAAACTCTGTCTCAGCTTTCTCAACTGTCAAATGATGAAAATCATCACTATCTACTTCATAAGGTTGTTGGGAGAGTCAAATAAAATCAGTGGTTTAGACACGCATTGGCAAACTTTCTCTGTAAAGGGCCAGGCAGTAAATATTTTTGGGTGTGCCACCCATGTGGTCTCTCTCTCAACCACTTAACTCCACCGCTGCAGCAGGAAGGCAGCCCCACACAATGCATAAACAAAGGGTGTATCTGTGGTCCAATAATACCTTATTTACAAAAACAGGAGGCGGGCTGTGGTTTGCCAACCCCTGGTACAGAGCATTGAAACAGACAACACTACGGAAACAGAGTGTTGGTGTACAAGCTACACACCCAGCCTGATGGGCAGGCAGAGGGCAAGTTGCCGCGGGAAAATGTGAACATGCCCCCTTATGCTAGAAACACTGAGGAACCTCAAATGAAAAGGAGCTCATGGGACTTGCAAAGACAACTCAAGAAGTGTCCAACTAGATCTGGATAAATCTCAACAGATTCCGAGATCCTGTGTCCTTTACAGTAATGGTATTCTATCAGTGGGACGATTAACAGGATGGTCTCCCTCTCTGAGTGACCACGGCTGGGGTAGCCACTCACATTCCGTTCCAGCTCGATGGCCCGGTCCTTCACTCGGAGCAGCTCCATTGTGGCTTCCTTGTGGCTGGGGCCCCAGGGCTCCTTCCCTTGATGGCCAGTGACCAATGTCCCCACTGGGTGCTTGAAAGAGTTCTGCAGGTGCTTCCCCTCTTCCTGGTTCTGCCTGAGCATCTCACACTCCTTCTTCAACTGTGGGGATGAGAACACAAAAGCAGGCTTGGGGCAGGAAGGGGCCCAGCTCAGAGGCCCCCGTTAGTGGCTAGAGAACAGCCCCACGCCAAACCTGTCTCCTCAGCATGCCCAACCCCTCACCCGGCACTGGTGACAAGCCAGCATTCAGCTTTTGCTTTTGGGGGAAGCACACATCACCTCTGTCCTATGTGTTGCCCCCCTCCTTCCAAAGATGACAGAAATGGCAGTGGCCTGGGACCCATCCTGCCTCAGTCCCAACTCTAGCCACGTGACTGTGGCAAGACTTCTCATTTCCCTGAGCCTCGGCTGTCCCCTCTATAAAACGGAGGTGAGCCAGGGGAAAATGGGCCAGGCGGTGTCATTAAGCCCCTTCCAGCTCTAGAACTGCTTTGCTTTAAATTCCTTGTTCAATCACGTAGCCAAGAAATGTGCCAAGGATCTGAAGATGAGAGATGGAAAAGCCCTGTGCACACACACATGGAAAGCATGTCTGTGGAGAACACGGGTGAAGTGCGCATGTGGAGAGCATGTGTGCATTGAGAGCAGACGTGCATATCCTTACAAGCCCCTGTGCACCTGTGTCTGTCCCTGAGGGTGCCCATGAGACTCTGCAGGCCTCTGTTTGGTGCCCAGTGCTCACAGTTTCACACGGGGCTCTCAGCACTGTTCCCAGATGCTGCCCAGCACGCTCGGTGCCGCTCTGAGCTGCTGCCTCCTTGCCCCCCAAGCCTCTGATTCACACTCTGGTTCTGTCCAGCCCTGACGCATATGATTCTGAGGGTAGCTCCCTCAGCACCCTGTGGCTTACCCACAACTGCTCCAGGAAACAGGCATCCAGGCCCCCCACTGCTACCCAGGTGAGGGGCCGGGAACACAAGGCAGGGACCTCGCAGCTGGGACCCAAAGCCTGTCCCTAAGGGGCCAGCTCTTACCACTTGGAGCTCGTTCTGTAACTGGTGATTCAGGTTGGTTTTCTCTTCCACCTGCGCTTCTAAGAACACAATCTTTTCTTCTTTCACGGCTAGTGTTGTTTTTAATGCTGATTCATTTCTGCCCTCCAAAATCTTGTATTTTCTGAAAAATACAAAGATACAATAGTATCATTTATCTGCCGCTCCCACCCACAAGCTCCCCATGTCCCAGCTGCCAACACCTCCCTCGTCCATCAAGCCGGTTTCCTTCATCACCCTGCAGTAATCGGCCCAGAACAGCTCTAGGAGCTGATACCATCAACCAGAGCCCTTCTCGAGAGTCTCCATGTACATACACCTGTGACACCTTCAAATGAACCATCACTGCTGCAGTTTTACAGCCATCACCTCAGGGAGTTATTATATTATGGCCCTTCTACAGATGGGGAAACTGAGGCTCAGCAAGTTTAAGCCATCTTCCCAAGGTCACAGTGCTAGGCTAGGCGGTAAGTCCCTGTGGCCTTTTCACTACCACAAAGGTGTCATGTCATCTGGCACGTGGATCTTGTCAGATACGAGTCCAACAAAGTCCAAGACATTGAATTTCCTTGAAAAATGAGATCATTTAAGAAAGCATTGCAGGGCCGGCCCCGTGGCTTAGTGCTTAAGTGCGCCAGCTCTGCTGCTGGCGGCCCGGGTTCAGATCCCGGGCGTGCACCGACGCACCAAGTGGTGCGTCCAGCCATGCTGAGGCCGCATCCCACATGCAGCAACTAGAAGGATGTGCAGCTATGACATACAACTATCTAACTCGGGCTTTGGGGGAAAAATCAATCAATAAATAAAAATTATAAAAAAAAAAAAAAAGAAAGCATTGCAGGCAAAGGCTGCAATAAATTAAAAAAAATTTAAAGGGCTGGGGTGAGGGAGAAAGGGAGGGATAAACAGGTGGAACAGAGGGTTTTTAGGGCAGTGACAATATTCTATGTGATACTATAACGGTGGATCCCTGTCATTATACATTTGTTCAAACCCACAGAATGCGCACCACCGAGAGTGAAGCCTAATGTAAACCATAGATCTTAGGTGCTGATGATGTGTCAATGTAGGTTCACAGACTGTAACAAATGTACCACTCTGGTGGGGGATGTTGATAGCGGGGAGGCCATGCATGCAGAGGCGGAACTCTCTGCACCTTCCCCCCAATTTTGCTGTGAACCTAAAACTACTCTAAAAAATAAAGTCTATTAAAAAAATAAAAAGAAGCCTTTTTATTGGACAAGAGAATCTCCTTCCACTCCTCCCTGGGGACCTCCAGGAAGACGATCTGGAATATAAGGAACAGGCCCTCAGCTGTGAGGAGCACACGGAGCTCTGAGCCGAGGGCGTGGAGCACGCGGGACACGGGGTGTGGGCTGTGGAAGCCTGCAGACCACACAGGGCAGGGAGGTCTCACGTGTCGTCGTGGCTGTTATCATCCTGCAGCAGCTCCTTGTGGAGGCCGACCTTCTCCAGCTCCTGGCTCAGTTTGTCCAGCTCGCTGGTGAGCTGTTGGCTCTTTAGCTTTTCCAGCACCAGGTCCTGCAGGGACAGTGAGAGGACGTGTGTGGGACGGGAGCCCCGCAGAAACAGCAGGGAGGGCCGGGTGCAGAGCCTCCTCAAGGCTGAGCAGCTGTCTTCTCACGTCACGGCTGACTCAGGTGTTGTGAGGGCTGAGCAGGGGGTTCAAAGGGGACGGGTGAGGCCCGGGGACGGAGCGTCTTCCAAAGGGGAGGGATGAACGTACTCTTCCAGCCCCCTGGCGTTGCATCAGGATGGATCTAATGTGCTCTAAACCATCTAAACACATTTAAAATACCATTTATGTTGACCTTTGAGCAGCGGGTTTGATTTCTGATAACACAATTGCCTTTTTTATGGAGTAATGTAATTAAATGATCACTGCAGAGAATTTCCGACAGAAAAAAGTAGAAAGAGAAGCAAGATTTTATTTTAAACCCTGGTTTGATTTATTTTTCACAAAAGTGTGTGTTGATCTCATGTAGGCGGTTCACATACTCTAGTCCACCTGACTTCCACACCTCTGTAGCCCTCCAGGTAGTGACCGCTTTCTGTCTGGTGTCACAGCTATTCACGTACATGCCTACCTCTACCAAATCCTAAGGCCTGGGATGGCAGTGTGACAGAGAATGGTGCTCGCCAAACATTCTGTCCACTCCCCCCAAATGTCCCGGACACCGTGCAGTTAGGGGAAGCCAGGTGACCCATTCTAGCCAATAGGCTGTGGGTGGAAGTGATGTGGGTCACTTCCTGGCTATAGCTGGTGTGACCCTGAGCTGCCTTCCCCTGCCACAGCAACCACCCAGACCTTGTGTTGAGATGGTGAAGCCATAAGATCAAAGCAGCCTGGACTCCTGAGTCACAGCACAGAGGACACGCTCCCTGGAGAGTCACGTGGACCCTCGTAAGAAGCCTTTGACGTGGTAAGCTGCTGTGATCCTGGGGTCATCTCCTACTGTGGCATAACCTACACTTAACCTATGCATGACCTGTGCTTACAGAGGCAGGGATTATGGATCGTATTTGTGTTTTCTCTCCCCACAACAGCAAACTGACCTGCCTGCACTGATAGTAATCTTTTTTGAACATGGAGACCTCTCAGTGTTCACCAAATCTATTTCCTCACCTTCCTTGGCACACAGCTGGAACAGACTTCCCAGCCTCCCTTGCAGCTGGGTGCAGCTGTGTGACCGAGTTCTGCTCCGCGAAGCACGGTCCTTCTTGTTCACTCTCTTCCTCGTCTACTCACCACACGCAGAGGAGCCAGAAGAGGACTCCACTACGGGATGGCCGAGCCACAGGACAGAAGCAGCCAAGTACCTGAATCATTGCGCTTAAGGCCACTCGTGAACAGCCACACTGAACTCCCACATGTGTGAGACTCAACTTCAGTGCTGGGCCACACAGATGCTGCAGTTGTTCACTAGAGCCGTGCTTCACCCTAACATACTGAATGAATGCCCAGACGACACATGCAAAGAGTGCCAGGGAAAAGTAGGACAAAACATTTAGCAAGAAACTAAACTGTTCACACCCTTTGATCTTGTAATTCCACTTCTGGGAACATATCCTACGGAAAAAGATATACTCATGAAGGTGTATGTGTACAAGAACGTCTAACAGTATTTAAAATAATGGAAAGAACTGGAAACAACCTAAGTATTCAAAAAATTACTGAAGTAAATCTATAGGATTAAATACCTTGCAGCCATTAGAAATCGTGGCTTTGAAACGTATTTAATGTAATGAGAAGGCATGATAAGGAAAAAGGAAAAAAAAAAAAAGAATAGAATTAGGGTGTAGAATTTAGGATATCAAGCACGTGTATACACATGCACAGGGAAATAATGGAATAAAACAAGCCAAACCATCAGGAGTGGTTATCTCTAGGCAGTGAGACTACAATAGGTGATTTTCACTTGGTTCTTCCTACCTTCAGTCATCATTCTGTTTACCATCAGGAAAACACTCAGGGCGGACACACACAGGCCATTCTATTGTGGAAGCACGCAGCATGCAGCGCCCGTGCTGCTCTGGGCAAGCACGCCAACCTGCCACTCCCCCGTGGAGACGCTGCCCGTACCCAGCTCACCTCTCTCAGGGTCGTTAGCGTCCTCGTGTGCATGGTGACTTGCTTGGTGAGGTCCCTGTTGTCCCTCTCCAGCTCCTTCAGCTTGCTGGCCGCGTCCCTGCAGCGGGCCAGCTCCTTGTCCAGGGCGCGGCTCTCCCTCTCGGCGGCGGACAGCTTCGCGGAGCTGTCGTCCAGGACGGCGTCCTTGAGCTCCACCTGCTGCCACAGCCGCTTCGCCTCCTTCTCCAGCAGCTTCTTGTCTTTCTCCAGCTGGGCCACCTCCTGCTCCAGGGCCTTCCTGTCCTTCTCGGACCTCTCCAGCTGCTTGTTGGAGAGCCGCAGGGCCTCCAGGTCCCGCTGCAGGGCCTGGTTTTCCGCCTCCAGCTCCCCGAGCTCTCGCTCGAGGGCCTGCGCTTTCTGGCCGCTGCTCTCCAGGGTCTGCTGCAGCCGCAGGTTCTCGGCGCTCACGCTCTGGTAGCTGAGCTCCAGGCGCTCCGACTTCTTGCTCAGGGCCTTCAGCAGCTCCACGTTTCTCTTCAGCTCCTCCTTCTCCCGCTCAAGCTCCTGGTTCTCCCGCTCGATCTGAGCCATCTTGGCGCCGGTGAAGCGCATGGTCTCCACCATCCTGCGCAGCTCCAGGTTCTCCTCGTCCAGCTGCCTGTTGTCCCGCTCCAGACCCTCGAGCTGCACGGACACGTTCTGCAGGGTGTCCAGAGACTTCCGCAGCTTCCGGTTCTCCAGCGCCAGGCCCCGGCTCTCGCGCTCCAGGCCGTCGACCTTCTCGGCGGCCGTCTTCAGGGAGCTCACCTTCCCGGCCAGCTGCTCGTTCTCCTTCTCCAGCCGGCGCAGCTCCCTCTCCAGCTCCTCCGCCCGCCCCGCCTTCTCCTTCACCTGCTCCAGGTCCCTGTGCAGCTGCTGCTTCTCGAACTCCAGCCTGCAGAACTTGCTGCTGGTCTCCGTCAGCGTCTGGTGGAGGACCTTGTTCTCCTTCTCGATGTCTCTCACGCGGGCCTCGCTGCTGACCTGCGACCTCTCCCGCAGCGACCACACCGTTTGGTTGAGATGATCCTTTTCTTGCTCAAGATCTTTGATCTGCGGGAAAGCAACGGGAACGTCACAGGCTGCTGCAGGAATGTATTTCGGTGATTTGGGTCCAAACTGGGGGACTGAAGTGCAGGCCTCGAAAGACCATCCCACAGTGTACCCCAAAACCGTCTGAACGTTTCCCAGAGGCCTGATGCAGACACAGGTGAAGGGCACGGGGTTATTACTTGGTTCAAGTCAAAACACATTCACAGCAGCCAGGACGATTTAGGGACGTAAACCACATCTCTCCCTTTTCCTTAAAACAATGAAAGTGATGTCCCTTGGTACTTTTTATCCTGCCGGCAGGACCCCCACGACCAGCAGCCCACCTCTGTGGCCTCCCCCTACGCCACTCTCTCCCTGCAGACTCCCTCGGCCTTGAAGACTCACCACCGTCCACGCCCGGGCCTTCAGCGTCACTGGCTCCTTCTCATCCCTCAGGGCTCAGTGTGAGCGTCAGCTCCTCAGAGAAGCCTTGCACCGCAGCTCTAAAGCACCCAGCACCCAGTAGGATTCCCTCCCTGGGTACCACGTTTATTCCCTCAATAGCACAAGCCTGAAGTTACCCTGCTTGTCACCTGTCATTCTGCCTTCTAGACTGTAAGCCATATCTGGGCAGGGGCCCTGCCTGTCTTTTCACCATCTGCAGTACCATCCCAACCTCTTTTTTTTTGCTCTACTTCAGAGGCTGAAAAACTCAAATACTTGATACTCAGCCTCCCTTGCAGCTAGGGGTAATCATGTGTCGAGTCTGGCCAACGAGATGTTAACAGAGGGTCCTGGGGAGGGCTTCCCTCTACCCCTTTGCCCTCCACCTTCTTCCTGCCCATTCCTTGAGGCTATGCAGCAGCCACTGCTAAGGCTGGCAGAGCAGGAAGACAGGCCTGGCTCCCGGTCCACTGTACCAGTACTGGATTGTCTGCCCAGGACTTCTTACAGTAGAAGGCAAATAAACCCCAGAGGTTTGCCAGGGTTCTCAGTGTGACACTATGGACATTTGGAGCTGGAACATTCTTTGTTGTGTAGGGCTTTCCTGTACACTGCAGGAGGTTGAGTAGCATCCCTGGCCTCCACCCACCACATGCCTGGAGCATCTCCTCTCTCCTCCCCCAAGTCATGACAATCAAAAACGTCTTCAGGCACTGCCAGTGTCCCCTGGGAGGCAAAATCCAACTTCTGCCCTTCCTCCACTGCCAGGTGAGAATTGCTGGTTTGAGCTGCAGCTAAGCTAACTAGTAACCCATGTATCACTGATAAATTACCGGAAATGGCTATAACTCTAGACTCTCTCTCTTCCAGGAGAGGCCTTCCTTCTGGAGAACCTACCTGCCTGGCTCTGTCAGCCTTCAGGGTCTCCATGTCACTCTGTAGCTGTTCTTTCTCTTTGATCAGCTCCTCACTGAGGGTCTCCAAATCCTGGTTGCTCTGCTTCTCTCTCTCCAGCTGGGTCTGCAGCTTTTCAATCTGCAAAGCCAAAGAGCAGCCCGTGCAAAAGTCAGTTGCACACAGTGAACGTTAAAACAAACCAAAAACCCGTCAGCCCCGCAAAATCTTTTAATAGGCCTTTTCTCAAGGAAAAACATCCTGGCTGCTCTGTAGCGACCTCTCTCCAAACCCTGACCAACTGTTAACCCATGACTTGCACTTTCAGCCCCTGGGAGGGAGGAAGGTCACGGGCACCCATTGGTCAAGCCTCCCTCCAAGCCCATCTGTCCTCACTCTCAGCCCCATGTGCTCAACTGCCCCCAGGTCCCTCACTTCCATCTCAGGCCTTGTCCACTTTCCTGAAGGTCAGACCACATGCTCTAGGGCCCCTGGACGCCCTCTGGGGACTTCACTTGGTTGGTGACACTCATATTCACCCAGCTGCTCAGAGTGGTCTTCTCACACGTCTCTCCTTCCTCTTTCACCCTCCAAGTAAATCTGTCACCAAGTCCTGTCTTCTCTACCCATGCTGCGCCCCCATCCCCACTGCCTGCCCCAGGCTGGACCGCACTCTGTCTTGCCTGGATGACTGCCCCAATTGCCTCCCTGACACCAAGCTCTTCTGCTGGGATCCACCAGCGCCCAACCTTCCTAAAACATGAACTCCCGAGCCCAGTGCTTCTCACATTTTATTGTGGCTAACAACTGAATAACGTGGTAGACAGAGTCTGACTCAGGAGGTCCAGGGCAGGGCCTGAGGTTTGGCTCCCAGGTGATGCCCGTGTTGCTGTCTGCATCACCGAGGGCTTCAAGGCTGCTGCTGTCCTTTCTGCCGACACCAAACTCCTTAGCCTGGGGGACAGGAGTTGGGACAGAGGCATGACTCTGGTCCAGAGTTCAGAGTCTGGTCCCTTGCTACTAACAATGAGACAACGAGCACGTTTCCATAACTGACATGGGGCCAGCAGTGTGCACTGTCAC